>NC_067398.1:392590343-393223259 GCF_016432865.1 Antechinus flavipes
TTTTTTTTTTTTTTGATCATGGAATCTTAGATTTGACAAAACCTAAAAGATTATATAGTTCAACCCATAGCCAAATGCTACAAAATTCCCTCTTCAAGACAACTCAAAAATAGTTTAAATCAGTATGTACTTAAAGACCAAGAAAGGGAAAAGAACAAATATTTATTGTCTACCATGTTCAGGCTAAGTATCTTATAAATATTATTATATTTCTTCTTACAACAATTCTATAAGTTAGGTGCTATTGTTACCCTCACTTAGCAGTTAAGGAAATGGAGGCAGAAGGCTACTAATTGACTTGCCCAGGATCATACAACTGGTATATGAGGCTTTGTCTGAACTCAGATCTTTCTGACTCCAGGCCAGGGATCTTATCTACTATACCCTGAACTGCCATTCATTTAGTGAGAGATCCCATTGCCCATGATGTTTTTTATATGTCTAAATGAAAAGAATTTTTGTGTTTTTTAAAAACTAAATTTGGGTCAAAATCTCTTTCTTTGCAACCTCTATTCATTGCTGCAAGTTTTGCCTATACATTTTTTATTTACCATATTCATCAAGTCCTTCCAGGTTAATTATTCTCAATTCCTTAATTATAGTTTTATGTGTAATGTACTCAAGGCCCTTTGCCATATTGATATTACTCCCCCAGGTGATCTCTAGTTTATTAATGATTTTTCTATAATTTGGAACCCAGACCTGGGCACAATATTTCTTGAGATTTCACCAGGGCAGAGGAAAGTAGGATGATAACTTCACTAACTAAATTGAGTTGCTGTTTGGTGTTGTACAGGGTTTTTTATTATTGAAAAAAATTAAGATAGGTCATTTTGGCTTGACATTTTTTTTTGTACAGGGTTTGTAATTAAACATTTGCTTGGTGATAATTTAGTTGCAAGGTATTTTCAGTGGTTATTACTAGAGAAAGTCTATTACACACATATTTGGGGGGTTGCTTTTGTATTTACATGTCACTACTTAATGGGAATGAAAAAATGATAAAATATCGCAGCTTAGAGTGAAAATAAACCAAGTAGCTTTTGTTCTATGGTTTGCTCTATCATAAGGATAGTCATAGAGATGTTACTAAGTAGGTTGCTGCCCTATAAAAATTAAGATCCCCATTATATTCACATTCTTCCTCTAGTTTTATTCAAAATTACATGTACAAAGTACTCTTAAAAAGAGCAATTTTATTTGGTTAGTAAGGTGACAATTTTTTGTTGATAACTAGAAGTCAAGAAGTAACCAAGAATCAGACAGTTAAGGGGGGATAGAGAGAAAAACTGATATCAAATTGGGTCATCAGCAAGAGACTACAAACTTGGGACAAACTTGTGGGTGGGAGAAAAGCAAAGAGACTTGGACTGAATGGAAATATTTTTCATGGGACAACAGAATAGAAAATGATACAAAGAAGCTGGTATTTTTGACAAAATATTGCTTAGCCATTGAAAGAAGATTGACCCTCCAGTCAGATAACCTCAATTCAAATCCTCTCCCTGACACTTGCTACTTAAGACAACTTTGAGCAAGTAATTTTATTTCCATTCCAGATTTCTCACCATTATGACCCCCATGTAGACAACAATGCTGTTTGCATTGAAAATGATCACTTTTTGACAATAATTATTTTAAATCAAAGAGAAGTTATTAATGCACAGCAAGAAAAAGACATATGAAGTGATGTTGGCTGAAGACAGCAAAAACAAAAGAAAAATATGGAAACTGACAACTATGTAAAGACAACAAAAACAAGAAAAAATGGCTCTTAATGGTCTCTGAAGTATCTTCTCTAAGATTCTATGATCTTGCAAGATTGATTAGTATTACATGCATATTGGATAATGCAAATTCTGAGATTTTAGCAGTGATTTTGAGATTTATGAAGATCAATTCTGCTTAGGCAGAATATTAAAAATATCTAAAGTAGGGGGAGAAATTTAGTAACTATTTTAGATTGGGTATATAAGACATGACATGATAGTATTTAGAAAATGTCGTTTCTAAGGTATGCATTTTTTTCCCCTTGATCAATTTTTTCTGCAGTCAAGGAATACATCTTGCTTCTTTGGTTCCTGCCAGTTATGAGTTCTAAAATTTCTATTAGTAATGGCTGCTAAGGGATGCCGGAGTGGTTGAGCAAAGATGAGGGCAATCAAATCATCTGGGAAAACTTAAGTACAGAAAGAATTATCAGTCAAACTTAATTGATTATTAATAAAACATCCTTACTGAGATGTTCCCTTGCAATAGCTTGTTAAAGAAAAGGAAATGAGCTTCTGACACATAGGTAATTTTCACCTTTTTCCCTTTTTAAACCTAATCCATTTTGAGTGATTAGGAAGTCCATACACTTGATAAAGTTTAGTTGGGCATGTGTTGTTGTTTTTATAATGAAAGAGAATAATTAAATGAATTCCCAAATTCCCTCAGCAAATGGCTCACTGTGACTGACTCAAGAGTTTTGCCTGATTTTATTTAAATTCTAGATGCCGTTTTCTATTAATATAGGTTAGAACTGAGGCATTAAACAAAATTTGTTCAAATTTGCAAATAGCTTTATAAAGATCCTGAGTTCTCACAGGAGTCACTAAATACTAGGTCTAACATCTATTTTACTGATCTCCCCTGACAAAAGCAATTCCTGCTTCTTTGTTAGCTAAAATTTTAAAATATGAGTAACAGTTAAATAAAGTGTTAGGCAAAAAAATGCAAGGTATTTTCATTAACATATTTTTTGATAATTAGAGAGAATATCTTTTCTTCAAAGATATTAGCTTACTTTGTTGGAGGTACATATTGGACAGGATATCCTTTCATGAGCTATAACTTTAAAAAGTTTTAAATAGGTCAGGCTATAGATTAATAGAAGGTTCATAGAGAAAAGAGCCTATTTCATAGTGAGAAAAAAGTACAATCTTTTATCTTCTTTAATGTTGTACTTGGAGCTTTTCCATGTCCATTATTAGCCAGTCTTGTTTTAAAATGGTATTCTATTTTTATATCAGGTCTAGACTATATCACAGAAACATCCATTACAGGTATTATTTTGTCAACTTCATTGTGTTCCTTTATTACAGGTCCTAGGAAAATGGCCTTGGCAAGGTAATTTCATTTGTGAAAATGAACTCTATTGAAAATATGAAGTTGTCTCTAATATTATCAGGCAGTGTTAGCTTTGGTTTTTAAGCCATTTTTTATCCTACTTATTCTGCCCTTTTTAATTTTTCAAGAAAAACAAGCACATCACATTCTTCTTATTAATTTTCTTTCTGAGAACATTCTGGCCACTTTGATTTCTAAGTGAATTTTGCATAAAATATACTGTATACTTTAGTAATAAAAGAGTACATAGAACGAGTTTTCTGAGAAAATATGAACAACCTTGAAGGCTAGGGAGGATGAATAATTTTTTGATATTTGAAAAAGCAACAAGTAATGCCAGAATACAGACTAAACATGAAAAGTGGGTAATGTTACCATGGTCTTTTATAAGTAAAATTATTGTTTAGACTATTGCTAAAAAACAAATAAACAAATAAAAAGCAAAACAAAAATTAAACCACCCAGAGGCATTGTGTACTTATATAGAACTTCATCTCTGCCCCTTCCTCCCATTTAGGTATTGAATAGTTATTATTATATAACGCCAGACCAGAGTTGAGATTAAGTTCCTCTATGATTTTAATTGGCCTAAAACTAGAATGTGAGATAACAAAAAAGAATACTAGACTGGAAATTCTAGCTTTTATTCAACTACTAGCTAGCTGTGTGACCTTGTACATGGTTTTTACCAGCAAGTTTCAGTTTCTTCCATGTAAAATGAGAGTTGTAGATTGGAAAATCTCTACTCTTCCTTCTGATAATTTTTTTTTTCGCTTCTAAAAGACTGAAATTGATCTTTCAAGAAGGTTAATTACTTGGAAAAAGACAAGAGGACAACTCAGATATAACTGCAACTGATTCCAAAGGGTGAGAATTGAAAAGTCAAAAGTGAAGTTCATTTTTTTCTATGATAAATGAAAATTAAGTTTATTAGGTGACAATAATATATGTTAGATTATGTTTGTTTAATTGCTCTGGTCTTAACACTACCTAGAAGAGGCCTTTTTCTCCTCCTAGAGAATTGACAATTACCAAAATTCAATTGGGTCCCCTGTTTTCTATATTCGAGTTATGTTAGGTTGCTTCTTCAATTTTGACTCTGTGCAAAACACTAACTGACTAAAATCCTCTTCAGAGATGAAATTAAGTGGCCAAAAGAGAGCATAGTTTATTTTAAATCAGTCTCTGCAAAAAATGTTATTTTGATTTACTTGTTCTAATCTTAATTATTACATATATATATATATATATATATATTGCTGAGGTAATTGGTGTTAACTGAGCTGCCCAGGATCATATAGCTAGGAAGTATTAAGTGTCTGAGGCTGGATTTGAACTCAGGGCTTCCTGACTTCAGGGATAGTGTTCTATCAATAGATAGATGTCCCAATAGGGCCATCTAGCTGCCCCTTAATCTTAAATTTTAAAAGAACTGAGAGGGTGGGTGAGAAGACAGAGAAAAAAAGAGAGATAGAGACAGACAGACAGAGACAGGCACATGACAGATACATGAACAGATGAACAGAAACATAGGGAGAGACAGAGACCAAAGATAGAAATAGAGGGACAGAATGATAGAGACAGGGATTTAACTCTAATAAAATATTTCCATTTTTATCCTAAAAGTTCTTCCATGTAGAAGAATTTCTAATTTCTTACTAACTAACTAAGTACTAACCAGCACTCAGTGACATACTGCTAAGTGGACTAGAGGTATTTATTTTATGCCTAGAAAAGACTAGATTCCTATTCCTTTATTTATAGAAATTCAGAAAGATTCCTGTCTTGTTACATTTTGTCTCTGTCAGCCTTCTGTGCTCTCCTTTCTCTTTGTCTATCTCTTTTTTTTTTTCCTTTGTCTTTCTGTCTTTCACTTCTTCTGGCCCGTCTATCTCTTTTAAAACTTAAAACTTAAATAAGGATATCACTATTTTAAATCCAGGAGGATATTAGCAACCCCCTGCGTATATTTTTCCCCTATAAAATAATCTACTGATAATGAAAACTGCAGCTAAATTCCTTTTCTAGGAATTTAGACCAACTTATAGAATTGATGGTTTATTATAACTTGCCACCCTTTAATGGCATCTTCCCCTTGATTAAGTGAATTCTACTAGAGAACTTAGTTCTCACCCTTCCCCTTATTAACTGGTGAAATACCATAGCCAGCTGTTAGAAGCATAATAAAATCTTTGACTCTTATTTGGAGATAGAATAAGTTTACAAACTCTTGTCAGACACCTTGTGACACCAGCCTGAAACCCCTATACACTTTTGCGCTCCAACAGTCCCATCACCTCATCATTTGGTGGCAAAATGCCATTGATCTAGATACAACAAAATCCAAAGTTTCAAAATTATTATATTTTTATTTAGGAGGTTTTTCTTTTAACTCAATTGATTAAAAGATGATACATCAAGGCCAAGACAAAGATTTTCATCCCTGAATCAGTCCTTTATTTTTCTATAGAAAGCATTATTCATTAATAGGTCATAGTAACATTCCTCCTCTATAAATCTTCTGATAATAACCCTCAGAAATATATAGCATTTGATATTATTATCATCCTCAATTTTTATTGATGAGCAAGCTAAAGCTCAAGAAAATAAGGGATAGATTTTGGAGTTAAATCCAGATTGTTCTACTCTAAGATGAAAATTCTTTTCTTTCATGTGACAGTTTTTTTTTTTTATTATATCTGTTGTTGTAACTTCTGTCAGCTAATGAGGGAGGTGGTAATGAGGGAAGAAAGAAGAGCACAGATGATTATTCAATCAAACAATTGCCAGTAACATAAAAACAGTTTAAATGCATTTTCAACTAAGGTCAGATCAGTAGCACATAAAGGACAATATATTCATTTAAGGATAACATATAAAACCTCCCCAAAGTCATTAGCTTTTAAGATTAGTTTATTAGAGATCACCAAAAGTGAGACTTACATGAACTGATGCTAAGTGAAATGAGCAGAACCAGGAGATCATTATATACCTCAACAACGAAACTGTATGAGGATATGAGGATGTATTCTGATGGAAGTGGATCTCTTCGATAAAGAGATCTAATTCAGTTTCAATTGATCAATGATGGACAGAAGCAGCTACACCCAAAGAAAAAACACTGGAAAATGAATATAAACTGCTTGCATTTTTGTTTTTCTTCCCGGGTTATTTATACCTTCTGAATAAAATTCTCCCTGTGCAACAAGAGAACTGTTCGGTACTGCACACATACATATATTGTATCTAGGATATACTGTAACCTATTTAACATGTAAAAGACTGCTTGCCATCTGGGGGAGGGGGTGAAGGGAGATTGGGGAAACATCGAAACAGAAGTGAGTGCAAAGGATAATGTTATAAAATATTATCCTGGCATGGGTTCTGCCAATAAAAAGTTATTTAAAAATTAAAAAAAAAAAAAAAAAAAAAAGAGATCGCCAAAAGTTTTATTGATGCCACTCTACCAAAATAAGGGAAAGGTTTCCCTTTAAGTATCCAGAATTTCCAGGGTTTCAAAAAAAAAAAACATTAAAAAAAAACATTAACCATCTCATTAAAGTGAATTCAGCCAGCTATGCAATGACTAATAAATTTCAAATTGTAAATTTAATAAATTGCAATCCTGAAAATTGGTTCTGTCAATGTAAACATTTTTGACTTATGTTGTACAATCATAGATTCAAATACCCTCCATTTCAGTAACATGTTTGTAGTCTGAGTTTAATACTATGATAAATTTTATAACTTTATTTCAACATTTTGTATGTTTTGTTTTTGTCCTTAAGAAACAAGACACTTATATGTATGCATACCATCATATTTACATTCCCAGATGTGTAAGACTCACCTTTATAATCTTGATGTATTCTATGTAGTATGAAAACAGATTTGATGGAGAAAACATAGTTAAGAGATTGTAAAAGAGAAAATTTGAATGGAGCAGGAGGCGATCAGGTGGAGAAGAAAAATAATTTCACTTAAGTTATTTTTTTTTATTTTTTTATTTTTTACTTAAGTTATGTGAGGCTAGGAAATAAGAGAACATTGAGCTAGTTCTCAAAACTGTAAGTATATCCTAAGTCATAACAAGAGCACCATATGCTTGAGGCTGGACATGGATTGAAAGCTACAATCTAATGCCAATCATTTCAAAACTGTCTCTCCCACCAGAAGCTTGTTCATTGAGAGCAATTGAGAAATAATTTTTTTCCCCTTGCACCATTATGGAGAGCATATAAACTTCAGTCAAGCCATTTTATCTTACATCCAGGTGAATTCCCTTCATCTATCACTCATATTTCTTCTATTACTCTTCTCATATTCCTTGCTAATACTCATAAAGCATTACTGTTCCAGAATATCCCAACAATATCTTTAATACCTTAACCCCTCCCTCTCTACCACCCTATAGGTCAGAGTAATAATTAGTAAAGATAGTGATAGTGTTGTTACTGTCATGGGGAAGAGAGAAAAAGGTGAACTATATATCAGATTTTTATATGTTCTGCTCTAAAAATGAAAGTTTTCCCTCTATTTGTTGATAACACAGAAGAATTCTGATTATTTATGATCATACTGAAATGCAATATTAAGAATATGAATTTTGAGGTTATTTTTTTTAATTCTGGTATAAAATTTCATTTCTCCAGTTCATTTAATTAGTAGTATGACATACTAGAAAACTCATTCATTATGAAAATAAAGAATTTGAATATATGAATAAATAATTTGAATTTTACTACCTACCAGCTTTGTTAACTTGAACAAATCATCTGACTTTTCTAAACTTTAATTTTCTTATTTATAAAATATGAAGATGAGTTGATAATCTCTTTCTAGGTTCTTTCTACCACTAAATTTTAGTATCTCATTATTATTCCACAATTCTTTTTTGCACTGGTTATATTTTATTGAATATTGGTGAATTTAGCTTTTAAAATAGTGATATAGACTCCTGAATATTAAAAGAGAGACATTGATATCCCTCTTATTTTATATCTAAAGTTCTTTCCAGTTCTAAATCTTTTAGTCTAACATCCCATTAACACTTACCAAATCTCATTGGGGACAAGAATAAATAAATAATATTTAACCTTTCTGATTTTCATAATCATTAATGTGTGGGGATTAATATTTTTCTCATTATTTATAGGATCATAGGAAGAAGAGACCATAAAGGCCATCTAGTACAACTCCTTAACTTTATATAGGAGAAAGCCCAAATAAAGTGGCTTCCAGAATATTACATTTTGTGGTGAGCATTATAGGCAAAAAGTTGAAAGAATCCAAGTCTTCAGTGTTCTGAGCCATTGCTCTTTTGAAGATTTTCTTTTAAAAATCTTGGTTCCCTTTCATGATTTTCCAATTTCAGAACTAACTTTCAGAAGTAATGTGAAAACTTTTTTTTAACTGACTTTATTTCTCTTCTTCTTCTTTTTATATATATAACAAAGTGTTTAAGACAGAACCAAGATGGCAGAGTAAAGACCGGAACTTGCCCAACCTCTCCCCTAAACTGCTCCAAATTCAAATAATGATTCTAAACGGATTTTAGAGCATCAGAACACCCCCAAAAGACAGAGTAGAACATTTTCCAGCTACAGACAATTTAGAAGATCAACAGAAAAGGTCCATGACACCAGGGTGGGAGTATTAGTGAAGGCCCGAACTTAGCCCCAGCTGCAGCCCAGCTAATTTCTGAATCAGGGGCAGTACTAATGGCTTCCAATTTTTCAGCCCAGAGACACTAAAGAGAGCTGAAAGGTCAGCAGAAAAGGTCTATGGAATCAAAGTGGGAACCCAACATACAATCCCAGAGCAGACTTAACCTGGACCCAGATCCAGACTGGATCCCAATGATGCAGTTAGGGAAGCAAATAATGCAGTTGGTGTCAGTGCAAAGAGTTGTGGGAACTCCTCTTTGGTCGGTGCAGATCCAATGTGAAAGAATTCATGAACCCAACATATTAGACTGGCAAAAGGAAATTTATTGTTGGCACTGCAAAAGTCAGCTTTTTCTAGGAAGACAGACTTTCCAGTGACAAAGTCCTGGTAGAGAGATAAACAGAGGTGTTAGTACTGAGGAGAGCATGTCTTCACAGCAGGCAGGAATCCTGGCAGCTATGCCAAAGCTTACTATTTTGGACATTCTACAAAGAATGAGTAAATGTATTTTATGAGCAGATCTTGGTGGAGGTGGGGAGTTGGAGAGAGAGGAGGCAGATTCTGGGGACAGTTTGAGCTAGTCAGATCTCCCAATTGAATGAAATTACTTTGAAGGCTTTTTCAGCCTGAATTTGAATGGGGATCTGGCTTTCGATGGGGTGGGATGGTGATTTGCCTTAGAAAAGGCAGGTCATGCTCTCTCAAAGACTTTTTGGAATGTGGAAGATCAGGAATCTCCCTTCTTTTACAGATCAAAATGGGATACATTTTTAGAGTGATAATTTTACATAATAAAGGGAACACAGTTTTACTCTCCCTTCCCTAGGAACAGCAAGGTAGAACCTCTAAATTAACAAAAGTGCTGGAAGTTTCTGGATTTCTCAATCTGGGAACACCAGGGAGGCTTCAGAAAGGTCAATAAAGAGGATCTGTGGCAATGGAGTAGGAGTCTGGTGTGCAATCCTAGTGCAGCCCCAGTCAGAAGAGCCCCATTTAGTAGAGCAACTAGATGTTACAGCTACAGTGGGGTGGGATCACACCTGATAGCTGCAAAGAAGGAAAGAATGCTTGTAGTCTGATTCCAAGAAGGATTTCTGAAAAGAGTTGCACAAAATTCCTGAAGCTTGGGAAAATGTACCTTCCACCCTGGAAACAGAGCCTACTATAATAAAGAATAAAGAGTAGAGTAATAGGCTGGGGAAATGAGCAGAACACAAAAAACAAAGGTTCTGAACATTGAAAGTTATTATGGTAACAAGGGGAATCACAACACACTCAGATGATAAAGTCAAACCCTCAAAGAAAAATAAGAATTGAACTTAGGTGATGGAAGAATTCAAAAGAGACTTAGAAAATCAAGGAATAAAAAAAGAAAGAAAAAATTAGGGAAAAAATTGAGGGAGGTGCTAAAGGAAATACAAAAAAAAAATAAAAAAAATTAAAAACTAATGAGGAGAAGAATGCCTTAAAATGCAAAAGTGGCCAATTGGAAGTGGTGGTACAAAAGTTCATTGTGGAAAAAAAGTTCCTTAAAAATAGAATTGAGCAAATGGAAGTTAAAGACTTTATGAGAAATCAAGATGCAATAAAGCAAAAGGAAAAATAATAGGAAAAATGTGAAATATTTCCTTGGAAAAAAACAATTTACCTGGAAAATAGATCCAGGAGAGATAATTTAAAAATTATTGATCTCCTTGAAAGTCATTAAAAAAAAAAAAGAAACCTGGACATCATCTTTTAAGAAATTATCTGGGAAAATTGTCTTGATATTCTAGAACTATAGAGTAAAAAAGACACTGAAAGAATCCAATGATCACCTCCTGAAAGATATCTCAAAATTAAAATTCCCAGGACAATTACAGCCAAGTTCCAGAACTCCTTGGTCAAGGAGAAAATATTGCAAGCATCCAGAAAGACATAATTCAAGTATAGTGGAGCCATGTGACATAAAATCTAGCAGCTTCTATTTCTTCTTCTTCTTTTTTTTAATAACTTTTTATTGATAGAATGCATGCCAGGGTAATTTTTTACAGCATTATCCCTTGCATTCACTTCTGTTCCAATTTTTCCCTTCCCTCCCTCCACCTCTTCCCCCAGATGGCAAGCAGTCCTTTACATGTTGAATGGGTTACAGTATATCCCAGATACAATATATGTGTGCAGAACCGAACAGTTTTCTTGTTGCACAGGGAGAATTGAATTCAGAAGGTATAAATAACCCAGGAAGAAAAACAAAAATGCAAGCAGTTTATATTCATTTCCCAGTGTTCTTTCTCTGGGTGTAGCTGCTTCTGTCCATTTTTGATCAATTAAAGCTCTCTTTATCGAAGAGATCCACTTCCATCAGAATACGTCCTCAAACAGTATCGTGTTGAGATATATAATGATCTCCTGGTTCTGCTCATTTCACTTAGCATCAGTTCATGTAAGTCTCGCCAGTCCTCTCTGTATTCATCCTGCTGGTCATTCCTTACAGAACAATAATATTCCATAACATTCATATACCACAATTTACTCAACCATTCTTCAATTGATGGACATCCTTTCATTTTCCAGCTTCTAGCCACTACAAACAGGGCTGCCACAAACATTTTGGCACATACAGGTCCCTTTCCTTTCTTTAGTATCTCTTTGGGATATAAGCCCAGTAGAAACACTGCTGGATCAAAGGGTATGCACAGTTTGATAACTTTTTGAGCATACCTCCAAATTGCTCTCCAGAATGGCTAGATGTATTCACAATTCCACCAACAATATATCAGTGTCCTTGTTTTCCCACATCCCCTCCAACATTCCCCATTATCTTTCCCCGTCATTCTAGCCAATCTGACAGACAATCTAGTGGTATCTCAGAGTTGTCTTAATTTGCATTTCTCTGATTAATAATGATTTGGAGCATGTTTTCATATGTCTATAAATAGTTTCAATTTCTTCGTCTGAGAATTATCTGTTCATATCCTTTGACCATTTATCAATTGGAGAATGGTTTGATTTCTTATACATTAGAGTCAATTCTCTATATATTTTGGAAATGAGGCCTTTATCAGAACCTTTGATTGTAAAAATGTTTTCTCAGTTTATTGTTTCCCTTCTAATCTTCTCTAGCAGCTTCTATTTTAAAGAACTGGAGGGCTTGGGATATGATATTTCAAAGAGCTATGGGGCAAGGATTATAATCAGGAATCACCTGAGTATAATTCTTCAGAGGAAAAGATCATTCAACAAAACAGAGGATTTTCGAGCATTTGTGAAGAACAGACCAGAGTTGAATGGAAAATTTGATTTGCAAACAAAGAACTCTGGAGAAGCATAAGGAAGTAATCAGGAAAGTGATATCATAAGGGATTTAGTGAAGTTCATTTATTTACCTTCCTATGTGGTAGAATGATACCTGAAATTCATTAGCATTTTCTTAGTATTATGTCAGTTATAAAGAATACATATATAGAGAGGGCACAATTGTTAGTTGAATATGAAGGTTATATATATAATGATGAAATTAAGGGATGAGAGAGGAATGTACTGGGAGAATGGGAACAGGGGAAGTGAAATGGTGCAAATTATCTGCCATAAAAAAAGGTAAGAAAAAAAATTTTGCTGTGGAAGGAAAGAAGAGAGGATAAGTGAGTGAACTTTACTCTCATTAGAATCAGCTCAAATAGGAAATAATATATATATTCAATAAGGGCATAGAAATCTATCTCAACCTGAAGGCAAATAGGAATGGAATGGAATGTAGGAAGGGGAAGGATGATTTAAAAGAGGGCATATTAGGAGAATGAGTGGTCAGCAGCAAAACATTTGAAGAGGGAAAGGGTAAAAGAAAGATAATAAATGGGCTGGGGAATACAATTAGCAATAGTAATTATTAAAAAAAAAATGAAGCAACTTTCTCTGACGGAATAGTACTGTTCTCTGGAAAGTGATGAACAGGATGTTCTCAGAAAGAAAATAAAAAAACCTGGAAAGTTCTCCATGATCAAAGTGAAATACTGTATCCAAAGTAATAACAATGATATGTGATGACCATTGGTAAATGACTTTGTTATTTTCAGTAGTACAATTATCTACACTTTTTCTGAAGTACTTATGATGAAAAATCAGTTCCTCTCCAGAGAAGGAACTGATTGAATCTGAAGATAGATCAAAGCAATCTCTATTACTCTTTCTTTCTATTTTTAACTTAATTTTTCTTGAGGGTTTTTTTTTTTTCATTAGAGAAGATCTATATTTTCTTTCACAACACAACTTTTATGGAAATATTTTGCATAATTTCACATGTGGTTTATTAATTGTGGGTGAGGATAAAGAAGAGAACCTAGAACTCAAAAATCTTAAAAAACAAATGATTTTTTTTTATTATAACTTTTTATTGACAGAACATATGCATGGGTAATTTTTTTACAACATTATCCCTTGCACTCACTCTATTCCAACTTTTCCCTTCCCTCCTTCTACCCCCTCCCATAGATGGCAGGCAGTGTTATACATGTTAAATATGTTATAGTATATCCTAGATACAATATACGTGTGCAATACCGTATAGTTCTCTTGTTGCACAAGAAGAATTGGTTTCAGAAGGTAAAAATAACCTGGGAAGAAAAACAAAAAGGCAAACAGTTCACACTCATTTCCCAGTGTTTCTTCTCTGGGTGTAGCTGATTCTATCCATCATTGATCAATTGGAACTGAATTAGATCTTCTCTTTGTCAAAGATATGTACTTCTATCAGAATATATCCTCATACAGCATTGTTGTTGAATTGCATAATGATTTCTTGGTTCTGCTCATTTCACTCAGCATCAGTTCATGTAAGTCTTTCCAAGCCTCTCTGTAATCATCCTGCTGGTCATTTCTTTTTTTTTTCCTTCAAAGGTTCTTTATTGAATGTAATTTTATTACATTGTGATAGAGATATGTTTATTATTTCTATCTTCTTTTACTTTTTTCCAACTTTTAATTATTTATTGTTTTTTCTAATTTAATAGATATAAAAAGACAAAAGAAAAAGAGAAAAACAAAACAAAACAAAGCAGAACATTGTCATGTGTTCAACAGAATGTCAGGGAGGATTCAAAATATAACAATGAATTTCCAGTTCAAGAAAGTATATATACTAGTAAAAGAAATTATATTCATGAGTATTTATCTTTTCTTTCCTTCCTTATAGGTTGTTCTTTTATTCTCTGCTGCACACTATTTTTTACTTTGTTCTTTTTTTCCCCTTTCCTTCCTCCCAGCTGCCCCAAGCAGGCTAAAGTTAAGCATAGCTATATTTAATAGATATCTACACAGACATATACACACACATATATAATATATAACTTCACCACCATCCAAAGACCCACACATATACATATATACATAGAACAACATACAAACATATCTACACATCCCCAAATATACACATGCATTTGCCCATATGTAAACATGAATCTAAAACAGTATTAGTACAGCTCACATATAATGTAAATTTCTCAATTGAACCTTCAAGCTTGACTGTGTCTAAGATCAATGCCTATTAGCTGTATTTTTTCTAATAAATTCGACTCCTGATCTATGTTGTAATGTTTGTATATATCTCTTCTTTCCTATCTCTGCTAACTCCTATTTTAATTCTGCTCCCTAACTTGTCTTGCTATTACTTAACCTCCCCCCACGCACAGATCCCTCCCTTATCTTCTTTCCTTCCCCTTTGCATTTCCCTTCACCTTTTTTCTTCCTTTTTCTCCCTCATTTCTTTATAGATTTTGGAGGGTGTTATACCCTTTATGGTATATATGTAATGCTGCCTATTTAACCCATTCTTCTAGATTTCATATATATATAGTTATATATATATATATATATATATATATATATAGTTATTATTATTATTATAACTTTTTATTGTCAGAACCCATGCCTGGGTAATTTTTTACAACATTATCCCTTGCACTGATTTCTGTTCCGACTTTTCCCCTCACTCCCTTCATTCCCTCCCCCAGATGGCAAGCAGTGCTAAATATGTTAAATATGTCACAGTATACTGCTGGTCATTTCTTCTTCTTCTTTTTTTTTTTTTTTCAGTGAAATTGTTCTTATTTATTTGTTTGTTTGTTTATTGTAACATTTTATTGCCAGAACCCATGCCTGAGTAATTTTTTTTACAGCATTATCCCTTGCATTTACTTGTGTTCCGATTTTTCCCTTCCCTCCCTCCACCCCCTCCCCCAGATGGCAAGCAGTCCTATACATGTTAAATATGTCACAATATATCCTAGATACAATATATGTATGCAGAACTGAACAGTTCTCTTGTTTCAAAGGAAGAATTGGATTCAGAAGGTAAAAATAACCTGGGGAGAAAAACAAAAATGCAAACAGTTTACATTCATTTCCCAGTGTTCTTTCTTTGGGTATAGCTGCTTCTGTCCATCCTTGATCAATTGAAACTGAATTAGCTCTCTTTATCGAAGAAATTCACTTCCATCAGAATACATCCTCATACAGTATCGTTGTTGAGGTATATAATGATCTCCTGGTTCTGCTCATTTCACTTAGCATCAGTTCAAGTAAGTCTCTCCAAGCCTCTCTGTATTCATCCTGCTGGTCATTTCTTACAGAACAATAATATTCCATAATATTCATATACCACAATTTACCCAACCATTCTCCAATTGATAGGCATCCATTCATTTTCCAGTTTCTAGCCACTACAAACAGGGCTGCCACAAACATTTGGGCACATAGAGGTCCCTTTCCCTTTTTTAGTATCTCTTTGGGATATAAGCCCAGTAGAAACACTGCTGGATCAAAGAGTACGCACAGTTTGATAACTTTTTGAGCATAGTTCCAAATTGCTCTCCAGAATGGCTGGATGTATTCACAATTCCACCAACAATGTATTAGTGTCCCTGTTTTCCCACATCCCCTCCAAAATTCCACATTATCTTTCCCTGTCATTCCAGCCAATCTGACAGGTGTGTAGTGGTACCTTAGAGTTGTCTTAATTTGCATTTCTTTGATTAATAATGACTTGGAGCATATTTTCATATAGCTAGAAATAGTTTCAATTTCTTCATCTGAGAATTGTCTGTTCATATCCTTTGACCATTTATCAATTGGAGAATGGCTTGATTTCTTATAAATTAGAGTCAATTCTCTAGATATTTTGGAAATGAAGCCTTTATCAGAACCTTTGACTATAAAAAATATTTTCCCAGTGTATTGTTTCCCTTCTAATCTTGTCTGTATTAGTTTGTTTTGTACAAAAACTTTTCAATTTGATATAATCAAAATTTTCTATTTTGTAATCAATAATGATCTTTAGTTCTTCTTTGGTCATAAATTCCTTCCTATTCCATGGGTCTGAGAGGTAAACTATTCTATGCTCTTCCAATTTTTTTATAATCTCATTCTTTATGCCTAGGTCATGAATCCATTTTGACTTTATCTTGGTGTACAGTGTTAAGTGTGGGTCAATGCCTATTTTCTGTCATACTAATTTCCTATTTTCCCAGCAATTTTTGTCAAATAATGAGTTCTTCTCCCCAAAACTGGGGTCTTTGGGTTTGTCAAACACTAGATTATTAAGGTTATTGGCTGCTTTATCCTTTGAATCTAACCTATTCCACTGAACAACTAGTCTAGTTCTTAGCCAATACCAGATGGTTTTGGTAACCACTGCTTTATAATATAATTTTAGATCTGGTACAGCTAGGTCACCTTCATTTGATTTTTTTTTCATTAATTCCCTTGAAATTCTTCACCTTTTGTTTTTTCATATGAACTTTGTTGTTATTTTTTCTAGGTCATTAAAATAGTTTTTTTGGGAGTCTGAGTGGTATAGCGCTAAATAAATAGATTAGTTTAGGTAGTATTGTCATCTTTATTATACTCACACACACACACATGCATACCCAGACATATATGCATACACACACATACATGTAAGGATATGTGTATTGTGTATATTTATGTATACATATATACACATATAAATTTTCTTGTTTATTTGCCAAATACTGTTTTGCATTATTTCACTGTATAGTTGATAGTTATTGCTTGCCTTCTCCATCAGAAGGGACTAGAGAGAAGAAGAGAATTCAGAAGTAAAAAAAAAAAGTTAAAAAAAACTTCACCACATTTTAATAGGGGCAGAATTATCCCTCACTGTAAATAGATATTTATACCCCAATGAGAATGTGGATTAAAAAGAACAAATTTATTATTTGTTTATCTTTAACTTTTATCTCATTTTTTGAGTATATATTCATATATATGTATATATATTTATATATATACATGTATATATATTTATATATATATATATATATATATATAACATATTACAAACAAATAAGAAAAAATGAAAACCCTCAAGTTCCCAGATACATATTCTTCCATATGATTATATTGTCAATGAAATAGTCTTATTATTTTTGATTCCCCCTCTCCTCAGAGGTCCTCTTTAAAAAGTCTAGGGTAATAGTTTATCTCTTTTTACTTGAGACCATTTCTTGATTTGATTTTTGTAGACTGTGTTTCATCTGTCATAAAGATTTTAGAAAGCTTTCTATTTTTGCTATTTATATTCACAACCATTCTCCATTAGATGAATTCCAATCGCTCCCTGATTCTGTGTCCCAGTGCTACTGCTTTTTTGAGACTCTGAGTGAGGTCCTTTGTAATTTGCTTTCACAACTTAAACACTGATTTGTGCCTGGCCACATATTGTGTACAAAATTAGCATGCCGAGTTGATCACTTTGAGTTCAGCTGTGCCAATATATTAGTTGCAGTAGGCAGCTGCTGATAATGTATTAACAAATAATGCTTAATTAGCAGCTCCTGAAATCACATAGGCATTCTCTCCCCAAGATTAGCTCTGCATCCAGCTGGTCATCAAGTCTTTGGAGATTTCTGATGGCCAAATGGAAATTATGGATGAGGAACATAGTGAAGGGTTTCATAATCCCTCTGCCTTGGTTTTTAATTTCTATTATTTTGAAAGGTCCTCTCTTTTAAAACACACACACACACACACACACACACACATACACACACAATAGCAGGAAAAACAGACTCATATCGCTTTTGATGGATTGCATACCTTTTTCTTTTGCCAGTTTCTTGACCTCTCTAAGTTCCAGTTTCTTATCTTAAAATTGGAATAATAATTTTCCTGCCCAAAAGCAAGGCCAGATGATTTCTTGAGGTTTTATTTTTAGCTTTAATACTACGATTCTGAATGTGTACCATTGTGTCTTCCCCCTTTTCATGGCCTCTGTCTTCTTATGCTTTTAAATGAATTTTCAAAAACTCATATTTGTAATTCTGAAACCTGACTTACATACATTTCAAGAACAGTCTTATGAGGAGTCGACATGTGATTTGTTATATCTTTTTTTTTCTTTTAGTGTATTAGCTTTTCTTTGGTAACATTTGATCGAATTTTAATCAGTATCTTTTACCATTCTCTTTAATGGTTCATGCTTTCTCTCTTGTGGTGAGGACTGCCCTTTACTTTCATTTCCATCTCAAAGAACTTCAGAAATATGAACAAGAATGCCTTCATAGAATCCCAAAATAAGAAGATGAGGGTCCCATAAAAATTACTTAAATGTAGGCTATATCAATTGCTTCAGAGAACATAAGGGTCTTTATCTCAGGTACTTAAGGGAACAGGGAAATAAGGTTACAAGTGTTCCCTGCTATATTTTAGCAGGACCAGTTTACTTTTTAAATCAGCTTGATTTACATGACTCAGAATTCAGAGAATGTTTAGATTAGCCCTTTTGGAGAAAAAAAAAATACATGGACTCTTTATCCCAAATAGCTACAGTAAAGTGTTATTCACAATTGCCGTGACTTTGATCCTGTTCTACTCTGGTAGTAAATGAAGTAATCTTTACCCCATAGGAAGGAGTTATTTGTCCATCCCATCCTTATATTTCCAAGTTTCACTTTACATATAGCACTTGATTTTCTTTAACAATAAATGTAATAGGATTTTAGCCATGGAACTGGAAGGAGCATTAGACATATCATTTAGCTTGAAGATTTCTGAAGGACTTTTTCTTTTTTTTGTCTCACGAATCCCTTTTCCAGTGTGGTAAAGGCTAAATATATTCATTCCTCAGAACAGTGCTTATTAAATGTATACATTAAAACATAAAGGCTTATAACAAAAACCAATTATTTAAAAATATTACTATTAATTTTTTTTTAGAATTCATAGAGACCTGATTAAAAAACCTTCTGAATCCTGGTCCAATCTTTTCTTTAAAAAGATAAGGCAACAGACCCAAATATATGAACGATGAAGGAGAATATAAAAATGAATAATATACAATTCTTGTACTCAAGAAATTTGTAGTTAACTTAGCCCATAATAAGGAACACTAAATCTCAGTGTTCCAGAAGGTTAAAACTTATTCCTAAACAACTCGGTTTAATATTCTACATTTATAAATGGAACTTAGGTGGAACAGTGGAGAGAGTGCTGGGCCTTAACACAGAAAGACTCAATTTCCTGAGCTGAAATCTGGCCTCAGACACTTATTAGCTGTGCAAGCAACCCTCTTTGTCTCACTTTCCAAATCTAGGAAATGATCCGTAGAAGGAAATAGCAAACTATCTATCAATATTTGTTTACTCCTGGTAATAATAGCAAAGATCCCTAATAGTCCATGATTCTGACATTGGGCAATGCTAACTAGTGCCATTTCACTTTTTATAAAGGTTTCTTCAATAAAGTAGAAATTTTGTTGTGACTTTGATCCTGTCCTATTCTGGTAGTAAATGAAATAACCTTCACCCCATAGGAGATAGGTTAAAACTTCCTTTAATTATCACCTCCTCCATATATTTCCCAGTTTCTCTTTATAGTTATAGTACTTGATTTTCCTTAATTATAATCACAACAGGATTTGAGACCATGGGTCTTGAAGGGACTTTAGATACATCATTAGCTTGGAGATTCCTAAAGGTTTTTTTTTTCCTCTCATAGACTTCTTTGACAGTGTGGCAAAGTCTAGCAATTCACTACTCAGAACAGTGCTATTGAACAGGTACAATAAAATATAATCCTGTCAGAAATTGATTAGATTATTTATGATAAGTAAATACATGAAGAATTTGGTGATTTCCTCAGCCTAGGGAACTCTTTATATCAATGAAGTTCATTAAGTGACTTGCCTAAAGTTACACAATTAGCAAGTTTCAAAAACACTTTTGAGGATGACCACATCTATAGTATATTGTTATATAGCAAAGGTCCAGGAATTCAATTTCTTCCAAAGATGAAAAAGCTCCAAAAACTGGGTCATTTTTATATTAAATGTGAAGTAATAGGTTTCCATAGAATTTGAGCCTAGTGTGCTATTTTACTTTGGATCAAGGATCAGTATTGTCGCGTCTATTGAAGTTCCACCTTAATAGGAAGAATAAATGGTATTGTTTAATCCAAGGTATGCAGCCATACCTGGCCAAGATCTAGGCATATCTTCATCTGAAACAACAGAAATAATAACAACAATAACTAGAATTTGTATCATACTTTAAAGTTTGAAAAGCACTTTACATATAGTAGAATCAAATTTGATTCTCACTACAACTATATTAAGCAGGTACTGTTATTAACCCATTGTTTTATAGATCAGGAAACTGAGACTGATATAGATTGAAGGTTATACAGCAGTGTTTGAGGCAAGAAGTTAACTCAAGTCTTCTAGTCTCCAATTCTAATGGTCTATCTACTGGACCAATTATTGGCTCAAATTGGGAAAAATATTACATAAAAAATTTCTTAACTTTTATGCATTTCTTTCAATCCACTTCTTTCTGACTCTAAGTCTGTCATTCTATTTACTATATTTTTCCTGGTTTTTAGATTTTGGAATCATCTAAAACATATTAGCTATAAGTTTGGATCCCAGGTTGTAGTCTAAATAGCTAATAACTGAATTATTATTGATAGATATTTGATGAACTCCTTTCCTTCTTACAATGTAGATACACCTAACATCTCAATAATTTCAAAATCATTTAACATTTTAATCCTCATTTTTCAATTTCTTTATTTATGAAATTAAGTTTTTGGATTGGTTGATCCCTAAAAGCCTTTTCAGATAAAAAATTCCATACTCTGTTATATATGCAAATTAAACATTCTAGTTAATCATATGGTTTCAAAATTTAAATTCAGATTTAATTTTGGTCAAATGCATAAATGATTAACAAGATTCTTCTAAATCATAGACACAGTCAAAAATTAATTTTAGGTGATTATGAGGGGTCTTTAAAAATGGTTACACTCTGTCCTCAATTTCCTCTATCCCGTGAGGTAAACAATTAAATAAATTCTTAGAAGACATATTTGTAGCACAAATTGAATCAAGGTTTCACTGTTATTCCCTCTTTGTAGTCTCTTAATTGTCCTTTTCCCTTAAGAATGCCTTGGAGGTAATGTATGATGTCTCTGTTCTTCCTTAGGAACAAAGAACATTCAAACAAATAAAATAATTTGAGTAAATGAATTACTTTCCTCTTAGTGAGAGGTTGTAGGTAGTTTGTTTTTAGTATTTCCTTCTTTCTGCAGATCAATCTAGCTGCCAAGCTTACCACTGGCTGCAGGCTTCACAGCATAGCCAACAAAGTGAGCCACATGAAATGATCTTTAAAACTGAGTTCTAATAATACATCTTCATAAAGAGGGCTGATATTTGTAAATCACCTTGGTTCATGAATGAATGAGAAGAATGCAGTTATTAAGTGCTTGCTCTATGCTAGGAATCATATGAAGCATTAGGTTACAGATGTAGAAATTAGGTCAGTCCCTGCCCTCAAGAAGCATTTTGTTTTCCCTGATAAGGGAAAACAACACATGTATAGGAGAATGAGTGGATTCTATAACAAACCAAAAGTCTCACTAGTCTACTTTTTGCCTCAAGGTACACCAACACCAGGAGGAATTCCAAGTAGGAATATTTTTGTATGAGAAATGAAAGTACTACTGAATCATTTGGTCAATTAATTGGTATATCTTTTTTTAGGAATGGTTGTTGTGATTTAGTTATCCATCCTCAAGCCAGAAGCAGAAATAGATAGATAGGTGGGTAGTGGGATATGTGCAGGGCAATAGCAGAGAGAGTTTAAGAGTAGAATGATAGGTCTTTGTTGACTAAATATAGCAAATTCTCACCAATCTGGTTTGGGCTCCAGTCATGTCAGAAATAATATCATAGCTTTCAATTCTCATATGAAAAAGAGCTGGTAAATTATTTTCTGATGATATGCCAAATAAATAAGATAGCTACAATTTTATCACTTCACAGATCATTCTTATGAACAAATTAAACAAAAGCAAATAGTTTACAGCAAGAAACATAAAAGAAGATACCATCTGGAGCAAATCAAGAGAAGTCCAGTCAGTTGATCCAGAAGGGAAATGAGCAAAATTGAGAGCCCCTTAAGTGTCAGTTTAGCCTAGGAAATCACCAATCAGAAGACCAGGTTCCAGGGCAGAAGCATCTAAATGTAAATTTATTCAAATTCTTGAATTCCCCACAGAGTAAAAAAAAATGTTTTCTAGTTTATTGTGTAATACTAATCATGGTACCTACAATCAGGGCTAGTTACACAGAGTTCTGTTTGCCCTTCTGCTGTCTCTTTCCTCAATAGCCACTAGACTAAATCATATATCTTTATACCACTCCACCTATATCCTTTTTCACATATGTTGAATGAAATAAAGAATAATGTTGTTATTCTTGGAATAAAGTTTAGGATAGAGCTAACCTATTTGAGTTATTACCTCACTATATTACAATAGCTGTAGCCTTGGACAGATCCCAAGAATCAATCTCCCAGCTTTTCATTCTCCCCTCCAACCCTTGCTCAGGGATTAATAATGAATTTGACATTATTTTCACAACTCTGATAAGAATGACAACCTATCATCCTATGTCTCAGTTTCAAAATCCTATAATTCTGAGTCAAATGATGCTTAGATCAATGCTCTCCATTCTCTATCCATTAATTTTCAATCCCTCACATTTATTTCTACATGGCAAGCCTCATTCCAATTCCATTTTACACTACTCTTCCACTGGGCCCTTTGGAGTTTCATTCTATCATTAAAGAATTGCACTTCAAATTAGACTTGTGTCTTCCTCTTCCCCTAGAAATTATTCTATTTTTACAACAAGTAAATTGTGAGCTCTTTGAGAGCAGGGATTATACTTATGCCTTTTTCTGTATCCCCAACACTTAGAACAGGCATGCAATAAGTATTTA
Organism: Antechinus flavipes; assembly: GCF_016432865.1. Lineage (NCBI taxonomy): Eukaryota > Metazoa > Chordata > Mammalia > Dasyuromorphia > Dasyuridae > Antechinus > Antechinus flavipes. The sequence continues at coordinate 392,613,401 of NC_067398.1, forward strand.
AATGATTAGCTAATTTACTATGCACATATTCTTCTCCCATCCTCCCACCCCAGAAATACAATTTCATTTTATATATCCAACATTGATTATCATGCTTGACACATAGATTGAAATAATTTGTTTCTTGAATTGAATTGGATCAATGTTAATTGGCAAACTTGGGAAAATCCCTCCTCCCACACATCCAAGAACATTATTAAGAATATTTCTCCCCTACATTCCCTAAACTATTGAAATTATAATTAATCTTGCTTTTATAAGATTCTAACAACAACATCTGCCCCAGAAAAATCTATAGAAGACTGCTTTCACACCGAGGGGACCAGTATCAAAAATTACAAACTCACAATTTATAGCAGGTGCCAAAAATGAACTTCAGCCTCATGTAAGTTTATAAATAGAACAGCAAAGGTTACACAATTTTCTAGTGCTTAAAGAACAAGTACTGTGAAAACTAATGGTTGGGGAAAAACAAACAAACAAACAAACAAAAAAAAGAAAGAAAACTAATGGTTGGTTGCAATTTCCTCAACAGATCCTGTATTCCTTTCCCTCTCTTGCTTCAGAATCAAACCTCCTACAGTCAGGAGAACATATTCTGTGGCATTTCCCAAAAGCTGAAGTACAGAGAGACTGATTTTTTTCATAATGTTGGCAAAAGAATAGCAGCAAGGCAGTCCTTTTTCTAAAATAGTTTGAATCCTGCTGGTATCAAAGTGAAAACATCAGAAACTGGTTTATGGAGGAAAATTCTCTTGGGAGAGGCAAACAAAATAGGAGAAAAGATGCAGAAAGAAAAATGTTCCTGCCAAGTTCCATAATCTATTCTTAAATGAGATGGTGCATTTTAAATCTTTTCTCTATGATGATCCATGTTCTCAAGTAATGACTGACATATAAGATTCTTAGTACATTGACAATATTTATATAGATGAAAAGGTACCTCATACTTGAGAGGGAATGAGAGAGAGAGAGAGAGCAAGGGAGCAATTATTTCTCTGGTTATAGATAGGATTTTCTATCAAAAGTCCATCCATGGGTGATTGTACTAGTGAGAATAGCAAATTCATGCAGTCATCCCAGAACATTGCTATTACTTTGTATGTACATTTCACTTTGCTTGAGTTCATGGAGGACTTTTCAGGTATTTTTCTGAGAGCATCTTGCTCATCATTTCCCATAGAACAACAATAATTTATAACAATCACATACCACAATTTATTCAGCCATTCCTTTATTGATGGGCATCCCCTCAATTTCCAATATTTTTTTGCCTTGAGAAGTGAGTTGTTAGAGATATTTTTCTTCATATAGGTCCTTTTCTTCTTCTTTTTAAAAATCTCTTTTGATATCCATTCTTATCAGTGTATTTTGCTTTATTTATTCCATTCTCACTTTACTTTCATTCTGTCCCTCCTGAAAAGTGTTTTACTACTTACTACTCATTCTCCCAATATGACCTCTTTTCTATTATCCTCTCCCCTTCCCATGTTCTATTCTCTTCACATTTTCTTCCAAGGTAAGATACATTTCTATACCCATATTGAGTGTGTATGTTATTTTCTTTTTGAGCCAATGCTGATGAGAGGAAGGCTCACTCACTCCTCCTCTACATACCTTCTTCCTCTCCAGTATAAAAGCTTTAACTTACCCCTTTTATGACAGATAATTTGTAGAATTTCCCTTTCTCCCAATACATTCTTTTCTCACTCCCACTTCATCTTCAAAGTGTCATAATAATGAGAAACTTCTAATGAGACAAGTACCATCTTTTCATGTAGGAATATAAATAGATAAACCTTATTAAGTTCCTAATGATATCACTTTCCTGATTATCTCCTTAGACTTCTTCTGAATCCTGTATTTGAAAATCAAATTTTCCATTCAGCTCTGATTTTTTTTTTATCACAAATGCTCAAAAGTCCTCTATTTCATTGAATATATACTTTTCTCCCAAAGGGTTCTCCTTAGTAGGTAATTTTTGGTTGTAATCCTATCTTCATTGCTCTCCAGAACATCATATTGCAAGCCCTCTGATTCTTTAATATAAACTCTGCTAAATCTTGTGTTATCTTGACGTGGCTCCACTATATTTGAGTTATTTCTTTCTGGAAGCTTTCAATATTTTCTCCTTGACCCAGGACATCTGGAATTTGGCTATACTATTCCTGTGAATTTGTATTTTGGGATCCCTTTCAGGAGGTGATTGGTGGATTCTTTCAATTTTTATTTTACTTTCTTGTTCTGAAATATCAGAACAGTTTTCCTTGATAATTTCTTGAAAGATGATGTCCAGGTTCATATATGAAGAAGAAAAGAAAAATGAATAGTGTAAATAACCATATGTAAAGAAGAAATACAATTTAAAGTGTTTGGTGATATGATAGTTAAAATTATAATAACAAAAATGGTTGTTATATTTGGGCAACAATCTTATTCTATCTTTATTGACTTATTTTTATTTTGTTATTAATAAATTACGTATGTTATTTTTTTCTAATAGGAAAAAGTTTCTACCTTCCTTGTATAAGTTCAACCTGATCATAGTGTGTAGACTTTGTGATAATATTATTTTCACACACATACATGTATGCGTATATATACGCATACATGTATGTGTGTGTATGTGTGTGTATTTGTATATATTTGATGATACTATAATAATCTTGTTTTGAGCTCACCCCAGTATAATCTATCTGTAGATATTTGACTCTTCTCTGGTTTGTTTCCCCTTTACCTTTGTTACTTGGCTTTTCTGAGTGTCTAATTGCTTAGATCTCAGCTATTATATTGAACTTTAGCAATAATAGTCTTTCTCTTTTTATTATAGCTTTTTATTGATAGAACATATGCATGGATAATTTTTGCAATATTGTCCCTTGCATTCACTTCTGTTCCAACATTTCCCTTCCTCCACTCTCTTCCCTAATGGCAGGCAGTCTCACACTCGTTAAACATGTTTAAGTATATCTTAGATACTACATGTGTGTATATATATATATAAGGATTCATAAGGCAAAAATGACCTGGGAAGAAAAATAAAAATGAAAGTAGTCCACATTCATTTCCCAGTGTTACTTCTCTGGGTATAGCTGATTTTGTCCATCATTGATCAATTGAAACTGCATTAGATCTTCTCTGTCAAAGATACCCATTTCCATCAGAACACATTCTCATACAGTATTGTTGTTGAAGTATATAATGATCTGCTTCTGATCATTTCACTCAACATCAGTTCATGTAAGTCTCTCCAAGCCTCTCTGTATTCATCCTGCTGGTCATTACTTACAAAACAATAATATTCCATAACATTCATATACCACAATTTACCCAACCATTCTCCAATTGATGGTCATCTATTCATTTTCCAGTTTCTAGCCACCACAAAAAGGGGTGCCACAAACATTTTGGCATATACAGGTCCCTTTCCCTTCTTTAGTATCTCTTTGGGATATAAGCCTAGTAGTAACACTGCTGGATCAAAGGGTATGCACAGTTTGATAACTTTTTGAGCATAGTTCCCAATTGCTCTCCGGAATGGCTGGATGTATTCACAACTCCACCAACAATGTATCAGTGTCCCAGTTTTCCTGCATCCCCTCCAACATTTGTCACTATCTTTTCCTGTCATCTCAGCCAATCTTACAGGTGTGTAGTTGTCTCAGAGTTGTCTTAATTTCACATTTCTCTGATCAATAGTGATTTGGAACACTCATATGAGTGGAAATAGTTTCAGTTTAATCATCTGAAAATTGTCTGTTCATATCCTTTGACCATTTATCAATTGGAGAATGGCTTGATTTCTTAGAAATTAGAGTCAATTCTCTATATATTTTGGAAATGAGGCCTTTATCAGAACCTTTAACTGTAAAAATGTTTTCCCAATTTATTTCTTCCCTTCCAATGTTGTTTGAATTAGTTTTGTTTGTACAAAAGCTTTTTAGATAAACTCAAACACTCCAGTTTCTGGGATAAGAATGCATTATTTGACAAAAATTGCTGGGAAAATTGGAAATTAGTATGGCAGAAACTAGGCATTGACCCACATTTAACACCGTACACCAAGATAAGGTCAAAATGGGTTCATGACTTAGGCATAAAGAATGAGATTATAAATAAATTGGAAGAACATAGGATAGTTTACCTCTCAGACTTTGGAAGAGAGAGGAATTTATAACCAAAGAAGAACTAGAGATCACTATTGACCACAAAATAGAAAATTTTGATTATATCAAATTGAAAAGTTTTTGTACAAGCAAAACAAATGCAGACAAGATTAGAAGGGAAACAATAAACTGGGAAAACATTTTTACAATCAAAGGTTCTGATAAAGGCCTTATTTCCAAAATATATAGAGAATTGACTCTAATTTATAAGAAATCAAATCATTCTCCAGTTGATAAATGGTCAAAGGATATGAACAGACAATTCTCAGATGAAGAAATTGAAACTTTTTCTAGCTATATGAAAATATGCTCCAAGTCATTATTAATCAGAGAAATGCAAATTAAGACAACTCTGAGATACCACTACACACCTGTCAGATTGGCTAGAATGACAGGGAAAGATAATGTGGAATGTTGGAGGGGATGTGGGAAACTGGGAGACTGATACATTGTTGGTGGAATTGTGAACACATCCAGCCATTCTGGAGAGCAATTTGGAACTATGCTCAAAAAGTTATCAAACTGTGCATACCCTTTGATCCAGCAGTGTTTCTATTGGGCTTATACCCCAAAGAGATACTAAAGAAGGGAAAGGGACCTGTATGTGCCAAAATGTTTGTGGCAGCCCTGTTTGTAGTGGTTAGAAGCTGGAAAATGAATGGATGCCCATCAATTGGAGAATGGTTGAGTAAATTTTGGTATATGAATGCTGTGGAATATTATTGTTCTGTAAGGAATGACCAGCAGGATGAATTCAGAGAGGCTTGGAGAGACTTACATGAACTGATGCTAAATGAAATGAGCAGAACCAGGAGATCATTATATACCTCAACAACAATACTGTTTGAGGATGTATCCTGATGGAAGTGGATCTTTTAAGACGATACAGAGAGCTTTAATTGATCAAAGATGGACAGAAGCAGCTACACCCAGAGAAAGAACACTGGGAAATGAATATAAACTGCTTGCATTTTTGTTTTTCTTCCCAGGTTATTTATACCTTCTGAATTCAATTCTCCCTGTGCAACAAGAAAACTGTTTGGTTCTCTGAAGAGTCTGAAAGTTCCTCTATGTTCCTCTAATTTATTTATAATCTCAGTCTTTATGCTGAAATCATGAACCCATTTTGATCTTATTTTGGTGTACAGTGTTAAGTGTGGGTCCATGTCTAGATTCTGCCATATTAATTTCCAGTTTTCCTAGGAATTTTTGTCAAATAGTGAATTCTTATCCCAAAAGTTGGGGTTTTTGGATTTGTCAAAAACTAGAATGCTATAGTTATTGACTATTTTGTTCTGTGAGCCTAAACTATTCCATGGATCAACTAGTCTATTTCTTAGACAATACCAAATGGTTTTGGTAACTGATGCTTTATAATATAATTTTTGATCAGGTACAGCTAGGCACCTTCATTCATTTTTTTTCTTTAGTTCCCTTGAAATTCTTGACCTTGTTCTTCCATATGAATTTTGTTGTTATTTTTTCTAGGTCATTAAAAATATTTCTTAGGAGACTGATTGGTATAGCACTAAATAAATAAATTAGTTTAAGAAGTATTGTCATCTTTATTATATTAGCTAGACTTATCCAAGAATACTTAATATTTTTCCAGTTGTTTAAATCTGACTTTATTTGTATGGAAAGTCTTTTGTAGTTTTGCTCATATAATTCCTGACTTTCCCTTGGCTGATAAATTCCCAAATGTTTTATGCTATCAACAGTTATTTTGAATGGAATTTCTTTGTATCTCTTGCCATTGGATTTTGTTGGTGATGTATAAAAATGCTGAGGATTTATGGGGATTTATTTTGTTCTGCAACTTTGCTAAAGTTGTGGATTATTTCTAATAGCTTCTTAGTAGAATCTCTGGGGTTCTCTAAGTATACCATCATATCATCTGCAAAGAGTGATAATTTGGTTTCTTCATTACCTATTCTAATTCCTTTAATCTCTTTCTCAATTCTTATTGCTGAAGCTAACATTTCTCATACAGCATTGAATAGTAATAGTGATATTGGGCAACTTTGTTTCATTCCTGATGTTATTGGAAATGGTTCCAGTTTATCCCCATTACATATGAGGCTTACTGATGGTTTAAATTGATGCTCCTGACTTTTAAGGAAAAGTCTGTTTATTCCTTACTCTCAAGTGTTTTTATTAGGAATGGATGTTGGATGTTATCAAATGCTTTTTCTGTATCTATTGAGATCATCATATTGTTTTTGTTAATTTGGTTATTGATATAGTCAATTATACTAATAGTTTTCCTAATATTAAACCAGCCCTGCATTCCTGGTATAAATCCTATTTGGTCATAGTGTATTATCCCAAGGATGATTTTCTGCAATATTTTTGTTAATATTTTATTTAACATTTTAACATCAATATTCATTAGGGAAATTGGTCTATAATTTTCTTTCTCTGTTTTCAATCAACCTCGTTTAGGTATAAGTACCATATCTGTGTCATAAAAGGAATTTGGTAGGACTCTTTCAATCCCTATTTTTTCAAATAGTTTATTTAGCATTGGAGTTGTTTTTTAAATGTTTGGTAGAATTCACATGTAAATCCATCTGATTCTGAAGATTTTTTCTTAGGAAGTTGGTTAATAGCTTGTTCTATTTCTTTTCCTAAAATGGGATTGTTTAACCAATTTACTTCTTCCTCTGTTAATCTGGGCAAGCTATATTTTTGAAGGTATTCTTCCATTTCATTTAAGTTATCAAATTTATTGGCATAAATTGGGCAAAGTAATTCCTAATCATTGCTCTAATTTCCTCTTCATTTGTGGCAAGTTCTCTTTTTTCCATTTTTAAGACTAACAATTTGATTTTCCTCTTTCCTTTTTTTATTCAAATTTACTAAGGTTTTATCTATTTTGTTGTTTTTTCATAAAACCAACTCTTAGTTTTATTTATTAATTCAATAGTTTTTTACTTCCAATTTTATTAATCTCTCCTTTTATTTTAAATTTTAAATTTAAATTTTAAATTTTTTAGTGTTTGACCTGGAGTTTTTAAATTTGTTCCTTTTCTACCTTTTTTAGTTGCAAGCCCAATTCATTTACCTTCTTTTTCTCTATTTTATGCAAGTAGGCCTCTAGAGATATTAAAGTTCTTCTTGTTACCACTTTAGCTGCATCCTCACATTTTGATATGACATCTCATTATTGTCATTTTCTTCAGTGAAATTATTAATTATGTCTATGACTTGCTGTTTCACCTAATCATTCTTTTGGATGAGATTATTCAGTTTCCAATTATTTTTTGGTCTATTTTCCCCTGGCTTTTTATTGAATGTAATTTTCATTGCATTGTTATCTGAAAAGGATGAATTTATTATTTTTGCCTTTCTGCATTTGAATTTGAGGTTTTTATGATTTAATATATGGTCAATTTTTGTGTAGGTTCCATGAACTGCTGAGAAGAAAGTGTAATCTTTTCTGTCTCCATTTAGTTTCCTCCAAAGATTTATTACACCTAACTTTTCTAGTATTCTATTTACCTCTTTGACTTCTTTCTTATTTATTTTGTGGTTTGATTTATCTAATTCTGAGAGTGCAAGGTTAAGATCCCCCACTATTATAGTTTTGCTGTCTATTATTCTTGCAACTCTCTTAACTTCTCATTTAAGAATTTAATGCTACACCACTTGGTGCATATACGTTTAATATTGATATTGCTTCATTATCTATGCTACTCTTTAGCAAGATATTGTGCCCTTCCCTATCTCTTTTAATTAGATCAATTTTTGCTTTAGCTTGATCTGAGATGAGGATGGCTACCCCTGCTTTTTTGATTTCACCTGAAGCATAGTATATTCTGCTCCAGTCTTTTACCTTTACTCTGTATTCATTTGTGTTTCCTGTAAACAACATATTGTAGAATTCTGGCTTTTAATCCAGTCTGCTATCCATTTCCATTTTATGGGGGAGTTTACTCCATTCACATTTATGGTTAGAGTTACTAATTCTGTATTTCTTGCCATATTGTTAACTCCTAATTATGCTTTTCTCCTTTTCTTCCCCCCTCCCCCCTCCCCAGTATTAAACTTGTAAGATCACTTGCCTCTCATAGCCATAGCCCTCCCTTTTGGATCCCTTCCCCCATCTTAGAGTTCCTCCCCTTTTTTTAAACCCCTTTCCTCACAATTTTTGTATTCCCTTCCACTTAGCTTACTCCTTCCCTTTTCCCCTCCCACTTTTGGTGGGAGACATTTCTCTGTAAATTGAATATGTCTAATATTTTTCTCTTTAAGCCAGTTCTGATGGGGGTAAATACACACTATTTTCATCCCCTCCCTGCTTTCCCTCAGATACAATAGGTTTCCTTTGGATCTTTGTGAGATATATTATCCCCACTTTACTCTTTTTCTGGCACAATTTCCTTTCCACTTTTAGTTTTTTTTTTTTAACTGTAAAACCAAATTACACGTGTTCTTTATGCATATTTATAACAGAAATATAGTTACCAAGATTTCTTTTTACCTTTTTATGCTTCTCTTGAGTCCTATATTTGGAGATCAAACTTTTTGTTTAGTTCTGTTTTTTTCATCAGAAATAGATGAAATTCACCTATTTCATGAATGCCCATCTTCTTTCCTCGGAAAAGAATGCTCATTTTGGCTAAGTTATTCTTGGCTATATACCAAGTTCCTTAGCCTTTCAAAATATCAGATTCCAGGTCCTTCAGTCCTTTAATGTGGATGCTGCTAGATCCTGAGTAATCCTTATTGTGGCTTGTCTATATTTGAATTTTTTTCTATCTCCTTATAGTATTTTTTTCCTTGGTCTGATAGTTCTGGAATTTAGTCACAATATTTCTTGCAGTTTTGATTTTGGGTTCTCTTTCAGTAGATGATTGATGAATTCTTTCAATGTCTATTTTACCCTCTATTTCAATAACATCTGGGCAGTTCTCTTTCATGATTTCCTGGAAAACAGTGTTTAGGCTCTTTTTTTCACCATAATTTTCAGGAAGTCCAATTATTCTCAGATTATCTTTCCTATATGTATTTTCCAGGTCTGTTGTTTTCCCAAGAAAGTATTTAACCTTTTTTTCCATTGTTTCATTTTTTTGTTTTTCTTGACTGATTCTTGGTGTCTCCTTGAGTCATTCATTTACATTTGTTCAATTCTGATTTTTAATGAATGATTTTCATCATTTGCTTTTTATTTCTTTTTGTAATTATCCAATTGAGTTTTTAAGTGAGTTATTTTGTTCTATGGAATTTTTTCCCATTTTGTCAATTTTATTTTTTAGAGAGCTATTTTCTTTTTCCAATTCACTAATTCTGTTTTCCTTGGAATTGTTTACCTTTTCCAATTCTGTTTTTCAGGGATTTAATTTCTTTATCCACTCTGTCTTTAAATGAGTGGGATGACTTATCCAGACCCTCTTGCCAAGCTTCCCTTTCTTTTCCCCATTTTTCTGCTAACTCTCTTGTAAGAGTCCTTTTGATTTCTTCTATGAGAGTCTTGTGTGGTGGGGATCAGATCATATCCCCTTTGGGAACTCATCTGGATACTCTCTGTTTTTAGTCTCCTCAGGGTTTGAAGTCTGCTCTCCATCTGTATAGAAGCTATCTATAGTTAGAGTTTGCTTTAAAATTTTGCTCATTTTGACAAAAAAGAAATAGAAGAAAACAAACAAACAAAAAAGCAAATGTGGTCTGCTTTTTGGGTAGTGTAGTGTTACCAAGCTTCCTCCACAGACCATCAGAGGTAGCAAGGAAGGAGCAATGGAACATCAGTGGCTGCACTGCCTGCACAAAGGCCACTCTCTGAGACTCTAAGAATGTGCTGAGTCACTCTGGGTGCTGGGTGGGTGTGGTCAGGGCTTGAGAGAACTCAGGGTTTTGGTATTGAAGTTGTTACCCACTGTGTTTATAGCTTCTCTGCTAATCTACTGGCTTGCTGTCAGGGCAAAGATGTTCACACAACTTCTCTCTCCAAATTTTCCAATGGCTGTGACTTGATTCAAGAATTTCATTCTGCAATGTTAGAAAAAAATAAACTTTATAGTCTGAATGAGGTATTGATCACGTCAACAAATATAGCTTAATGCTTTTCTATTCAATGTGATTATGCATATAAAATGTGTGTGTGTGTGAGTGTAAGATGTATGTGTATGTGTTTATATAGATGTAAGCTGTTTAAGGAACATCCTTATGAGGAGCTTTTTTTTTTTCCTTTTTATGCTAAGTACTTTGCATATTGTAAATTTGTTGGAATCTTTACAAATTGTTAAGTCATTAGAGTTGATAGAGACAATAATTATCTAATTTATCATGCTTCAGTATCACTGATCTGATCTTACAATATGTTTTGGGCCAGAAACTGAAACAAGGTACTAAGTAGAACTAATTGATACAATGCTTGTTTTCATACCAGTACTCACTGGAGTTCACAAGATGGGAAATTCACAAAGTAAACTGTGTAACTTTGTGATTTCACACCTTCCTTAGGTGTGCCTCCAGAAGGAGGAGTTAACCTTTGGGAAATGATATATAAGAAGTGGACTCAGTTGGGAGTTCAGCTGAATTAGATTGAGAGGGGAGTGTCAAGTGAGTTCATCCAGAAGCCCTCTCTAGGAAGAGAGTTACTTCGGGTTAGAGAAAGTTACTTTGGAACATTGACTGGGCTCAGAGACTAGCACTCTGGGAGATTGAGAGCCAGAAGCCCTCTCTCAGAGGAAAGACAGATTCAACTTGGTGCTGACTCTGGAGGCTGAAAAAAGCAGAGGCAGAAGTAAAGGACAAAGCTGCAAGAGCTCTTAGAACCAAGCAGAGAGATAGGCCTCAACTAACCGGGCTATTTTGGAAGGAGAAAATAAATGTTTGCATTTTTACCAGCTGCTTGCATTTTTGGGTGATTATTACTCTTAACTGAAACTAAGGTTGCCTCCACAAAACCTCCCCTGAGAAACCTGCTTTCTCCCAGAGAGTACCATTATTATTTTATAAAGAAGAAAAACACCACATTTTGGCGCCCTGAACATGGGATAAAATCCTGATTTCAGTGGAAAAGCCTGTGATCCTGATCCAGTGGAAAAGTCTCCTCAACTCAGAAATTAGGGTGAGTACAACAAAGAAATTTTGTTAAAAGAGTTAAAGTAGAATTTCAGCTAAGATGGGACAGATGTTTACAAAACAGCCTTCTGTTTCTGTTCATGGAAAATGTTTAGAGAGCATTGTCAAAGCTATGGAAAGCCAAGGTTTGATTATAATTTTGGAACAGATCACTGAACTTTTAGAAACTGTTAAGTACATATGTCCTTGGTTCTCTATGGAAAAAAAAATTGTATTTAGACAAGTGGAAATTAATAGGAGAAAAACTGGGTGAATACTACAGATCTAATCCAAACTCAATGGAGTGGAAATTAGGAGAGGATCTTTGTCAATTCTGCAATAAAAATGCAATTTTCAAAGATATACTTAATACATATAATTTAATACAATTGGCTTTAGGAAATTTTATAAGTATTAAAATAAGGAAAAAGAAGAAACAGCAGGAAGGAGAAGTGCCAACTAAACTAGGTGAAAAGAATGGAGTTAATTACAATTCTGAGTGTGATACTAAACAGCAGGAGGAATTAGATCATTCCACATCTCATGATCCCCTCCCCCCCCAATTAATTCTTCATGGGTGGAGGAAGAAGGGGGAGGAAGAGAGGCAGAAACACAGTCAGCTTCTCCTGTAAAGCACAATATGACAAGATTAGAAAAGGCATTAATTAAAGCAAAAAATGAAGGAAAAGATATATCTGATTTAATAACTGCATATTCTGTGATTGAAAAGCTTGACTCTTCAGGTCAAAAAGAGAGAAAATACACTCCTTTTAATTTGAAAAAAAAATTAAAGATTTGAAAAAGGGTTGCACTCTTTATGGGGCTACATCCTCTTATGTGAAGATGTTACTAGATAATTTGTCTTATGAAATCTTACCCTGAATGACTGGAAATGCATAGCTAGTACATGTCTAGAACCTGGACAAAATTTAGTGCGGCTTTCAGAGTTTCATGAATTATGTAGGATTCAAGCCCAATGCAATAGGCAAACAGGAGCTATTGGACAAATAGCTTTTGACCAATTAGCTGGTGAAGGTCATTATACAGAGAGTTCAGATAAGATTTATTATCCCATAACAGTGTATGAGCAAATTTCTAAGGCTGCAATAAAAGCTTGGAATTCTCTCCCTGGACAGAAAGATGGAAATAAAGCTTTTACAAAAATAGAGTAAGGTCCCAATGAACCCTTTGCAGATTTTGTGGGACATTTGCAAACAGCTGTAATAAGAACCATTGGAGAAAATGCAGCAACAGAAATAATGACTAGACATTTTTCTAAGGAAAATGCCAATGAGGTTTGCAAAAGAATTATATGGGGACTAGACAAAGATGCTCCTTTAGAGGAGATCATAAGACGCTGTGCCACAGTGGGCACAAATACTTATTACGCCCAAACTATGATGAACATGGAAAGACAAGGTCCTTCTTGGCAAGGGACTTCTAGAGAAACTTATAGATGTTTTCAGTGTGGAAAAGTTGGACATTTGAGAGCTCATTGTAGATATGGAGATAGAATGGGAAGACAGGGTGAGAGAATAAAACCCAAAACCCCATGTCTAAAATGCAACCGAGGCTTTCACTGAGCCTCTAAATGTAGATTGACCCAGAGAAATGAGAAGCAGGGCCTAGGCCCAAGGTATCGATCAAAAGATAGGTGGGGCATGATAGCAGCTGAGATTACACCGAGAGAAACTTTAGAAATTCAGGACTCTGATGTCATCAACCAATAGAAAAGCAATCAAGATTACAGTTGGGGAGAATACAGATTTTTTAACCCAGAAGAGCAGTGTCCAGTGTGAGCAGCTCCACTATCTTTAGATAATTGCCAGATGATGAGGAGAAATCCCCAAAGTGGTAAATAGAAGGGAATTAGATAGGTTAACTACTTGGGGAAGAGCATTTGTTTGCATTTCCACGGGTGGAGAAGGAATCAGATTGGTGCCAATGAGCTATATTCACCTTGTCCATCAGAGAGAAACAGAAAAAGAGAAAAACCTCAAAACAAAGGGGAAGATTTAAGAAATATCTGACACTGAAAGAGCATGGCTGACAATAAGACTGTTAAAAGAACTTTAAAATCTTCAGCTTTCAGTTCCTGAAAAACCAACAATAATCATTGGATTCCCTGAGATGAAACAGAAAAAGAGAAAAACTTCAAAACAAATGAGATTTAAGGAACATCTGCCACTGAAAGAGCATGGTTGACAATGAGACTGTTAAAAGAACTTTTAAAAATCTTCAGGAATCATTGGATTTCCTAACACAAAATGAGACTGTTTTAGTTCTTGAAAAACCAGCAAGAATCATTGGATTCCTTGAGATGAAAAATTGTTGATGCGACTATTGCAGTACTTCAGAGCTTACAGGAACTATTGTATTCCTGGCACATGAACTAATGGACAATGGATTCCTTTTGGACAATTTCTAGGACTTATGGACAGGTGCAAATTCTCAGGTTGATTCATGTTATTTGTTACATTACTACTAGCCTGTGTTATATTGCTATGTGCTTATGTAAATTATGTGTAATGCCTCCCATATTGATGGATTTATGTGTGCCTGTTTCAAGTGAGCCCCTTCAGAAACCTGCTAATCTGATTTGACTTCCTATTTCCTTTAGTGTTTTCATCTCCCTTCCTGAGATGTCAGGGAGAGCATGACCACCTTATTTTTATGGTGTTTTCATTTCTTTTTTTGAGGAGTCAGGGAAGGCGTGATCACCTTCTTTTTGGGTTTCTCACCTCCTTGAGAAGTCAGGGAGGTCATGAACACATTATGTTCTAAGACAAAAGAAAGTGGGATAAATTATTTTATATATTTTATTATATATATATATATACATATATTATATTTTACATACATTTATTATATATATATGTATGTGTATATATATATATATATATATATATATATATATATATATATATATATATATATATATACACCTGGGATTTTATAGGTATGGGAAAATAGTGAATAAATTTCTTGTACATTGTAAATTGCAACTTATTCCTCCATTCATGATCTTGAAGAATTTCCCAGGACTTTAAAAAGTGAAATGACTCAAGCAATTGTCACATAACAATGTCATATTCATGCTTGTATTTGAATCCAGGTCTTCCTAACTTTGAGATCACCATGTGATACTTCTCACCCTTCCCATAGTCTGTATCTTCTCTTTGTATTTATTTAATTGTAGTGGAATACGGAGTTTCGCTTCAAAGTAAGGATTTTAAAAAGATGTCATGTGTTAGTTACTACCTTGAAGTCAAGAAGTCAGTTCATGTTCAACCTCTGCCATATAATTATTCTATGACTTCAAGAAAAATCACTTCATATCTCAGGGCCTAATGTGAATTTGTAAGACTATAAGGTTCAGAATTTTGAGGTGACACAATGGATAGAATGGTAGGCCTGTGGGCTGTCATGTCTGAGCACTTTTCTCCTAAATGGAGCAGCTGCCAGAGTCATACTCACAAGTCTTGGAACCCACCGAGTTATACACAGAGATGAGCCAATTGGGAGGTACAAGCAATATATCTATATTCAGAGATCAGTTCAGTGGGAGAAGCAGGAAGCAAAAGAGTGAGTTCAGCTCAAAGCCATCTATTTATGCTTTATCTCTTCTGGGATTACCTGTGCCAAGCCACATTGCAGAACACCATAGGTAGAACACCAGAAGGAGGCATATGAGTTGATATTGCACAAAAGGAGGAGACATAGCAAGAAGACATGTCCCTTGCCACCTCAAGGAGCCTATTAGGTTCCTATACCCCTGTATTGCACAAACTCCTGCCTCAGTGCTGCACCCTTTCTACTTCCTTGGTCCCACCCTGCCACAGCTGAAAGGCTACATGGCATGTAAGGCTATGTGGATAATCTCAGAGAGAGAAATGTCCCTAAGAGCTCTGGAGATAGAAAGACTCCATTTTTTAAGTTCAAAACTGGCTTCAGACACTTAATAGATGTGTAAGCCTGGGAAATCAATTGACCCTGTTGTTTTTGTTTCCTCACTGTAAAATGATCTTTAAAAGGAAATGGCAAATAACTCCCCAGTATTTCACCAAGAAAATCCTAAGGGAAATATGAAGAATTAGATGCAACTGATACTAATGAAAAACAAGAATAAAAAGGTTCAGAGAAATTGGTTCATTGATAGAAAACTTCCTCACCAACAAATCCTTACACAAAGAAAATCACAGTCCAAAATTTCCTCAACCTATCATGTAATTATTGAAAGAGAGAAGATTTGTCAGAAGTGTTTATGGACAAAGTACCCCCAGCAATAAAATAATAGATATTTTAAAGAATGAAGTACTTAAATTTGTCTGATGAGGGAAATAAAAGTTATAATGTATTTTATGAAATGTTACTCAAAAAGAATCTGATAGTAAGAACTTGAATTCCTCCAAATGTCATGCTAAAGGCATAGCATCAATAGCTGATTCCCTAATAAAATAGTGCCAAATTAAAAAAAAAGTTGTAGGAAATGTGTCATATAATTTTCTCTAACTAGGCACTATGGTACCAAATTAGACTTATAATTCCTGGGGGATTTACTGCCTCTTATGGTGCCACTTGAGGAAATATCATTTTAATCAAATAGATTGTTCTGAGTAGTTATTTTTTTTTACTATAATTATAAAATAGATCTTTGCATTGATCTGAGTATATACTCAGAGATCCAAATTACTACTAGGTAAGACTGGAAGAGGTATCAGACCTGAAGAGGATGCCAGGACAAACCACAGTCACTAGTGAAAGAAAGGGCAAAGAAGAGCAGCTGTATATTTTACATAGCATTTCGTTTTTAAGTTTTCTCTGATTTTTCTTTTACTTATTAGAAAGACAACCCCTCTTCCATCTTATGGAGAAGAAAATATGCCAACAGAAGAGATACCAAATGTTTTATAAATCCCATATGAGAGGAGATATAGTGGACAGTGTTTTCCTAACATCTAAGGGGAAAAGAAGTTACTATCAAGATGTACTTCCAGATTAGCAAAACAGAAAAACTTCTCTTACTTAGAGAACATATAATATTTTCTATTAATTGATTTATATCTTGGAAACTGACCATTTATAATTTATTATACTTCATAGGATTTAGAACTAGAACAACCCAGAGAGATTATCTTGTCTGTTCATTTCATTTTACAACCAAGTAAAATGAAGTCCCAAATAATTTAATAACTTATAAAAGTTTATATAGATATCGTAGCTTCAAAGATAAAATAACTAAATCTAGATCTTCTAATTCCAAACTGAGCCCTATTTATACTCTTGCACAGCTTATCATCTAAATAACATTAGAGCATTTTGGGGGTGTTGTTATGTATTAATGATGTTACAGCAAAACAACATTAGCTCTTGTTTTGAAGTATTCAAATTAGTATCGGCAAATAATTCTTAAACCTCACACTATTCAATTGTTTAATGTATGTGTGTGTGTTTTCCTGTGTGCATTTGTGAAATGCTTCCTTCAAACTGGCATCCCTGTTGTAGTTACTATACCTTAAAGAAATTTCTAGAATGTATTAAATCTGTAACCAATTGCTATGAAATGCAATTTCTTTGACATTTTCAGTATTTTCTTCAAGTTCCCATTTAGATTTTCCCCCCAGGAATAAAGCTTTTACCCTCTATCTGCTTATGGCTGACCCTGCCAGGCTGTCTTTTTTGAATGGATTATGACATCAGTGAATTGTTCCTATACCTCAAGATGGATGAACTTTTTTTTTTAAGATTATCACTACTGGAGTTTTAATTTATATTTTTATGCATATGGAAATTTTAAAAGATCTTGTCCATTTCCAAAGCAGAGAGAGGCTCATTTGCACAGTAGCAATTTCATACTCTGGAGAAAAATGAAATGAAGTAAGTTTCAGTTGTAGGGAGAATCTTAGTTTCTTTAAAATACTTTATGCCCTAATAACAGTAATTTTAGAGTTCTAAAAATATTTTGAAGAAAGCAGATTATAAACCAATTATTATTGATCAAAAGTCATGGAAGGATTTCTCTAAATGAAATTTACTGTTTATATAACCTCAATATAAATAGTAAAGGAAAAATAAAATGTTTTAATAATATTGCTACTGATTTAAATGATTTTGGAAAACAAATTAGTTAAGTAGACTAGATAATTTGACACCAGAGAATTCTAGTTTTAGTGAAGAGAACAGGCAGGATTCTCATTTAAAAGAAAGTATAAATTCTCATTGGAAATTCTTATGAAAGTCTCAATTAATTTAATAGACTCAAGGATTTCAAATAATACAATTATAAAAATTGTCTCAAAAAAATTCCTAATTTTTAAGTTTTTAATTAAGCATTATGGGAATAGTAGGTTTTTTTTTTTTTATCCAGGGATTTAAACCTTTCTCTGAGTCATAAACACCTTTATCAGGTCAGTGAAACTGTTTTTAAAATGCCTAAAATAAAATATAAAGGACTATACTGGTAAACTGTGTGTGTGTGTGTATGGGGGGGGGCATATGTGTATTTTTTAAGTTCACATACTCTAGGTAAGCAGTTGGCCTTATTCTAGATTATTATGATAATGATTAAATCAGTTCATGGAGTCATCTCCAGCTGCATTCCCTAGTATGCAAGGATGCAAATGTTATAAATACATACGTGTATATATATATATATATGTATGTATGTATATGTATATCACGTTTCCCATGAAAGTCATCTATCCATATAACTCTCAAATATGTTTCTATATCTGACTTCTCCAGAATAACTAATCAGACAATCAAATGGACAAATATTTAAGTGCTTAATTCCATATATTCTAGGTACTCTTTAGTGCCTAAAATTTGTGTATTTTGAGGAAGAATTTCTATAGAAATTCAGGATGAAGAAAGATTGGAAAATTTTTTTTGAACTAACTTATTGAGCAGTACATTCAAGGATGATCTAAATAAAGGAGATCACTGGAATGAGGCCCTTAAAAATCTCTTTATAGAGTTTATATATATATATATATATATATATATATATATATATATATATATATATTATTTTCAATAAGATTTCTCCTTACTACTAAGAAAGGGTTCTAATTGTCATGGTGCCACCAAGATTTGAACTCAAGCTCTCAATGTCCAAGGGGATACAGAGTAAAAAGGAAGCATTACCTGCTTTCAAATACCACACTTTCTGTAAAAAAGAAAATAAACAAATATAAATAGCCAGAAATAGATAGATAGATCTGAACCTGCATGTCATTTCAACAAGCTATTGTTAATAGAATATTTTGATCATCGGTTCTACTACCTTTTTCATATTTACCAATTGCATATCTCTGTCATTAATATTTTGTGACTTGCAGATGTGAAAAATTCAAGGGTGAGAGAATTACTTCTTACAACAATATATTCTATATATTTTCACTACTAGTCTTCTCATCCTTCATAGAGAATTGCCTATATATCTTCATTATTCCTGGATCCATTTTTCAAGATTGTCAAGTTATTACAAGCAGGCAATTGAGGCTTTTGTAAATGTTTCATTCTCCTGACCTGGCACATTTTTTTTTCTGTCATTTTTCTCCTTATGTTTTTTCTCTAAAGTCAGATTTATCCATTGCCTATTTTTCTCTTTAAGTTTGGCCTTTTCTTAGACCCATTCCTAAGAAATAAATCATAGATTTTTTTAGACATTACTTTTGATATCAATGATTTTCAGTCATGTCATTTTCCCTCATCTATTTTGAGTGGTTTTGTAAGCCTCACTTCCTTTAACATAGAATAATATCAAGAAGAAAAATACAAACTTCATTAGTAACTTCTGTTCTCCTGAGTTGGCCAATGAGATAATAATACCATTTTCAATGACACAGCTGGATCAATTCTGACTTCGACTGAGATTTAATTAGTTATACTAAAGCAGCAAGAAAACTATCAGGAATGTTTTGTTAAAAAGCATGGAGAAAAAAAAGACTTTATTGTCTAATAAAGTCATAGACCCACTTTTCACCACTTCAGTCATACCAAAACATCTCTTTAAGAGACACGTTGTTCTCTTCAGAAGATAGGTATCTTTTAAATGGAAGGTATTTCTATTTTATTTTGTTCCTTTTAAAAAGTCCTGATTTTCCATATAAAATGAAAAGCTATTTACTCATTATTGTCAGAAGTACTCATATTCTAGATATATTAGAGATTGCTAATTGATGGAAAAGTCCATTATTTAATTTTTCTTAGTTATGATGCTTAATGCCTTTATATATCCAAAGTATCTTTGAGAAGTAATGTAAAGGTCAGTTTCTCTAATTTATAAGAAATCAAGCTATTCTCCAATTGATAAATGGTCAAAGGATGTAAAGTCCGGGTTAGCACCCTGCATGCCTTAGAATCAGCTGGAAACAAGATAAGCAAAAGTCATTGGTCTTTATTCTAGGTCTTTAGGGGGAGAAGTGAAGCAGATGGACAAAAGCTCTCCATAACCCCCCTTCTCCTCATCTACTGTCAAAGTGACCCTGGCTTGTCTTACTACACCACCTAATCCCCCCTACAATTATCTGTATACACCAAAAGATCAAGCCAGCAAAGAATAGTGGGAAGGGACATTTTCCAAGCATATGCTAATAGAGTATTGTCCAATAGGTAATTAGCCTTAATTGCTTGGTTGTCTGATTCTAGTGCGCCTATTCAGAGTTTCAGCCCTTTGCAAAAGGATATGAACAGACAATTTTCAGATGAAGAAATTGAAACTATTTCTAGCCATATGAAAAGATGCTCCAAGTCATTATTAATCAGAGAAATGCAAATTAAGACAACTCTGAGATGCCACTACACACTGTCAGATTGGCTAGGATGACAGGAAAATATAATGCTGAATGTTGGAGAGGATGCAGGAAAACTGGTACACTGATACATTGTTGGTAGAATTGTGAATACATCCAGCCATTCTGGAGAGCAATTTGGAATCATACTCAAAAAGTTATCAAACTGTGCATATCCTTTGATCCTGCAATGTTACTACTGGGCTTATATCACTAAGATTTTAAAGAAGGGTAAGGGATCTGTATGTGCAAGAATGTTTGTGGCAGCCCTGTTTGTAGTGGCTAAAAACTGGAAAATGAATGGATGCCCATCAATTTGAGAATGGTTATGCAAATTGTGGTATATGAACGTTATGGAATATTACTGTTCTGTAAGAAATGACCAGCAGGATGATTTCAGAAAGGCTTGGAAAGACTTACATGAACTTATGTTGTGTGAAACAAGCAGGACCAGGAGATCATTATATACTTCAACAACAATATTATGATGATCAAATTTGATGGACATGGCTTTCTTCAACAATGAGATGAACCAAATCAGTTCCATTTGTTCAATAATGAATAGAACCAGCTACGCCTAGCAAAATAACTCTGGGAACTGAGTGTGAACCACTACATAGCATTTCCAATACCTCTATTTTTTTTGTCCACTTCACAGCTTAGATTTCCTTCACAGGTTAATTTTATATTATTTCAAAGTCTGATTTTTCTTGTGCAACAAAATAACTGTATGGTTATGTATAATATATTGTACTTAACATATACTTTAACATATGTATTGGTCTACCTGTTGGGGGAGTAGGTGGGAGGAAGGAGGGGAAAAGTTGGAACAGAAAGTTTTGCAAGCTCAATGCTGAGAAATTACCCACTCATATATCTTGTAAATAAAAAGCTATATTAAAAAGGAAAGAAAATGGGGTCAGTTTTTAAGTTCACAAATCACAAAAGCCAAATGTACCTCTTAGATTGTATTTTGAAAGGATTTACAATTAAATGTATTAAATTTAATTGATGGCCTTAAAGGATAGATAATTACAGAGTTGAATTTGAACTCAGTTTTGTTACCCTTTGTGGGGAGTACAATACAAACAGGCTTAGGATAGAACCTCAGAGTCATGGAAATGATAGAATCATAGAGAGTTATATTATATATAACTTCAGAGACAAAGGACCTGTTTTCTGGGCCTTGATTTTGCTATTTCTAGGCAGTGTAACTATAGACAAGAAACTTAAGCTCAATAGGGCTTGTTTTTTCATCTAAAGTGTAAAATGTGGTTATTTGCTGTTTCTAAGTCTCTTGTTCCAGATTTTTATAAACCTATACTGTATTGAAATACAAAAGTTACAAGGGCAGCTAAGTAGCACAGCGGATAGAGCACCAGCCCTGAATCAGGAAGATCTGAGTTCAAATCTCCTCTTAGACACTTAGCTGTGTGATCTTGGACAAGTCACTTAACTCCAATTGTCTCAGCAAAAAAAGATAAAAAAAGAAATGTAAAAGTCACAAGAATGGTAAATAATAGTTCTAGTTTCTAATCCAGATTATGCCACTAATTATACATATCATAAAAAGTTGTTTAACATCTTTGACACTCAGTTTCTTTATTGGTCTGGAGGTTGTTTTAGGTAGTATCTGATAAACTTTCTGGTTCTGAAATTCTATGGTTTCATCTTTAATTATGCAGGGAAAAAATTTACCTTTATTTTTAAAATGTAGTTAAACTATACTACAAAAATGCTATAAATGAAAGGGCAAGGCCAAATATAAATGAAAAATGTCCACACTAGATTCGACATGCTTTTGAAAAATCAAGGGAATAACTTATAAGATATTTGAGAGTTCTAGAAAATGTCTGAAAGAGTAATGAATATTATTGTTGAAAATTTTGATTGAGAAAACACAAAAAGCTATGAATCTATCTTTATAAAATATGTATGAGAATAATCTAAACACAGAAGGATAGAAGGTAATGTGAACACTTTCACATACTGCAATCAATTGTTGACCACATTTTTAGAAAGGCATAATTAATTAAATGGACAGAAAACACAAAATCTTTATTTTTGATGGTTTAATACACACACACCAACCAATTTCAGAAGAGCAGAATATTACTTTAATAGTTATCCTCCCATAATTTTTTCCTTGTATATGTAAAAATAATAGGTTTCATAAATCATTTAAGATATCAAATTATTTTGATGATCTTCTGTTTATTAAAATAAAAGTGTGGCATAAATTAAAACTGTTATCCTTAAACATTGTTGTACTGTCATAGAGGATGTTACACATAAAGTATGAGTAAAAGTCTTATGCCTTAAAAATCATAGGATCCAAAATATGTCTGTCAAGAAGCCCAGAGGCCATTAGTTGACTGAATGTTCCTATTATAAATCATCTTATATTGATTGCATAAAACCCCAGAATATTCTCTCAAAAATCCCTTATCCATAGGATGGGCTAGAGAAGAAAATGACAAACCACTGTAGTATTTTTGCCAAGAAAACTCCTATTGGGATCATTAAAGGTCAGACACAACTGAAATGAGACATAGCTAAGAAATATTTGTTAAGTGTCTGAGACCATATTTGAACTCAAGTCCTCCTACTCCAGGACCAGTGCACTATTCATTGCACAATTCCTAGCTCTGTGACCAAGGGCAACTTACTTAACCCCAATTGCCTTACCAATAGTAATAATAAAATAAAATTAAATTAAATTAAAAACTTTATGCTAAAGTTGGGCTGTACTCAGGGGTTCAGATAGAATTGCCCCAAGATTCAAAATTTTTGTGTTCCTTCTTTTAGTGCTAGTTCAAGGGTGAAAGTTATTTGTCCAGAATCCCATAGTCAGTATATAGCAAAGATAAGTCTTGAATACAGGTCTTTCTGAGCCTGTGATTTAGCTCTTTATTTACTATGCCATTTATTAAAGTAAAAAATTTCCAAATAGCTTACATTTAAAACTTTTGACAGAGAAAATACAAATTTAATCTATTTGGATAATTATTTTCCAATTTAATGATGAAAACATTAAATAAACTCAAATTCAAAAAATAATACAAATAGAATGAATGTACAATCAGCCAATCAGGATCATTTCCTGATCCTGATCAAAATATATACTATAGAAGTCATTTCTGGTTCTACTATTTATTATCATTTTGATCAATGACAGTGCCAACTTTCCAAATCAATGAGCTAAATTTATTCATTTAATACCATATCATTAGAAAATTGAAATTACTTCTTAGAGTTCTGATGAGGAATTAGATTACACAAAATTGAACTAGTAGCACCTGGCTACTAGGAGATTTAGAGAATCCAATTAGAAAGTGACTGAGGAAAATATCTCCCCATTGTGTGATTACCAATTATTAGGGTTTTCTAAGAGACCACAGGAGGAGATCATAACTAGGGTTAAGGGTACATCATTGATAATCTGGATCTGAGAAACTAAGGAAGAGGCAATTTGAAGAGAAAAGCATCTTGGTAATCGAGAAGATGCTTTAATTATAGAAATTTCATAACTTCAGTAAGGAAAATGTCTAAAACTATTTGTAGAGAGCACAAAGTCATAGAAGACTCTCAACATCCTATTGTAATCTCTTTCTTATATGTGATATTATACTTTTTCATTCTACAAAATAAAATAGCAATTTTATCATACATTATTTGGTTATACAAAAGATTTTTCAATTATGTTAATAAGTGGATTACAAGAAGCTTGAAAAGGAATGTCTTTTCCCCAAAATTACCTTATATTTAGCTTTTTGAATTTATTATCATATAATTTTTACATATTTTGTGTGTTTATGATGTTGTCTTCTGGTTAAGTTATCTTACCTTGGCAGTATATTTTCTAGGAATGTCCACATTGATAAAGAGATTGACACATGCATTGCAAGAGGTAGTTCCGTGTTTGGGAAGCTCCAAAGGAAAGTGTGGGAGAGGAGAGGTATTTGCCTGGCTACCAAACTGAAGATCTATAAAGCTGTTGTGCTGACTTCATTGTTGTATGCCTGTGAAACATAGACAGAATAACAGCTCCATTCCAGGAAACTGAATTGTTTCCATTTGAATTGTCTTAGGAATATTCTGAATATACTCTAAACATCACCTGGAAGGATAAGATACCAGACACTGAGGTTCTTTCTTGAACTAAACTGCCCAATGTTCCAATTCTACTGCAGCTAGGCTGGCCACACTGTTCGAATGACAAATGTATAATGGCCTAAAACAAAATTTTAATGGAGAACTTATGCAGTGCAAGTGGTCACAAGGTAGTCAGAAAAATGATACAAAGACTTTCTCAAGGTCTGTCTTAAGAACTTTATATGAATATGTAATAGGGATAAACCAGAACCATTCCCAATAAAATCAGGGGTGAAACAAGGTTGCCCTCTATCACCATTGCTATTCAATATTTTATTAGAAATGCTAACCTTGTCAATAAGAGGAGAAAAAGAAATTAAAGAAATTAGAATAGGTAATGAGGAAAACAAATTCTCAATCTTTACAGATGATATGATGCTATACTTAGAGAATCCCAGAGAATCAACTAAAATAATCCACAACTTTAGCAAAGTTGCAGCATACAAAATAAATCCACATAAATCATCAGCATTCTTATACATCACTAACAAAATCCAACAGCAAGAGATACAAAGAGAAATTCCATTTAAAATAACTGGTGATAATATAAAATGTTTGGTTATTTACCTGCCAAGGAAAAGTCAGGAACTGTATAAGCAAAACTAAAAAAAGAAAAAAATATATTTTCCTCACAAATAAAGTCAGATCTAAGCAATTAGAAAAATCTCAAATGCTCTTGGATAAGTTGAGCAAATATAATAAAGATGACAATACTCCCTAAACTAATCTATTCATTTAGTGCTATACCAATCAAACTCTCAAGAAACTATTTTACTCACCTAGGGGGGAAAAAATCTTCTGGAAGAACAAAAGGGCAAGAATTTCAAATAAATTAATGAAGAGAAAAGTAAATTAAGGTTGCCTAGCTATACCAGAACTAAAACTATATTATAAAACAGTGGTCGTCAACACCATTTGGTACTGCTTAAGAAATAAAGAAATTGATCAGTAGAATAGGTTAGGTTTATAGAACAAAATAGCCAATGACTACAACAATCTAATATTTGACAAACCCAAAGGCCCCAGCTTTTGGAATAAGAATTCCCTATTTGATAAAAACTGCTGGGTAAATTGGAAACTAGTATGGCAGAAAGTAGGCATAGACCCACACCTAACACTGTATACCAAGATAAGGTCAAAATGGATTCATGATCTAGACATAAAGAATGATACTATAAAAAAATTAGAAGAGCATAGGGTAATTTACCTCTCAGATTTGTGGAGAAGGAAGGAATTTGTGACCAAAGAAGAACTAGAGATCATTACTGATCACAAATAGATAATTTTTATTATATTAAGTTAACTTTTTTTTTTTTTGTAGAAACAACTAATGCAGACAAGATCAGAAGGGAAGCAATAAACTGGGGAAACAGTTTTATATCCAAAGGATCTGACAAAGGCCTCATTTCTAAAATATATAGAGAATTGACTCAAATTTATAATAGTTCAAGCCATTCTCTAACTGATAAAGGATCAAAGGATATGAATAGACAATTTTCAGTTGAAGAAATTGAAACTATTTGTAGCCACATGAAAAGATGCACCAAATTATTATTCATCAGAGAAATGCAAATTCAGACAACTCTGAGATACCACTACATACCTGTCAGATTGGCTGAGATGACAGGAAAAGATGATGATGACTATTGGAGGGGATGTGGGAAAACTGGGGCACTGATACATTGTTGGTGAAGCTGTGAATGGATCCAACCATTCTGGAGAAGAATTTGGAATTATGCTCAAAAATTATCAAACTATTTATATTCTTTGATCCAGCAGTGTTTCTACTGGGATTACATCCCAAAGAGATCCTAAAGGAGGGAAAGGGACCCACATGTGCAAAAATATTTGTGGCAGCCCTCTTTATATTGGTAAGAAACTGGAAACTGAGTGGATGTCCATCACTTGGAGAATGACTGAATAAATTATGGCATATGAATGCTATGGAATACTATAATTCTGTAAGAAACAACCAGCAGGATGATTTTAGAGAGGCTTGGAGAGATTTATATGAACTGATGCTAAGTGAAATGAGCAGAACCAGGAGATTATTATACATGACAACAAGACTATATGATGATCAATTCTGATGGACATGGCTCTCTTCAACATTGAGATGATTCAAATCAGTTCCAGTTATGCAGTGATGAAGAGAACCAGCTACACCCAAAAAGAGAATCATGGGGATGTGGAACATTACATAGCATTCTCACTCTCTCTCTTTTTATTTGCTTCCATTGTGTTTTATTTTTCAGGTTTTCTTTTTCTTCCTTCTTGATCTGTTTTTTCTTGCACAACAAGATAATTGTATAAAGATATATACATATATTGGATGTAACAAGTATTTCAATATATTTACCATGTATTATGATACCTGACAGTTAGTGGAGGAGGTGGGTGGAAGGAGGGGAAAATTTGCAACAAAAGGTTATGCAAGGGTCAGTATTAGAAAAATTATCCATGCCTATGCTTTGTAAATAAAAAAGCTTTAAAAAGAGGAACTTTAGATGAAATTGGAGACATTGGCATAGGACTACCCAGCATAGCATGCTTTCAGAGAAGATGCTATGCTCTTGAGCAAAGCTGAATTGAATTATCCCTATGGAATTTGTTTTTTAGTGAGTTATTTTCTTTTTCCAACTCACAAATTCTGTTTCCCTGCACTTCTTGGGAGTTTTTTACCTTTTCCAATTCACATTTCAGGAAGTTGTTTTCTTTTTCCACTTTATCAAATTTTTCTTTTAGTGAGTTATATGCCTTTTCTGTACTTTCTTGCATAGCTTCTCTTTCCTTTCCCCATTTTTCTTCTAGTTCTCTTTTAAGGTTTTTAATAGTCTCTTCTAGGAGAGTCTTTTGTATTGGGGACCAACAATTGTCTGGAGACTGTCTACTATTAGTTTTTTCAGGGTTGAAAAGCTGTTCTCTTTCTGTATAGAAACTATCAATCATCCTTTTGATTTTTTTTTTTACTCATTTTGTTAAAGCCTGTAGGGTCTGCCTTCAGAGCCAGGAGGTTACCAGCTTCCTCTGCAGAGCAGTGAAAGGTGTATGGACGGGTAGCTATCCTGCCAGCCGGCTACAAAATAGCAGTGAGGTACTGGAGTGCTCTGGGAAAGAGTTCCCCACCTGGGAGTAACTCAGGCCTGCAGGGCCAAGCTGGGAAAGTGCCCTGCAAAGAACCCCAGCTGTATGAGATAAAGACTGCCCTGGGGCTAGACACTGAGCACTGAGAGTTTCACTACCCCAAGCCAAAGCCTACCCTGGGGCTGTGGGTATTAGCAGTTGAGCAGTGAATGGATTTGCAGGAACCAGAAGTGTCTGCCCAGGAAGCACAGTCTGCTGGGGAAATTCTATTGCCCCAGGCCGAGCCCCCCTAACTGTGCTTTTTATAGGCTGTCCAGGTTGTGTCCCCCCTGTGGTGCAGATTTGTAACTGCCCCTTCAAAAGCCCCGAACTGCAGCATGTGGCTGCAGAGCTACTTTACAGTCTGCCTGAGTCACTTCCAGATTTGAGTGGTTACAGCCAGATCTCATTAGGTTCTGGTGTTTTTTAAAAAGTACCCTCTGTTTTAGGCTTTAATTTCTCTGCCAGTTTACTGCTTTGTAGTCAAAGCAGAGCAGCTAGCCTATAGCAGAGTTGTCTGTATAACTTCTCTAGCCACAGAGATCACCCCCACCCCTGGTCTGCCCAGGGTGCTAGTCTCTCGCTACCTGTGCTAGTCTGTTCCTGGCCCCTCAGAACAAACCTTTCCTGGCAATCTTCCAGATTGACTTGGGCTGATAAATTGTAGTGCTTCTAATCTTCATGAATTTAAGCAGTGAAGAGCTATTTTTGAGGTTGAATTAAATAGTTGGTTATGAGGGGAATGAGAGGAGCTTAGAAAGTCATGTGTGCCTTCTCCGCCATCTTGGCTCTACCCCTTGAATTGAATTATTCCAAAAGAAACATAAAATGTGCAAAATTACAGAAGCTACCCTAAATAGTCATAAGGACTATTTGTGTCTGACCTGAGGTAGAGCATTCCGAGTCTTATTGGTCTGATCAGCCATTGTCAGATACACTGTACTAACGTGGTGATGTCATTTTGATTCTCTTTGAATATGAAAGACAACAATAAAACCATTAATGTGAATAGTGTTTAGCATATTATAAATACTTATTGATGACTCCCCCCCCCCCCCACAGGGCTATATTTTTCATATAGCAAATGAGAGTTGTGGCATTTTAATAGATGGAGTTTTATTTTCTAATGCAATGAATTTAATAATAAAATGATGTGAATAGCTGACTGATCATTTCAGTCCAACTCAACATTAAGGAGAAATCAAATCAATATTTGGGCATGAGATTTAATAGTTTTGGGGAACTTTTGAGTTCTACAATTTTCTGATTTTGTTTTTGCTTCAGTCAACCTACTGAAGAAAGCTTTGCAATTATAAATTTGCAAGGAACTGTGCTTCTTTTCCCCTTTAACAAATTTAGTAATTTTGGCAGAGTTTGTTGGTTTTCTTTTTTAATTATACAAAAAAAAAAAAACAGCTTGTGTAAAGAGTTAGGTGCTTATAATGCATCTTATTTAGACTGATTATTCATGAATAATTAGAATTTGGTGTTTAGTTGTTCTATATCAAAATTTTATTTATTTCTACATATTCATGTGTATTTATGTATATAATTTAAGTGATATGTTTGTTTACAGAAACATCCCATGCAGTATTCATAAATTCAATATTTTGTTAGTTTAGCAGAAAAAGGGGGAAAAATTAGAGAAAGTTTAAAAAAAACTGCCCAAATTAGTATGTTGTGAGACAAGTAAGGAAGGAATCTATTTAGTGTTTTGAATATTCTATTTCTTATTCCAACATACTTCCTGATCAATAAGAAATAGCACTCAGAAATATTGGGCTAGTTAACTCTTTGTATGCATGCAGTGCTTATACAATACATAGGACAGGCTATGGTGCTGAAGTTGGAGAGAAAAGGGGCAGGGAGTTCTAATTTCTGTCCCAGATGCTTTAAGGTTTCTGAGCCAGTGAAATTTTTTTAATCTCAAAGATATAATGAAAACTGATTAAACTTCCCTGCTAGTACTGTTTTTTGTTGTTGTTTTTGTTGATTTATCTTTCCTTTTGTTCAAGAATTATTTCCCCCAAAATAAAAACAATGAAAAAACTTTCCCCAGAATATTATTAACAGGTAACAAAGAAAAACATTTAAGCAAAACAACCAATACAACTATTTTCAATAGTGTATTTTTAAGTTCACAAATATATTCCTTAGAAAGGTGTATTTTCTATCAGTTTTCCAGGGCCATGCTTGTATATTATATTTAAACAATTTAGTTCTTTTTTTTTTAAAGTAGAATTGTTTGAATTATTATAGTATTGTCTTTAACCTGCTTTCCTCACTTTGCATCACCTCTTCTCAGATTTCTTTGAATTTTTCACCTTGCTGATTTAATTTCTTATGTTCTCAAGTTATGACTAGCTCATACAAGGAATTTATTTTCTCCTCATCATTAATGTTAAGGCCCTAGTTTAGGTTCTTAACATTTTTGTGTACCATAAATGGTTGGCAAACCTATGAAGCTTAAGAAACTTACTCAGAACAATGTTTTTGTTTTTAATTTATAAAAATAAAATGCATGGAATTACAAAGAAAATCAACTATACTGAATTATTAAAATGTAAAAAAAAACCCAAACATTTCATAGAACCTAGATTAAACATATTCTTCTCCTGATTGATCCATAGCCCATCAGACATTGTAGAATCAAGCCAAACTCTAAGCAGAAGTATCTTTCATGAGCGGAATTATCTTTGACTCAGCAACTATTGCCTTCATATTTACCAAAAAAATGCCTTTAGTTGGCCTTTTAACATTTTTTTATTTTTTTTTCTGAGACAATTGGAGTTAAGTAACTTGCCCACAGTCATACAGATAGTAAAGGTTAAGTGTCTGAGATCAGATTTGAAATCAGGTCCTCCTGACTTCAGGGATGGTGCAGTGAATAGAAATCCACTGCACCAACTAGCTGTCCTGGTTGTTGGTCTTTTATTATTATTATTATTATTTTAGCATTGAAAGATCAGAGAATGCAACAACTTCTGTTTTTAGAATATAAAGACTATGTACTATATTATTAGTGTTTACAGGATGTAAAAATATTATGCCCTATAAAGTTGTCAAATCAGTAATGGGTTTTTGTTTTTGTTTTTAATAACATGATGGGTTTTTAAATAACAGAAGTACATTTACTTTAATTGTGTCTACATTATGGTTGTCCAGATATACAGAAGCCAAGAAGTAATCAAATCTCTTGGCAATGAATCAATTGCCTTCATCAAAAGACATAATTAAATATTATATGGCCAAACATGCCTTTCTTCAATGTAAAATATGATTATTGAGTAAGATTTCCCTGTTTTATTTTTTTAACTTATCTATATATTAAAAAATAAGATAGGATTAAAGAAATATTGTCCTTGATATTTGAACATGTCTGACTCTTGTAAATCCAGCTAAAGACAATTACTGTTTAGGAGATACATGTGTGTGTATATGCATAAGTATTGTTTTAATGTGAATACTAGTCCATTCAAAATTTATGACCATGCTATTTCCAAAATGGAATGCTCATTGAATCTAATTGTAGTTATAAGCCATTAGATGACTAATTGGAATATGTGGAGAGGAATAATATAAGATAATTTCAGAAAAAATGTTGTTGGAGCCAGGTTGTAAAGGTTTTTAAATGACAAGTAGATAAGTTTGTACTTAATATTAAAGGAAATATGGAACCACGGAGATTGTTTAACAATAGAGTGACAAGAGCTATGCTTAAGGAATTATACTTTAGAAGCTCTGAGAAGGGTGGATCCAAGAAAGGGGAAATTTAAGGGAAGGAGACCAGTTAGGAAAGGAAGCTCCAAATGGTGGTGCATATTTCAAACTTCTATAGGCACCTAAGTATCTCTCCATTGCCCTTGTTTAGGGCAAGTAACAAATTTACCCTCCTGGCATCTAAACCCCCAGGTTATGCGTGTGTATCTTGTGTCTCATAAGAAAAGACTGCAAAGCTCCGTACAGCCTTGCACTGCTTTGGCCTTTTGCTTACAAAGACCCCACCCTCCCTGGCTGGTTCCCACTACCAGACGCAGGTGCAGTTATACAGATTGTTCCTTCAGATGAGGCGCCTTTGTCAGGGCTCTAAGCTTCTCTTTACAATGAGAGTCAGAAGTCTGGCCTGCCTAAAGGAGACCCTGAAGTTCTTTCACCACCCACAGAAGCACTGCCAGCACATGTCCTAAGCAAGTCTTCCTAGGAAATGGAAATGTATAGAAAAGAAACGATGAAGGCTTGAACTAGGAATTTAGTTCTATGAGTGGGAAGAAGAGGATATATATATATATATATATATATATATATATATATATATATATATATATATATATATATATCCAGGAAAGTAGAATCAACAAGATTGAGTCTCTGATAAACTATATATGATGAGAGAAAATGAGAAGTCAATGAATGGATTGAGGATGTAAGATTGGGTGATTGAGAAGAAAGCATCTCAAAAGACATCTTCATGCTACAAAGACATGTGTTTTATGGAAAAGACAATGAGTTCTGTTGAATTTGATATACCCATGCAGATTCTAATTCAATGAGAAATTGTTCAAGATTGGTGATGTTAACTCCGTATCAGGACAATTCAAGAGTGAGAGTGGGAGGAAACAATGTATTGAATGAATAACTGAATAAAAATATGGTATTTTGTATTAATTAAACTAATCTTGTCCTAATATCCCAAATGAAATGTGAAAAGCTATGGAAGAAGAAATTCTACATGAGTCAAGATTAAGGAGAGATGAAATAGGAAACAGGATCTTCTTACTAAAACAAGTTCTCAGGATTGAAATTCCAAGGGCACAAAAAAAAAAAAATGAGAAAATATTTTGATGAGAAAGAAAAGAGGATGCTGTCAAAAAACACTTGTGGGTGCATATGCAATTCGATGACCAGCTTCAATGTCTTAAGGCATGTATAGAAAATAGAAGTGTGAAGATATGGGAGAAGGAATATAAAATTACATCACAGTTCTTTTAAAAATAATATCTAAAGTGTGAAAGCAGAGGGTGAATTAAAGAAAATTTATTATTGATATCCTCCTTCTTAATATATGTAAATCCAAAGTTTCTGTTGTAAGTCCACTAAATTTCTAACAACATATTCTTTCAAATGTAACATTCATATCTATCAAGAATACACACACACACACACACACACACACACACACATACACACCATCTTTAAAAATCTATATACCAAAAATAAGGTGGCCTGAGGGAGATAAAGCAATCGTGAGCCTTATATATAAAATATATACTTACTATACACATAATATAATCCATATATACCTATGTGAATATATGGGTGTTTCCCTGATATATGAATATGTAAAATATAGTATATTTATGTATGTATGCATATGAATATACATATATAAACATATATGTATGTGTGAAAATATATATACATATATAGGTGTGGGTGTGGGTGTGCGTGTGTTTCTGTGTCCAACCTAAGTCCCTCCCCGGAGCTCCAGTCTTGCATTGTAAATTACCTATAAGACATATCAAAAAAGATATTCCAAAGACACCTCACATTAAGTATATCCTAGAATGATTTTTCTCTCTCCAATAGGTTACTTGTCGAAGTACTTACATTTTGTATGGGATGGGAAAATATTTTTTCAGTGTAGCAAGATTATAAATTGTCATTGTCCTCAATTCTATACTTTTGTCTCAAATATTCGTCATTACCAAATTTTGCTCTATTTCTACCACATCTCTTGCTTCTAACTTGTCCTTTGTACTCACATAGCCACCATTTTTGTACAGCCCTTTATTATTTCTTATCTGATTATTGGGACTTCTTTTGAACTTAAGTTCCTAGCCCATTTCATTTTAGTTCAGAGTTTCCAAAATCCTACTAATAAGATGAATTTCCATAAATGTATATTATGTTATTACTTTCTTATTCAAGGGACACCAGTTGTTTCCTCTTGCTTCTAGGATATAATAGTTATTATTTTCTTAAATTTTCTGAATCGCAGACAACTGTTCCTTAAACTGCCTTTTCACATTCATTAGATAATAGTCCTCCCTGACACTGACGCATTGTTGATGGAGTTGTGAACTGATCCAGCCATTCTGAAGCGCAATCTTGAACTATGAACAAAGATCCATAAAACTGTATAGATCCAGCTTTGTTACTACTATGTCTGTATCCAAAAAAAGATCATAAAAGAAAGAAAAGGACCCATGTGTACAAAAATGTTGGCAGCAGTTCTTTTGTAATCGTAAGGAATTTGAAATTGAATGGATGTGCATCAATTAAAGAATGGCTGAATAAGTTATGGCCATGGCATATAAATGTAATGGAATATTATTTTTTTTATAAGAAAGCATGAGTGGGCTGTTTTCAGAAAAGCCTGGAAAGATGTGAACTAATGTTGAGGGAATTGAACAGAATGAGGAGAACATTATACAAAAGAATAACAAGATTATATGATGGCCAACTATGATAGACTTAGCTCTTTTCAGCAATGTGATGATCCAAAACAATTTCAGTGGACTTGGAATGCAAAAAGCCATTAGCCTTCAAAAAGAGAATTATGAAGACTGAATGTGAATTGAAAAGAAGGTTTTCATCTTTTTTGGTTGTTCATTAGATTTTTTCTTTCTCATGGTTTTCCCCTTTTGATTTGATTTTTCTTGTACAATATGACAAATATGCAAAAATCTTTAAAATAATTCCACATGTTCAATCTCTATCAAATTGCTTGGTGTCTTGGGGAGAGCAAAGTGTAATAAGGGAGGGGAGAAAAATGAATGTTGAAAACTATCTTTACGTGTATTTGGAAAAAAATAAAATACAACTGAGGAAAAATAATAAATGCTTAGTGGTTGATTGGTACTAGCCAATCTGTAATCTATTTGGGAGAATGAAAAGAATGAAAAATTGAAGATAACTACTATTCCAGATATGTCAGATATTAATAATGAGAGATATATAGAAGGCAGAAATGCTTCCTAATATTACTTCTATATTCTTTGCATCAGAATTGATAGAACACAAATAGTTAATGAGAAATAGAAAAGGAAGTATTTAACAAAGTTTTTCATGCTATTCCTATGGATAAAATTATGTATAGTCCTGTATTAAATGAGGTAGATTTGGAATTATATGAGTGACAAGGAGCATGCTACTGGCATAGAACCACCAAGTATGGTGGGTCCTCATCAAATATATGGGCAGAATTGAAATAGCTCAAAAGAAACGTGGAATGCACAAATTTAGAATCCACTTCATATATTCACATGAACTATTTGTATCTGACAGCTAGTCATCCACACATTAACTTATCTCTAACATAGGTTTGTCATTTTGGTCCTTTAAGAGAATAAAGGACAGCAACCAGCCAAATAGGTTTGGAGTCTATACTCAGCTCAAAGTCTATAGTGGACTATCCTATGACTCCACCTTGGTTTTGTGTTGTTTAATATTTTTATATATGACATGGATAAAAGCACAAATAGAATGATTATCAGATTTTCAAGTGACATTAAACGGAATGCTAAGTAACATGTTAAATCAGTGTTAGTATATCAAAAGTTCTTAAAATCTTAGAAGGTTATACTCATTCTCATAACATGAAATTCAACAGGGGGTATATGTAATATCTTCCTCTTGCATTAAAAAAAAAAAGTAAACTTCAGGGGCATCCAATGGTGAATCAGGAAGATCTGAGTTCAAATCTAGTTGACCCTGGTCAAGTCACTTCACCCTAATTGCCTCATAAAAAAATTAATAGTTTACCAAATAAGCTTCAAAGTACAAAATAGACAGCAACTAGCTAAATAGAAATCAAACTGAAAACATCAAGGGTTTATGGTGTATCATAACTTTCTTGTGCATTAACCAGATGACTTGGCAACCGTTTTTTAATCTTGCCATTTTAAATTGTGTTAAGAGAAGTATAGTGTTCTGAACCAAGTAGATAGACTGACATTCCACTGTAATTTGTCCTAGTTTTTTGCAATTTGGGATTCATGTTCATTTATGAGAACTACATTTTAGTCAGCACCTGGAAAATGTGGAGAGCATCCAGAGTAGTACAAGGAATATTATGAAGAGTCTTAAGATCTAGAGGTATACAAATTGGATGAAGGAATAAAGAATATTCAACATGAAAAAGACAGCAGGCAGGGGGTGGAGAGACTATTTTCAGAGTACAATGGTAATCATATGAAAGAGTAACTAGACTTGCTCTGCACTTTGATTCTTAAATGGTAATCTTTGCCTAAAGAGGGCAGTACATTTCAACTGAAAACAATTTCTGTGGCAACTATAAGGGACAATCTCCTTGAGAGAAATCTAAGTTAATGTTTGAGAGTACAAGAAAGAAAATAACACAATTGTGTCCATTTAAATAGAATTGTGGTAACTGTATCTTAACTTTTTATTTTAAAAAAATGTATCTACAAGGTCACTCATTCCATAAATATTTCACTATAAAGAATTTAAGAATTGCTATCTTAAAAATGACTGTCCTTGATTTTTCACTCAAAAACAGTCAAGAAAAAAAATGATGACTTGAGAAAAATGTAGTATTATTAAGAGATTTAAATTTGCTAACATTATGTTTTACTGAGTATTATTTTATAATAGTCTTTGATTCAGCCACTATTTTCATGCATTCATGTAGTGACTTGTTATTTTTAAAAGTGTCCAAAATTAAGAGATGAATATTAACATGAGACAACCAGCGACAATCAGCTAGGTCAGAGCAAAACAATGCAGAAGAGATGACAATAGATATCTATTTTGTCCACTTTCTATTTGGTTCCAGGAAATTAAATACAATATTTTATGTATTTGGTGGGGGAGGGATTGAGGATTTGGCAGAGAGATCTACAGTACCTCAGAGATTCTTTTTTAAAACCATGATTTCCCATCAAAAATTGTGCTTCTGTGATTAATGATCATGGGAGGAGGAGAGGAAGATTATGGGGTAGAGGTTTTCTCTGACTTTCCTAGCCTGGTTCTATATAAACTAACTGCTTTTGCTTTGAAATGTGATTTAAGGAAACAGTTATCTTTTATACAAGCCTTAGCATCATTAAGTTGCAGCCTCTTGTTTTTCAGCTTAACAGAATTTCCATATGGTTCAGCTAAGTGTTACTTCAGGTTTGGAGAGCCTCATGGATTAAAAATTTCTCCAAGGGCATTCTCTGTCCTCTGTTATTGATGGTACTCTTTCAAAAGGAGATGCTGCCAGCAGACCTTTCTAAAGCAGTCTTTTTTTTATTGAGATGAATAAGTGGCCACTTAATCTTTTGTGTATGTACTCACCTCTCAGGTGAATACACATTCATGAATTAGAGACAAAACCAGAATTTAAACTGAATAGACTCTCCTGATTCCTGCTATTAGTAGATGTGCATATGGACAGAGTTGGAAAGTTCATTAATTCTTGGTTCACACAATATTCACTGACTGCTTACAATAAATAAGCCGCTATGCTATGTACCATATATCTTGACTGTTAAATGGAACATAAATCTACCATAAATTTAAAAATGGCCACTGTACAAATAGGAAAGATTCCAATTTCAATTAATGGCATGATTATTGGGAGATATTTAAATGTCTATGATGTGAAAGACAAATAGGTTGGTGCAATAAAGAAGTAGCCTAGAATTTAAATCATACTTTTGACCACACAAAATCAGTGTCCTGTGGAAGACACTTAAGTTTGTATTATCCCAAGGAAACTATCCAAGACTGTAAGACTCCCCCCTTTTCCCTTTAAAAAAAGTCAATATACATCAGAGATTCTCATACTGGCAATTTCTGATGTTAAATGAAGTCACAAACCTAGATGAAAGAGAGAGAGAGGGAGAGGAAGAGAGGATATGATAAAATTTTTCTATCATTCTTTATATTTTACAGGCCCTTACTAAAATATTCTATTTTTTTTAAAATATGCACACACACATATATACACATTTTATACATATATATATATGTATATATATATATATATATATACACACACACATGTATATATATATATGTGTGTGTGTGTGTGTGTGTGTGTGTATGCTGTATTTTATTTTTGCAATTACATATAACAATGATTTTAAGTCATTAAAAAAATTTCATTCCAAATTTTCTTTTCTCTCTCTCTTGCTTCACCCTCCTTAAGAGAGTAAGCAATTTTATATTATAAATAAATATATTTATATAACACACATGTATATTTGTGATTTATGCATAGATGTACATGTAAATTATCTAACATATATATGTATATATATGTCACATGTAAAATAAATTTCTACCTTAGTGTAATAGTATGTTTCAATCTTCAATCAGGGTCCATCATTTCTTTCTCTCAATCTGAATAGCATCATGGATCTTTTGCAATTGTCTTGAATCATTGTATTGTTGAAAAGTTCATTTATAGTTTATTACCACACAATATTGCTGTTACTCTGTCACAATGTTCCAGTTCAGCTCACTTTACTTTGTATAAATTCATTTAAGTCTTTCAGGTTTTTCTAAAACTTGCCTGTTCATCATTTCTTATGTTTTAATAGTATTCCATAACAATCATATATCACAACTTGCTCAGCTATCCTCAATTGATGGATGTTCACTCAATTTCTAATTCTTTACAACCACTAAAAAACTGCTATTTTTTTTAATAAAATAGAAACTTTTCCCTTTTCTTTTTTTTTTTTTTTTGAGATACAGACCTAGTAGTATTTTTTGGGATCAAAGATAAGGCACAGCTGGACAGACTTTGGGTATAGTTTCAAATTGCTCTCCAGAATGGTTGCATCACTTCATAGCTCCACCAAAAAATGTTTTCATGTCCCAATTTTCCCACATCACTTCCAACATTTTCACTGTCCTTTTCTGTCATATGAAGAAGTGTCTCAGAATTATTTTAGTTCATATTTTATTAATCAATAACGATTTAGAGCATTTCATATACTACATATAGCTTTTATTTTTTAATCTGAAAACTGCCTGTTCATTTTCTTTGTTGTTCATTATATTTTAGGAGGGAGACAGAGAAAAAAGAAAAAAAAGAGTTTAATGGAAGAGAAACAATGAAAGGGACTTAAGTTTTCTGATTTGTGATTAAAAATAGCTTAATGTGAAGCAATTATTAGCTTTATACATTGTAGATAAGGAGCTATGATAATGGATTTTATGGTTTCCCTCTTTGCAGAGTTAAGCAATAAGGTCCAAGATTAAATTAAAAATAAGAAAATTGAATCAGAATTAAGGATTCTAAATAAAACAAAAGAAACAACTAAAGGAGGAAAGAGGATCATTAAAAAAGGAAATAAGGAAACAGTCCTTTTCTAGTTCTGGCCACTGAGGACTATATAGCAGAAGGAGCTAGAGAAACTTAAAGGCTTGAGCTATATAAGAACAAAGATATTTCTGAGGTAATGTGCAAGTGAATGCCTGGTTACATCTGCTAAAGTATAAAATAAAATCTAAACTCCCTCAACACCTAACATTCTCTTTTATATTTAAAAAACCTAAAGTTTTTTTTTCAAAGTACACATAAAGTTTTAAAAAGATGATTTATTAATGAGGTAAATCCATGATAGAGATCTCTTCAATTTACCACTCCTCCCATAAAATGCCCTCTTGGCAGAAATAAAAGTGGTTAAGCAAAACTACTGGAACAATTAATGATGTGAACAATATTCAGTCCTAGTAGTCTCTCTGTTTCAATGTAAGTATATTTCGTTATTTTCTTTAATGTCATAGATTTTTTCCCATTGCTGAGTTTAACTTCCATTTGTGATCTTTTTATTTAAATTATTACAATCATTGTAATGTCATACTTCTGTTTATATTTTTCTACCTAAGTTTATAAAAACTTACCATTTTTTTGAACTCTCTCATATTTCTCATTTGTAGGACCACAATATTTCATTATTTTCATATGATATAAGTTGTTATTGTTTTGCTTCGTTTTGGGGCATTCATCCAACGATAGATATTTACTTTGATTCTTCTTTTTTGCTTATTCTCCATAGTTGAATGATTGCATGGGAAATCTGAAAAAAAAATGATAGAATTGGTCTCAAGCTCAAAGAGGTTTTTTGGAAGTGCTCATAAGAGACTTTAAAAGGCAAATAAGAGAGGTAGAAGAAAAAATGAGAAAGGGAATCAGAGATATGCATGAGAGAGTCAACAACTTGGAACAGGAAAAAAAAAACGTTGTCTGAAGGGAGGGGGGGTGATAGAAGCAAAGGCAAGTAGAGGGTGGGATGAGTTTGAAACAAAACACTACTAAAGAAGCACAAGAGGACAGGATAGAAAGAAACCAAAATACATACAGGAGAGAAGATAGGACAGAGAGCAATGCAGCACTGGTAGTCATAGTTGTGAATGCAAATGGGATAAACTCTCCCATAAAATGGTAGTAATTAGTAGTGGATTAAAAAATAGAATCCTACAATATGTCATCTACAAGAAACACATTTGACACAGAGAGATACTTATAGAGTAAGGTTAAAAGGCTGGATTATAATTTATTGTACCATAAATGAAGCAATTCTGATCTTAGATAACACAAAGTAAAAATAGATCTAATGAAAAGAGATAAAGAATGATACTATATCTTGTTGATGGGTACCCTAGAAAATGCAGTAATATCAATAATAAATGTTTATGTTTTAGCATCAATATTCATTAGGGAGATTGGTCTATAATTTTCTTTCTCTGTTTTCAGCCTACCTGGTTTAGGTATCAGTACCATATCTGTGTCATAAAAGGAGTTTGGTAGGACTCCTTCAATCCCTATATTTTCAAATAGTTTATATAACATTGGAGTTAATTGTTCTTTAAATGTTTGGTAGAATTCACATGTAAATCCATCTGGTCCTGGGGATTTTTTCTTAGGGAGTTGATTGATAGTTTGTTCTATTTCTTTTTCTGAGATGGGACTGTTTAGGATATTTACTTCTTCCTCTGTTAGTTTGGGCAAGCTGTATTTTTGGAGGTATTTTTCTATTTCATTTAAGTTGTCGAATTTATTGGCATAAAGTTGGGCAAAGTAACTCCTAATTATTGCTCTAATTTCCTCTTCGTTAGTGGTGAGTTCTCCCTTTTCATTTTTAAGACTAACAATTTGATTTTCCTCTTTCCTTTTTTTAATCAGATTTACTAAGGGTTTGTCTATTTTGTTGGTTTTTTCATAGAACCAACTCTTAGTTTTATTAATCAATTCAATAGTTTTTTTACTTTCAATTTTATTGATCTCACCTTTTACTTTTAGAATTTCAAGTTTAGTGTTTGACTGGGGGTTTTTAATTTGTTCCTTTTCTAGCATTTTTAATTGCAAACCAATTCATTGACCTTCTCTTTCTGTATTTTATACAAATAGGCCTCTAGAGATATGAAATTTCCCCTTATTATCACGTTGGCTGCATCCCATACATTTTGGTATGATGTCTCATTATTATCGTTTTCTTGGGTGAAGTTATTAATTATGTCTATGATTTGCTGTTTCACCCAATCATTCTTTAGTATGAGATTATTTAGTTTCCAATTATTTTTTGGTCTACTTCCCCCTGGTTTTTTGTTGAATGTAATTTTCATTGCATCATGGTCTGAAAAGGATGCATTTACT
Organism: Antechinus flavipes; assembly: GCF_016432865.1. Taxonomy (NCBI): domain Eukaryota; kingdom Metazoa; phylum Chordata; class Mammalia; order Dasyuromorphia; family Dasyuridae; genus Antechinus; species Antechinus flavipes. Next base: position 392,654,323 of record NC_067398.1, read on the forward strand.
ATTTCTGCCTTACTACATTTGAGTTTGAGGTTTTTATGTCCTAATATATGGTCAATTTTTGTATAGGTTCCATGAATTGCTGAAAAGAAAGTGTATTCCTTTCTGTCTCCATTACATTTTCTCCAGAGATCTATCATATCTAGCTTTTCTAGTATTCTGTTTACCTTTTTGACTTCTTTCTTATTTATTTTCTGGTTTGATTTATCTAATTCTGAGAGTGCAAGGTTAAGATCTCCCACTATTATAGTTTTACTGTCTATTTCTTCTTGCAGCTCTCTTAGTTTCTCTTTTAAGAATTTAGATGCTACCCCACTTGGTGCATATATGTTTAATATAGATAGTGCTTCATTATCCATGCTACCCTTTAGCAAGATATAGTGTCCTTCCTTATCTCTTTTAATTAGGTCAATTTTTGCTTTAGCTTGATCTGAGATCAGGATGGCTACCCCTGCTTTTTTGACTTCACCTGAAGCATAGTAGATTTTGCTCCAACCTTTTACCTTTAACCTGCATGTATCTCCCCGCTTCAGGTGTGTTTCCTGTAAACAACATATTGTAGGATTCTGGCTTTTAATCCATTCTGCTAACCGCTTCCTCTTTATGGGGGAGTTTACCCCGTTCACATTTATGGTTAGAATGACCAATTCTGTATTACTTGCCATCTTGTTAACCCCGGTTTATGCTTTCCTCCCTTCTTTCCCCTTTCCCCCCCTTCCAAGTATTAAGCTTGTGAGCACCCCTTGCTTCTCACAGCCCTCCCTTTTTAGTGTCCCTCCCCCCGCCTTAGAGTTCCTCCCCCTATCTTACCCCTTTCCCTCCCAGTTCCCGTATTCCCTTCCGCTTAGCTTATTCCTTCCCTTTCCACTTTTCCCTTCTCACTTTTCAATGAGATGGGAGAAGTTTCACCATAGATTGAATATGTCTTAAGATTTTTCACTTAAAGCCAATTCTGAAGGCAGTAAGATACCCACTATATTCATCCCCCTCCATTCTTTCTCTCAGATATAATAGGTTTCCTATGCCTCTTCATGAGATGTACTACCCCCACTTTACCCTTTTTCTGGTACAATGTCCTTTCCACATCAATTTCTAGAACAAGGTATACATGTATTCTTTATACATCTATATAGTCAAAATATAGTTCCCAAGATTAATCTTTACCTTTTTAGATTTCTCTTGAGTTCTATATTTGTAGATCAAACTTTTTGTTAAGTTCTGGTTTTTTCATCAGAAATAGATGAAATTCGCTTACTTTGTTGAATGTCCATCTTCTTCCCTGGAAAAAGATGCTCATTCTCGCTGGGTAAGTTATTTTTGGTTGCATACCAAGTTCCTTAGCCTTTCGGAATATCATATTCCAGGCCCTTCGATCTTTTAATGTGGATGCTGCCAGATCCTGGGTGATCCTTATTGTGGCTCCTTGATACTTGAATTGGGTTTTTCTAGCCGCTTGCAATATTTTTTCTTTCACCTGAGGGTTCTGGCATTTGGCCACTATATTCCTTGGTGTTTTGATTTTAGGATCCCTTTCAGTGGGTGATCGATGAATCCTTTCAATGTTTATTTTTTCCTCTGTTCCTATGACTTCTGGGCAGTTCTCTTTGATAATTTCCTGGAAGACAGTGTCCAGGCTCTTTTTTTCATCATGTTTTTCTGGGAGTCCAATGATTCTCAGATTGTCTCTCCTGGATCTGTTTTCCAGGTCTGTTGTCTTCCCCAGAAGGTATTTCACATTTTTCTCCATTGTTTGATTTTTTTGGATTTGCTTGACTGATTCTTCTTGTCTCCTCGAGTCATTCAATTCCACTTGTTCAATTCTGATTTTCAGTGAAGTATTCTCTTCACTCACTTTTTTAAAATCTTTCTCTAATTGTCCAATTGAGTTCTTTTGTTCTGTGGAATTTTTTTCCATTTCGCCAATTTTGTTTTTTAGAGAGCTGTTTTCTGTTTCCAGTTCACTAATCCTATTTTTCAAGGATTTTACTTCTTTATCCACTCTCTCTTTAACTTTCTCCAGGCTCTTTTGCCAAGCCTCCCTCTCCTTTTCCCAAGCCTCCCTCTCCTTTTGCCAAGCCTCACTCTGCTTTCCCCATTTTTCTTCTAGCTCCCTTGTGAGAGCCTTTTTAATCACTTCTATGAGGTTCATCTGTGCTGAGGAACAGATGATTTCCTCCTTTGGGGAATCACCTGGGGACTGCCTGTTTTTAGTCTCCTCAGGATTTAGAGTCTGCTCTCTATCTGTATAGAAGCTGTCAAGGGTTAAAGTCCTCTTCAGCTTCTTGCTCATTCTGTCTATTAATCAGAGATAAACTACCAAAGAAAAACAGAAAAAACTGGAGTCTTTCTTTGGGGGGGGGGGGGCTGGGTGTGTTATCGAGCTTCCTCTACAGACTGCAGGTGGCAGCAGTGAGGCACTAGCAGGACTGTGCTGCGCCTGCGCTCTGAGATCCCAAAGCGTGCTGAGTCACTGAGGGGGGGGAAGGAGGGGGGCCAGGTCCTGAGAGACTCCAGCTGTTTGTGGTTGTATTCTTCAGCCCCGGTGTTTTTAGCTTCTCTGCTGGGCTGTTGACTTGCTGCAGGTTCCAAACCTGTAGCGAAGCTCTCCCCGCAGAGACGGCTACGATCACTCCCCACCCCCTCTCAGCTCTGCTCCCGTGCTCTCACTGCCGCTGCCCTCAGCCTGCGCCCGATCTAAAACCGCCCCAGCCCTCCAGTAAAGACAGACCTTTCTTGGCGGATCTCAAGGATGGCTTCTCTTGGTAACTATTTGTGGGTTTTTTTCAGTCAAGCATTGATTCAGAGGCTTGTAATGAAGTGGATAGTGAGAGAAAGCGCGGAGCTTATGCAACTGTGAGCCTCCTCTCCGCCATCTTAACCGGAAGTCCCCATCTTAAATAAAATATTAGCAAAAAGATTACAGAAAATTGTCACCAGGATAATACACTATGACCAAGTAGGATTTATACCAGGAATGCAGGGCTGGTTCAATATTAGGAAAACTATTAACATAATTGACTATATCAATAACCAAACAAACAAAAACCACATGATCATCTCAATAGATGCAGAAAAAGCATTTGATAAAATCCAACATCCATTCCTAATAAAAACACTTGAGAGCATAGGAATAAATGGACTTTTCCTTAAAATAGTCAGGAGCATATATTTAAAACCATCAGTAAGCATCATATGCAATGGGGAAAAACTGGAACCTTTCCCAGTAAGATCTGGAGTGAAGCAAGGTTGCCCACTATCACCATTATTATTTAATATCGTATTAGAAACACTAGCCTCGGCAATAAGAGTCGAGAAAGATATAAAAGGAATTAGAGTAGGCAATGAGGAAACCAAACTATCACTCTTTGCAGATGATATGATGGTATACCTAGAGAACCCCAGAGATTCTACCAAAAAACTATTGGAAATAACTCATAATTTTAGCAAAGTAGCTGGCTACAAAATAAATCCCCATAAATCCTCAGCATTTTTATACATCACCAACAAAACCCAACAGCAAGAGATACAAAGAGAAATTCCATTCAGAATAACTGTTGATACCATAAAATATTTGGGAATCTATCTACCAAAGGAAAGTCAGGAATTATATGAGCAAAATTATAAAAAAGTCTCCACACAAATAAAGTCAGACTTAAATAATTGGAAAAATATTAAGTGCTCTTGGATCGGCCGAGCAAACATAATAAAGATGACAATACTCCCTAAACTAATCTATTTATTTAGTGCTATACCAATCAGACTTCCAAGAAAATATTTTATTGATCTAGAAAAAATAACAACAAAATTCATATGGAACAATAAAAAGTTGAGAATCTCAAGGGAATTAATGAAAAAAAAATCAAATGAAGGTGGCCTAGCTGTACCTGATCTAAAATTATATTATAAAGCAGCAGTCACCAAAACCATTTGGTATTGGCTAAGAAATAGATTAGTGGATCAGTGGAAAAGGCTAGGCTCACAAGACAGAATAGTCAACTATAGCAATCTAGTGTTTGACAAACCCAAAGCCCCTAACTTCTGGAAAAGAATTCATTATTTGATAAAAACTGTTGGGATAATTGGAAATTAGTATGGCAGAAATTAGGCATGGACCCACACTTAACACCATATACCAAGATAAGATCAAAATGGGTCTATGACCTAGGCATAAAGAACGAGACTATAAATAAATTAGAGGAACATAGAATAGTTTATCTCTCAGACTTGTGGAGGAGAAAGAAATTTGTGACCAAAGATGAACTAGAGACCATTACTGATCACAGAATAGAAAATTTCGATTACATCAAATTAAAAAGCCTTTGTACAAATAAAACTAATGCAAACAAGATTAGAAGGGAAGCAACAAACTGGGAAAACATTTTCACAGTTAAAGGTTCTGATAAAGGCCTCATTTCCAAAATATATAGAGAACTGACTCAAATTTATAAGAAATCAAGCCATTCTCCAATTGATAAATGGTCAAAGGATATGAACAGACAATTTTCAGAGGATGAGATTGAAACTATTACCACTCATATGAAAGAGTGTTCCAAATCATTATTGATCAGAGAAATGCAAATTAAGACAACTCTGAGATACCACTACACACCTGTCAGATTGGCTAAGATGACAGGAAAAAATAATGATGAATGTTGGAGGGGATGCGGGAAAACTGGGACACTAATGCATTGTTGGTGGAGTTGTGAACGAATCCAACCATTCTGGAGAGCAATCTGGAATTATGCCCAAAAAATTATCAAATTGTGCATACCCTTTGATCCAGCAGTGTTTCTATTGGGCTTATATCCCAAAGAAATACTAAAGAAGGGAAAGGGACCTGTATGTGCCAAAATGTTTGTAGCAGCCCTGTTTGTAGTGGCTAGAAACTGGAAAATGAATGGATGCCCATCAATTGGAGAATGGCTGGGTAAATTGTGGTATATGAATGTTATGGAATATTATTGTTCTGTAAGAAATGACCAGCAGGATGAATACAGAGAGGCTTGGAGAGACCTACATGAACTGATGCTGAGTGAGATGAGCAGAACCAGGAGATCATTATACACTTCGACAACGATATTGTATGAGGACATATTTTGATGGAAGTGGATTTCTTTGACAAAGAGACCTGAGTTTCAATTGATAAATGATGGACAAAAGCAGCTACACCCAAAGAAAGAACACTGGGAAACGAATGTGAACTATCTGCATTTTTGTTTCTCTTCCCGGATTATTTATACCTTCTGAATCCAATTCTCCCTACGCAACAAGAGAACTGTTCGGTTCTGCAAACATATATTGTATCTAGGATATACTGCAACATATCCAACATATAAAGGACTGCTTGCCATCTAGGGGAGGGGTGGAGGGAGGGAGGGGAAAAAAAAATCGGAACAGAAATGAGTGTAAATATAATGTAATTATTAAATAAAAAAATTAAAAAAAAATAAAAAAAAATAAATAAATGTTTATGTATCAAGTGGTAGAATGTTCAAATTCCTAGAGAAGAAATTAAGTCATTTGTAGGATGAAATAGACAGCAAATCTATATTAGTGGGGGACCTCAAACTCCCAATCTCAAAATTAAATAAATCTAACCACAAAATAAAAAAAGAAAAAAATATTGAGTCTAGAAAAGTTAGATATGATAGACCTTTGGAAAAAAATTGAATAGTGACAGAAAGTAATACAACTTTTTCTCAGCAGTACATGGCATTTACACAAAATTTGACCATGAATAAGGGCAGAAAAACCTCATAATCAAATGCTGAAAGGCAAAAATAGTAAATGTTTCTTTTTCAGATGTCAAGGCAATAAAAATTATATTCAGCGAAGGACAAAAACCTATAGGGTGCAGCTGAAGCAGTTCTAACAGAAAATTTTATATTTCTTATAGAGGGCTGAAACTCCAAAAAGGTGTGCTTGAATCAGACAACTGAGCATTTAGGGCTAATTACCTATTCAATGTGAGATAATGCCTCTATTAGGTATATTTAGATAATGACTCTCCTCACCATTGGTGCTTGCTAAATGTTTGGTGTTAAGATAATCATAGGTAAGGATTGTAGAGTGGGGAAAGAGAAGTCAGAATCACTTGGCAGCAGGATGAGGAGGAGAGAGGCTGGAAATTCTGGATTCCGGAATCCAAGATACATCTTTTGCAAGCCACATGGCAGCTTGCCTGCCTCCTTCACTTCTCCTTTAAAGACTAAGAACTTTTATTTATCCTGACTCTGACTGCCCCTGAGGCCCTCCAGGGACCTAGCCCATACTTTACATTTGGCACCCAATATGGACCAAGCACCCTAATTTCAGTGGAGAAGTCCTTGTGACAAGGAAATAGGATGAGTATTAAAATAGACAAACAGGGAACTAACTTTGTAAAGGAATAAACTAATAATTTTCCTTTTCTGGCTGAAATGGGGCAGATATCAGGAAAACATTCTCCCTCACCCCCACCCCAACCCCAGGGAGTTTTATAGAAAGAATACTTAGACTAATAAAGAGGCAAGGTTTGCTTGTAACTTGGGAGCAAATTGGTGGACTCTTGGAAACATTAGAATGCATATCCCCATGGCTCTTCAACAAAGAAGAAATGAGGAAGATAATTGGAAAGTAGTAGGAGATCAACTATGTGAATATTACAATGATAATGGTCCTGATTTAATTTCTAAGGAAACATTCTATATTTACAACATGATACAATTGGCCTTAAAGAATCCTGCAAGTTCTAGAAAAAAAGAAAAGTTTTAAGGAGAACAGCCAAACAAGGAAGCCTGTGGAAAAAAAAGAAGAGGGAGAGGATAATGCAAATATAGCTGAAAGGCATGGGAAGTTAAGTGAACTTGAAGGGTATGGTGATTCTCACTTTCACAGCCCAACTTCATCTCCACCTACACCTTAGCAGGCTCTTGACCCTCCCCCATAACTTCCTCTTCCTGGGCAGAAGGCGAAGGAGCAGTGGGAGAAGCAGTGATATCACCAGCACCTTCCCCCAGCAATCACCCCCTCCCCCCATGACTTGATTGCAAAAGGCACTACTTAAAGCCAAAGAGAAAGGACACAATACAGCTGATTTGAAAATAGAAATTTATCCTGTGATTGAATAGCTTAACTTTTCAGTTCAAGAAAGGAGAAGATGCACTCCTTTTAATCTAGAAATTATCAAAGAGCTGAAAAAGTTTTGCACTCTTTAAGGGTCTATATCATCTTATGTTAAGATGTTATTACAGAACTTGGCTTTTGAAATTTTAACCCCTAGTGACTGGAAATCTATAGCAAGGACATGCTTAGAATTGGACAAAACTTGATGTGGCTTTCTGAATATGGTGAACTCTGTAGGATACAAGCCCAATGAAATAGGCAAACTTTAATTAATATACCAATCATCTGTGACCAACTAACAGGTGTAGGTTCTTATGCAGACACTTCAGCAGATTAACTACCCCCTAACAGCATATGATAGAATTGCTTCTACTGCTATCAAAACATGGGGCTTTCTCCCAGGAAAACAAGGCAGAGGAGAAGCCTTCACGAAAATAGCACAAGTTCCAAATGAACTCTTTGCTGATTTTGTGGGATCTCTGCAGACAGCTGTCATATGAACTATTTATGAAAATGAAGCAATAGAAATTATGATAAAGCAACTTGTTAAAGAAAATGCTAATGAGGTTTGTAGAAGAATTATACTAGGACTACATAAGGATGCTACTTTAGAGGAGATCATAAGACGCTATGATGCAGACTTCCCAAGATCCGTACATGGGAAAATAAGGTTCCTTTTAGCAAGGGAATTCCAGAGAAACTCATCAATGCTTTCAACATGGTAAAGTAGTACATTTGAAAGCTCAATATTGGCATAAAGATAGAGTTAGAAAACAGGATGGGAGAAAAACCCCATGTCCAAAATGCGACAGAGGCTTCCATTAGATATCAGAATGTAGATTGATTCAGGGAAACTGGATGAGGGGCATAGCCCCAGGGCCCAAAGAAAAAAAAATATTTGGGCCATGATGGCAGCCGATGCTACACCCAGAGAGTTTTTAGAAGTTCACTACTCAAACATGACCAATCAGCCAAGAAGCAATTCTGATGGGAGAAAGGGATTACATAATCAATCAGTCAGAAAGCAACCTGATGAGTGAAAGGGATGACAATTGGGGAAAATAGAGTTGTATGCAGTTGGGATTACTGAGATACCCCCTGCAGAGGTGAAATCTGTTCTTCACTAGCCTATAGATCTCTTGACACCAAGCACAGTAAACTTGAGAACAGAGAAGCTAAATACCTTAAATGATTTCAGAAATTGATAGGAGATATCCAATGGATGTGCCCAGTGTTAGCCTTGAGTACCTATCAATTGCAACCATTATATGACATTTTTAAGGGGAGACAGTATTTTAAACTCACCATACCAGCTTACAAAAGAAACTCAAGAGGCTCTAAGAGAAGTTGAACTGGTTGAAAGAGTCACTCAAAATGGAAAAATCAGTTTTTTTGCTACAAAAGAGGCACCCACAGCAGTCCTTCATCAAGGAGACAGTGTGATAGAGGGGGTGACCCTCCCAGCACAAGAACAAAGCCTTACTCGTTATCCAGTGCTTGTGGCTAGAATTTTATTAAAGGCCATTAAGTGAGCAGTACAATTATCAGGAATAATGATAAGTTATAGGTTTTATAGCAATGCATAAATTAATATATGCTGTGAAACCATCCCAGAATGGCAAATTTTATTGCCAAATTTTACACACATGTTTCCATTAAGGATAAAGATAAAGATAACAACTATTACATAATTGGCAATGCATTCTTGAAGAAAACGTTTCTAAAGTTCCTCTTAAAGGACCAACTATCTTTACAGATGCATTCAAATTAGCATTTGTGCTGTATACTCTCATGACTTAACTATAGAGTAGTCAGAACTCCTTTTCAGTCCACTCAGCAGAGTGAATTGTATGCAATCATTCTAGCTCTTACTTATTATCCAGGTGATATAAATTTAAAATCTTATTCAGTCTATTCAGTAGGTGTGGTACAAAGAATTGCCAGAGCCCAAATAAAATTTGTACCTTCTAATATATGTCACCTCTTTATGGAACTTCAAAAGCAAGTGAGAAAGCATCCAGGTAAGATTTATATCTTGCATTTCTATTCACATAGTGGACTTCCAGGTCCTATTTTGATGGGAATCCAAAGGCAGATAGCATTCTAACTATGTTGGCGAACACTCCTTTATTTCAGGCAGCCCAAGAATCTCATTCTAAATATCATCAGGCTGCTCAAGCTTTATGTTTGCAATTTGGGATAATAAAAGAGGAAGCTAGGAGCATAATAAAAAAATTGTACAGCTTGCCTTCTTTCCACGCTCATTCACTCCCTCCAGGGAAGCTCTCTCATGGTTTGAGACCCATTGAAATCTGGCAAATAGATGTGACCTATTATAAATCTTTTGGTCATCTGTCTGTTGTAGTAGATATCTTTTCAGGATTTACTTTTGTAATACCAGCAGCCAAAGAGACAGCCCACGTGGTCACTGAATTCCTTATATAACCATTTGCAATTATGGGTGTACCACAAGCAATAAAAACAAATAATGGACCTGCATATACTTCTAAACATTTTGCAAATTTTTGTGCACAGTATCAGATTTTACACATACCTTTCCATCCTCAAGGACTGGCAATAGTAGAGAGGAAAAACAGAGACATTAAGACACTCCTCCAAAAATCAAAAGAAATGGGGAACCACAGATAACCCTAGAGAACTTCTAAATTTAGCTCTTTATATAATTAACTTCTTGATTTTTGATAAAGATGCACTGGCTCTGGCAGACAGGTTTTATAACCCACTGGAAGGGTAGTGTCCAGTGCAAGTAGTTCCACTATCTTTAGGTAATTGCCAGGTGATGTAGAGAGATCCAGAAAGTGGTGGATGAGAAGGGACCAGATAGGTTAACTATTTGGAGAAGAGGGTTTGCTTGTATCTCTACAGATGGAGAAGGAATCAGATGGGTGCCAATGAGCCATATTTGCCTTGTCCATCAGAGACAGAGAAGACCCTTGAAATGAAGGAGAAGACCCAAGAAACATTGGGTGGTTCCAGTGCTGATCATGCCCACCATTGAAAGAGCATGACAGTTATGGCAATTGACTCATGGACATCAAAAAATTTGAAAAACTTGAAAACCTTCAGGAAACATTGGATTCCCTGAGACATGAAAAGATTGTTGTAGGACTTGAAAACCCTCAGAAATCATTGGATTCCCTGAGACATGATAAAACTGTTGCAAGACTTCAAAATCTGCAGGAATCATTGGATTCCCTGACACATTATGAGACTGTTATAGGACTTCAAAACCTGCAGGAATCATTGGATTCCCTAAAACATAAAAAGACTGTTGAAGGAATTCAAAAGCTGCAAGGGGACCATTGAATTCCCTGACACATGAAGTAATGGACAATAGATTGGTTTTGGACTATTTCTTGGTTGCTGAAGGAGGTGTATGTGTGATTGTTATTTGCATACCTTCCTTCTGGGACTCCTGAAAATCTTTTACAATACCATACTTGATTCATTTTTTTTTTGTTATATCACTACTTTCATGTACAATTCATGTATGTAATACCACATTGAGCCTATGTCAGCTGTGGGGAGAGTCATCACTACTAGCCTGTGCTATATTGCTGTGTTCTTGTGTAATACCTCCCATCCTGATGGATTTGTGTATACCTGTTTCTAATAAGACCCTTCAGCCCAGAAACCTGCGAACAATATCTGGCTTGACTCTCCACTTCCCTTTAGTGTTTTTCATCTCCCTTCCTGAGAAGTCAGGGAGGGCATGATCTTCTTTTTTAGTGTTTTCATCTCTCTTCCTGAGAAGTCAGGGGTGTGTGATCACTTCCTTTTTGGTGTTTTCACCCCCTTTCCTGAGAAATCAGGGAGGAAATGATCACCTTTTTGAGGTTCTCACATCCCTGAGAAGTCAGGGAGGGCATGACGACCTGTATTCTAAAGAAAGCAGGAGATATAGAGAGCTGAAACTCCAAAAAAGGATGCTTGAATCAGACAACTGAGCACTTAAGGCTAATAACCTATTTGATGTGAGATAATGACTCTATTAGCATATATTTGGATATGGCTCTCCTCATCATTTGTATTTGCTGAATGTTTGATGTTAAGATAATCGTAGGCAAGGATTGGAGGGCAGAGAAAGAGAAATCAGAGTCACTTGGCAGCCGGATGAGGAGGAGAGAGGCTGGAGACTCTGGACTCCAGAATCCGGGATACATCTTTGGCAAACCACATAGCAGCTTGCCTGCCTCCTTCACTTCTCCCCCCTAAAGACCAAGGACTTTTATTTATCCTGACTCTGGCTGACCCAGAAGCCCTCCAGGGAGCTAGCCAGCACTTTACAATCTCTAAATAGTTAAATCAGTACAATAGAGAAAGGGGAGAGGAATGATTTGGGTATAAAACTAAAAAAGCTAGAAAAAGAAGAAATTTAATTAGATTAATTACCAAATTAGAAAATTAGAATACCAAATTATCAAATTAGAAATTCCAAAATTTCTAAGAAGAGATTAATCAAATTGAAACTAAGAAAATAAACTAATTAATAAAACTAAGTTTTATGAAAAAATCCAACAAAATTGGATAATTTGATTTAAAAAGGAAATTACAAAAAAAAATTACAAATACCAAAAATGAAAAGGGTATATCACCACTGATGAAAAAGAAATTAAAGGAATAATTAGGAGTTATTTTGCCCAACTTTATGCCAGCGAATCTGACAATCTAATTACATTTGATGGATATTTTAAAAAATATAAATTGTCCAGATTAACAAAAGAGGAAATAAATTATATAAATAGTGCCATTTTAAATTAAATTGAACAAGCCATCAATGAACTCCCTAAGAAAATATTTTCTAGCCATATGGATTTACAAGTGAATTCTACCAAACATTTAAAGAACAATTGATTCCAATATTTTGTAAGTTCTTTGGAAAAATAAATAAAGAAGAAATGAAGGCCAATTTCTTCTATAGCAAAAATATGATACTTAAACCTAAATCAGGAAGAGCCAAAACAGAGAAAGAAAAAGCAGAAAAAAGACCAATCTCCCTAATGAATATTGAGGTAAAAATTCTAAATAAAATATTAGCAAAGAGACTATAATCATCTGTTAGCAGGATAATACACTATGATCAAGTAAAATGTATACCAAGAATGCAGGGCCGGTTCAATATCAGGAAAGCAATTGTCATAATTGACCATATCAATAACAAAAGTAATGACATCATGATAATTTCATTTGATGCAGAAAAAGTTTTTGACAAAACACGGCACCATTTTTATTAAAAACACTAGAGAGCATGGGAGTAAAGAGAGTTTTCCTTAAAATTATAAACAGCATCTATCTAAAGCCATCAGCAAGCATTACTTGTAATGGAGAGAAGCTGGACACATTCCCAATAAGATCAGGAGTGAAACAAGGAAACTCATTATTTTCATTGTTATTCAATACTATACTAGAAATGTTGGCTTTTATAATAAAAGAAAAAAAAGGAATTAGCATAGGCATTGAAGAGATAAAACTATCACTCTTCAAATAATATAATGACATATTTAGAGAATGCTAGAAAATGTACTTGAAAAACCTATTTGGAACAATTAACAATTTTAGCAAATTTGCAGAATATAAACTAAACTGAAAAAATATAAGTATTTCTATATATACCTTATAAAACCTAGAAACAAGAGATAGAAAGAATAATTCCATAAATAATTGTAGACAAAATAAAATATTTGGGTGTGTACCTGCCAAGACAAACCCAAAAACTGTATGGACAATTTCAAAGCAATTCTCACACAAATAAAGTAAGCTCTAACAACTGGAAAAATATCAATTGCCATGGGTAACCAAGACTAATATAATAAAAATGACAATCCTACTTGTTCAATGCCATATCAATCAAAGTGACAAAAAATTGTTTGATAGAACTAGAAAAAAATGACATTTATCTTGAAGAACAAAAGGGCAAAAATATTAAATGAAAAAATACATTCAGACTCCATAGTTTTCTTTTTGCATAAAGATGACATATTCTATCCAAAGTTTATTAGAATTGCCTTGGATCACTGCACCACTGAGAAGAACCAAATCTTTCATAGTTGATATTTGCATAATCTTGCTGTTAGTATGTATAATATATTCCTGGTTTTGCTTGTTTTGCTCAGCATCAGTATAAATAAATCTTTCCAGTTCCTTCTAGTTTTTGGGAATAAAAAAACAAAACAAAAATTATTCTTGGCCTTACTGAGGTTTCATTTTAATGGGGATTAAAACATCTAATATGGAAATAGACAGATACTGTTTATGTACCTGATTTGAGGAGAAAGAAATGCAACAATAATAAAGGGCTTGTATTCAGTATTGTATTGTGAGGTTTACAAAAATGTTACATAAATTATTTCATTCATTACTGAAAATACTGTTAGGGAAGTATTTTGATTATTATTCTAATTATTTTATTTTATTTTTATTGCCTTATTTTTCTGGTTACATGTGTACATTATTTTTTTAAATTTACATTTAAGAATCATGTTGGGGAAAAAACCCTAAGAACAAAAGGGGAAAAAACACAAGAGAAAAAAAAAAAAAAACAAAGAACAAGTGACTATAGCATGAGTTCAAATCAGACTTCCATACTTTTGATCTTTAGTAAGTCTTTAAACCTTTTTGCTTCAATTTCCTCATCCTTAAAATGAGCTAGAGAAAGATATAGTAAAGAACTGGAGTGTCTTTGCATTGGAAAACCCAAATAAGGTTAAAAGTGTCAGATATGACTGATTAACATCAACTAGTTAGGAAATGCTTTATTGAATTCTATCTACATAAAAAAAAAATTCTAGATTGAACATTACCCCTGTAGTCAAGAGATTTTGAGTTCAAATCTGGCCTCAGACACTTAATACTTCCTATCTGTGTGACCCAGTGCAAGTCATTTAGTCCCAATTGCCTCAGGAAAAAAAAAAGTTCTAGCTAAATTGCATATTTTTAAAAAGATTGGTATATATGCATAGATAGGTTTATTCTTCCAACTTGATCACAAAATAACTGAATGGGGGAAATCAGCATATAAAGGCACCTACTTTAAATTTCTAATTCATTATTGATTTGATCACTGAATCATCATATGGGAGGAAAAAATGTGGCAAATTGATATTCAGTGAGATGAAAGCACAAATGGAACTTTAGTGATAATAATGACTTTTTAAAAAGACTATGATCATCTTTAGGATGTAATCCATTTTCTTCTAATAGTTGGATTCATAAGGATCACTGACTCTCTGAGGTCTTGTCCAAGGGGTCATCGAGTGCAGTACTATTTGGGCTAGATGAACTTGGTACTATTCCAGGAGATGAAAACATTCTGCTCCATTTAGAAAATGAATAAAGCACTGGGGAAATTTGAGTCATTGATGTATATAACCTGGGAGCCTGAAAAATCAATTAGGAATCAGTCAGGAGAAAAAGTTAGAATTCTGAGTCTTCAGAGCATTGAGAAATAGGCAGAGAGGAAAATAAAAAGGCAAGTCTAGGAAGAAGTTGCTAAAATCCAGATATTAGTCACTATGTATTAAAAAGGAAAATGCAAGTTGACCAAGAGTAGCAAAAAATGTAAATACCAGTTCTGCAGATAAAAAGCAAAAATAATCTGAAACACTGCTGGATCAAAGGGTTTGATAACTTTTTTTTTTCTATTTTGGATTAAAAGCCAGAATGCTACAATAGTTTGATAACTTTTTGAGCATAGTTCTAAAGTGTTATGAGTTCAAATGTTGGAGTTCTTGTTTTTCTCACAGCCGGTTTAGTTTAGAGCCCTCTGAATGTCTCCAAATCCAAGGGTTTTGTCCTTTAGCCTCCAACCAGCACAGAGATGGAATTAATCTCTTGTCTCCTTCACTTGGGGCTCGGCTAGCTTTCTGGTGAGTCTTTCAGACCAGCTTGGTCTCAGTGGGGAAGTGCAGGAGCCCAGCCACCAACTACAGTGGTGTGAGATGAAGATGAATCTGGTTGTCCACTGAACTCTCTACTCGTAGCTTTATCCTCTGAGAACTCTTCATCTGCCACCAGCCAGCCAAGTGGAATATATTCTGCCTTGCCTCGGAAAGAGGGCCTCCAGCGCAACTCTGCTGAAATCCGTCAAAGCGCTCTCAGTCTGCACCAGAGTCACTCCTCTCAAGTCCAGCTGAACTCTCCTCTGCGACCAGCCAGCCAAGAGGAAAATGTATTCTGGAATAGATCTCTCATCACTGGCCTTATATCTGACTCTTCTGAGAGAATGGGATTATGGGTTTTCTCCCATAGTGCTCTCTGGCCCAAAGAGCTTTAAGGGAGGTGTGAACTCCCTTGAAGTTAGAAAGTTTACTTTGTGAAGCTGGCATACTTGTGAACTCCAATGAGTAAAGGTGTGAACACAAGCCTTGTATTAATTAGTTCTACTTAGTACCTTGTTTCAAGTTCTGCCCAAAACATCTTCTTGTAAGATTAGATCAACTCTAATTAGTTAGCAGTTTGTAAAGATTCCAACACTAAACTATTCTCCAGAATGGCTGGATGTATAAACAATTCCACCAGCAATGTAACAGTGTCCCAGTTTTCCACATCCCCTCCAACATTCCACCTTATCTTTCCCTGATATTTTAGCCAATCTGACAGGTGTGTAGTGGTATCTCAGAGTTGTCGTAATTTGCATTACTCTGATTAATAATGACTTGGAGCATCTTGTCATTTGGCTAGAAATAGTTTCAATTTCTTTGTCTGAGAATTGTCTGTTCATATCCTTTGACCAACTGTCAATTCGAGAATGGCTTGATTTCTTATAAATTTGAGCAGAAGCTAGCAGAGAAGCTGCAAGAGCTCTTGGAACCAAGCAGAGAGATAGGCCTCTAAGAAAGTTAACTGGACCCAAGGAAAGCAACAAGACTTGGAAGGAGAAAATAAATGTTTGGATTTTATCAGCTGGCTGTATTTGAGGTGATTATTACTCTGACCTGAAACTAAGGCTGCCTCCAGAAAACCTTCCCAAGAAACCTGCTCCCAGAGAACCATCATATATTAAAAAAAAAAAAAAGAAGAGAACACTACAAAAAACCACTATCAAAAAACAATCTCATCATCATTTTTAAAGAAACTATCAAGGAAAACTGTCTCAATATTCTAGAATCAGAGAGTAAAATAGAAATTGAAAGAATCCACCAATCATGTTCTGAAAGAGATCTCAAAATGAAAACTCTTAGTAATATTATAGCCAACTTCTGGATCTTCCAGGTTAAGAAGAAAATACTGCAAGCATCCAGAAAGAAACACTTCAAGATTAGTGGAGCCACAGTCAGGATGAACAAAATTTAACAGCTTCTACATTAAAGGACTAGAGGACTTGTAACAAAATATTCTGCAGATCAATGGAGCTGCAATTACAACTAAGAGTTTACCTATCCAACAAAAGGTAAATAGTGGAAATTAGAATATAAAATAGAAGACATTCAAGAATTTGTGATGAAGAAACAAAAGTTGGATAGAAACTTTGATTTTCAAACACAGGATTCAAGAACAGCATAAGGAGGTATACAGGAAAGGGATATCATTTGGGACTTAAGATTTATCTCTATATTCCTACATGGGAAGATGGTATTTGTAACTCATTAGAACTTCTTATTTTGACAATTAGAAGAAGTCTATATAGATAAAGGGAATATATGTGAGTTGAATATGATCAGATAATATCTTTTTAAAATACAATTAATGAGTGAGAAAGAATGTCCTGGTAGAGTGAGAAAAGGAAAAATTGAATGGTATAAATTATCTATGATAAAAGATGCAAGAAAAAATGTTCACAATGGAAGGGAAGAGGATGGAAAATAAATGAAACTTAGTTCATCATAATTGACTTAAAGAGGAAAACTCAGTATGTGTGAAATCTATCTTACTCTGGAGGAAAGTAGGATGGGAAGGGAATATGGGAAGTGGAGAGGGTGAAAGAATGGAGGACATATGGGGGGGGGCTGGCCAGTAGCAAAACACTTTTGAGGAGGGTGAGGGTGAAAGGAGAGTATAGAATAAAAGGGGGTATAGTTATATAGTTATGGGGGAAACAATTTTGAAACAAGTTTCTCTGATGAAGGTTTCATTTTTCAAATATATAGGGAAATGAGACAAATTTACTTAAAAAAGAACTATTCATCAATTCATAAATGATCAAAAGGTATGGATTATGCCCAAAGGGCTATAAAATCATGCATACTCTTTGATCTAACAATACCATTACAGGGCATGAATCACAAAACATATAAAAATAAAAGTGAAATGAACTATACATACAAAATTTATATAACAGATCTTTTAAGGGCTAATAATTGGAAACTGAGGCAATGCCCATAAATTGGGGAATTGCTGAATAAATTATGATATGTAATTTTGATGAAGTATTTGTATTCTATGGGAAATAATGAGCAGGTTAGTCTCAGAAAAATCTGGAAAGTCCTCCACGAACTCAAGTAAAGAGAAATGTACTGTGTACAAAGCAATGGTAATGTTATGGCATGATCATCTATGAATGACTTTACTATTCTCAGCAGTACAATGATACATGGCAACTCTAAGAAAGTTACATAACCAGAGCAAGAACTGAGTGTGTCTGAATCCAGATTGAGTCACACTTTTTTACTTTATTTTTCTTGAGGGTTTTTTTTTTTTTTTGAGGGGGACCTATATTTTCTTTTATAACATGATTTTATGGAAATGCTTTGTTTAACTTCACATTGCCTTCTAAAAGAGATGTGAAGGTGGGGAGGAAGGGAAATAATCTGGAATTTAAAATTAAAAAAAATATGTAAAAAATATTTTGCAAGTAACTGGGGAAAATAAAGATATCTTTTTTAAAAAGTGAGTGGGTCAAACAACAAATCATAGAAATAATCAATAATTTCATCCAAGAGAATGATAACAAGATAACATCCCAAAACTGATAGGATGCAGCCAAAACTTTTCTTAGTGGAAATTTTATATCTCTAAATGCTTATATGAATAAAATAGAGAAAGAGGAGATTAATGAATTGGGCTTACAACTAAAAAAGTTAGAAAAAGAACAAATTAAAAAAATACATAATTCAATACCAAATTAGAAATTCTGAAAATAAAACAATATATTAGTGAAATTAAAAGTAACAAAACTATTAAACTAATAAAGAACTATTTTTAATAAACCTGATAAAATAGATAAACCTTTGGTAAATTTAATTTTTAACAAGAAAAAAAAAAACAAATTACCCATACCAAATATGTAAAAAAATATGTAAAAGGTAAATTCATCATCACTAAAGAGGAAATTAAAATAATAATTAGGAATTCTTTTGCCTAACTATATGCTGATGAATCTGACAATCTAACTGAAATGGGCGAATGTTTACAAAAATTTAATTGACCAGATTAAAACATTCCCGAAGTACTATTTCACACCTATCGGACTGGCTAATATTACAGAAAAGGAAAATGATAAATGTTGGAGAAATTGTGGAACAATAATGCATTGTTGATCGAGTTATGAACTGATCTAATGACTCTGGAAAACAGTTTGGAATTATGCTCAAAGTGTTATAAAATTGTGCATATCCTTTAATCCAGAAATACTATTACTATGTTAATATCCCAAAAAGGTCATAAAAAGGACCCACTTGTACAAAAATGTTTAGGTGGAAACTTTTTTAGGTGGAAAAGAATTGGAAATCCATCAATTGGGGAATGATTGAACAAAATGTAGTATATGCATGTAATGAAATTCTTTTGTTCTATAAGAAATGATGAGCAGGCACATTTCAGAAAACAAAACAAAACAAAATAAAACAAAACAAAAAAACTTGGACTTATATGAACAGATTCTGAGTGAAGTGAGCAGAACCAATTGAACAGTATATATAGTAGCATCAACATTGTGTAATGATCATTTATGATACTTTGCTCTTCTCAGCAATAAATGATCTAAGATAATTCCAAAAGACTCATTACAGAAAATGTTATCCACATCCCTAGAAAAAAAGACCATGGAGTTTGAATGCCAATCAAAACATACTATTTTTTCTTTCTTTCTTTCTTTTATTTTTTCCCTTTTGTTCTAATTCTTTCACAACATAACATGTGGAAATATGTTTAATATGATTGTACATGTATAACCTACATATGATTGCTTGTCCTTTTAGAGAAGAGAAAGAGAATAGGAGGAAAAATTGAAACAAAAATCTTCTAAAAGTAAATATTGAAAACAATATTTAGATGTATTTGTAAACAAAATACTATTAAATGGAGAAAAAAAGAAAATCCCACAAAAATTTTAAAAAATCTCATTAAATTTGGAAAACCTTTAAAAATGAGCATCTTACAACTCCAGTCCTATGCTAAATTCAGTGAAGATAGAAAATATAAACTCTGTCACAATGCAGAGTGAAAAGACTAGAAATTTGGACATTTGTTATCCAAGCCTAATTCTAGGTCAAAGTAATATGCACTCTGAACTAAAAGAAAACCAGATCTAATGAGATCAAACATCAGGAGTTCTCAACTGGTGACATTAAACACAATGTAAATGCTTTACACATGTTTTTGTTAGTGCTTATTTAATCAGAATATATGGAAGAGAAAAATTACCATTTCTTTTGCTATCAATTCTATTGCTGCTTTCTCAGTTTTCACCAGGAATCAGAGATAGAGACAGAGTATATTCAGTTTTGTAGTTTTATGATAGAATGAATTGATTTTGTTTTTGTCACCCACTTTTAAGAATAGACTGGTATTGAACAGAGATAATTCCTTTTTTTTTAATAATAGAAAGTAACTTTCTCATTCCAGTTAAATGGTCCAGCACTATACCCTTGTCCAAAAATATTTTTTGACTGCAGCTAAGAGGTAAAACAACAACATACCACTTCCCAAATTGCTAGAAAGTAATGAACTATTGATAAATAATTATAGCATTAAGAATCTTATAATGATCTCTAGTATTTACTTCAAATGAGCTTTATGGAATGCAATTTAGATCAGAACAATTTGCAATTTTTAAAATGACAAATCTCCTAGTTTATATTAAGAAAAATTAATCTTGTAAAATAATTTAATTTGCTTTTCATTAATAGAATAATGAGTAGAGGTGGGATGAGAAAAGAACCAGTATTCATGAGTAAAACATAATTAAAACAAAACCAATTTTTTTTCAAAGTTTCAAGCAAGCAAATGGACATAATTTGATTCTTTTTTTTTTTTAATTTTTTGGAATGACAAGATAAAATACATAGTCCTTGAGCAGGGGACTATTCTATTGTCTTTTCTAAATAAGCTCAGCTATAAAGGCTCTTCTGTGAAAACCTATACATTGGCTATGAAATGAATTTATTAGAATCATCACTGGATACACGTATTTAGTAATGCTATTTTTAATTAAGCATCCAGAACCAGTTCATTCACATACTCAGGAAAAATTAAATCTTAAAATTTTATATCTTTTTCTCATACAATCAATCATTCAATGACTCAGCAAGCATTCATTAAGTATGTCTTTAATCTTCATCATTATGCTAAATACTTGGTAAGATGGAAAAGAATGAAATTAAAAAAAAATGTTATTTAGTGTGGTACAAAGGGGAACGGATTGGAAATTTTGACACCTATGACCTAGCCCTCGCTGTGCCATTAATGTGCTGATTTACTTCAGTTATAAAAAATTAAGGTGTTTGAATTAGATAAACTCTAAAGTCGTTTTTAGGATGATGAAGTATGGAATTTACTGACATTGGTAGTATTGTGGTCAAGTTTTCCCTTTTTCATGAAGTCTTTCTTGATCTCACCTTCCAAAGTCTTGAAAATATCATGTTCACCTCCAAAGCTGCAAGTCACCAGTCCCTACAGCCAAACGTTTTCTTATGGAAATGAGACCTGATAATTGTTGCTTCTTTTCTCTCAATGATATTTTAGTTTTCTAATTACTAGTTCACTCGCTCTCTCCAATACCTCCTCCCCTTTTAAGACATCTAGCAATCTGATATAGGTTATACGCGGAAAATCCTTTCTGACATATTTCCACATCTGTCATATTATTTAAAAAAAACAGACCAAAAAATGAGGGAAAAAAACAAAGAAAGCAAAAAGCTAACAATAATATGCTTCAATCCACATTCAGACTCCATAATTCTTCCTCTGGCTGTGGATAACATTTTTTGTCCCAAAACTATTGGAATTGTCTTGGGTCACCACATTACTGAGAAGAACAAAGTCTATCATTGTTGATCATTCATATAATCTTGCTGTTACTGTGCACAGTGTTTTTCTCACTTCACTCAGCATAAGTTCATATAAATCTTTCCAGTCTTTCTGAAATCAGTCTGCTCATCATTTCTTATAAAATGACAATATTCCATTACATTCATGTCTGACTTTTCACATAAATTTCTTATATATGTGTTTCTTCCACCATGAGACTATGAGGTTCTTTAGAGCACTTTTAAAAATTGATTTTATTTTTTAATTTATAGAACAAAAATATTTCTACAAAATATTATAATTTAAAAAAAATCATATTGAACTCCAAATCTGTTATTTACAACTTGCTTTTAACCATGCAGGTTTAATTATGTACATTTCTCATTTTCTCTTTTTTCTTTTCTCTCCTTTCAGCACTAGAGATGGCAAACACCAGACATATTACACACTACACATTACACACGCAAACATATGTTTATACATACATATAACATGTATGTACATATAAGACATATTTTATATTATATATATATACATATTATATATATATATATATACACAAACTATATATATATATATATATATATATATATATATATGTATGTATTTACAATTATTTGCCTTTCCATTTACATCCTCAGAAATTAGTACAGTGCTTTAGACATAGTACTTATAATGCTTTTTTCATTCATTTATAGTAATTAGCTACTCATTTATTGCAATAATTATTCAACTGAGCATCTTTTTGCTTTTTCAGATTATATTAAACAACACTGACAGATTCATGTTCCAGAGAGCAAAGCTTTCTGATCATAGAATCCTTGCCTTTAAACCCTGTAAAGAATCCTTAAATTTATAAGGCCAGGCCAAGTTTATGTAATTTTTCCTCTTCAAAAATCTTCTGACCAACTTCTACTCACCTCCATAATTGCCAACATAATAAAGCTCAAGTTCTTTAACCAAAAACAGGGTAGGATATATGTTATGGTTAAATTATTGTTTATGTCAGAATACACACACAAAACCCTGAGAATTTATAGTTAATCATAACCTCCCCATGAGACAAAAATGTCATATTTGGCTACCTCAGAAGTGAATGCAATTTTAGGCTGCATTAATCTATTAATAGTAGCAAATGAAGGGATATCAAATCCCTTAATCGAATACTCAGTTCTTATTAAACAATACCTGGAGTCCCATGTTAAATTGTGAATAACATTTTAGTAATGATGTTGAAATGTTAATAAGCATCCAATAGAACAGAAGCAGAATATCTGAGAGACTCAAAATCATGCCACCCAAAACTGATTAACTGAAGGAACTGGAAATGTTTAGTAGTGCATTCAAGTGAAATAGGAGTTGATTTGCAGCCAATAACTTGCCAATAACTCTAGCAATATGCTTATGATTTATTTCCCTACCAATTGCCTTATCATGTATTCCCCCACAAATATAGAAATACATCTGACAAAAGAATTATCTTGATAGGATAAAATATAGGGGTGGAAACCCAGATTTGGTTTAAAATTCTGGATTTGATGCTTATAACTTATAAAGTTAGACAAATCATTTAGCTTCTCTTACACTTGGTTAGCTCACCTCTAAAATGGTATACTTCAACTAGAGAAATTCTAAAGTTCCTTCAAGCCTGAAATTCCATAATTATCTACCTAATTTTAAGGAATTGTTTGAAAAGCTGTCCTGTACAAGAAGATAAAATAGAAATGAATTAACCTTATTTTTTTGGTTATATTTTGCTTAGACAGCCATATTAAGAGCCATATGGGTGTAAATTTGTACATTTGTCTTAACATAAAGAAAAAGTTCCCAAAAGTTATAGCTATTTAGCACTTAAATAAAACTTAGATATAAATCATTACATTAAAATTAATTTTAGAAACTTTGAACTTCTATTTAGAATTTAAATTGAAGTACTTACTTTCCCAATCACTGGAGAGATTCAATATAAGAGATTCTACACAAAGATTCTTGCCAAGGTGTAGGCTACTAAAATGCCCTCAGAACTTTCTTACCATTTTTATCAGATCCCTCCATTGTCTAATCCACTCCTTCTTTCTAAATTTTTATCACATAATCCTTTTACCTATTCTCTATTCAATGGACAAAATATTTGACCTTTACACCTTCTCTTCTTCAGGCTAACCATCCCTAGCTTCTTTAACAATTTTTGTATGGAATAATTTTTTTAGTTTTTTCCATCCCTATAGAACGCCTCATTCTTTTTATCACAATTATATGTGAATACTTTGTGGACTTTCCCACATGAATTTTTCTTCATTCTGTTTCCCCTGCCCCACCTAAAGTATATTTCCTTTAACTGTTATCTGCTGAAATTTTTTCTGTCCTTTAAACTCAATCTGACCTTTAACATTTTTAATGAATCTGCTTTGGAATTAAATGCTTTTCTCTTCATGGGAGGTTTTCATGCAAAAGCTAGGTGAGGATTTATTAGGGATATTGTAGGGAGGAAATTTTGGTTTAGTCAAATAGATATTGGACTAGATCAAGGAAGATTTAGTTTAAAAATGGTAACACATGGAATAGTAGCATGTCCAAAGATAGATTTTAGGGGTTAATTAAATTGAAAGGGCCAAAATATGTTTTATTTTCATTTACCTGTAATTGAATTTAGCATTACACTCAAATATGAATGTAGGTAACAAACATTCTAATGAATAATCCACTGACTTAATCAGATCATTAAGTGGTTTATGACAAAAATGATAAGTGCTAGAGGTAATATTTGAACACAGATCTTTTAATTCTGAAGTCAGTTCTTTATCTACTGTTTCATGCTGCCTTTTTTGACACTACCTTTTGGAAATGTGATCTTTTTCTCTAAATTCTCAGGAAACTGTTAATCTCTAATTGAATTTCTCCTTATTTTGAATCTCTATCACTATAGCTCATCCTCTACACAACTGCCAATGTGATTTTCCTACAGTGCAGATTTGGACATATAACACTCCTCTGTTTGTCAATTATAGCCCTTTACAACCTAGGACTCAGAATTGTATAAGAAAAGACAAATCTGATGATTGACTCCCATTACTGCTTTCTTCACAAGTTCAGGCCTTTCTTTCCTGAATTTGGAACTTCCTGCTGTGGTACACAGCTACTCTCTGAATTGAAATTCTTTCCACATTTCCTGGCCAGACCGTGTCCCAGTGTTTGTAATTCTCCTTCTCTGTGTTCCAGTGTTGAACTGGGCTTACTATAATAATTTTTTTCTTGGCTTTTATGAATATGATTCAATGACTTGATCTGGCGCATTTGCTTAGTTCTTAGAGGAGATGTGAGTTATAATGCTTCCTTTTACTCTATAATCTAACTTAATTCATCTTCATACATTTCCAAATACCTATCACAGATACTTTGCACATAGCAGGTACAACACTGTATTAAACTGATGAAAAAGTAAATATAGAAACATGCATTTAAGTAGGTTTAACTTCTCTGGGAGATCTATAAGGACATTGAACAACACATCCTCTGTGCTTTCCTCTTGCTTTTATAATTCTAAATACTTCTACAGGTTTTGTTGAGTAAATCAAGGAAAATTTGAGATAAAAAATGGGCTGCAAAGGCATTTGCTTCAGCAACTTGGCAGCTAGCTGTTTCATAGTATTTTCTACAAAACTTGACCTGAAGCAGAATTTGCTTTTTGCCTAAGAGAAAAAATGTGATATTTTTAGTTTTGTGATTTTTACATCCTAGTATGATTGATCTATACTAACTTATCTGTAATGCAAATGAAGTGATAGGCCAGGCATAAGATCCAAATAATTCTTTGCTTGCCAAATACGATGCTATTTTTTCAAATTGGAGATATTCTGTGCAGCTCTACTGAGCCATGTTATTTGTTTTTCAAATTGTGACTTTTTTTGTGAGGTAGGAAAAGCCAGTTTTATTGGATCAGAATATTATTAGTGTGGCACTAATAAAAGCAAGATCTTTATGCAAAACCAGTTCACTGTCCTCACATGGTGAGAGGAATCTTACAGTTTCTTGCTTTTACTTATGAATACTCTTCCAAAGAGAAGCTGTGACAATAAGAGGCAATGTGGTATAGAGAGAACAGTGCTAGAAATAATATCTGAAGTGTTGGGTTCCAAATATTTCTCTCCCAGTTTTAACTATATAATTCTGGGCAAGTGTTGTGACCTCTTTAAACCCCAGTTTCTTCATATGTAAAATAAGAATGGGGGGACTAGATGAGTGCTGTAAAATAGCAATAGAAATAAGAATCACTAAACTGTAATAGGTAAGGATGCCTATATATAGCATATTGACTTAGAAAAATACATATTAATATCATCTATATTTTATTGAAAATTTTTAGTTTTTCCCAAATTCATTTGAATATGGTTCAGGCCACATTCAGTGGTATTGTGGGGCCTTTGGGCCTATGAACCTCCAGTCTCCTGCTTGATCTCTGAACTAAATGATGTCAAAGATCATTTTAGCTCCAAATATATGATCTTATGAATTTTAACTTATAAATTTCTCAAATTCTGTATTTCAGAAATTAATTTAAATATTAAATTATTTTAATATTAAATTAATTTGAAATAAATTTCTCAACTTCTGTATTTCTCACATTTTGTATAAGGTCATGAATGTCTATCCAGGTGTTTCTGAGAGCATTCTGCTCATTATTTTGAATAGTACAATAGTGTTCCATAATAGTTACTTACTACAATTTGTTCAGCCTTTCCTCATTTGATGGGCATCTCCTCAATTTCCAATTCTTTGTTCCCAGAAAAGAATTGACATAAATATTTTTTGTACATATAAGTCCTTTTCTTTCTCATATAAATCTCTTTTTAGATATGGTACTGCTTGATCAAAGAATATATATATATATATATATGTATATATATATATATATATACCCACACATATATGTATATATATATACACATATACATACACACACATATACATACATACATATATACATCACACACACACACAGACACACAGACACACACAGATATATATGATTTTTATAGTCCTTTCAGTATAGTTCCAAATTACTTTGCAGAATGGTTGAATTACTTCATAATTTCACCAACAATATATTAATGGTTTTTTTTTTCTATATATGCCATTTTCCTTTTCTGTCCTATTAGCCAATAGGTATATGGTAGTACTTCAGAATTTTTAATTTGAATTCGTCCAATCAATAGTGATTTAGAACATTTCTTTTTTTTTATGGCTATAGATGGATATCATTACTTCATCTGGAAACTGAACTTATCTCTTGATCATTTATCAATTGGGGAATAACTTATTTTTATAAATATAATTCAGTTCTATATATATTTGAGAAATGAGGCATTTATCAGAGAAATTTGTTTCAAAATGTTTTTGTTACTTTTACTAACTGTATTCTCTCCACCTTATCCTCTTATTTATTCTATTTTTTCTCTTTTTTAACTCTGTCACTCCTCAAAAGTATTTTATTACTGACTGTGTCTTCCCCAAATAGGACTTCCCTTTTATCACACACCCCCTCATCTCCTTCCATTCCTTCTTTCCTGTAGGGCAAGAAAGATTTCTAAAATCAATTCTGTATGTATTTCAGTCTGTCTTTGAGTCAATTTTGTGAGAGCAAGTTTCATTCATTCCCCTTTACCTTGCCCCTCTTTGCCTCTATTGTAAAAGTTTTTTTTTTTTCCTTGCTCATTTCATGGCAGATAAATTATTCTATTCTATGTCTCTCTTTCTATTTCTCCCAGTATATTCCTCCCTCACACCTAATTTTGTTTTTAGATATTATTCTTTCATGGTCAAACATCATCTGTGTCCATCTATTTATACATCTTCTAGCTTACATGAAAATGAGGAAATAATTATGAATTAAATGTATCATCTTCCCATGTGGGAATGTAAACAGTTTAACCATATTAAGTTCCTTATAACTTCCCTTTTTATGCTTCTCTAAATTTTGTATTTGAAAGACAGATTTTTTATTCATAATCCAAGCTCTCCAATCATTTAATGTAGAAGCTGCTAAAACTTGTGTTATCCAGACTGTGGCTCCACAATACTTGGATTGCTTCTTTCTGGCTCTTTGAAATATTGTCTCTTAATTTGGAAGCTCTGGAAATTGGCTGTGATATTCCTGGGAGTTTTCATTTGGAGAGCAGGTGATCATTAATGAATTCTTTTAATTTCTATTTTTATCCTATGATTCTAGAATATTAGTTTTCCTTGATAATTTCTTGAAAGATAATGGCTAGGCTTTTTTTTTTCTTATGGCTTTCAGGTAGTCCAATAATGTTTTTATTCTTTTTTGCTATTTTCCAGGTCAGATGTTCTTCTAAAGAAATGTTTCCCATTGTCTTCTTTTTATTCTTTTGTTTTTGCCTTATTGTTTATTGATTTATCATAAAGTCATTAGCTTCCTTTTGATCAGTTCTAATTTTCAAGGAATTGTTTTCTTCAGTGAGCTATCTTTTCTAATTTTCTATTTAACCAATTTTATTTTTAAGTAAGTTATTTTTTCTTTATTTTCTATTAAGCCAATTTTTTTAAAGGTATTCTTTTCATTGGCTTTTTGATCTCTTGTTTTGGCACTCTGTTTTTGTAAAATATTATTTTTCCAGTGTTTCTTTTATCTCCTTTTCCACAATGTTGACTCTTTTTTCATGATTCTCTTGCCAATTTTTCCTCTCTGATCTGAGTTTCAATATTCTTTTTTAATTTCTTTATGGCCTGAGAAAAATTCTTTTTTAAAAGAAGCTTTAATATAGGGACTTTTATATCTTCTGCTGAGTGTTTTCTTTGATCTTGTCACCATAGTAAATTTCAATGGTCAGATTTTTTTCTATTATTTGTTCAGTTCCAAATCTATTACTTGATTTTTAATTCGTTGTTAAAGAAAGGATCTACTTACAGGGTGAAGGGTGAACTGTTTCAAACTTCAGGGCTTTTGTGTGGCTGTTTTCAAATATTCTTCAAGATACCTATAAGTTTTCAGTTCTTTTAAAATGGTTTGATCTAAGGAGAAGTGTGCTTATTACTCTCTTGCCTTGTGCTCTGTTCTATGAGCAACCATAAACATTCTTTTCTGCCCTAGAACTGTGCTGAGGCTCTCTGCTCTACTGTTACCACAAGCCCCTTTGGAGATTCCACTGCAAAGGACTTCCACTCAGATCTTTAACCTGGATCCTGGTATGGCTAAAGCAGCAGTATCCTTCCTACAATGCCAGCAAAGAGAGCCCTGTAGTCTCCTGGGCCAGTTGTTCCATCCACTTACCATCTGTGGACTGAGAGGTTTTGAAACAGCCATTATCACTGATGATTCAGTAGTTCCTAAGGCCTGATCCTGGTTTTTTGGGCCCTAGGCTGCACAGCATGGCTTGCATTGGACTCTAATCTCTTCCCAGTGCAACAGACATTTCCTGCTGACTTAAGTATTCTTGGACTGACAGCTGTTTCTCTGTGTCTTTTTGTGGATTCTTCTGCTCTAGAAATCAAACTTTTTTTAGCGGCAATTACAAATGTATTTCACTAAGATGAATTACAGTGGGATGGATAGTTGGATAGATAAACATATAAATGAGTGGATGGATAGATGGATAACCCAATGAGAGATAATCCAAAGGCCCTTCCAGGTACTAAATTCTATGATATTTTGAGCTTAAATATGTTCCTTTCTTATTTTTGACCTTTTGGCCTCATTTGTATTTTTAAATAATTCAATTTGACAAGCATTTATTAAGTGCCTACATTAGTGACAATTTTTTTGTTGTTGTTGTTTCATGGGATTTGTGAGTTTACTCCTGCAGGGAGGTTGCATACTAGATAGTTCCTTGCACTTAGAATCAAGAATTGAGTTTAAACATGATCTTAGACATTTCCTAACTATGTGACTCTGTGAGTCATTTAGTCATTTAACTCCTATCTATTTCAGTTTGCTTAACTATAAAATGGGGATAATAATAGCACCTCAGTGCAACCTCAGTGTTGTTGCAAGGATCAAATGAGATTATAGTTATAAAACATATAACACAGTTCATAGCACATAATAGGCATTTGATAAATGTCTTTGTTCCCTTCCTCTCCTCAACTCATTACATAGATCCATCAGCCTCTGATTAATTAAACAATTATCCAATAATTGTCTGATTATTAATATATTTGACTTTTCATTGTTCCTTCTACTTATTCCTTTTTCAGATATCCAATTAAGATTTTATTATAAAAGTTGAAAATTTAGAGAGTCATCTTTTCTCTATATAGATAAGTGGCTTATGTTACAATCTATATGGTATACTTTTAGCGTTTTAAAAAGATTTTCTTGAAGAAAAATGTTATGACTACCCAAAGAAAGAACACTGGGAAATGAATGTAAACTGTTTGCATTTTTGTTTTTCTTCCCAGGTTATTTCTACCTTCTGAATCCAATTCTCCCTGTGCAACAAGAGAACTGTTCAGTTCTGCACACATATATTGTATCTAGGATATACTGTAACCTATTTAACTTGTAAAGGACTGCTTGCCATCTGGGGGAGGGGTGGAGAGAGAGAGGGGAAAAATCAGAACAGAAGTGAGTGCAAGGGATAATGTTGTAAAAAATTACCCTGGCATGGGTTCTGTCAATAAAAAGTTATTTTAAAAAATAAAAATAAAGTAAATTGCACATTTCATGAAAAAAAAAAAAAAGGAAAGAAAAGAAAAATGTTATGGTTTTCCAAAGCCTGCATTGTTCTTCCTGAAGCACTATCCTTGGGCATTTTTTCTTTAAAATGTATTTCTGGGAAAATTAGTACCAAAATTAATTTTCATTGAAAATTGGTAATTATGAGCTGCTCTTGACAGGAAATCAGATTTATTGGAATGCCAGGTACTTGGGCCTCGGAGTGGCAAGACATTATAGGAAAGGGAATATGATGACACAAATTTGCAATGATCTGCTGTATTCCCATGTAATGTTAAGATTAGTAGAATTAACTGCAATTTATTATTTCCACTAAATAAACTGTTCAGATTTATCAAATTTTCTGGTGACTTTTTAAACTATTGGGTGGATAAATAATGCATAGTTTTCATCTGATTCTAATCTGTATATACATCTGTGAGTGTTTCCTAAGAAGAGATTATTGATTTGACATGTTTTTCTTAATATTTGTCTCTTTAATAATACAATTCAAAATGAGAACAAATGTTTGAAATCTAGCAGAAAATACAGAGGAATTTATTATTTATGTATTTAATTCAGATGATCCTTTAAAGTTATGTCTTTTAACATTAAAATTTGTGCATTTCATTAATATAATAACTTTTAATTCTTCATGGATATTAAGGGAATATGAATGAAATCATTCAGAATTACCAGATAATATGATGTACTTTTTTATGAAATCCCT
Organism: Antechinus flavipes; assembly: GCF_016432865.1. Taxonomy (NCBI): domain Eukaryota; kingdom Metazoa; phylum Chordata; class Mammalia; order Dasyuromorphia; family Dasyuridae; genus Antechinus; species Antechinus flavipes. The sequence continues at coordinate 392,685,030 of NC_067398.1, forward strand.
AGGAGACTTTGAATCAATAATAAGTTTCATCAGCCAAGGTCCAAACTCATCTTCATGGTGCAAAACTCTGCCAAATGAGTGGTATTCAGGTTATTGATCCAGGTACACTATATGTGTGTATGTGTGTGTGTGTGTGTGTGTGTGTGTGTGTGTGTTGTGTCTAATGGGCTGAGGCCCGAGTTGATGCACTGAGGTCCCAAGTATGTGAGGCTAAATAGTAATTGGACCATACTCTATTAATATATATGCTTGGAGAAAGAATGGCCCCCACAAGTCCTGATGTGTTGTATGGGAAATGACGATTTTGGTGGGTAGAAGCAGGGGGGGCAGAGAAGGAAATGGAAAGAGAGACTGCTGGCTGGTGTCTTGTCACAGCTGTTCACATTGCTAATCCCCCTTCACCTCCGATTTCCCTTCACCTTCGATCCTTCTTCCCCTCTACTAAGAATAAAGATCGACAATTTTCCCTTAACCTGAATTCCTGACTCCAGCTGATTTTAAGATACACAGTTATCACATTTGGCACCCAAGCATGGGAACCAAGGATCCTACTTTCACTGAAGAAATATCCAGTGACCAGGAACTTAGGTGAGTATAATAGACAAATAGGGAACTTATTTTCTTAAAGACTAAACTAGTAACCTTTTTTGGCTGAAATGGGACAGATGCTAGCTAAAGATTTTCCATCCCCACCTCCCTCTCCATCCCCACCCAGGACTGGCACTATAGAAAGCATGCTTCAGCTGATAGAAGGACAGGGGCTCCTTATAACTTGGGAACAGATAGTTAGACTTAGGGGTACATTAAAACACACCTCCCCTTGGTTCTTGGCGGAAGAGCAAATCTCTCCAGGTAATTGGACATTAATTGGGCTACAGCTTTCCACATAATACAACAAAAACAATCCTCATTCAATTTCCATAGAGGCATTCTATTTATACAATATAATACAGTTGGCCTTAAGAAACCTATAAGTTATAGGAAAAAAAAAAAGCTCTAAGAGCAGCCAAATGGGGAAGCCTGAGATAAAGGAGAAATATAATGAACAGATTAATGACCATATCCCCACAGGGCATGGAGACTTAAGTGAGGCTCAAGGGTGTGGTGAATCTGAGGCAACTTCAGCCCCACCTAAGGAGCAGGTAATTGACTCTCCTCCATCAACTCCATCCTCTGGGATAGAGAGAGGAGGGATAGTGGGGGGAGGGGCAGTGATAGCACCAGATAGCACCAGTACCTCCCCCCCAGCATCTAGCTGCTCCTATGACTACATTGCAAAAGGGACTAATTAAGGCCAAGGCAGAAGGGAGAGATGTAAGGGAGAGATGTAACAGAACTTCAACATCACATTTTTCCTGTAATTCAACAGTTTGACTCTTCAGGTCAAGAAAGTAGAAGATACGTTCCTTTTGATATAGAAACCCTCAAAGACCTGAAAAAGGCTTGCACTCTTTATGGGGCTATATCATCTTATGTTAAGATGTTATTACAGAATTTCGCTTTTGAAATCTTGACCCCCTAAGGAGTGGAAATCTATAGCAAGGGTATGCCTAGAACCTGGACAAAACTACTCGTGACTTTCTGAATATAGTAAGCTCTGTAGGATACAAGCCCAACAAAATCGTCAAAGTAGAGTTCATGCTGCAATCACCTATGACTTACTAACAGGTGTAGGTTCCTATGCAGACGTCGCAGTACAGATTAATTATTCCATAGGAGCATATGAGCAAATTGCTGCTAATGCAATCAAAGCATGGACTTCTCTCCACAATAAAGACAACAAGGATGAGGCTTTCACAAAAATAACACAAGTGCCACATGAACCTTTTGCTGACTTTGTGAAATGTAGGCAGACAACTATCAAAAGAACTAATGGAGAAAATGCAGTAACAGACATTTTGAAAAGGCAACTTGCTAAGGAAAATGCTAATGAGGTTTGCAGAAGAATTATACTAGGACTGCGCAAGGATGCTCCTTTAGAGGAGATCATAAGGTGCTGTGCCACAATGAGCACAAATGCTTATTATACCCAAACTATGTTGAATATGGAAAGACAGGGTCCTTCTTGGCAAAGGAATTCTAGAGAAACTCGGAGAGGCTTTCAGTGTGGAAAAGTTGGACATTTGAGAACTCATTGTAGATATGGAGAGAGAATGAGAAGATAGGGTGAGAGAATAAGACCAAAAATCCCATGCCCAAAATGTAAACGAGGCTTTCACTGGGCCTCTGAATGTAGATTGACCCAGAGAAATGAGAGGCAGGGCCTAGCTCCAGGGTATCAATCAAAAGATAGGTGGGGCATGAAAGCAACTGAGGTTACATCCAGAGAGTCTTTAGAAATTCAGTACTCTGATGTCATCAACCAACAGAAAAGTAATCAGGATTACAGTTGGGGAGGTTACAGGCCTTTTAACACAACAAGGCAGTGTCCAGTGCAAACAGCTCCACTATCTTTAGATAATCGCCAGGTGATGTGGAGAGATCCCAAAAGTGGTAAATAGAAGGGAATTAGATAGGTTAACTGCTTGGGGAAGAGGGTTTGCTTGTATTTTCAATAGGAGGAGAAGGAATCAGATGGGTGCCAATGAGCCGTATTTTCCTTGTCCATTGCAGAGAGATGGAGCAGACCCTTGAAACGAAGGAGAAGACCCAAGAAATATTGAGTGGTTCTGTTGCTGATTGTGCTCACCATTGAAAGAGTGTGGCATTTATGGTGTTTGACTCATGGATATAGAAAATTATTGGACTTCAAAACCCTCAGGAATCATTGGATTCTCTGAGACATAAAAGTATTATAGGACTTGAAAACCCTCAGGAATCATTGAATTCTCTGAGGCATAAGATTTGAAAGCCCTCAGGAATCATTTGATTTTCTGAGAAATGATAAGACTGTTACAGGACTTTAAAATCTACTGGAATCATTGGATTTCCTAACACATAAAAAGATTTTTGCAGGACTTCAAAAACATGGGGGGAGCATTGGATTCCCTGACATGTGAAGCAATGGGCAATAGATTGGTTTTGGACTATCTCTTGGCTGCTGAAGAAGGTGTATGTGTGACTGCTGTTTACATATCCTCCTTCTAGGACTTCTGGCAATCTTTTACAACACCATCTTGATTTATATTGTTTGTTAAACCATTACTTGCATGTACAATTCATGTTTGTTACACCACATCAAGCCTGCACTGACTGAGGGAAGGGTCATCACTAATAGCCTCTGCATTATTGCTATGTGCTTTTGTAATACCTTCCATGCTGATGGGTTTGTACATAATAAGACTCTTCAGCCCAGAAACCCACTAGCAATCCCCACTTCCCTTTGGTGCTTTTCATCTTCCTTCCTGAGATGTCAGGAAGGGTGTGATCATCTCCTTTTTAGTGCTTTCACCTCTCTTCCTGAGAAGTCAGGGGAGTTGTGATCACCTCCTTTTCAGTGCTTTCACCTCCTTTCCTGAGAAGTCAGGGAGGGTGTAATCACCTCCCCTTAGGGGCTCTGACCTCCCTGAGGAGTCAGGGATGGCATGACCACCTTTGTTCTAAAACAAAAGAAAGCAGGAGATGTAATGGGCTGAGGTTCGAATTGATGTATTGAGGTCCTAAGCACGTGAGGCTAAATAGTAATTGGACCATACTCTATTAATATATATGCTTGGAGAAAGAATGGCCCCCACCCACTCTGTGCATGTCCTGGTGTGTTTTATAGGAAATGACGATTTTGGTGGGTGGAGGCAGGAAAGGAAGCAGAAAGAGAGATTGCTGGCTAGTGTCTTGTCACAGCTGCTCACATTGCTAATCCCCCTTCACCTCCGATCCTCCTTCACCTCTGATTCCCCTTCACCTTTAATCCTTCTTTATCTCTACTAAGAATAAAGGTTGACGATTTTCCCCTAACCTGAATTCCTGACTCCAGCTGACTTTAAAATATGCGGTCATCACGTGTGTGTGTGTGTGTGTGTGTGTGTGTGTGTGTGTGTGTGTGTGTTTGTGGGGGGTGGGGAGGAGATACTATATATAGACTATATAATGTCTCACAAGATATTATGGACTGGGGCCTAGTACTTAATTTTCGCAAATCTAGCCATCATCAATTTAGGCAAGTTCTCATTGGTGGCCTCCACCTCTGCTCTTCAACCACTATTTACTATAGACAGACACAAATTTGTTTCAGTGCAGATCTGTAATTTCTAAGAAACACACAACAAAAGGCTCATATCCAAGAGACTAGTGCTTGAGAAACTAATCAGAAGTGAGTACATACACTCATACACAAGAACAGAGTTGGACCATATCTAATAGGAATAAAACAAAACAAAACAAAACAAAGTTTTTAATAACTTCCCCTATTTTATAAATACTTTGAATTACTATTCTGTAATATTCTGTATACTGTAATAGCAAGTTTGCAAAGAGCAGGAATTAAGAAGTAGCCTCTGAATCACCAATATTAAAAAGTTTCTGGTTCTGACTTATTTTGCATCAGTCTTTCTTCCTCATCTAGGGGTATGGCAAAAAACTGGGTAATCTGGGGGTAGAGGTCCAACTCTGTTGAGTTCAAGATTTACTACAGTCTATCTCAGAGCCTCTGGGCCCTTCTAATAGGAAGCTGCAGTTAATTTAGTTATTTTTTTTTTTTGTTACCTAATTGTCTTCTGTGAAACCTCCAAATTGGAAATATTTTTGAATTTTGCTTTTGTGAAAATGACAATACATAAATTTCATGTACAAAGGAGCTGGCTAGTTCTGATTCTCTGTGTGGCTTTACAAACTATTTTGATTGAGTAAGAAGTCATTATATATGTCATATATAATGTGAAAGTCATAATATGTATATGCTCTAAGCCTAGATTTTACAGAATCTAACAATGTGATTCTAGACTAGGAACTTCATTTCTGTCTAAAAGTGTCAATCTGTGGCTAAGATGACAGGAAAAAAATAATGATGAATGTTGGAGGGGATGCAGGAAAACGGGGACACTGATGCATTGTTGGTGGAGTTGTGAACAAATCCAACCATTCTGGAGAGCAATCTGGAATTATGCCCCCAAAGTTATCAAACTGTGCATACCCTTTGATCCAGTAGTGTTTCTACTGGGCTTATATTCCAAAGAGATATAAAGAAGGAAAAGGGACCTGTATGTGCCAAAATGTTTGTGGCAGCCCTGTTTGTAGTGGCTAGAAACTGGAAAATGAATGGATGCCCATCAATTGGAGAATGGTTGGGTAAATTGTAGTATATGAATGTTTTTTTTTTATTTTTTTTATTTTTTTTAAAATTTAATTTTATTTAATAATAACTTTGTATTGACAGAATCCATGCCAGGATAATTTTTACACAGCATTATCCCTTGCAATCACTTATGTTTCGTTTTTTCCCCTCCCTCCCTCCTCCCCCCCCCAAGATGGCAAGCAGTCCTATATGTGTTAAATATGTTGCAGTATATCCTAGATACAATACATATTTGCAGAACCGAACAGTTCTTCCGCTGCACAGGGAGAATTGGATTCAGAAAGTAAAAATAACTCAGGAAGAAAATTAAAAATCAAATAGTTCACATTCATTTCCCAGTATTCCTTCTTTGGGTGTAGCTGTTTCTGTCCATCATTTATCCAATGAAACTCAGTTAAGTCTCTTTGTCAGAGAAATCTACTTCCATCAGAATACATCCTCATACAATATCGTTGTCAAAGTGTATAATGATCTCCTAGTTCTGCTCATCTCACTTAGCATCAGTCCATGTAGGTCTCTCCAAGCCTCTCTGTATTCATCCTGCTGGTCATTCCTTACAGAGCAATAATATTCCATAACATTCATATACCACAATTTACCCAGCCATTCTCCAATTGATGGGCATCCATTCATTTTCCAGTTTCTAGCCACTACAAACAGGGCTGCTACAAACATTTTGGCACATACAGGTCCCTTTCCCTTTTTTAGTATCTCTTTGGGGTATAAGCCCAATAGAAACACTGCTGGATCAAAGGGTATGCACAGTTTGATAACTTTTTGGGCATAATTCCAGATTGCTCTCCAGAATGGCTGGATTCGTTCACAACTCCACCAATAATGCATCAGTGTCCCCGTTTTCCCGCATCCCCTCCAACATTCATCATTATTTTTTCCTGTCATCTTAGCCAATCTGACAGGTGTGTAGTGATATCTCAGAGTTGTCTTAATTTGCATTTCTCTGATCAATAGTGATTTGGAACACTCTTTCATGTGAGTGGTAATAGTTTCAATTTCTTCATCTGAAAATTGTCTGTTCATATCCCCTGACCATTTATCAATTGGAGAATGGCTTGATTTTTTATAAATTTGAGTCAGTTCTCTATATATTTTGGAAATGAGGCCTTTATCAGAACCTTTAATTGTAAAGATGTTTTCCCAGTTTGTTGCTTCCCTACTAATCTTGTTTGCATTCGTTCTGTTTGTACAAAGGCTTTTTAATTTGATATAATCAAAATTTTCTATTTTGTGATCGGTAATGGTCTCTAGTTCATCTTTGGTCACAAATTTCTTTCTCCTCCACAAGTCTGAGAGATAAACTATCCTATGTTCCTCTAATTTATTTATAATCTCGTTCTTTATGCCTAGGTCATGGACCCATGTGGTATATGAATGTTATGGAATATTATTGTTCTGTAAGAAATGGCCAGCAGGATGAATACAGAGAGGCTTGGAGAGACTTACATGAACTGATGCTAAGTGAAATGAGCAGAATCAGGAGATCATTATATACTTCAACAATGATACTGTATGAGTGTGTATTCTGATGAAAGTGGATTTCTTCAACAAAGAGATCTAACTCAGTTTCAATTGATCAAAGATGGACAGAAGCAGCTACACCCAAAGAAAGAACACTGGGAAATGAATGTAAACTGTTTGCATTTTTGTTTTTCTTCCCGGGTTATTTCTACCTTCTGAATCCAATTCTCCCTGTGCAACAAGAGAACTGTTTGACTCTGCACACATATATTGTATTTATACTGTGACATATTTAACATGAATAGGACTGCTTAACATCTGGGGAAGGGAGTGGAGGGAGGGAGGGGAAAAATCAGAACAGAAATAAGTGCAAGGGATAATGTTGTAAAAAAATTACCCTGGCATGGGTTCTGTCAATAAAAAGTAAATAAATAAATTAAAACAAAAACAAAAACAAAAACAAACTGTCAATTTGCATAATGCAAAAAGTAATATCTCTCTTAGAGTTAATAGGATAGATGAAATAATACACTTGAAGCACATTTTATTCTCTATGTAACTATGCTTAAAACTACACTAACTAATCCTTTTTAAAAAACAAATTCAGTATTTTTCCTCAATAGAGCTAATATGTTTTTTTTTTTTTTTCTGATGATTATCTTCCTTTGTTCCCTATGTTTCTTAGTTCTGCACCTTTGGAGCTCAGACCTTAAAGAATTTGTAATTATAATAACTTTTCAAAAGTTTTTATACATGAGGAAGTTTTCCTTACAGGTATAAATAGCTAGAAGTATCTTAGGAAAACAGCAAACAGGGAGAAATCAACAGATATGAAGAGTAGCCTGGAAACTCTTAGTCATTATTACTTTAACAAGTAGAATGATGAAATATGATACATATCAATTGTGCCCAATCTCCCTCCCTACTTCTTTTGTTGTTATTAAATTTATATGGAATTCAACATGTATAAGACTGCTTGTCATCTAGGGGAGGAGGTGGAGGGAGGAAAGGGAAAAGTTGGAACAGAAGTGAGTACAAGGGATAATGTTGTAAAAAATCACTCAGGCATATGTTCTGTCAATAAAAAGTTACAATTAAAAATTATATGTAATAAAACAAGTCTTTCCATAACATAGTACAATAAAAAGATAATTCTATATGACACTGCAAATCATCTATATAAAATTTGTTCTTCCTTTTAAATATATGATAAAATTATCATGTAAATTTCTTTTTTCTCCACCTTGCACCCTAAAGAAGGCTACCATTAGACACAAATACACATACATAATTATTATATACACCCTTCTATTTGTTAGTTCTTTTTTCTGATTGTAGATAACATCTTTCTTCCTATAGCTTTTATAGCTAATTTGGGGATTTATAATTGTCAAAATAACTTAATTCATTCAAAGTGTTTCTTAAAACAATATTGCCATAATTGTATACAATGTTTTTTTAGTTCTGCTCATTTTGCTCTTCATTATTATTTTTATTTTTTTCTGAAATCATTGATTTCATCTTTTCTTATAAGACAATAGTATTCCAACACAATCATATGCCACATTCTTGATCAGTAATTCTCTAATTGATGGACATTCCCCAATTTATGGACATCCCTTTCAATTCTAGTTGTTTGCTACCACAAAGAAAGGTGCTATAAAAATTTAGAGCATGTAGGTTCTTTTCATTGTTGTTTTTTTTCCTAATTATCTTCAGAAATAGAATATTGGCAGTATTGCTGAGTCAAAGGATATACAGATGTAGTTTACAAATTCTTTGGACATAATTTCAGATTGTTCTCCAAATGTTTGGATTAATTCACAATTCCACCAAAAATGAATTAGTATCCTAATTTTTCCACATTTCCTCCAACATTTTCTATATACTCCCCCTTTTTAATAATTAGTTCATATATTCATCCAAATCCTGCTGTGTGAATTCTTCAAATGAGAAAAGAATGGTCATAATCCCTCCTATTTAGTGTCCCCTAATTTTTGTTGTTTGCAATCTGCTTAATTTCTTGCTGAGATAATTGATGCTTAGCTAATTACTTTTAGCTACAATCTGGCATTCAAGTAAATAGATAAGAGAAAATCAACCACATTGAAGTTAGAATTGCTTGAACTCATATTGGTATTTTAGCATCAATAAACCTGCCTTATAGACAGAGATAAAAGATTCAAGATATTTGTATGCATATTTACACATACATATACATGGATATATAATGTGTTTATCACTATAGATGACAGCTTGTAGGTGCTACCAGAGGTAGATAGATGGCCATGGCTAGGGAGGAGCAATGGGGGCTACCATGCCTATTCATTGCTTATAGGAAAAGGAACTCTTTAATTCTTCTCTTTCATTTGTATTCCTTCCTTTTTCTTTTCCTTTTTCCTCCTTTCCAAAATTTTTATAAGTTAGATGCCCTTGAGCAAAAATTCTTGAATTAGATTCACCTTATTAGAGAACTGGGATTTTGGGGTGCTTGAAAGATGAGAGACCAAGCCCTGGGAGGAAAGAGAGAAAAGGAATTATGTAAGAAAATACAATTAAGGTTTGGACATTTTGTTTTTCCAGAGTTCCTCACTTGGTGGCTGTGAAGGCTGAAGAAAATTAGCATTTTATATGCTTTGAACTTTGAAATTGATTCTTTTGATCTCTTAATTAGTGTTTTCACTGCATTTTATGGTTCAAGAGTTTCTTGTTGCATTTACACAGTAGAGTCCAACTAATCTGATTGATTTAGGCCTGGCTCAGAATATCAGGTATAATATTTTTTACCATGTCTTTCCCTGTGTTAAATTAAAATCCTAGCAATTTTGCTGTTTTTTTTTGTATGTTGTTAGTAAGAATATGCATGCCACACTCCTAAACAGACAGTTTGTGTTTAATTAATGTTATTTCTTAAATAGAAGATGTGCTTTGATTAAATCCATGGAAGAGGTTACACGTTTTGTTTGTCACTTTTGCTTTTTATGGATGCAAAATATAACTTATTATTAACTCTGCATCAAAGGAGAAAAATATCCACATGAAATTAGATGAGGTGAAGAAGAAAAAGCATTCTTTCAAAGGAGAATTTCTGATGATAATAAAATAATTTCCAAAGGACTACAGTAGTTAAGATTTGCCTCTAAGAAAACATTCTAATTCAGACACATAGATAATTTCCAGAATAGGAAAGGCTTAATTTTTCTTCCTTCAGTATGTCATTGTTGTTGGTATGCATTACTCAGAAAAAGATTGTCTAGTGTCCAAAATTCTTGATAAGTGCAACTCTTTTTTTTTCCTCTTGAGTTGTGCTTTGGCAGTGTTGGGAGTTGTCAGTAGAGTTTCACAGAGATTAGGGGCCCAAATATTTCCTAGTATTTCTTTTGAAAAGAAGAGAAATTGGGAAAATTAAAAAGGAATGATATAAAATTAGGTTATCCTTAGGGTGAAAAAGCAAATTATTAAAAAATGAGTGACTTGGAGGTAAAGTCAAGATGGCAGAGTAAAGGCAAGGACTTTTTCTAGCTCTCCCCTAAATCCTTCAAAATAATAGAATCCCAAATTCTTTAAATAGTGACTCTAAATAAATTTTAAAGCAAAAGAACCCATGAGAAAGAGGAAGTGAAAATTTTCCAGCACAGGACAATGGGGGAGGTTAGAAAGAAAGGGTTGTCACACCTGTGTGTGAATGGAACACAGTCCAATAGAGGCTGCTTTAGAATACCAGCACCTCAGCAAATAGAGAACAGGTCTTGGGAGTCAATGAATCCACAGCAGCAGCTACTTCTGGAGCCTTCAGCCAAAATTGCTAAAATGATCATACAACTTGTCAGGAGGAGATCCTACTAATCTCTTTACTAATATTGAAGCAGAATTGTTAAAAACAAAAGAATGGGGAAAAAATAGAAGACAATGTGAGATATCTCATTAGAAAGACAACTCACTTGGAAAATAGACCCAAGAGAGATGACTTAAAAAGAATTGGACTATCTGAAAGCTGTGATCACAAAAGAGCCTAGAAACCATTTTTTAAGAAATTATAAAAAAAAATACCTGCTATTCTTTTTTTTTTTCATTTGCCATGGATAACTTTATTGAACAATCTGAACATCTTCAAGGTTCTTAGATTTAAAGTGAACATTGATAGGGTACCATGATGGTCCTTTTATGCCTCAAATATACTTTATCTTTTGAGCGATCCCTCCTGTATATGACAGTTATTTTCTATAGTGTTCCAATTAGGGAACAAAAATATTCAGTGGTTTGGTAGAGAAATCAATGTTTTGTTTTTTTTTTTTTTTTTTCTTATAATTTTTTATTTACAAGTTATATGCATGGGTAATTTTACAGCATTAACAATTGCCAAACCTTTTGTTCCAATTTTCTCCCTGCTTCCCCCCATTCCCTACCCTCAATGACAGGTTGACCAATACATGTTAGTCATCTCCCTGAATTCTTTCGCTGGGTGTAGTTCAATTCATTACTACTCTATTGGAACTGATTTGGTTCATCTCATTGCTGGAGATGGCCACATCCAATAGAATTGATCATCATAATATTGTTGTTGAAGTATATAATGATCTCCTAGTCCTGCTCATTTCACTCAGCATCCATTCATGTAAGTCTCTCCAAGTCTTTCTGAAATCATCCTGCTGATTAATTCTTACCGGACAATAATATTCCATAATATTCATATGCCACAATTTATTCAGCCATTCTCCAATTGATGGACATCACCTCAGTTTCTAGTTTCTGGCCACTACAAAGAGACCTGCCACAAACATTCATGCACATACAGGTCCCTTTCCCTTCTTTAGTATCTCTTTGGGATATAACCCCAGTAGAAACACTGCTGGATCAAAGAGTATGCACAGTTTGATAACTTTTTGAGCATAGTTCCAAATTGCTCTCCAGAATAGCTGGATGTATTCACAATTCCATCAACAAGGAATTAGTGTTGCTGTTTTCCCACATCCTCTCCAACATTCCACATTATCTTTCCCTGTCATTCTAGTCAATCTGTATTTCCTGCCATCATAATATTCCCATATTTGTTCCCTAATTGGAACACTATAGAAAATAACTGTCATATACAGGAGGGATTGCTCAAAAGATAAAGTATATTTGAGGCATGAAAGGACCATCATGATACCCTATCAATGTAGTGATATCTCAGAGTTGTCTTAATTTGCATTTCTCTGATTAATAATGCCTTAGAGCATCTTTTGATATGACTAGGAATACTTTCAATTTCTTCATCTAAGAATTGTCTGGTCATATCCTTTGACCAATTATCAATCGGAGAATGGCTTGATTTCTTATAAATTGGAGTCAATTCTCTATATATTTTGGAAATGAGGCCTTTATCAGAACCTTTGACTGTAAAAATGTTTTCCCAGTTGATTGCTTCCCTTCTAATTTTTTCTGCATCAGTTTTGTTTGCACAAAAACTTTTCAATTTGATATAATCAAAAAAAAAAAAAAAAGGATATGAACAGACAATTCTCAGATGAAGAAATTGAAACTATCTCTAGCCATATGAAATGATGTTCCAATCAGGATGACTTCAGAAAGGCCTGGAGAGATTTACATGAACTGATGCTGAGTGAAATGAGCAGGACCAGGAGATCATTATATACCTCAACAATAATACTATATGGACTTCCGGCCAAGATGGCAGAGAGGAAGCACACTGCTGTGTAACCTCCGTGTTTTTCTCTCACTATCCATTTCATTTCATGCCTCTGAATTAATGCTCTACTGAAAAAAAACATACAATTACTTACCAAGAGAAACCATCCTTGAGACTCGTCAAGAAAGGTCTGTTTTTGCGCGAGGGCGGGGACGGTATTTAGATCGGAAGCAGACTGGGGGAAGCAGCTGCAGCGAGAGCACAGAAAGCAGCTCAGAGCCGAGCAGAGCGGAGAGAGGGTGGGGCGTGATCGCAGCAGTCTCTGAGGGGAGAGCTTTGCTACAGGATTAGATACTTTGCTCCGGCAGCAAGTCAGCAGCCCAGCAAAGAAGCTAAAAACACTGAGGGTGAAGAATACAACCCCAAACAGCTGGAGTCTCTCGGGTCCTGGCCACCCCTCCCACACAGTGTCTCAGGGCGCTCAGATCTCAGAGCGCAGGCGCCATAGCACAGTAGGACCCGTGCCTCACGGCTACCCTGCCCCTCTCCCAAAGAAAGCAGCCTCCATTCAAGGGTTTTTTTTTTTCTTCTGTTTCTTTGATAGTTTGTCTTTGATTATTAGACAGAATGAGCAAGAAACTGAAAAAGAATTTAACCCTTGACAGCTTCTATACAGATAAAGAGCAGACTCCAAATCCTGAGGAGACTAAAAACAAACAGTCCCCAGGTGAATCCCCAAAGGAGGAGATCATCTGTTCCTCAGCACAGATGAATCTCATGGAGGAAATTAAAAAGGCTCTCACAAGGGAGCTAGAAGAAAAATGGGAAAAGGAGAGGGAGGCTTTGCAAAAGGAGAAGGAGACTTGGCAAAAACAGAGTGAGGCTCTGCAAAAGGAGAGGGAGGCTTGGCAAAAGAGCCTGGAGAAGTCAGTTAAAGAGAGAGTGGATAAAGAAACCAAATCCTTGAAAAATAGGATTGGTGAACTGGAAAACAAAATTGGCGAAATGGAAAAAAATTCCACAGAACAAAAGAACTCAATTGGACAATTAGAAAAAGATCTTTAAAAAGTGAGTGAAGAAAATACCTCACTGAAAATCAGGGTCGAACAATTGGAATTGAATAACTCGAGGAGACAAGAAGAATCAGTCAAGCAAATCCAAAAAAATCAAACAATGGAAAAGAATGTGAAATACCTTCTGGGGAAGACAACAGACCTGGAAAACAGATCCAGGAGAGACAATCTGAGAATCATTGGACTTCCAGAAAAACATGATGAAAAAAAGAGCCTGGACACTATTTTCCAGGAAATTATCAAAGAGAACTGCCCAGAAATCATAGAAACAGAAGGTAAATTAGACATTGAAAATCAAAACACCAAGGAATATAGTGGCCAAATGCCAGAACCCTCAGGTGAAGGAAAAAATACTGCAAGCGGCTAGAAAAACCCAATTCAAGTATCAAGGAGCCACAATATGGATCACCCAGGATCTGGCAGCATCCACATTAAAGGATCGAAGGGCCTGGAATATGATATTCTGAAAGGCTAAGGAACTTGGTATGCAACCAAAAATAACTTACCCAGCGAGATTGAGCATCTTTTTCCAGGGAAGAAGATGGACATTCAATGAAGTAAACGAATTTCACCTATTTTTGATGAAAAAGCCAGAAATTAACAAAAAATTTGATCTACAAGCACAGAACTCAACAGAAATCTAAAAAGGTAAAGATTAATCTTGGGAACTATATTTCGGCTATAAAGATGTTTAAAGAATACATGTATACCTTGTTCTAGAAACTAGATGTGGAAAGGACATTGTACCAGAAAAAAGGGAAAGTGGGGGTACTACATTTCATGAAGAGGCAAAGAAAACCTATTATATCTGAGAGAAAGAATGGAGAGGGATGAATATAGTGAGTATTTTACTGCTTTCAGAATTGGCATTAAAAGAAGAATTTTAGACATATTCAATCTATGGTGAAACTTCTCCCACCTCATTGAAAAGTGAGAAGGGAAAAGTGAAAAGGGAAGGAATAAGCTAAGTGGAAGGGAATACGGTAACTGGGAGGGAAAGGGGTAAGTTAGGGGGAGGAACTCTAAGGGGGGGGGAGGGATACTAAAAAAGGAGGGCTGTGAGAAGCAAGTGGTGCTCACAAGCTTAATACTGGGAAGGGGGGTAAGGGAGTAAGAAGGGAGAAAAGCATAAACCGGGGTTAACAAGATGGCAAGTAATACAGAATTGGTCATTTTAACCATAAATGTGAAAGGGGGAAACTCCTCTATAAAGAGGAAGCAGTTAGCAGAATGGATTAAAAGCCAGAACCCTACAATATGTTGTTTACAGGAAACACACCTGAAGCGGGGTGATACATGAAGGTTAAAGGTAAAAGGTTGGAGCAAAACCTACTATGCTTCAGGTGAAGCCAAAAAAGCAGGGGTAGCCATCCTGATCTCAGATCAAGCTAAAGCAAAAATTGATCTAATCAAAAGAGATAAGGAAGGGCACTATATCTTGCTAAAGGGTAGAATGAATAATGAAGAAGTATCTATATTAAACATATATGCACCAAGTAGTATAGCATCTAAATTCTTAAAAGAGAAATTAAGAGAACTGCAAGAAGAAATAGGCAGTAAAACTATAATAGTGGGAGATCTCAACCTTGCACTCTCAGAATTAGATAAATCAAACCACAAAATAAATAAGAAAGAAGTCAAAAAGATAAATAGAATACTAGAAAAATTCGATATGATAGATCTCTGGAGAAAATGTAATGGGGACAGAAAGGAGTACACCTTCTTTTCAGCAGTTCATGGAACTTATACAAAAATTGACCATATATTAGGACATAAAAACCTCAAACTCAAATGCAGTAAGGCAGAAATAGTGAATGCATCCTTTTCAGACCATGATGCATTGAAAATTACATTCAATAAAAAGCCACAGGAAAGTAGACCAAAAAATAATTGGAAACTAAATAATCTCATACTAAAAAATGATTGGGTGAAACAGCAAATTATAGACATAATTAATAACTTCATCCAAGAAAACGATAATAATGAGACATCATACCAAAATGTATGGGATGCAGCCAAAGCGGTAATAAGGGGAAATCTCATATCTCTAGAGGGCTATTTGTATAAAATAGAGAAAGAGAAGGTCAATGAATTGGGCTTGCAACTAAAAATCCTAGAAAAGGAACAAATTAAAAACCCCCAATCAAACACTAAACTTGAAATTCAAAAAATAAAAGGAGAGATCAATAAAATTGAAAGTAAAAAAACTATTGAATTAATTAATAAAACTAAGAGTTGGTTCTATGAAAAAACCAACAAAATAGACAAACCCTTAGTAAATCTGATTAAAAAAAGGAAAGAGGAAAATCAAATTGTTAGTCTTAAAAATGAAAAGGGAGAACTCACCACTAACGAAGAGGAAATTAGAGCAATAATTAGGAGTTACTTTGCCCAACTTTACGCCAATAAATTCGACAACTTAAATGAAATAGAAGAATACCTCCAAAAATATAGCTTGCCTAAACTAACAGAGGAAGAAGTAAATATCCTAAACACTCCTATCTCAGAAAAAGAAATAGAACAAACTATCAATCAACTCCCTAAGAAAAAAAAAACCCCAGGACCAGATGGATTTACATCTGAATTCTATCAAACATTTAAAGATCAATTAACTCCAATGCTAAATAAACTATTTGAAGAAGTAGGGATTGAAGGAGTCCTACCAAACTCCTTTTATGACACAGATATGGTACTGATACCTAAACCAGGTAGGTTGAAAACAGAGAAAGAAAATTATAGACCAATCTCCCTAATGAATATTAATGCTAAAATCTTAAATAAAACATTAGCAAAAAGATTACAGAAAATCATCCCCAGGATAATACACTATGACCAAGTAGGTTTTATACCAGGAATGCAGGGCTGGTTCAATATTAGGAAAACTATTAACATAATTGACTATATCAACAACCAAACAAACAAAAACCATATGATCATCTCAATAGATGCAGAAAAAGCATTTGATAAAATCCAACAGCCATTCCTAATAAAAACACTTGAGAGCATAGGAATAAAAGGACTTTTCCTTAAAATAGTTAGGAGCATATATTTTAAATCTTCAGTAAGCATCATATGCAATGGGGAAAAACTGGAACCTTTCCCAGTAAGATCTCCAGTGAAGCAAGGTTACCCACTATCACCATTATTATTCAATATTGTATTAGAAACACTAGCCTCTGCAATAAGAGTCGAGAAAGAGATTAAAGGAATTAGAGTAGGCAATGAGGAAACCAAACTATCACTCTTTGCATGGTATACCTAGAGAACCCCAGAGATTCTACTAAAAAGCTATTAGAAATAATTCATAATTTTAGCAAAGTAGCAGGATACAAAATAAATCCCCATAAATCCTCAGCATTCTTATACACCACCAACAAAATCCAAGAGCAAGAGATACAAAGAGAAATTCCATTCAAAATAACTGTTGATAGCATAAAATATTTGGGAATCTACCTACCAAAGGAAAGTCAGGAATTATATAAGCAAAATTACAAAAAAGTTTTCACACAAATAAAGTCAGACTTAAATAATTGGAAAAATATTAAGTGCTCTTGGATAGGCCGAGCGGATATAATAAAGATGACAATACTCCCTAAACTAATCTATTTATTTAGTGCTATACCAATCAGACTTCCAAGAAAATATTTTAATGATTTAGAAAAAATAACAACAAAATTCATATGGAACAATAAAAAGTCGAGAATCTCAAGGGAATTAATGAAAAAAAAATCAAATGAAGGTGGTCTAGCTGTACCTGATCTAAAATTATATTATAAAGCAGCAGTCACCAAAACCATTTGGTATTGGCTAAGAAATAGATTAGTTGATCAGTGGAAAAGGTTAGGTTCACAAGACAGAATAGTCAACTATAGCAATCTAGTGTTTGACAAACCCAAAGATTCTAAATTTTGGGATAAGATTTCATTATTTGATAAAAACTGCTGGGATAACTGGAAATTAGTATGGCAGAAATTAGGCAAGGACCCACACTTAACACCACATACCAAGATAAGATCAAAATGGGTCCATGACCTAGGCATAAAGAACGAGATTATAAATAAATTAGAGGAACATAGGATAGTTTACCTCTCAGACTTGTGGAGGAGAAAGAAATTTGTGACCAAACATGAACTAGAGACCATTACCGATCACAAAATAGAAAATTTTGATTATATCAAATTAAAAAGCCTTTGTACAAACAGAATGAATGCAAACAAGATTAGTAGGGAAGCAACAAACTGGGAAAACATCTTTACAATTAAAGGTTCTGATAAAGGCCTCATTTCCAAAATATATAGAGAACTGACTCAAATTTATAAGAAATCAAGCCATTCTCCAATTGATAAATGGTCAAAGGATATGAACAGACAATTTTCAGATGAAGAAATTGAAACTATTACCACTCACATGAAAGAGTGTTCCAAATCACTATTGATCAGAGAAATGCAAATTAAGACAACTCTGAGATATCACTACACACCTGTCAGATTGGCTAAGATGACAGGAAAAAATAATGATGAATGTTGGAGGGGATGCGGGAAAACGGGGACACTGATGCATTGTTGGTGGAGTTGTGAACGAATCCAGCCATTCTGGAGAGCAATCTGGAATTATGCCCAAAAAGTTATCAAACTGTGCATACCCTTTGATCCAGCAGTGTTTCTATTGGGCTTATACCCCAAAGAGATACTAAAAAAGGGAAAGGGACCTGTATGTGCCAAAATGTTTGTAGCAGCCCTGTTTGTAGTGGCTAGAAACTGGAAAATGAATGGATGCCCATCAATTGGAGAATGGCTGGGTAAATTGTGGTATATGAATGTTATGGAATATTATTGCTCTGTAAGGAATGACCAGCAGGATGAATACAGAGAGGCTTGGAGAGACCTACATGGACTGATGCTAAGTGAGATGAGCAGAACCAGGAGATCATTATACACTTTGACAACGATATTGTATGAGGATGTATTCTGATGGAAGTGGATTTCTCTCACAAAGAGACCTAACTGAGTTTCATTGGATAAATGATGGACAGAAACAGCTACACCCAAAGAAGGAATACTGGGAAATGAATGTGAACTATTTGCATTTTTGATTTTCTTCCCGAGTTATTTTTACCTTCTGAATCCAATTCTCCCTGTGCAGCGGGAGAACTGTTCGGTTCTGCAAATATGTATTGTATCTAGGATATACTGCAACATATTTAACATATATAGGACTGCTTGCCATCTTGGGGGGGGGGGAGGAGGGAGGGAGGGGAAAAAACGAAACATAAGTGATTGCAAGGGATAATGTTGTGTAAAAATTATCCTGGCATGGATTCTGTCAATACAAAGTTATTATTAAATAAAATAAAATTAAAAAAAAAACAATAATACTATATGATAATTTTGATGGATCTGGCCATCTTCACCAAATCAGTGCCAATGGAGCAGTAATGAACTGATCCAGCTATACCCAGAAAAAGAACTCTGGGAGATGACTAAGAACCATTACATAAAATTCCCAATCCCTATATTTTTGCCTACCTGCATTTTTAATTTCCTTCACAGGCAAATTGTACACTGTTTTAGAGTCCGATTCTTTTTGTACAGCAAAATAACTATTTGGATATGTATGCTTATTTTGTATTTAATTTATACTTTAACATATTTAACATTTATTGGTCATTTTGCCATCTAGGAGAGGAGTGGGGGAAGGAGGGGAAAATTGAAACAAAAGGTTTGGCAATTGTAAATGCTGTAAAATTAGCCATGCATATAACTCATAAATAAAAAGCTATTAAATTTTTTTTTAAAAGAGAGATTATTTAGTTTCCAATTACTTTTTGGTCTGTTCACCTCTAACTTTTTGTTGAATGTAATTTTCAATGCATCGTGATCTGAAAAAAAAAAAAAAGCATGACTATTTCTGCCTTCCTGTATTTAATTTTGAGGTTTTTATGTCCTAATATATGGTCAATTTTTGCGTAGGTTTCATGAACTGCTGGGAACAAAGTATACTCCTTTCTGTCACCATTCAGTTTTCTCCAGAGATCTATCATACCTAATTTTTCTAATATTCTATTTACCTCTTTAATTTCTTTCTTATTTGTTTTGTGATTTGATTTATCTAAATCTGAGAGTGCAAGATTGAGGTCTCCCACTATGATAATTTTGCTGTCTATTTCTTTTTACAGCTCTCTTAACTTCTCCTTTAGGAAATTAGATTCTATACTAATTGGTGCATATATGTTTAATATTGATATTGCTTCATTGACTATAGTACCCTTTAGCAAGGTATAGTTTCCTTCATCATCTCTTTTAATTAGATCAATTTTTGCTTTTGCTTGATGTGAGTTAAGGATGGCTATCCCTGCTTTTTTTGACTTCACCTGAAGCATAATAGATTCTGCTCCAGCCTTTTACCTTTACTCTCTATGTATCTCCCTGTTGCAAATGTGTTTCCTGTAAACAACATATTGTAGGGTTCTGACTTTTGATCCAGTTTGCTATCCACTTCTACTTTATGAGAGAGTTTACCCCATTCACATTTACGGTTAAAATGACTAATTCAGTATTTCCTGCCATCATAATCTTCCCATGTTGTGCTTTTCTTTTTCTTGCCCCCTTTATCTCCTTCCCTATTATTAAACTTATGGGCCCCACTTGTGTCAGCCAGCTCTCCCTCTTTAGGATCACTCCCTCCTCCCTTTGAACCCCTTCCCCTTTCTTGTACTCTTCCCTTATTACTCTTTTCCCTTTTCCCTTTTCCTCTCCCACTTTTTAATGAGGTGAGAGAAGATTGTCTGTAAAATAAATGTCAATTATTTTCTCTTTGAGCCAACTCTGATAAGAGTAACATTCACCCTGTGTTCCTCCCCATCTCTAAATTCCCTCAGATATGATAGGTTTCCTTTGCCTCATTGTGGGATGTAGTTTCCTTCTTTTTATCTCCCCTTTTCCCTTTTTCTGACACTATCCCCTTTCCATTTCTACTTCCCTTTTTTATGTTATATCAGGAAAACCAAATTATACATATGGTTTTTATGTATATCCACAACAGAAATACAGTTCTTAAGAGGTTTTTTTTGTTTGTTTGTTTGTTTTTTTTTTTTATTTTATTTTATTTTATTTTATTTACCTTTTTCTGCTTCTCTTGAGTCCTATGTTTGGAGATCAATTTTTTTTATTTAGATCTGTTTTTTTTTTCCTTTGAAACAATTGGAATTCATCTGTTTCATTAAATGTCCAAATTCATCTGTTTCATTAAATGTCCATCTTCTTCCCTGGAAGAAAATGCTCTGCTTAGCTGGGTAGTTTATTTTTGGCTGTATTCCAAGTTCTTTTGCCTTTCAGAATATCAGATTCCAGGCCCTTCAATCCTTTAATGTTGAGGCAGCCAGATCTTGAGTTACCCTTATTGTGGCACCTCGGTATTTAAATTGTTTTTTTTTTTTCTGCCTGCTTGTAATATTTTTTTCTTTAGTCTGATAGTTTTGAAATTTGGCCACACTATTCCTTGGAGTTTTTATTTTAGGTTCTTTTTCAGAAGGTATTGAATGAATTCTTTCAATGCCTGTTTTACTTTCTGGTTCCTTTACTTCTGGGCAGTTCTCTTTGATGATTTCTTGTAAAATAGTATCTAGGCTCTTTTTTTTCATCATAATTTTAAGGTAATCTAATGATCCTCAGTTTATCTCTCCTAGATTTATTTTCCAGTTCTGTTGTTTTTCCAAGTAAATATTTGATTTTTTTTAATCTTTCATTTTTTTGGTTTTGCTTGACTTATTCTTGATGTCTCAATGAATCAGTCATTTCTATTTGTTCAGTTCTGATTTTTAGTGAGTTATTTTCTTCATTAGCTTTTTTTACTTCTTTTTTCTATATGTCCAATTGAGTTTTTAAATGAGTTGTTTTGTTCTATGGAATTTTCTTATTTCACTAATTTTTTTTTTTTAGTCAGTTATTTCCTTTTCCCAACTCACAAATCCTACTTTCCTGGGAGTTCTTTACCTTTTCCAATTGATAAATTCTGTTTCCCTGCACTTCTTGGGATATTTTTACCTTTTCCAATTCACATTTCAGGAAGTTGTTGTTTTCTTGCATAGCTTCTCTTTCCTTTCCCTGTTTTTCATCTAGTTCTCTTTTAAGATTTTTAATAGTCTCTTCTAGGAGAGCCTTTTGTGTTGAGGACCAACAATTGTCTGGAGACAATCTCCTGTTAGTCTCCTCGGCATTGAAAAGCTGCTCTCTTTTTAGATAGAAGCTATCGATCATCCTTTTGATTTTTTTACTCATTTTTTTTTAAAGCCTGCAGGTCTGCCTTCAGGGCCAGGAGGTTACCAGCTTCCTCTGCAGAGCAGTGATAGGTGTATGGACAGGTAGCTGTCCTGCCAACTAGCTACAAAGAGCAGTGAGGTAGAGGAGTGCGCTGGGAAAGAGTTCCCCACCTGGAAGTAACTCAGACCTGCAGGGCCAAGCTGGGAAAGTTCCCTGAAAAGAACCCTGCTATGCGGGTTAACAACTGTCCTGGGGCTAGGTGCTGAGCAGTGAAAATGTCACTATCCCAAAGCCAAAGCCAGTAGTGGGGGTGTAGGTATTAGTGGCTGACCAGTGAATAGTCCCACACAGAGCAGAATTGTCCCTGCCCAGGGAAGCACGCTCAGCTATGAAAATTCTATTGCCCCAGGTAGAGCCTCACACTGTGCAGATTAGAGGCTGCCCTGGGGTGTGCCCCCCTGCAGTGCAGATTTTTAACTGCTCCCACAAAAGCCTAGTACTGTAGGATGTGCCTGCAGGGCTGTGTTATGGTCTGAGCTGAGTTACTTTCAGTTTTGGGTGGTTATAGCCAGATCTTATTAGGCTCTAGCATTTTTTAAAGAGTACCATCTGTCTTTGCCTTTGATTTCTCTGCCACTTTTCTGCTTTATAATTAAGGCAGAGTAGTTAGCCTAAGGGAGAGTCATCTCTAGCTGCAGAGGTCACCCCCACTCCTGCTCTGCTCCAGAGGCTAGTCTTTCCCTTCCTGTGCTGGTGTGTTCCTGGCCCCTCAGAACAAACCTTTCTTGGAGATCTTCTAAATTATCTTTGGCTGGTAAGTTGTGCTTCTAAACTTCATGGGTTTTACCAGTTGAGCACTATTTTTGAGGCAGAATTTCATAGTTAGTCATAAGGGCATGAGAGGAGCTTAGAAAGTCTCATGTGCCTTCTCCGCCATCTTGCTACCTGCTATTCTTGAACAGAGGCCAAAAGAGCAATTGAAAGAATACATAGGTGATGACCTAAAAGGGATCCCAAAATAAGAACTACCAGCAATATCATAGTTATATTCCAGAATTCCAAGGTCAAGAAGAAAATGTTGCAAGCAGTTAGAAAGCAACAATTCAAGTACAAGTGAGTCACTATCAGGAAAATACTAAATTTAGAAGCTTCTACATCAAAGTATTGGATGACTTGGAATATGATATTCCAGAGGTCAAAGGAGCTAAAATTATAACCAAAAATCAGCAAGGAAAGTGGAGTAGATCAGTTTTTTCCAAACTCAAAACCTTTTAATAAGAGCAAGATTCTCTCTAGGTAAGTAAACATTGATGGATTATAGTATGTATCATTATAGTGAAATTCTCAATCAATGAGAGCAGTAATTTATTATTTAATTGAATTTGAAGAGAATAAGGACACAGATTAAAGATCTTAAGGGAGAAATGATCATTTTAAAGCAATGGCTAGTTTAAACAATAGAAGAGGCATTTTTCATAGTAATAGATTTCCTAGGATTCAGGAAGGTTCAAGGAATAGAATAATAAAACTGGAATGCAAAAATATAATAGTAAAGAAAAATAATAGGACATAAAAATCATTGTAGGAGAATATATGGAATCTCTATAAAATATAGAGAAATTGGAGACATAATGCTGAAGGAATAAGCATCATGATTCTTTAGGGAAAAAAAAAGATGCAAAAGAAAAATGTGAATATCCTACTTAAAGAAATCATGCAGAAATTTTCTAAGATGTATTATAAACTTCCATATAGTTAAAAGAATAAAAAAAAATCTATTTTAAATGACAAAGAAATATAATCCAATCTCAAGACTTAAAGAAAACAATTCCAACAATGCAGAAAAAGAAGAAAACAACATTTAAAATTCTAAGGAGAGACAATCAGAATAGCATAGGATTACACTATTATAAGAAACCAAAAGAAAAGATTGGAGTGTAATAAAAAAAATAAAATAAAAATAAATAAATAAATTTATTTTCTATGACAAAGAAATAAAATCCAATCTCAAGACTTTACTATTACGAAAAACATTTCCAATAGTGACAAAAAATAAAAAAAAAATTAGCTCCTGGCAGAGTCAAGATGGCAGAGAAGGCACACGTGACTTTCTAAGCTCTCTTATACTCTCACGGCCAATTATTAAATTCAGTCTTAAAAATAGTGCTTGACTGGTAAAACTCATGAAGATCAGAAGTACAACAATTTACCAGCCAAAGATAATCTGGAAGTTCATCAGAAAAGATTTGTCCTGAGGGCCGAAGCAGATCACTGCAAACTAGGAAATAGGAGAGGCTAGCAAACAGAGCAGATGAGGGATGGGGTGGCCTCTGTGGTTAGAAAAATTACAGATATGACTCTGGCATAGGCTGATTTCTCTGCTCTGCTTGCAAAACAGCAGATCAGCAGAGAAATCAAAGTCAAAGATAGAGGGTATCTGGATCTGGAAATGACTCAGCACAGATCACAGCACAACTGTGTAGCCCTATTCCACAGTACAGGGCTTTTCCTTGTGCAGTTACAAACCTTCTCAGCAGGGGGACACAGCCTGGGGCAGCCTCTAATCTGTACAGTGTGGGGACTCAGTGTGGAATAATAGAACTTCCTCAGTGCAACTGTACTCCCCAGGGCAGAAACACTTCCCTGTGGGGCTATTAGCTGGTCAGCTGCTAATATCCACATCCCTACAGTGGGCTTTGGCCTAGAGTAATGACACTTTCACTGCTCAGCCTCTAATCTCAGGGCAGTTGCTAATCCGCACAGCAGGGCTCTTCACTGGGCACTTCCACTGCTCAGCCTGTGCTAATCAGGTCTGAATCACTTCCTGGGGGAATTTTTTCCCAGAACACACCTGTACCCCACTGCTCTTTGTAGCCCATACACAAGACAGCTGCTGCCCATATACCTATCCCTGATTTGCAGCAGAAGCTGGTAATCTCCTTGCCCTGAAGGCAGACCCTAAAGGCTTTAAAAAATGAGTAAAAAAAAATCAAAAGGTACCATTTATAGCTTCTATACAGAAAGAGAGAAGATTTGCACCCCAAAGAGACTAATAGAAGTCTCCAGACAATATCCCAAAGGGGAATGTTACCTGGCCTCTAAGAACTCTCTCCTAGAAGAGACTATTGAAAATCTTAAAAGAGAGCTAGAAGAAAAAATAGGGAAAGGAAAGAGAAGCTATGCAAGAGAGTAACAACTTCCTGAAATGTGAATTGGAAAAGGTAAAGAATTCCCAGGAAGTGCAGGGAAACAGAATTTATGAATTGGAAAAGGTAAAGAATTCCCAGGAAGTGCAGGAAAACAAAATTTATGAATTGGAAAAGGTTAAAATATCCCAGGAAAGTAGGATTTGTGAATTGAAAAATATAAAGAATTCCCAAGAAAGTAGGATTTGTGAATTGGAAAAAGAAAATAACTCACTAAAAAAAAATAGTGAAATGGAAAAAAAAATCATAGAGCAAAACAACTCATTTAAAAATTCATTAGACATATTCAAAAAGAAGTAAAAAAGCTAATGAAGAAAATAACTCATTAAAAATCAGAACTAAAATAGAAATGACTGATTCATTGAGACATCAAGATTAGTCAAGCAAAACCAAAAAACAAACAAAAAACAAAACTGATAAATTAGAAAAAAATGTTAAATATCTACTTGGAAAAATGACAGACTTGGAAAATAGATTTAGGAGAGATAATCTGAAGATTATTGGACTTCCTGAAAATTATGACAAAAAAACAAAAGCCTAGATACTGTTTTACAGGAAATCATCAAAGAGAACTGTCCAGATGTAATAGAATCAAAAGGTAAAATAGGCACCTTCTAAAAAAGACCCTAAAATAAAAACTCCAAAGAATATTGTGGCCAAATTTCAGAACTATCAGACTAAGGAAAAATACTACAAGCACCCAGAAAAAAAAAAGCAATTCAAATACCAAGGTGCCACAATAAGGATGACTCAAGATCTGACTGCCTCCACATTAAATGATCGAAGGGCTTGGAATCAGAATGCAGCCAAAAATAAACTACACACCTAATCAGAGCATTTTCTTCCAGGGAAGAAGATGGACATTTAATGAAACAGATGAATTCCAATTGTTTCAAAGGGAAAAAAAAAACAAAAAAACAGATCTAAACAAAAAATTTGATCTCCAATCATAGGACTCAAGAGAAGCAGAAAAAGGTAAAAAACAAAAAAAAAAATTAAAATAAAACAAACAAACAAACAAACAAAAACTCTTAAGAACTGTATTTCTGTTCTGGATATACATAAAAACCACATGTATAATTTGATTTTACTTATATAACATAAAAAAGGGAAGTAGAAATGGAAAGGGGATAGTGTCAGAAAAGGGGGAAAGGGGAGATAAAAAGAGGGAAACTACTTCACACGAAGAGGCAAAGGAAACCTCTCATATCTGAGGGAATTTAGATAGGGGGAGGAACATTGTGTGAATCTTACTTTCATCAGAGTTGGCTCAAAGAGAAAATAATTGACATATTTGTTTTACAGATAATTTTCTCTCACCTCCTTAAAAAGGGGGAAAAGAAAAGGGAAAAGGAAAATAGTAATAAGGTAAGGGTACAAAAAAGGGGAAAAGATTCAAAGTGGGGGAGGGAAAGTTCCTAAAGAGTCTGAGCAGTGTGAAACAAGTGGGACCCATAAGTTTATACTGGGAAAGAGAAAAAAAAAACATTAAAAATTCTAAGGAGAGACAATGAGAGTAGCACAGGAATACACTATTATAAGAAACTATTATGAGAAAAGAAAGCAAAAGAATGACTAAAAATAAAATTTCCTGGAAAAACTGAGCCTAAACTTCAAAATGAATAACTGAACTCTCAAGTACCAAAGAAATAAATAAAATTAGACCCCCACAAGATTTAAGGAAGGACAATATCTTTCAAATTGATAAAACTGCAGAAACAAATATGTTCAAATACTAATCAAAGACTGACTAATGAAATTTAAATTTTCTTTTAGATAAAATTAAACAATTATACAAATTTGGGGCTTGGTGGGGAATTTCTGTTGGTATTTGAGTTTTCTTGGGTGAGGCAATTGGGTTAAGTGACTTACCTAGGGTCACACATCCAGTAAATGTTAAGAGTCTGAGGCTTGATTTGAACTCAGGTTCTCTTGATTCCACAGCTGGTGTTCTATCTGTTGTGCTATCTAGCTGTCCCAATTTTCCTTTTTTTGTTAAAGAAAAATCATAGTGACAGTGACAGTGTCATAGGTGCTATGAGAAGGTAAAGAGAAAATGAATGACCTAAAGACTCAAGTAAGTAAACCAGAAAAAAAAATCAAGATAATAATGGAAATTAATATTTCAGAAGGAAAGTATATTTCTTTCATTAATAAATCAATATATAAGGGTATAATATTAATATTCAAGAATGCCTCTTGAATAAGATCTAAACCCAAGGAGATTGGAATTGGTCAGGATATTAGAAGTAAGGGAAATTGGGGAAAATGAGTAAATATCAGAAAGCAAGTGTTGACTTAAAAAAAAGAGTTTCTACATCTGTATAAATGGATAAACATGTATATTATACCATACATACATGATAATCTGGGGTATCACATAAATCTTACTGCAACATTAAGCTTTAATAGTTTAAAAATATACTGAGACTTGTGGAACACCCTGTATATTACACCTAATATCTTGATTGAAAAGAGTTTTTCATGTTTATCTTATTCAATTTCTCAAAATATTGTGTACTTTGTGCTATGATTCTTTCTATTTTACAGATAGGAAACCATATCTGGGTAAGTGACTTTCCTAAGGTCATATTCCTAATTAATGTCTGAGGCAGGGATTTAAATTCAGGTCTTTCTATGACCTGATATGTCTAAAGAGATTCTCAATGTATATTCTATAGACATACATAGGGTATGGATATAAATAAAACCTATTTGAAACAATTTGTGGAAATATAATCAATTTTATTCATAGAATCACAGACTTTAATAATTAGGAAAAAATAAAGCTTTAACTTCTACTAGATAATCCCTTCTATTACATATATATTAAGTCATCATCTAATTTCTGTTTCAATAATCATAATGACAAATATTTATATAGTACTTCACATTTTCAAATTAATCCCATGATGTATACAGTGGAGAAATTTTCATTCTTTTATAAAAGAAAAAAACTGAAACTCAGAAAGGCTAATAAAAGCCCCACTTTTAAGTGGTATTTCAACTAATGACTACCAATTCTAGGAACAATGCCTTTCCATATCACATCTCTTCTTAAGAACCTAATCTCAGCAATGAGAGCTAACTAATGTATGAGATAGTCAAGCGTCCTTTTGACTTTTTTTTTTTTTTAAGGAAAATTTTCCTTAAATTGAAATTTATATTTTTTTCTCTCTGTAACTTCTGTCCATTGTTCCTAGTTGTGTTCTATGAAGATATGACATTCATTTTTTCTAATGATAGTCTTTCATATATTTGAAAACATTGACTATGTTCTTTCTGTATTTCACTTTCACACATAAAACGTACCCAATTCCTTCAGCACCCACCAAAATCTTTAATATTTTAATGAGATTTTGAGTCCCCTGATCCCTGGTTGTTCTACAATGGATTCATTGCAGTTTGGAAAAGTCCCTTCTAAAATGTGGCATACAGAATTCAAAACAGTACTCTATTCAACACATGTTTTATATGTAATTATGAAATTGAATTAAAATGGATCTGATTAAATTGACTTGATTTTATAATAATAATGTGATATGGTTTAGTATAAAATGATATGACCAGGGCAGAAACACAGTCAAACTATTGCTTTCATATTATATATAGGTAGCAAAAAAAGCACATAGGAATCCAAAAAAAAATGAAAATGATAAGTTAGAAATGATATTGAGATATAATCAATTGAAGAATAAGAAAATCAATCTAGAGAAATGTCTCTCTAATCATATTATCAGAGGTAGAACCAACATCTATTAGTCCAATTACTCTGTCCAAACATTAGTTTATATTGTCATCAAAAAATCAATGAACATGTGCTTATTTAATACCATGCTAGGCTGCTGTGAGGAAAACACACATACATATGTGTATTTATATATTTATATTATATATATATATATATATATATATATATGTGTGTGTGTGTGTGTGTGTGTGTGTGTGTGTGTGTGTATATACAGCATTAGACCCATTCTCCTTCCTTAAGTAATCTATTTTCATTATTTCTCTTATGTTTCAGTAGTCATAATTTGTTCTAGTATATGTACAGCATTTTTCTAAATGTTCTTCTCAACGTGAAGGAAGTAGAACCAAGCTCAATTATGTCACTGGATCAGATAAGCTGTGCCAGTTTGGAACTGATCTTCAATTCCCAAAACAGATTGATTTGTCCTAGTATCCTGACATTTGAACCCAAACTTTACATTTCCAAAAACACACAGTTCCCTACCCCCAAACCACATGATCAAATGATCAAACAGGAGGAAATTCAAGGCAAGCATACAATAATCTATAAACATGAACTCAGTTCCACTAATATCACCCAAAGCAAAGGAACCACCAAAGACTTTGAGCTCAAGTGGACCCATTTTTGGTATTCTGATCCCAAATCTTAGAATCCTGACACAAAAGAAATAGAATTTTATTAAAAATCATTAATGCCTTTCCTCTTGGATTTCTCTAGAAACATCTCTAATACAAAGTTTAGATCTAATTTCCTAAATATGGGCCCCAAAGCAATCTAAGATTATATTGTACAATATGAGTATCAGGAATGCAAATTAAAATATTTTTTGTTCCATTCATTTTAAAACACTCAGTGTCACAGTGAATAATTAAAAGAAATATTAAACACTGAAATAGACAAATATATGTATATTTCTCTTGCCTCTTAAAATAAAAACCAATTCTTTTTGGGACTGCTGAAAGGATATTTGATATCTTTTTGGATATGACTTTTCTTAACAACTAATACAGATTCTCCTAAAGGTTGACAAAATCTGTATCACTTGCCCAGTTATTGCATGACTTTGTACTATATCTATGGGGTGAATTTTGTTGGAGTTCTCTCTTTGACAAATATAATATTGTATAAATCTTGTCAGACTGAGTAGCTGATGTCTGAGATTCATACATAGGAACCCTTAAAATTAGAATCATACATAGCTGTAAATGACCATTTATTAGAATTGTTTATAACTGACCTATGCACAATAAATGAAATTAAAAGACAGAAGAAATACTAGAAATGAGAAAGCTAAAGAAATTATTTTTCAGGATCACTTGGGCAAATGTGACAGCCACTGTCACCTGCTTCTAGTAATGCTATAAAATAGATAATTTTCCACAGCCCTTGCTATATGTCAGGCACAGAATTTTTATAATTATCTCATTTAAACCCTCACAACAACCCTAGGATATAAATGCTATTATTATCTCCATTTTACATAAGAAAAAATGGAGGCAAGTGGAAATTAAGTGATTTGCCCAGTGTCACACTTATAATATGTGTTTGAGATTTTATTTGAATCCCCCCATCTTTCTAACTCCAGGACCAGCACTCTATCCATCACAACACCCAACTGTCCCTACTGTAAAGTTTCCATTGCTTTAGGTTTTAGAAGAAGAAAAAAAATCCTCTTTTTTCCTTTCTCTCGGACTCTCCTTAGCCAAATTGGTTTCATATCAAGCACTTAGATTATATACTGACAATGTTAAAGCCATTTCTCCAAGTAAAATTGCAATTTTAGGATCAAAGAGTGCTCAATCTGTTGTCCTCACTTAATAGAACATAAAATTAAGTGTCAGAGAGCTTCAGTGACTTTCTTGAGATTATATAGGCTATATTTGGCAAAGATTCCAATCAATGTCTTCTGCTTCAAAATCCAGTGTTTTTCTTCCCATTGCCAACAAACATTTTCTAGAAACTTCCAAAATATTGTGAAATATGGAGGAATTCTAATGAAATATCAGCAACTGGTGAAAGTGCAATTTCCTGTTTTTATAGTTACATCTTGGGAGAGATATCAGGTTTAATACTTCTGAACTCAGTCTTGGGAATGAGATTTTTTGAAGTGTATCACTGATTTGGGAATAATGTTTCTTACACCAAAATTTAAGGAACCTAAATCCCCATATCAGAAATATAGACCCAAATAGGCCATCACTGCTGCTCTCTGGGGGAACTGACATCTCTGAATAATCTCTACTGACAGCTCATTATGACAGACATTATGATAGACATCATCACATAGCAAAATGTTTAAATGATATAGAACGGTGTTCAGTGGCTTTATTTTCTCATATTCTTGATGAATCATTTCATTTTCTAAGAGACTACCTATAAGCTTTGTCTTCACATCCTAATCCTAAAACTACTAAACACAAATGGACTGAATAATCTAGGATGATAGCAAAAACCAAAGCCATGGTATGCCCTTAAATGTCAACTAAAGGAAGTCTGCCATTATCTGATGGCACATAATTACATAGTTTCAGTATTCTTAACAGTCCATACCATGTTGTCCTTTAAGTTTTTGCCTCTTCTGTTAATATTATTTTCTATTATTTAGTTGGATAATTCAGAGCCATTAGGCCTAGGTGATATAAAGAAAAGCACAGTGCTATATAACCTAATATCTCCTTATTAAAGATTTCTTAAAGCCTCCTTCTCCTTCAACAACTTCTTTCTAGCCTTGAATGATTCTTAAATGTCAAGAATAAATAATATATTTGATAAAAGAGTCTTCTTATTTGATATACTTATTAAAACTAACATCCTCTATTTTGGGTAAGTATCTATATACAGCTTCAATAGTCCCTAACAATATCTTCTTCAAGGAAAATTCCCCACTGTGTGGAGGCCTATCAACAATACCCCAATAAAGACTAATCACGTCTAATTTCTAGAAAATCAGGATGGTGGCTTCTTTTCAGTTACTATCTTTTCAATGACTTCTCCCTGTTGTGACCTGTATGGGTATCATAAATTGAACTGATTAAAGGGGAAGAGTTTGACTTCCTCTGCTTAACTTTCTTCTAGTTCTGAGAAATGGGTCTAGAGGTGTTTATTTCTGTTCCATGCTAGTTATTCTCAATTTTTGGTGCTAGAGCTGACCCTCCAGGAACTAAAAATGTGAGTCATGCTTAATATGGAGCCAGGATTGTCAGGACCATTAGCCAAACAGTCCTGCAATGTAAGCCTTGAGAAGGTGGAGTGCCTGGGACTTGTGGCCATGATGGGCTTTGGATTTGGAATTGGGACAGTGCTCTATCATGACAAAACTAACCTATAATCTTCTTCCCGTCCCCATTCACTGAGATGGTGTACAGGATCTATTCCTTCCATGATTTGGAGATAGGTGGGGGTGGGTAGGTAATGTATGTTCATTGCATTTTGAAAAATAGTGTAGTAGTAAACCATGAAAATCATTCTGTTACCAATAAGGCTGCTCTTACTTTATTCAAAATTATCTGGTTCCTTTAAAAACTGACTTCCCCCCTCCCCTCAAAAAAGCACACCATATAATCTTGGACTTTGACAGGAAAATAGAAGGTACTGAGCAATGAGATATAGCAAGACTGTGAACCAAGAAGAAAGTTTAAAAAAGGTGGTTGAATGTATATCAAAATTTAAGTATTCCCTATCTGAGATATTATCACAAAACAACATATTTAAATGATCTGGACCAGAGTTCAATGGCTTTATTTTTTCATACTCTTGATGATCTATGAAGTATTCATAAATATTTTAAATAAAATGAGATCCTCATTTTCTAGCTAGCTCTAAGATCTCAGAACCAAGACATCATTATAAATGACTTTTAACAATAACTGAAAAGAGGCAATGACATGAGTGTATCTTTTTATAAATGGAAGCAAAAATGTTAAAGGACTTTAAAGAAATTTGAGTTGAAAAAGAACAAAGAAGCAGTTCATGGTGAAGAGTTATTTTTCCAGGATAACTGAGAGGTGTTTTCATATTAAGAGAAGAAAAAAATTCTGTCAGTAGCTAAAATCCACATTGTACGCAGGATGAATAAATCTAGAATGTAGAAGCCAAAGGAAAAGAGAGAGCAATTAGGAATTATTGGAAGATAATGACTATTACTTTTAAAAATAATTGATTAAACATTAGATATTATTCTAGATATTGTTATTAAACACATATTATTAGTGATATTAGGTAGGATTGTAGCTGACAATTTTTGGTTAACTACAATGGATACTAATGAATAGAAAATAATGCCACATTTTTACTACTATTGCTTGATAATTATGAGTACTCTTTTGTGGATTTTGAATACAACCAAAACAAAATGGCAAATATGAAAACAGGACATTTAAGAAATACAGGAGAGAGATGTCTTTCCAACTTTGACTTTGCTATCTAACTTTGGGGGTGATGTATTTGGTTTTGAAGGTGATTATGTCAGTTCCAGAAGATTTCCAAGGTTTATATTTCTCAAGAAGAGGTTATGTTTACCTTGATCCAACAATAGCACTGTTATATTTGTATCCTAAAGATATTAAGAAAATATGAAAAGACTGATTTGTACCAAACATATTTATACCAGTTCTTTTGATGGTGGTAGATATTTATCAATTATAATGGCTGAACAAGCTGTAGTATGATATAATACAAATGTAATATAAAAATGATGAGCACTATGGTTTCAGAAAAACCTGGAAAGACTTACATGAACGGATGCAAAGTGAAGTGGGCAAAACCAGGAGACAGTTGTATATAGTAATAATGAAATTGTATAATGATAAATTGTGAATTATTTAGCTGTTCTTAGCAATACAATAATACAAGATAATTCCAAATGACTTATGAAAATTGATATCTACCTCCAGATAAACAACTGATACGAGTTTGAATGCAAAATGATGCATTCTTCTTTTAAACTTTATTTTTCTCCTTTTTGTTTTCCTTTTGGTGTATGTTTTCTTTTACAATGTGACTAATATGAGAATATTTTTACATGATTATACTTATATAATGTATATTAAATTGCTTTGATATAGTAGAAGGGAAAAGAGTAAGAGAGAATGTGAAATTCAAATTTAAAAAGAATGTCAAAATTATTTACATTTAATTGAAAAATATTTAAATCTCAAAAGAAAAAATTATGTTCCAATAATTTTTATTTTAGTGTTTTGGGATTGAAGGACTACATATTGAAAAATGTGCTTGTACTACATAATAATATATAAAGAAATTTGAATAATGTGTTATCACTGAAACTATGGAAATCTATATAGACTTCTGGTTTTTTACATCATCTGCTAAGGATGCAAAATGTTAGACCTACAATGCTCTTGATGTTCCATACATAGAAGTAGTTTTGAGAAACTATATTACTGAAAGTATGCTTTATCTCTGTTCATTTTGATTTACCCACTACTGGAGAATTTTTTCCCACTTTACCAAACGTTAAGGAAACTGTTGACCTCTAAGGGACTGAACTAAGAAACTTGAAACATTTGTTATTCTAATTGGCATTATCAATGTATAAACTTCGGTTTCTAGTTAA
This sequence comes from Antechinus flavipes, assembly GCF_016432865.1. Lineage (NCBI taxonomy): Eukaryota > Metazoa > Chordata > Mammalia > Dasyuromorphia > Dasyuridae > Antechinus > Antechinus flavipes. The sequence goes on from NC_067398.1 coordinate 392,719,225, forward strand.
TTAAGAGATTTCTAGTACCACAAATATCTATTGACAATGTTTTATCTTCTGTTTGAGGAAAGGAATGTCATTTTCCCTTCTTTCAAAGAGTGACCCTAAATTGTCCTTCCCAAACTGAGGAAGTGACTTTCCATTTTTGTTTGTATTGAACTCTTTTGAATTAAAAATGTATTTGCCATTTAAAAAATGATTAGGATCTTTTAAATGAACCATAGAGCTTGAAAAGAGAAGGTATGATTTTGTTCACAGATATTTAGGGAAGCTAAGGAGCTATTTGTAGGTTTGTCAAGTGACATATCAAGAACAGTTAGGGCTTCTTTTCACAGAAAGTCCTTACTTGAAAATTCATGCTGGGACATATGGAGAGAGTATGACATGCTGCCACAGAATACTCAAACTCTTAAAATAGACATGTAGATCAAAGCATTCTTCCTGGCTTCTTTCCTGCCTATAAGTGCCCTAGGAAATATACAAAAGGGTGCAATCATGTTGGGAACCTTTTTCTCCCTACAGAAATACAAGGAATATGAATTAACTAAACCTTAACAGATTAGTGGCCTTTTTCTTTTTCTCACTATAAGAATGATTTGATCTAACTAAAAACACACAATTGCTCAGTTAAATCTATTACAAATGGTAATTGTCTTTTGTTCTCCTTAATATTCAAGATAACATTTCAGTGGAGGACAAAAAAACTCAGCTACACTACCCCACTTCTTTATCCAGTCTTTGTGTAGTCAATAGCAGCTACTATTGTTAACCAAGGCACTAGCAGGATGCTTAAATAAGAGGTAAGTACTTTGAAGACAAATACTGTGGTTTTGTTTGTTTTTGTAAAGTTTCAAATACACTGCAAAGCACAGTGCTACTTTTTACCACTTGCATAAGGAATCCACACTAGAGATAATAGATGCAACTCTAGATACTCTAAGAACAGCAAAGCTATTTTGTTGCTCTTGATTTATTTTCAAATGATTTGAATAGAGTGAAACACATACTTTGGTTCTCCTTCCCCTCCCCTCCCCTATTTAATTTAACATATATTTTAACACATTGAACATATATTGGATTGCTTGTCATCTAGGGGAGGGGGTAGGGGGAAAAAGGAGAAAATCTAAAACACAAAAAAGTCAAAGTTGTCGAATTATCTATGCATATGTTTTGAAAATAAAAAAGATTTAAAAAGAAAAAAAATAAACAGGTAAAATTAGTATTCAGTCATATCTCTTTAGTTGTTGAGATTTCCTCATCTTCCTGTTTCCTCATGCTGTATCCACCAAATGATCAAATTCATAATAGTTTCTGCTTGGGAAAGAAAATCTTTCCTGAAGGTTTGTATATAGAATAGAACAGATAGAAAAAAATATTAGATACTATAAATATTGTATTCTTCATTGTTCAAATTGGCTACCTCTTGCTTTCCAAAAGTAATTTAAGTTCTAAAGTTTTAACAAGTACTTATCCTTGAACATCTTTCCACTGACTGAAAATTCTCCATTTTCAGGAAATATTCATTGACATTTAACTCAATTTTAAAAATCTTTTTAATGATATTGTGTTACTTAGTTACAGAAATTATTCTGTTAGAAATATGAACATGATACTTATCTTCTTATTCATTTTCTTTTTTTTTTTTTGTTTGCCATGTTTATGGGTATCAAAAAGGCAGTGAATGATAACAAGATGATCTTTTTGTTTCATTTCCATTTTTTTTGTAGAAACAGAAAGAGAAAGGCACAAATATATGACTTTTAGCATTAGGATAGATGAACTAGGATTTTGCTTATATCTATTTTAGTGATTGAGATTTAGCTAAAAGACTATCAGTAACAATACATTTTCAGGGTTGACTGGTTTCACTTAGGTTTTATAGATTGTGAGTTCTGGGGCCTATTCTTGAATAAGATTAAAAACAAACAAACAACAAAAAAACAAAACAAAACAAAACAACAGCAACCAGAATTTCTTCTTATAAATTCTTGAATAGATGTTCCCAGAGAATGCTATGTACTTAAAGACACGTCAGTACTTCGTGACCTAAAATAGTCGAAGACCTCCAAAAAGAATATGCACCTTTAGGGCAATTAGGTTTTTTTGTTTTTTAAATTCTAGGAATTCTCTAAATTGTATATGGAAAGTAGTGACATTTCCTCACAATATTCAGATAGCTCTGATGGCACTAGGATTGACACAATAACTCTTTAGTGTTTTGTGGGATTTTTTGGTTGTCACTGGAGTCTTCAGGTTGGAAATAGGATCTTGATCTGAGTACCTAATGATATTATTCAATGCTAGTTAAATTCATTACCTTAACTCAGTTGAAGACTGTGAGACAAAAACAGGCATATTTCTGGCCTCCTAGAGGAATTCTGGGTGAAAAATATTATTGACATTTGCGAGAAAAAAAAGGATATCTGAAGACCTTAAAATTATGTTCTTTGAGATTACTAGCCTTTGATCCATTTGAAAGGTACCCAAAGGATCAGCTGTATGAAATCTACTCTGTTGCAGAAGGATGGGGCTTTTAATATAGTCAGATAATTCTTGAGAAAGATATCTTGGTGTGCAAGTTGGATTTTGTATTTGTATATCTAGCACCTAGTATAGAATCTGGAACATAGTGAGCTACTTATTAAATGCTTGTTCATTGTTCACTGACTGATTCATTTGAAGGTTGAATTACTTAATATTGCCTCTTGACTATTCCTGTTGTCTTTATCAAATGACAGTCCTATTTGTCATGCTTATATGACTATTTTGGATCCAAATCTCATAAACTATGTTGAGATTTTCTCTGGTATTTTTTCCTATTGGTACCATCAGATTAGTATTCTACCTTCCTTTACTTGGATCTACCAAGTTTGCTCTTTTTATCTGTTGCATTATTTGTTTTGTTTTGTGTTATGTTGTGCTTCTTTTTTTTTTTTTTTTTGGAGACTGGTTCTTTTTATCTCACCCAGGCTAGTAGTACAGTAGTCATCCATGGACTTAATTCTGCTGCACAGGAATTCGACCCTTCTTTCCAATCTGAACTATTTCATCCATACTTAAGCAACTTAGTGGACCCTCTCCTCAGAAATGGCTTATTCTATGGGTGGTGGACTTAGCATGGATATATGACTAGTTTAACTCAATATAGCTCATGAGCATATGAGCTTCTGAGCTCAAATAAACCATCTTCTTCAAACTTCCTAGAAATAGAGATTATAAGTACGTCTTACCTTCTCATTCACATTTAATAATCCTACTGGAGAACTTTTCTCTACACTCTTACACTTGACTATCTTAGCTAAAAGTAATCCATTCATTAAATGGGGCCTTTTAAAAAAGACTCAATATCTCCTTAAATGGAAGCATATTACCTTTTGGCTTTTTGGAAAATACATTAAAATGTCTTCTCCTTTCTAACTTCCCTTCTCTAATTCTTGGGAATTGTTCTTCCCCAATTCTTCAGAAAGAAGGAAACAATGGATAATCTAACTGGACTGAGAGGGCAGCTTCTGTTACTTGTGAGGCAAAATATATTTTGTTCAAAACTGACCTATATTTTAAAAATAAACAATATCCCTTATATTATTATTTGTTTTATGTTAGAGTGTATTTAGTTATTTAGGAAACATAATTTTACATCGAACCTTATAGGTATATTGAAGGACTTTTGGGAAGAGGAACTATAATTACATGGGACTTGATGGAAACAGATGTGAAGAAAGTACAAAATAGAAGTGCACAAGACTTTTGCCTTCTTTTGGGGGAGAGAGGTCCGTCATTTTTTTCTTCTGTGATGGCAAGAAGAATAAATATCTGAATGCAGTTTATAATCCTTTGGTTCCCTGCCAAAATCTAGAACTGTCCTGAACTCATCTCTATATATCTATTCTTTTATTCTTTATTGCCCAATTATTTCCTTCACTTTTTTCTCTATTCATCTATACTTAGTTTTGATTTAGTAAATCTAAAGCTCTAATGTCAAAGAAGTAAGCTTCTGAATGACTTAGGTGTTATAAATATATATCAATTAAATCCATCTATCTATCATCTATCTATCTATATGTTTAGGATATTCCTAAAGCATTGAAGTATTAAAGTTTAAAACTTAAGAATTAAAACTTGTTGACATTTAAAGCTTAAGACTTTTGGGACACCCTGTACATTTCTTCATATTTTTTTTTTAATCTGTAGATGATTATAACAAAGCTGTGTCTATATTTTTAATGAGATTTTTCTTTATCAGTTAAGTATTCTACAAGATACTTTCTGAAATTCAATGAGTGCTGGTTGTGAAAGGTAGTCAAATAGACCTTGAAATTCTTTCCTGGAGCAGTATTAACTGTGAATATCAAAAGCTTCTGGTTTCTTTTCTTGTTAACTGTCAAACCCAATGTCCCATGGGATTACAGCATTAACAGATTTAGCACATTCATGCTCATGAACCTTTCTGCAAACACTAATGCTAATTTTGGTCCAAGTTTTCAGTTATTTGGAATATTTTTATGGAAAGGTAACATTTTTTTCTGAGGAAAAATAAATGGTTCAGTGAAAATAAGTTGAGAAATATCAGTGGTAAGTTTGAAAGGATTTATATTTATGACAGTTCAAAGACCTTGTAAAAAACATTATTTTTCTTACATTGCAGATTGATATTGTTATTTTTATAGAGCTCATTTATTTTTGGAACAGTTGACTTTTTTCTTTCTTTTTTCCCCCTCAACACATTTGTGGATATAGGACTTGCCTAGGATCACACAGATACCGTGTTTCCCCAATAATAAGACCTATCCCGAAAATAAGTCCTCCCCTTACTGTGTAAGATTCCTCTAAAATAAGCCCTCCCCCGAAAATAAACCCTATTGAGATTGCTACTGTAGTGAAGGTGATCCCCTGCGCTACACGCTACATTATGGTACCCTCTGTATGCACCGTCTTCCCCCCCCCCAACTCCCCCAGGTGAAACGCACGCCGTGCTCCGAGCTGCATCCAATCAGAGCTGCAGCAGTGAGTGCATCATCCTGTTCTTCCCCAGTGATTTGCTTGCTGGTGCCATTGAGAGCAATGCCACGGAGGAGAGCTGAGGCAGGACAACATAAAAACCCGGTATGTAAGTGGGAGTGAGGGGGCATGATGGAGGATAAAAGGGGCATGGTGGAGGATAAAAGAAGAATTCAGCCAGCACTCACCATGCTAAAGAAATGAAGAACTTCCTTGCAGAGAAAAGAATAGATCGAGTAATGATTCCTGCAGGAATGACTGCCTATCTCCAGACCCTTGATATTGATATTGCAATAAACAAGCCATTCAAGGACCATTTGCACATGGAAGTCAATGAATTCATTGAAAATAGAATGGAAAGAAATCAGCGTGGAAACTTTGTGAAGCCCTGTCTGTAAGAAGTTGTGACTTGGGTGAAGAAGTCATGGGATAAAATTACTGACAGCTGTGTCGCCAAGGCACTACGAGCAGGTTACCTGGACAAGACATGTTCATTTAAAGAGAGCTATATTGCTGGACATGACAGATTGGGTCCACTTCTTCTGAAGGAAATAGAGGTGCAAGACATCCAGGACAGAATTCAGGGTATGGACACATCATGATGTTGTTGAAGAAGATGACATGATCATTATTGAATAAAGGTACTTTTTTTTGTTCACATTTACCTGTTTATTAAAATTGCTGTCAATGTTCATTAAAATAAGCCCTCCCCTGAAAATAAGCCCTCTGGTGTTTTTCTGTCCAAAAAAAAAAAAAGACAGTGTCTTATTTTTGGGGATACACGGTAATAAATGTCACTTGTCTGAGGTCTGATTCAGGTCTTCTGAGCTTCAGGATTATGCTCTATCAATTGAGGTGCCTATCTACCCCAAAGAACACATTTCTCATTATTATATTGCTACTATCTATTATATTATATTATATTATATTATATTTATATAATATATATTTTATTTATAGTATATATGATTATAATTATAAAATATATTACATTGCTACTATCTCCTTTATAGAATTGTTGCAAAAACTAAATAAAATAATAATGTTTTATAATCATACAACTATATAAAATGTAGGATATTGTTATTCTTAGAGTTATCTGTGTGACTCAATAAATGAGGCACCAGGCCTGGAGGCCATGAAGACCTGATTTAAAATCTGGCATCATACATTAATTGTGTAATCTTGAGCAAGACACTTATTCTCTGGCTGATTCTATTTTCATAGCTGTAAAATTGGGTTAATAACATCATATAACTCCAGGGGTTGTTGTATGAATCAAATGATATAACAGCAGTTGATTGATTGAAATAATGAAAGCAGTATTTGAATCCAGATGTTATGCCTCTAAAACAAGTATTCTTTCCTCTCCAGTATATTGCCTTGTCCTACTAATACAGTACACTTTGAGATTTCATATGAAATGATTTGCATAAAACATTTTAAAAAAAATTTGTTTCCCATATAGCAAATGAAGAATACCATGCACGGTTTTTTCACTTTGAAAAGTTAGGCCATAAAAATCCATTAAAAAGGATGACAGAAAAATCTCTTTTCATTATAGATGAGAAGGGCAGAATATCTTTCTTAGACATCTTTTTTTGGGGGGACCAGAGAATTATAGCCACAGAATTTGGGCTCTTTCAACTCTGTCATCAAGAAAGTTCTTAATTAAATTTCTAGGATCTTTAAAAATGACAAGTAGGCACCATTCCCTGGGGCTCAATGTGTATTATACAGCAAAATCTTTATTCACCTTTTCTTTCTGTTTTATTAATGTGTAGCATATTCAGATTTAGTTTTACTATAATCAGTGACATTTTTGGTGAAACTTCTTCACAATTATTCATTCAATATTTGAATTAAACACATAGAACCAGTTGAGAGAAGGGAAGATACAGAAAATAGAGAATTCAGTTCTTTCCTAATCCTTTCTATGTCAACATTAAGGAAAAGTAAACATACATAGAAATGGAGATTTATCAGAGGCAGCTAGCTGGTGAAGTGGCGAGAGCACCACTCTTGATGTCATGAGGACTTGAGTACAAATTTGGCCTTGTACACTTAATACTTACTAGCTGTGTGATGCTGGCCAAGTCACTTATCTCTAATTGCCTCACAAAAACAAAACAAACAACAACCACCAAAACAAAACAGAAAAATCCATAGATTTATCAATATAAAAAGATGGAGAGATTGCTATTTATTCAGTTTCTATTTAACATGAGTTTGAAGTTCATTTAGTGATCACATTTAGGGCTCACTAAAAGACCCAATTGGTGTATAGCAGTGCTTTGACTCAGATCTGTTTTTATATCTCAAGGTTCAAACTATTTTGCTATGCTGCCAGTGTATATACTTCAATATGGAATCTCATATATGTGTCAGTCTTTCCAGTAGTGGTAATCACAATCTTTCCATGCTCCTTCATGCTTTAAAATTCTTGGCCATGAAATCCTCTTAAACTTTTACAGAGTATCTGTGCAACATGTCTAAGGATTTTATTTTAGTTATCTAGATATAATATTGTAAGAAGCTAAGGTTGGGAGAGGTGGAAAATCCTCTACCCTTCCTGCTCAGTTGATGATGTGTAAATAGGATGATGAGGTATGTTAACAATGTGTTAGTACCCTGTTATCCTATTATGATGTAGGACTCTTTCTTGACAGATCCTGAAGGGCCAATAACCTTTGCCCACCCCAAATGAAATAGTTTTGCATTGAAGACATTTGTTAAGAGGCATATATACCTTTTATTTCTTTTAACATTTTCTAAATTTATTGAACTAAATATTACATAATAAAAAAAACAATAAAAAAAAAGAAAAACAGAAAAGCAAAATAAACAAAACAAAATTTTGTCATGTTCCCAAGAGAACATTAGGGAGGATTCAAAATATATAACAATAAATCTCCATTTCAAGAAAGCATACATGATAATAGAAAAATTATATTCATAAGTGTTTATTTTTCCTTTGCTTCCTTGTAGGTTATTCTATTCTCTGCTGAGTATTTTTTACTTTATTATTTCCCCCTGTCATGCCTCTACTTCCCCCAAGGAACAGGCTAAGTTAATCACTAATATATTTTATATACATATTATACACATACACACACATACACACACACATACACACACGTATAAATATACTATGTATGTGTCTCTGTATGTGTATATACATATTTATGTCTATATATAAATATATACATATAAAAATATGTATATATATATATATATACATACACACATTCACACTCACCCAAAGATCCTCCTACATATTAATATATTAATATTTACAAATACATAGGCCTACATTGATACATACCCACATATACTCAGATTTCCAACCACATGCAAACACCCACTCATGTCCCTCATCCCCAACCCCCCTATATATATGCATTTATCCATATGTAAATGTGCATCTAAAATAATAATAATGATATGGCTGATATATAACATATATTTCTCTCGATTGAATCTTCAAGTTTGACTTTAAGATAAATGATTACTAGTCCTACTTTTTTTCCTAGTAAATTCTAATACTGATACTTATAGGATTATTTATTTATTTATTTCCTATCCGTGATAACTCTTTTCATTTAATTCTGCCTTGCAATTACTTAACTGCCCCTTACCCAAGAATCTTTCCCAAACCTTCTCACCCCACCCATTTCTTCCCTGTTTATCCCATTCCCATTAACATATATCATATCCCACTTGGATTAATCTAACACCCTCTATATCCTTCTCTTATACTATTCTTTTCCATCCATTTTATCCCTTTCCCATTAACCTACACACATTGTACCACAACATTACTCTACAAACCCTTTTGTACCTCCTTATTTTTTATCCCTTTCTTATTAATCTATGCAAGTTCATATTTTATTATTTAGTGTTGTCTATTTAATCCATCTCCCATGTTATTAGGTTTCACTGATACTTTACTGCTGTCTGTCTATTCTTCCTCTTCACCTCATTTGGATTACATAATTACTATTTTTATCTTTTCCTAGAATGTTTTGCTTTTTAGAATCAGATAATACTAGACTCTGCCTCAATCTTTCTTTTGAGCTACCCAATTACTGATGTCTTAACCATATTTCCATGTCAAAAAACATAAATAATTTGACATGTTAAGTTAGAAATTGATCTTTGATACTGATTCTTCTGTATTATATTTTCTATCAAGTTTGGGTTTGGTTGAGATAAAATCCTAAAATAAAAGTCTGAAGATGAAACCTGATCTTTCCTTTTTCCATAGTAAGTTTCGATGGTTGGGTTCTTTCTTCTTTAGTGGTTCATTTTTTTTTTAAATGAGAAGTATTAATTGTTGGGTGGATCCTCTAGCTTTAGCTACAGCTCTCTTCTCTGACCTGGAACCACAAAGACAATCTTTAACCTTCTGCAAGTGCCCATAGCCAGCAGCATCCCTTCCTCTGCTGCTTCTGCACTTACTGGGTGTTTTGGTTCCTTTTAGCCCAGGATCTTATCCCTGCAGCACAATTGGGCCTAGTATTCTTTATAAAAAGAGTTTCTCTCAGTCTTCCTAGGCTCAGAACTCAGACTCCCTGTGTTGTCTGGAATGGAAAAGTTCCTGTTGTTCTGATTTAGGCTCCAGTCAAGTCCCACTTCACATTGCTTAACCTCCATGCTCTGGCTTTTTGTACAGTCTTCTTGGATTGTCCCAAAAGTTCCCTTTATTCTACCCCAAATCTCCTTTGTGTTTCACCAGTCTATATTAACCTTGAAGAAAAATTTGTCCTGTTTGTGGAGGAAATCTGGAGAGCTTGGAGAGTATTGACTTACTCTGCCATCTTCCTGGAATCCTTTTGGTATACATTCATTTTAACAAATACAGAGTCAGTTGTGGAGATTTTGAGACTTGGGGACCTGAGATACACACTAGACAAAAACAGATCTAAGGAGGCAGTCACTTACTACTGGAAGCAAAGGACATGACTTCTAAAGCCAAGAAGATATTTAAATATGGACTTACCAGAGAGTTGGCCATATCAATCATAATCTGTATGCAGAGATAATCAGACTTTGGTATGTCAGAAGAATAATTACTGAGTAGATACATTATACTAAAGTTTTTTGAGGATTGTACTAGAAGAAAAATGATATCAAGGTTTTGCATGACCATATTTTTTAGTTACATTGGCCATTTACATTCCCTATATGCTGTGTATGCCTCACTGCCATTGTATTATTTTGGGGCTCACTTTTCCAAAGACATATGTGTATTTTTGATAACATGTTACCCAATTGGGATATATATATATACACACTTTTGATTTTGCTGTCATTTTAATAGATAATGTTGTGTCTCTGAGTTAAATGTGTCTAGCAACTGAAAATTAATGGGACAACTATTGGAGTGGAACATGACAATAGTTTTATGAGTGAAAGGAGTAGTTCTCCATTTGTTCACCTCACCTGAATGTTTGAGGACTAAGTAGGAGGAAGTAGTACAGAGAGGGTGCTATGTATTAATAACATATACATATATAAATTCCTCTTCAGTTATGGTTTTACTCTTTTTTCATATTTTGTTTCATTTTTATCTTTTAATTCTTTCCTTCGCACTTTCTATCCCTCATCATTTGTGAAAGCAAGAACAAAATCCTTTAAGTATGTAGTTAATCAAAACTACAAAAAAAAAGTTAATCCTAATCTATCTATCTATCATTATTTCTTTTTTTTTCTGGTGAGGTAATTGGGGTTAAGTGACTTGTCCAGGATCACACAGATTGAACTCAGGTCCTCCTGACTTCAGGGCTGATGCTTTATCCACTACACCACCTAGCTGCCCCTATCTATCATTATTTCCATTGTGCTGATCAGAATATTTGTCTTTCAAAATCATTTATCTTTATAATATATTATTATATAAACTGGGCTCCTGGTTTTGTTCACATCACTTGGTATCAGTTCATATACATCTTCACAGTTTTCTATGAAACTATCCCCTTCCTTCACATACATGTACTATAAGCTTTTCAGTCATTTCCTAATTGATAGATGCCCTCATAAGTTTCCAATTCCTTGATATCACAAAGAATTACTATAGATGTTTTCAATTATAATAATCCTGTTCCTCTCTCTTTTATTTTATTTTTTTAATATAGACCCAGGGGTGGAATCAATGAGACAAAATGTGTACCCAGATTAATAATAAAATTATCCTCAGAGAACCCAGTTTCAAATTGTTTTCCAGAGTAGCTAGACAGGTTTACAGTTTTATGAACTTTTCATAAATATAGTTTTTCCCAACACTTGTTGTTTTCCGTTATTCTTAACTACTAATCTGTTGAGGCTGAGGTTATATTCCAGAAATGTTTTAATTTGTGTTTACCTAAATATCAGTGATTCAGAACTTTTTTCACAGGACTATTTGCAACTCTATTTCTTATTCTAAAAACTAGCTTTGAAGATTTATTAATTAATGAATGCATACCTCACTCTCATTATATGACAAACTCATCTCCTTTTCTGGTCACAATTTTCTCAAAAGATATATTCCACCCAATTATTCCCGACAATTCAATTGTCATTTCTATTCTCTAGTTCCGTTTTAGAAGATGGCCATAAATTTAAAGTCCTGCAGTAAAAGAAGTACCTTCGCTAAACCTTATTTTTTACACTGATGATTAAGGGTAGGTGAAGCAAAATTCAAAATAATGTGATACTAATTATCCAGAAATTAGAAAGTTATAGGGAAAATATTAATTGTGCAAATTTAACTTAAAATTTGTATCCTGGCATGCATCCATTTCCCCCCAAAGAGCCTGTTCTTATACATTTGTGAATACCCGCAGATCTAAAACCAAACTAATCCCATATAGTTTCATCATGGCAAAGAGATAGATCTGAAATTTCAATTACTAAGGCAGCAGAACACATTCTGGAAAGAGTTCTAGAAGAGTCCCAGTATTGATAAAGAAGTGGTAAATTGCTTCAGTATCTTTGCCATGGAAAACACATATATAGCCTTGGTATGCTATATTCCATGGGGTTATGAAGAGGTGAATGTGACTGAAGTGAATAAGAGTTTCAACAATAGTCTGTTTCCTGAGTACCAGCCTTGCTTGCTAAATGTAGAGTGGTTCATCAGCAGTAGGGAGTTACCTAATAATGCATTTTAGGACCATGATAACCCATTAAAAAAAAAAGCACCAACTGACCCTAAGCCTTTTATTTCATCTTTCTGCCTCTACAGTTATGGTAGTAAAGTGAAAGGAGATAAGAAAAATAATATTAATAATTGCTTACTTATTTAGGTAGTATAACATTTTAACTTTATTGTTTTTCAATGATTTTTCAATTATGTCCAACTCTTCATGATAACATTTGGAGTTTTCTTGACAAGGGTAATGAAAAGGTTTGCCATGTCCCTATCCAGCTCATATTTCAGTTGAAGAAACTGAAATAAAGTTAAATGACTTATAAAGGGTAACACAACTAGTAAGTCTCTTAGGTCAAATTTGAATTCAAGTTTTTCTTATTCCAGATCCAGTGCTCTATCTATTAGCTAGTGAGAAGCCCATTGAACTTTACTATTAATACTTAAAATATGAGGTCCCTATCCACTGACCAAAAATGGACAATCTACTAGAGAACTTAATCATGTCAGCATTGATATTCAAATTATACTTAAAACAAGAAGTTGAAGGTAAGGTGTGACTAAATGTAAAGACAATTCATAGTTTCTTCTTGGAGAGTTGAATAAAGGAATCATCTTATCAAAGGGAACACAATATGTTGTTTCAAGAGTTATTTAAGCATTTTTATTCCATCACAAGTATTTGAAAAAATTTATGAAAATAATTGTAGCTTATACACTATTGTCTATTTCAGAGTATGCAAAAGGAAAGAAATGCAAGTTGCTCAACAAATTTATCTAGATTAAATTAACATATAGTTTTGAATTTGTTGACTTCAGTGCAGGGAATGGGATAATGAAAAATGTTTGAACAAAGGGAATCAAACTAATCATTGAAAGAAGCTAAAACCTTATAGAAGCCACATGCAGATTTGCATGCAGACTCAAAAAAGTGTCTTGAATGCATTGTTTTACCTGGAGTTAGTTCTTGAATATTTACAGCACACTTCTGAATCTGTAATGTATAATTAATACTTTTTTCAATTAAAAAAAATCAAAAACAGTGGACATGGAATTACAAAATAATATTACAAAAATAGCAATGATTATATTTTAGTGGACAGAAAAATCACTTATTATTAAATATATTTTGTTTAATCAAGTGAAATAATTGTTAGAGGAAGGATAAAAATTAGTTAATAGTTAGAACAAAAGAAAAACAATGAATAAAAAAGGGCTTTGATGTCTAGTGAAATCACTTCTGCCTTTACTTATTTAAATGTTATTGATGCCAAAAATCAAGTATAAAAGAAGAAATATGCTTATAATATTTACATGAAAAAATTCATTTATTGAAAATAAATTTTCATAACAAGGAGAATAAAAGTGTTAGCAAACACTTGGTTACCTACCCAAGCAGAGATTTGACTCCAGAATAACTATTAAATTGCATATAAACATTTTTATAACTCATAAAAGAGAAGCAGCAAATGGTAAAATCAGGTTGAAGAAAGTTTTTACCTGAGTATTGACTAAACAAAATCATTCCAAGGGAAATGAAGAATGCAGTCATAAGAAGAGCAATAAATAGATGAAAGATAGAAAAGATATGCAAATAAGTTTCAAATATATTATTTTGATCAAGGGAACAAAATGTACTATACTTTGATTCTAACATTTCAATGCTAATTGTATTGATTGAAGAGGTAGAAATGACAGTAAGGAGAAACAGCTAATGGGTAAAGCAGATGTAAACAAGAGTAGTGGAAATATATGCTAAAGCAAACATAATTATGAAGAAATTGAGCTATTGAGTCATAGAATATTTAAAGGAATGGAAGATACAAGGAGCATGGAAAAATTTCAGATTTTATTAACAATAACAGAGATTATAGAAACAATCAACAATTACTATACATTTTGGTTATCTCCATATCTATATCATTTTCATGAGATTGATCTAGAAATAGTTCAAAGACATATTTGACACATGCATATATTGTCAGTAATAAATTTGGATCTAAACATTGTTAACAATGACTATAAACTTATATGAAATATCTTTTTTTCAAAAGATTTCATGTTATTTTCTGCCTGGTATGTTGATGAATCAGTAAATGAAATTATTCTTATATAATTGTTGATGTTTTTCATACCCAAATCTGAAAGAATAGGATACTATAACCCGGTGTTTTGAATTTCATTTTAAAAATCTTTTATGAAAATTAAAATTATAACATAAATTCTAATAAGAGTTAACAAATTATTTTGGTTTTAGTGCCTATTGTGTATCAGACATTGAAGATGTAAGGTGTCAAGACTAAGAGCAGGATAAAGGAGAGATTATCAACAGAAGAAAGGTATTAGCATAAAGGGAAGAGGCAAAGGTTTTTATAACATATTCCTGCAGTGTTAGCTATAGCATTGAGATACTTAGTAACTTGATTGTCTCAAAATTTTGATTTGTCAGCATCATGACTTGAATCCAGGTCTTTCTTAACCCAAGGGCAGTATATTTTTGAGAAATCAAGAAAACAAAAAGTATCTCTCTACCAAAAAAAATCAGATAGACATATTTGATTCTTCAGTTATCCCATGACTTTAGATTTAATTTCTACATTTATTCAACCGATAAATATTTATTAAACATCACTTTGTGCTAGGCACTATGCAAAGCGTGTTGTATGAAAAGTTATTCTAAAGTTGATTGCCTTGGTATGAATCACAGTCCAACATCAGGAAAACAGTCCATTTTCTGGCCAATTTACCCATATCAGGGTAAAAGATTCATACAGTAGGTAATTCAGGAATCTGAATTTAAAAAGAAACTAAGCAACTAAAGAAATATTGCCTAAAGAAATGACTATAGATCAAGTCTTTGCAATGAAAATTTTTCATACAAGTACCACAAATACTGTATACAATAGGCTGAAAATGGATAGGAGCCTTTATTTTTTCCCATTATACTTATGAACAAAGTGTTCCAAGAATCTTGATGAAATTTTAAATCTTTTAAGTATATAACTTTAAAATATAGATTAAACCTATAAACATTAATTATGCATACAGAGGTCCAAAACATAAAATTTCAAACATTAAAAATAGATAATACAATGCCAAAAATCTTAGTGTAGTTTCAAAACCCTAAAACTTTTGGGACATATTGCATAAGATATCATCTTCTATAGATGTAAGTATTTTGCTTTTGATAGGCTAGCTACATTAGATTTTAAATTATGTAATGAATCTAATTGTTCTCTGTGTTTTTGCCATTACCTACAAATAGATTATGAATTGAAAAAGGTGCATGAACCCCATGATATCATTTATAGCACAAAGGACAATAAAACCTTTAGTATTAGCTCATACTTATAGAGAGCTTAAATGGAAAATTATATATTTCAGAGAAAGATTGGTTAATTTGAATCTTTGAATCTAAGAAACAGTCTAATCATACAAACAGATGATTTCAAGACTTTAAAGATGGGGTAGACCAGCCCCCACAATTTATAAATGAAATATTTCAAAGAGCTTAAGTGAATTGGTCAAGATCACTCAGGTAGTAAGAGAGAAAGAATTATATCTTACATTTTTAGATTCCAGAACTCTTAACACATAGAGACACTTACAATACTCAAAGGGGTGCTTTTGACCAGGATTTGTGAATCAAAGGTCCTGGCATCCTGGACTGATAATGCATCAGTCAGAAGGCGCTGGGAATATGAAAAGAATCACAGATCAATATGAAAGGAATCACAAATACAGTTTCTTAAAGGGACCACAACCTGCTTCATGATGAGCCCCTAGGAGCAGAGATCTTAAAGGCTTATTAGAATGAGAAGAATTAGTCTGGTCCAAAGGTCTGGTCCTTCAGCCTCTGCCTCTGCTTTCTTCTGCCTCCAACCAGCACAGAGATGGAATGAATCTCTGAAATCTCGACTTGTAGCTTCTTCACTCTGAAGAACTTCTTCTGCCACCAGCCAGCCAAGTGGAAAATATTCTGCCTTGCCTCGGAGAGAGGGCTTCTGGCATAACTCCGCTGAAATCTCGACTTGTAGCTTCTTCACTCTGAAGAACTTCCTTGACCGGCCCATTGAAGCTCTATTTATGCTAGTGCTCTCTGGCCCAAAGAGCTTCAAGGGAGGTGTGAACTCATTGAACTCCAATGAGTAAAGGTGTGAACACAAGCCTTGTATTAATTAGTTCTACTTAGTACCTTGTTTCAGGTTCTGCCCAAAACATCTTCTTGTAAGATTAGATCAACTCTAATTAGTAAGCAGTTAGTAAGGATTCCAACATCTCCCCCTTTCTTTTGTTAGATGAAAACACCAAAGGAAATAGGAAATCTAATCAGATTAGTGGGTTTCTGAAGGGGTACACATAAATCCATAAATATGATATACATGGTATACATAAATCCATCAATATGGGAGGCATTATACATAATTTACATAAGCACATAGCAATATAACACAGGTTAGTAATAATGTAACAACATGAATCAACCTGAAGATTTACACATGTCCATAAGTCCTAGAAATAGTCCATAAGCAATCCATTGTCCATTAGTTCATGTGCCAGGAATCTAATAATTCTTGTAAGCTCTGAAGTACTGCAAAAGGTCTCATCAACAATTTTTCATCTCAGGGAACCCAATGATTCTTGCTGGTTTTTCAAGAACTAAAACAGTTTCATCTTGTATTAGGAAATCCAATGATTTCGGAAGATTTTAAGAGTCCTTTTAATAGTCTCATAGTCAGCCATCTGATTCTTTCTCCATCTGTGGAAATGTAAGCAGATTTTTTTCCCCAAGCAGTTACATTGGAGCTGTTTGCACTGGATATTGCCTTGTTGTCTTAAAAGGCCTGTATTCTTCCCAACTGTAATCCTGATTGCTTTTCTGTTGGTTGATGACATCAGAGTCCTGAATTTCTAGAGTCTCTCTGGGTGTAACCTCAGCTGCTATCATGCCCCACCTGTCCTTTGATTGATACTTTGGAGCTGGGCTTTGCCTCTCCTTCCTCTGGGTCAATATACATTTAGAAGCCCAATGAAAGCCTCGGTTACATTTTGGACATGGGGTTTTGGGTTTTCTCTCACCCTGTCTTCTCATTGTATCTCTGTATCTACATTGGGCTCTTAGATGTCCAATTTTTCCACATTGAAAACATCGACGAATTTCTCTAGAAGTCCCTTGCCAAGAGGGACCCTGTCTTCCCATATTCATCATAGTTTGGGTATAATAAGCATTTGTGCCCACTGTGGCACAGCGTCTTATGATCTCCTCCAAAGGAGCATCTTTGTCTAGCCCCCATATAATTCTTTTGCAAATCTCACTGGCATTTTCCTTAGCCAAATGTCTAGTCATTATTTCTGTTGCTGCATTATCTCCAATGGTTCTTATTACAGCTGTTTGTAAACGCCCCACAAAATCTGCAAAAGGTTCATTGGGACCTTGCTCTATTTTTGTGAAAGCATTATTTCCATCTTTCTGTCCAGGGAGAGAATTCCAAGCTTTTATTGCAGCCTTACAAATTTGCTCATACACTGTTATGGGATAATAAATTTGTTCTGAACTCTCTGCATACTGACTTTCACCAGCTAGTTGGTCAAAAGCAACTTGTACAATAGCTCCTGTTTGCCTATTGCGTTGGGCTTGAATCCTACATAATTCATGAAACTCTGAAAGCCACAATAAATTTTGTCCCGGTTCAAGACATGTTTTAGCAATGGATTTCCAGTCATTTGGGGTTAAGATTTCAGAAGACAAATTATCCAGTAACATCTTCACATAAGATGATGTAGCCCCATAAAGAGTGCAACCCTTTTTCAAATCTTTAATTTTTAATTAACTTTTCAAATTAAAAGGAGTGTATTTTCTCTCTTTTTGACCTGAGGAGTTGAGCTCTTCAATCTCAGGATATGCATTTATAAAATCAGATATATCTTCTCCTTCATTTTTTGCTTTAATTAATGCTTTTTCTAATCTTGTCAAATTCTGCTTTACAGGAGAAGCTGACTGTGTTTCTATTTCTCTCCCTCCCCCTTGTTCCACACATGAAGGGTTAATTGCAGGGGGAGGGTCATGAGATGTGGAATCATCTAATTCCTCCTGCTGTGAAGTATCACACTCAAAATTGTAATTAACTCCATTCTCATCTGATTCGTCCTCCTTTTCACCTAGTAAAGTTGGCACTTCTTCCTCCTGTACTTTCCTTTTCATCATTCTATCACTTAAATAACTTCTTATAGCCAATTGTATTACATTATATGTATTAATTATTGAGTTAGGCCCATTTTTATCATAGAATTGACAAAGATCCTCTCCAACCAATTTCCATTCATTTAGATCTAATTCCTTATCAAGAGAGAAACAAGGACATATGTCCTTTACAATTTGTAAAAATTCAGTGATTTGCTGTAAACTTATAATTAAACCTTGGCTTTCCATAACTTTGACAATGCTCTCTAAACATTTTCCTTGAACAGAAACAGGCTGTTTTCTAAATATCTGTCCCATCTTAGATGAAATTCTACTTTAACTCTTCTAACAAAATTTCTTTGTTGCACTCACCCTAATTTCTGGGTTGAAGAGTCTTTTCCACTGGAATCAGGATCGGAGCTTTTCCACTTGAATCAGGATCGGGGCTTTTCCACTTGAATCAGGATCGGAGCCTTTCCACTGAAATCCACTGAGGGGGGTCTGTTAGCCCCACGTTCAGGGCGCCAAAATGTTGTGAGCTTTTTCTTCTCAAAATGCAGCCAGGTGATAAAAGTTCAGATCTTTTATTATCTCCAATATAGCCCAGTTAGCTTAGAGGCCTATCTCTCTGCTTGGTTCCAAGAGCTCTTGCCGCCATAATCCCATTCTCTCAGAAGAGTCAGATAAAAGGCCAGCGATGAGGGATCTATGGCAGAATACATTATTTCCTCTTGGCTGGCTGGTCGCAGAAGAAAGTTCAGCTGGACTCGAGAGGAGCGACTCTGGTGGCAGACGAAGGGTTTTCAGAGGATAAAGCTACGAGTGGAGAGTTCAGTGGACAACCAGATTCATCTTCATCTCACACCACTGTAGTTGGTGGCTGGGCTCCCCAGAAGGAGTAAAGAGAGACATTTCATCTCTGTGTTGGTTGGAGGCTAAAGAAAGCAGAGGCAGAGGCTGAAGGACAGAACCTTTGGATTTGGAGACATCCGAAGGGCTCTAAGCCTCTAAATCGGCTGTGCTTTGAGAAGAACAAGAACTCCAACATTTGAACTCTAACACAATACAATTATTATATTTTCACAAATACTTTTGGGGTCTTCTTTTTTTGTTGTTGTTCTTGTCCTTGTCCGTGTTCTTATTCTTGTTCTTGTTCTTGTGCTTCTTGTTGTTGTTGTTCTTCTTGTTCTTGTTCTTCTTGTTGTTGTTATTGTTCTTCTTCTTTTCTTCCTCCTCCTTGTCTTCTTCCTCCTTGTCTTCCTTTTCTTCCTTCTCCTCTTTTTCCTCCTTGTCCTTCTCCTTGTCCTCCTACTTGATTTCTGTTTCTGTGTCTGTGTGTTTGTGTAGCTATCACAAAAAAAAAAAAGCGATGCTAAAATTATTTTGTAGTAGCCTTCCTCACTGTATTTGATCTTCTTGGGCATAAGTCTAATACCAGTTGAACCTTTGGGTCAAAAGGTAACCAGTTTAGTTACTTTTCTAGTAAATCCTCCTTGATTTCCAGAAGTTTGAAATTTCCAGAGAAGTTTCATCAACATCTTATACAAGAGCACTTCCAACATTGATGAACTCCATATTTTGCCATTTCTGCATACTGTGAGGTTAAACTTGAAAATTATTTTAACTTGATTTTCTCTTTTTATTAATTATTGGTATTATTTTTTCATATGAATGTTCATAATTAGTAATTTTTCATTTGAAAATCACTTGATTATGTTCTTGGGCTACTTAACTATTGGGGAATAGTTATTGATTTTAAATATTTATGTCAGTTCTCTATGTTTTGTATATCAGAATTCCCTTAAGTGTGACAAGAAACACTCCCATATCCCATATACATACACTGCACCCTGAAATTTCCCTGCACCTTTCATCCTTGAGATTCCTCTTATTGGCATTTTAGAGTAATTCACTCAACCAAGTTTTTAATTAGCCATTGTTAAAAAAAATAATAATAACTTCTTCTGAAGAAATATCTACCAATTCCTGTTTTTTAGAACACATTTTTTCAGGTTCCTTATGTATTCGATGTAATATTGAGCATGAGAAAAATATATTCCTGGTGCTTTAGTACCATGATCCATCAGAATCAAACATACTTCCTTTCTTAGAGCATAGGTTTGCTTTGCTATTGGGCTGTTCATCTTTTCCCACCCAATAGTCCCCAAGAAACTCCCCAGAGACATTTAATTGGGTTGCACAGTTCAATACAAAGCATGTTCCTTTTTCCCTTTGACACCATCATTAAACACAACATGTGTTGTATTGATGGAGATCAAATCCAGAAAACCTGTTGAATTGAACATTAGTTTTTAATGACACCTACAGTTATTTTCTGTACTTCCTAAGTGCACTAGGCAGGAAAGAGAGCACCTCCAGCTCTCTTTGAGAGAATAGAACAAAAACATCTCAGATTCTATTCCAGTTCATCCTGAAATTGGCATGTTCATTTTTGTATTGCCCTGGGAAGAAAAAGATCTGAAATTCTTTTTCCTTATTATTATTTAAAAAGAAAATACGAACATAGTTATAGTGATTATAAGCAATAGAAAATACCATGACAATAGTTGCTTCATTTAAAAAAAAAGAGATTCTGCTTCATTTTAAAAATTGGGATAAGGATGGTAGCACTTTTTCTCAGCCTGTGCCTACAAAATAGCATTTAATCCAACATACAGCAAATATCTACTTTTCATTATTTTCCCCTCTCCAAAACATTGACAAAAAATCATTATTTTTGTAGTTATAAAGAATTTGCTATTGACAAAGCAAGTCTTGAATGTTTGTGCCATCTTACTGACTTAAACATCTTTTGGGTTTGTATTGGTCTTTCAATAATCTCTACTCTTTTACTAGAGACCCAATTTGAGCAATCTTCCTCCTTTTTAGTCAACAACATGTATTTATCTATACATATACAAAAATACTATGTAAGACATTGTGAAATATAAAAATGAGTAAAACATATGTAGCTCAAAGAGCTTAATCAGAAAACATTTCTTAATCTCTTTCTATGTGCCACGTTAAAAAAATGCAAATTTATAAGGAGGAAATACTTGCAACTGAGAATATCAAAAAATGCTTCTTTGAAGAGGTAATCTGTAAATCAAAAGTGGTAGGATTTAGATATATATATATACACTCAGACCTGAATCAGGGAAGAGTTTTAGAGCCTCTTATACTTTGATAATATAGATGTGGACTAGTTATATGGCAGGATTATTGTATTTATTAATGGTTTAATATCATTTTGGAAGAAAATATTTAAGCAAATGCCTGAAGAACAGGGAATTATTTTTTAACATTTTAAAAAATCATGGTCAAATTTTCAGATGACACAAATTTAGGAAAGAGAACTAATTCAGAAACTAAAAGATCTTGCCAGATGAGAATTTAGATGGAATCTAGGAAGCTAGGTAATATAGTAGAATTCACAATTGGCTTGGAGTCAGGAAGAAATAAATTCAAATCTATCCTCTAACACTTGCTAACTCTAGAATGCTGGGAAAGTACCACTAATTCAGAAATATCAATCATTTATCTAAATTGAATTGTTCAAATTATTTAAACATTTTTTAATTCTCTTTGGAAATGAAGCATTGGTTTCTTAGAAGCCAAAGTCCAAGCAAGGATAAATAATATGGAACCTCGTTTTGTCATAAAATCAATGCTATTTCTCCATCACCATCCTTTTTTTTTTCTTAACACTAGAGAAAATTTTCATGCATTAAGTCATGAGTCAGTCCACAAAATTATAGTCTGATGCCTTACTGAGTAAAAATGACCTTAAAGTTGGAACACAGACAAGCTCTGAGAGTATAAGTCAAGAGCACTTCTTAAAGGTAAATCACTGTGGCAAAATCTTTGGGATACAAATACAACATTGGGGTTCTTTCCCCAAGGATTTCTTTTTTTAAAAAAAATTATACCTTTTTATTTACAAGTTATGTGCATGGGTCATTTTACAGCATTGACAATTGCCAAACCTTTTGTTCCAATTTTTCCCCTCCTCCTCCCCATTCCCTCCCCCAGATGGCAGGTTGACCAATATATGTTAAATATGTTAAAGTATAAATCAAATACAATATAAGTATGCATGTCCAAACAGTTATTTTGCTGTGCAAAAAGAATCAGACTTTGAAATGGCCTGTGAAGGAAATAAAAAATGCAGGTGGACAAAAATATAGGGATGGGGAATTCTATGTAATGGTTCACACTCATTTCCCAGAGTTATTTTGCTGGGTGTAGCTGGTTCTATTCATTATTGAACAAATGGAACCGATTTGGTTCATCTCATTGTTGAAGAGGGCCACATCCATCAGGATTGATTATTATATAGTATTGTTGTTGAAGTATATAATGATCTCCTGCTCCTGCTCATTTCACTCAACATCAGTTCATGTAAGTGTTTACAGGCCTTTCTGAAATCATCCTGTTGGACATTTCTTACCGAACAATAATATTCCATAATATTCATATACCACAATTTATTCAGCTATTTTCCAATTGATGGGCATCCACTTAGTTTCCAGTTTCTGGCCACTAGAAAGAGGGCTACCACAAACATTGTTGCACATACATGCCCTTTCCCTTTTTAAAAATCTCTTTGGGATATAGCCCAGTAGTAACACTGCTGGGTCAAACAGTGTGCATAGTTTGATAGTTGGGCAAAGTAACTCCTTATTATTTCTTTAATTTCCTCTTCATTGATGGAAAGTTTACCCTTTTCATTTTTTAAGACTACTAATTTGCTTTTCCTCTCTCATTTTTCTAATCAGATTTACCAAAGGTTTATCAATTTTATTGGTTTTTTCATAAAACCAACTCTTAGTTTTACTTATTAGTTCAATAGTTTTTTTTTTTAACTTTAAATATTATTAATTTCCCCTTTTAATTTTAGAATTTCAAGTTTAGTATTTGGTGGTTTTTTATTTGGTCTTTTTCTAGCTTTTTAAGTTGCATGCCCAATTCATTGATCTTCTCTTTCTCTATTTTATTCAAGTAAGCCTCTAAGAATATAAAATTTCCCCTTATTACCACTTTGGCTGCATCCCACAAATTTTGGTATGATGTCTCATAGTTGTCATTATCTTGAGTGAAATTATTAATTGTGTCTATAATTTGCTTTTTCACTCAATCATTCTTTAAGATGAGATTATTTAGTTTCCAAATAACTTTTTGGTCTATTTACCCCTAACTTTTTATTCAATGTAGTTGTTAATGCATCATAATCTGGAAAGAAAGCATTTCTGCCTTCCTGCATTTAAATTTGAGGTCTTTATGTCCTAATATATAGTCAATTTTTGTATAGGTTCTATGAACTGCTAAAAAGAAAGTATATTCCTTTCTGTCTCATTCAGTTTTCTCCAAAGATCTATCATACCTAATTTCTCTAATATTCCATTTACCTCTTTAATTTCTTTCTTATTTCTTTTGTGATTTGATTTATCTAATTCCAAGAGTTCAAGGTTGAGATTTCTCACTATGACAGTTTTGCTGTCTTTCTTCTTGTAACTCTCTCAACTTCTCCTTCAGGAAGTTAGATGCTATACCACTTGGTACATACATGTTTAGTATTGATATTTCTTCATTGTCTATGCTACCTTTAGCAAGATATAGCTTCCTTCCTCATCTCTTTTAATTAGGTCAATTTATGCTTTTGCTTGATCTGAATTAAGGATGGCTACTCCTGCTTTTTTGACTTCACCTGAAGCATAATAGATTCTTCTCCAGCCTTTTACCTTTACTCTGTATATATCTCCCTGTTTAAAAGTGTTTCCTGTAAACAACATATTGCAGAGTTCTGACTTTTGATCCAGTCTGCTATCCGTCTCCACTTAATGGAAGAGTTCATCCCATTCACATTTACAACTAAGCTTACTAGTTCTGTATCTCCTGCCCTCTTATTATCCCTTGATTATGTTTTTCTTTTTCTTGCCCTGCCCCCAACCCTCTTTCCCAGTTTTAAACTTAGTCTTTGATTTTTTGAATTGGGTTTGAATTGAGTTTAAACAAAACTCTTTTAATCTCTTCCATTTTCTTGTACCCTTCCCTTATTACTCTTTTCCTTTTCCCTTTTCCTCTTCCCTTTTTTAATGAGGTGAGAGAAGATTTTCTATAAAACAAGTATGTCAATTATTTTCTCTTTGAGCAAACTTTGATGAGAGTAGGATTCATACAATGTTCCTCCCCCTCTCTAAGTTCCCTCAGATATGATAAGTTTCATTTAGCTCTTCCTGATATGTAGTTTCCCTCTTTTCATACCCTCTTTCCCCTTTTTCTGACATTATCCCCTTTCTATTTCTTCTTCCCTTTTTTATGTTATATCAGTAAAATCAAACTATACATGTAGTCTTTATGTATATCCACAACAGAAATACAGTTCTCAAGAGTTCCTTTTACCTTTTTCTACTTCTCTTGAATCCTGTTGTTGGAGATCAAAATTTTTGTTTAGTTCTGTTTTTTTCCTTAGAATCAAATAGAATTTATCTGTTTCATTAAATGTCTATTTTCTTCCCTGGAAGAAAATGCTCAGAATGGCTGGGTAGTTTATTCCTGACTGCATTCCAAGTTCTTTTGCATTTTGGAATATCAGGTTTCAGGCCCTTCGATCCTTTAATGTAGAGGCAGCCAGATCTTGGGTGATTCTTATTGTGGCACCTCGGTATTTGAATTGTTTTTTTTTTTTTTTTTCTGGCTGCTTGTAATATTTTTTCCTTAATCTGATAGTTCTGAAATTTGGCCACAATATTCCTTGGAGTTTTTATTTTAGGTCTTTTTCAGAAGGTGTTAGATGAATTCTTTCAACGCCTATTTTACCTTCTGGTTCTATTACATCTAGACAGTTCTCTTTGATGATTTCCTGTAAAATAGTATTTCAGGCTCCTTTTTTCATCATAATTTTTGGAAAATCCAATAATCCTCAGATTATCTCTCCTATATCTATTTTCCAAGTCTGTCGTTTTTCCAAGTACATATTTAATGCTTTTTTTTCCTAATATATCTTTTTTTTTTTTTTTTTTTTTTTTTGGTTTTGCTTGACTGATTCTTGATGTCTCAATGAATCACTGGTTTCTATTTGTTCAGTTCTGATTTTTAGTGAGATATTTTCTTCATTAGCTTTTTAAAATTTCTTTTTGTATAGGTCCAATTGAGGTTTTTTTTTATTTTTTTATTTTTTTTTAATTTTATTTTATTTAATAATAACTTTATATTGACAGAATCCATGCCAGGGTAATTTTTTACAACATTATCCCTTGCACTTGCTTCTGTTTCGATTTTTCCCCTCCCTCCCTCCACCCTCTCCCCTAGATGGCAAGCAGTCCTATATATGTTAGATATGTTGCCATATATCCTAGATACAATATATGTTTGCAGAACCGAACAGTTCTCTTGTTGCACAGGGAGAATTGGATTCAGAAGATAAAAATAACCCTGGAAGAAAATCAAAAATGCAAATAGTTTATATTCATTTCCCAGTGTTCTTTCTTTGGGTATAGCTACTTCTGTCCATCATTTATCCATTGAAACTCAGTTAGGTCTCTTTGTCAAGGAAATCCACTTCCATCAGAATACATCCTCATACAATATCGTTGTCGAAGTGTATAATGATCTCTTGGTTCTGCTCATTTCACTCAGCATCAGTTCATGTAGGTCTCTCCAAGCCTCTCTGTATTCATCCTGCTGGTCATTCCTTACAAAACAATAATATTCCATAACATTCATATACCACAATTTACCCAGCCATTCTCCAATTGATGGGCATCCATTCATTTTCCAGTTTCTAGCCACTACAAACAGGGCTGCCACAAACATTTTGGCACATACAGGTCCCTTTCCCTTCTTTAGTATCTCTGTGGGATATAAGCCCAGTAGTAGCATTGCTGGATCAAAGGGTATGCACAGCCAATTGAGTTTTTAAATGAGTTCTTTTGCTCTATGGATTTTTTTTTTCATTTCACTATTTTTTTAAAAAGTTATTTTCTTTTTCCAATTCACAAATTCTGTTTTCTTGCACTTCCTAGGAATTCTTTACCTTTCCAATTCATATTTCAGGAAGTTGTTACTTTCTTGCACAGCTTCTCTTTCCTTTCCCCATTTTTCTTCTAACTCTCTTTTAAGACTTTTAATGGTCTCTTCTAGGAGAGTGTTATGTGATGGAAGCCAGGTAACATTCACCTTTGGGGTATTGTCTGGAGACTTTGCTATTAGTCTCCTTGGGTTTACAAACCTGCTCTCTTTCTATATAGAAACTGTTGATCATCCTTTTGATTTTTAACTTATTTTTTAAGACTGTAGGTTCTGCTTCGAGGGCAATGAGGTTACCAGCTTCCTCTGCAAAGCAGGGAAAGATGTAAATGGGCTGCAAAGAGTAGCAAGATATCGGAGTGCTCTGGGAAAAAGTTTCCCCTGGAAGTGATTCAGACCTGGTTAGCATGGGACCAGCTGCGGAAGTGCCCAGTGAAGAGCCCTGCTGTGCGGATTAGTGACTACTCTAAGGCTAGAGGCTGAGCAGTGAAAGCCCATCATGGAGCTGTGAGTTTTAGCAGATGACCAGTGAGTAGCCCCACACACTGGAGGTGTCTCTGCCCAGGGAAGCACAGTCACTTGGCAGGAAGTTCTGATGCCCCAGGCCAACCCCCCACTGTGCAGATTAAAGGCTGCCCCTCTCCCCCTCCTGCTGTGCCCCCCCCCCCCCCCGCTGTGCACATTTGAAACTGCCCCGAGCAAGCCCCATACTGCAGAATGTGGTTGCTGAGTTGTGTTACCATCTGTGCTGGGTCACTCACTCCCAGTTTTGGGTGGGTATAGCCAGATCCTATTAGGTTCTGGTGTTTTTTTTTTTTTTTTTTTTTTTTTTTTTTTTTTTAGCATACTTTCTGCCTTTGGCTTTAATTTCTCTGCTGATCTGCTCTTTTGCAACCAAGGCAGAGCAGTCAGCCTATGCCACAGTCACCTCTGTAATTTTCTAACCACAGAGACTTCCCTCTTTCCTTTCAGCTCTATTTGCTAACCTCTCCTACTTCCCTGCCTGTAATGACCACATATTTAAAAATCAGCTGGAGTCAGGAATTCAGGTTAAGGGAAAAATCTTCAATCTTTATTGAAGTGAAGAGGTGAAAAAAGATTGTGATAGCAAGATGGGCAAGAAGGATTGCGATAGCAATATGGGCAGCTGTGACAGGAAGCCAGCTAGCAGAGAGAGACCTCAGCTGAAAGGCCATCGCAATGGCAATGCGAGCAGTCTCTCCTTCCCCTTCCTTTTCCATTCCCCTGCGTCCACCCACCAAAATCGTCATTTCCTATACAACACATCAGGACTTGCACAAAGAGTGGGTAGGGGTCATTCTTTCTCCAAGCTTATATATTTAGCCTCATGTGCTTGGGACCTCAGTGTATCAACTTGAGCCTCAGCCCATTACACCTGCCTGCACTGATCTGTTCCCACCCCCATGATAAACCTTACCTGGAGATCTTCCAGATTATCTTTGGTTAGTGAGTTGTTGTACTTCTAATCCTTGTGGATTTTACCAGTCAAGTGCTATTTTTGAGGCTGCATTTATTAATTGGTCGTGAGGTTATGAGAGGACCTTAGAAAGTTGTGTGTGCCTTCTCCACCATCTTGGCTCCATCCCGGAATTTCCTACCTAAAAGGAACTAACAACATATGTAGAGGAATTTTGACAAGGGAAGGCTGTCTAGATTAAAATGATATATCAATGATATCCCTGGTACTTTCACAGGCAATTCCAGTTTGTTTTTGATTATGGTTTCAGAGTTGAGAGAAAGACATGGGTATAGGCAGGAAAGATGGCAAGAAGATGGCCAGGAAACAATGTCAGAAGTTGGTTCAGGGTTTGCATAAGTGTACCAAATTAATTTTTAGTGTGAGCCTATTGTATTGCTATAACCCAGACATTTTATGAATATTAAGAATCTAAAGCTTGTAATTGCCATGAAATTACACTCATATTTTATTGTTTGTATGGCAATGACCTAAGGTGCTTGAAACTTATGCCAATAGAACTAGATCCTGAAAGGTACTGTTATGGTGAAAGAATATGAGTCCATCCTAGTGAAAGATTCTTTAGGCATTTTGAGGCCCAGAACAGCTAAACTAGGAGAGATTTCTCAAGTAGGCTGGTTACTCAATGATGATTTTGTGATCATCATTGGGCACACATAAAACTGGGCACACATAAAAAATGAAATGGCCCTTAGTTATTTATTTATGCTCCTATTCTACTTCTACAATGATGATGAAATTATTGTACATTAGACCAATGAGTTTACCAGAATAGAAAATTTTAATGTGTGTGTGTGTATGCATATGTGTGTTTGTATGTGTGTGTGATGGATCATTTTGGCACTGTAATTAAGCCTTGGAAATACATTTCAAAATAATTATCTTAAATAATTAAAAAATAGTTTGAGTTAGAATTAGAAGTTAGTGAAACTAAATCTCTACATTGATATTATATGGTATTTTGGCTGCAGAGTGGGTACAATGCTAGATCAGAATCATTAAGACCTCAGAAACTTTTAAGTTATATGACCTTACTCAAGTCATTTATCTTCTGACTGCCTCAGATTCTTCATCTGTAAAAAGGGAACCTAACTTACAGTACTGTTATAAGGACCAATAAAACTATTTCTCTGTTTCTCCCTGCATGTCTCTGTCTCATTCTCTCTGTCCCTCTGTCTTTCTGTCCCTCTGTCTCTCTATTTGTCTCTATCTCCATGTGTCTTTCTCCCTCTCTTTTTCAGTCTATTCCTCTATGTCTTTGTGTCTGTCCACTTCTCTCTCTCTTTCTCTCTCTGTCTCTCTTTCTGTCCCGCTGTCTCTCTCTGTCTCTTTTTCTCTGTGTGTCTCTCTGTCTTTCAGTCTGTGCTTCTATGTCTCTGTGTCTATCCTTCTCTCTCTCTCTCTCTCTCTTTCTGTCTGTCACTCCCTCCTCTCTTTCTTCTGCTATATTTTTGTGAGTTCAAATCTAGCCTCACTTATTAACTGTTTCACCCTGGACAATATGGATAATACTGTTTGTCTCATTTCCCTTATCTGCAAAATGAGCCAGAAAAAAGAAATGACAAACCAATCTTTGCCAAGAAAATCTAAAACAGGGTGAAAAAGAACAGGGCACTACTGATAATTACTGAACAATGAGAGCATATTTAAATTGATTTTTGATTGATTACTCCAAACTCAGTAGACTCTAGTTACTTTCATACAATATAGGGAAGATTTGGGGAAACAGAACTGTTCTATGAATTTTTTAGTCATGAATTCCTCTGTCTTCATTCACATCTGTTCTTCCCATTCCCTTAAATGTCATCTTTCTCTTAAGCAATTCTGCACATAGATAAATTTTGGAATCCTAATGAAATAATCACTGTTAATCATTGAGGAAATGCAATGAAAAGGGTTACAACTCAGTTGATTTCATTTTAGAAAAGCCATTATTCCTGGGAGTATATAGCAAAGTCTCTCTCTGAGGACAACAAAAGAAAGGAGAAGGAAAACAAGGGGCCCTCTTTCTTTAATTTCTGATGCTGTCATTTCTCTCCAGACCTGAGTTAATTATTAGTAATGAACAAGGATGCAGGAATTTTATCTAGACATTTTATTTGAGCTTCTTTTCATATTTGATTTTAAAAGGATAGGCTTTGACAGTGGTTGAAAAATCACAGAGAACTTTGTTGGCTTTCTGGAACCAAATACAATTTCTGGGACTGAGTGTACTTTTCCTGACAAACATGGTTATTTGATCTCCACTTTCTGGATGGAAAGGCTATTTTGTAGAGAAAATAAATCTCTTGAAATTGGCTTTGAGCAGTAAACTGGAACCAAGCAGACATATTTTTTTTCCTTTGTTGTAATCTAATTGTGCCATAATTGCACCCATCATCTTGTACTTGTGGGATGCATTTAACAATAGTTGGATGAAGTGGGGAAAATTTCAGAATTACTCTTGTATTTGACAAAGTTTGGAAAATATCACCTATTTCTCCACATAATTTTTGGGAATTTTTGGTCTTGGTTCTTGCACAAATGCAGTAAATGCTTTTCTCCTGTTCACACCTGGGTTTCATTGTCTTTGGGAGCTATGTAAACATCAAATTTCTAATGTTATCCCTAGTAGTTTATTCAGTTCTAAAAAGAAAAGAACTTTCTCTTGAGCTCCAAAACACCTTAGAGATCGTTTGATGCAATTCCTGAAAAAAGATATATTTTTTTTCCAATTCAACAAGCATTTATTAATGGAACTGGTCATTGCAGATACAAAGACAAAAATGAAAACAGATCTGTCCTTCATGCCTTTATATTTTAATGGATAGTGCAGAAAAGGGTCTTATTTTAGAAAGAAAATCTACTGCAGGCTATCCCATAGGAGCGAGGGTATTGACTTTGCTGAGACTGAGAGAAGAGTTACACTCCATTATTAAATAACATGTGCATCCTTCTAGATGTCCTTCCCTACACCATGATGTAATGCTGTGCCAAAAAGATTGCCTCTCTCACCATGAAGAACATTCCACCAAGGAGAGAAGCAACCATTGAGTTCACTTTCTTCCATTTCTCCAGAGAGTAGAGGCCCAGAAAGGTTCTTAGATTTTTCATGATGGGGGAAAGCTATTCCCCTATTGAATGCATACAGCATTCATTTAGTCATCAAAAACTTTCTTACTGTCTTTGAGATAAAATGCTAAGGATTAGAAATAAAAAATAAATACAAAAGCATAATTACTAATGTGAAGGAGCTTATATTTTAATAGAGGATACAGGATTTCACCATTTAAGATATATACAACATAAATAGGAGGTAATCTCTAAGGGAAGATATTGAGATAGGAGTGTAGATGGGTGCTAGTCTTTATTTACAGAAACTAGGATTAGGACTAAATCTTAAAGAAATTTAAGGAAGTCAGGAAGTAAAAGTCAGTAGTGAAAACATTTATTGTATGGAAGGCACAGCAAGATGTAATATACATGGGCTATTTAATAGAGCCTAATCCTGGATCACAAATTTCTGGATGCTTTCATTTCTCTTTGTAGGTGACTATTAGCAAACATAAAAGATTGGCTTCCAAAGAGTAGCTAAGTGGGGAATTCAGGTGCTCCAAGGTTCTTTAGTTAGAGTCGTCTGAAGGTCAGAAAGCTTCTATGACTATAACCTTCTCAGAGAAGTTGACCACTGCTAACATTATGACCCCAAGCTATGGCTTGGCTTGTTAATGAATTTCAATTTTAAGGAAGTTATTTGGAAAATACAGAGAAAGAGAAATTAAATTCCTAGTTAATGATCCTATAAATTCCTTTGTATTTTGGTGTTTTAAATAGCCTCCTGGCAGAGTATGATATAAACTAAGAGATTACTATTTCAACTTTTAAGTCTATATTCTCATACACTGTGTTTTAAGCATTTATTTTATTTGAAGGAAATAAGTAGCTGTTGCATAGCTAATTATCTTTACCATTATTTATTTATTTTTTTTTTAGAAAAGGATATGAACAAATATTTTCCTGAGTTTTTGGGTGAGGATATAAAGAATTAGATATAATGAAAAAGAGCTAGATTCTTCTATTTAGATGCTAGTCTCCCCTCAAGTCTGAATCCAGTCCTTCAAAAGTTAAAAATTGGGGCTACATAGGAGGAGAGGATATTGTCTGACCCACTAGTCTTTAATAAGGAGAGTAAAAAAAATATATAAAATAAATATTAAATAATTTTTGGGAAAGAGTAAACTTAAGTATTAAAAGGATTAGGTATGGCCTCCTTTGGAGATAGCATCTGAACTGAGCCTTTGGGAAGCAAATGCTGTGTATGAGAAACAATAAATAGGCTACTTATGTTGGAAAATAGAGAGAATAAAATAAGTAAGATGCAAAGAGTCTGGAAAGATTAAGTGGATCCTATGTAGACTTTAAATGATTAAAAAGGGGAATTCAGAATTTGTGTGTTATTATAGAAAGAAAAGGGAATCCTTTAATTGTTATGAATAGAGAAGCCATCTTCAGACTTGTGAATTTAGTAATACAAGTTCTGAAGTTGTGTGAAGAATGGACTGGATAAGGGAACAAGTTTAGGTAAGGAGGACAATTAAGAGTCTGTTGGAATAATACAGGTGAGAAATAATGATGGTCTGACAGGGATCCTCAAATAATGGCCACAGGCCAGATGCAGCAGCTGAGGACCATTATCTCCTTCACTCAGGGCTATGAAGTTTCTTTATTTAAAGGCCCACAAAACAAAGTTTTTGTTTTTACTATAATCCAGCCTTCCAATAGTCTGAGGGACAGTGAACCGGTCCGCTAATGTTTGAGGACCCCTCTCTAAACTAAAATTGTGGCCATGTGAAGGGAGAGAAGTATATGGAGAGAAGCGGTATAGAAATAGAATTAAAAAGAAGGAAGTATAGAAGACAAATATGGAAATGAAGGAGAAAGAAGAATAAAGAATAATTAAGTGTTGTGAATCTGGGTGATTAGAAGGATGAAAAAATCCTTTATAAAAATGAAATGTTTAGTATTTTTTTAATCATGATAAAAAAGATGAATACAAAGTTGATTAGAAATTGGAACACTACAATAGTACACAGATGTGATTTATAATTACTATTTTGATTATTTTTATTGGTGTACAAGATTTCATCAAAATTATATTTTATTTTTGTCAGGGAAGGCAGACTGGAATCATCTTCACTACTACATTATTGTCTTTTTGAGCAGACAATATGTTCATGATGAACTAACCACCTTTTTAAGATGGTCCAATATTTCTATATCCAATTACATATAAAAACAGTTAGGAAGAATCATGACCCCATAAATTTGATTCAATTTAAACATAATATTAATTTAACTTCCCAAAGCACATGGTCTTCTGATGATGTCATTTCAGAAGTATTACAAAAGGTTCCCATCTCCCATACTGGCTAATTTGTAAAATTTCACACTTTGAATTTTATTCCTTGTCTGTAAGAGTTTGAATGCTAAACATGAAGATATTTCTAAGAGAGGTAACACTTTAGATTGTTCTTACCTATTTATTCTTTACTGTAGATAAGTTTCAGACATTTTTCTTGTTACCAAGTTTTTACAGGAAGGAATGTTGACAATTAGTGCCCTATATTTAAAAACTTCTATTTATTAAGCACCTATCATGCTAAATATGAAAAAAAATGACCACCAAAGGTACAGCTAAGCATAAAATGTAGTCTTGTCATCTAGGAGTTTGTAGTCTAGTGGTGTCAAGAAGATAGGCATGAGACATAACATCTTTAATAATATGTTAATTCCAGCAGTGTCTGTAGAGGACAAGATTGGGGTACCAGAGAAAGAAAGTAGAATTAGAAGATGATAGGCATTTAAGAGAAATGTGGCCTACCATTTGACTTTGCCTAGAATTGATTCTAGTTTATATCCTAAACCACATCATTTTTTTTTCTCCTATTTTCCTCCTGGACTAAACTAAAATGGCAACTCCATTCAAAAAAATTAAAAAGTTGCACAATACCAAAAGATGTACTACTAAGGAATGAAGACAGGATCAGGGTAGATATTTTGTGCTCTTTCCAAATCCTTAAGCAGCCTACTTTATCTTGTTCTTATTGTTTCAGAGAAGATTTCTCCCAAATCTGAAGCTTTGTGATCCTAAATAGGGCACCAAGAATGTAACAGAACTAGCTTGAACTCTGATGGGACTCTTTAGTAAACTCTCTGTCCCTGATGACTGGTCATTAAAACCTGGGTAAATTGCTGAGCCATATTGACACCTCCATCTATCGAAATTATTTTAATTACAGTTAAGTTAAATTTGCTTTTGTTATGCTTTTTAAAAATCTGTTATTTGACTCTACAATTGAGTCTTGCTCTCCTGAGGAGATTTATAATTCTAATCTGGGCCCAAAATATTTTAAATTGGCAAAGTAAACCAAAATAGTATAATTTAAGGTCTTT
Organism: Antechinus flavipes; assembly: GCF_016432865.1. NCBI lineage: Eukaryota > Metazoa > Chordata > Mammalia > Dasyuromorphia > Dasyuridae > Antechinus > Antechinus flavipes. The sequence continues at coordinate 392,753,485 of NC_067398.1, forward strand.
TTATTTCTAAAGTAGAATCAGATGGGATAACACCTGTTCTCTCTCCTAAAGTACTTTCCTAAAGATTCAGTGACTAAGACAGATGAAATATCAATTTCCAAATATATGTATGCTGTTTCTGAGTCTACCCCTTAGGGAGTACTTGTTTCCTTTTACACAACTCCATTCTTACTCCATTATTCTTCTCTCTGAAGCTTTAGGAATACCTTTGCTATAATAGATATATTTCATGATATGGAAATTGGACACAGAAATATTCCATTATAGAATTAATAAATTAGGGGAAAGATTCATATTAACTCTAACCTTGAGTGAGTCTTTAGCTTGTTTTCCTCTTTCATAAAATGAGAGTAATAATGCTCTCATTAAATTCACCACAGAGTTGTTCTAAGGCTCAAATAAGTATACATTTTAAAGGATTTAAAAAAAAAACTATGAGAGAATATGTAAATAAGAATTATTCATTACTAATCATAAAACTATTATTACCTCATATGTTAGGTCCTCTAATGTTCAGATTTCCTTTAAAAATCCCATTAAAATGTAAATTTTCCATTACTCCATTTGTGCATATAATCCTCTAATAATGAGTCAACTCCTTTATCATTGGACAAAATCTCACAGTCAATATATTAACAGTTTAATTCATTTTTGTACATGGTCTACCAATTGTGTGATTCTTAGAACTCTCTGCCCTATCTGCCACCCCCATTTCTAAAAAAAAAAAAAAAGAAAAACACATATCTAATCTTTTTCTAAAAGTATTGGAACACTCCTGAAGCCATAAAATGGTTTAAAAGAAAAAGGCCAGTACCATTTTCTGATGGGCTAATTATAAAATAAAACTTACGAGTTAGGAGTTCTTCCTCTTGCTTATAGTATATCTTTTTTTTAAATAAAATTTTACTAAATAAGGTAAATTTTTAAGTAAAATTTTGTTACATTTTATTTTCACTTTTCCTAAATTTCTCTTAGTATCCTTAAACATAACCCTTCCCACAGAGTTATCACATCTAACAAATTATTTTAAAAAATACTAGAGAATAGAAAAAAATCAAATAAAACAAAACAAATCTTCCAAACCCAAAGCAAAACAACAAAAAGCCATGAGCAAGATAAAATAAAACAAAAAATAGAAACAAATCAAACCAGAAAAACTGATTAAACACATCAAAATGAAAATCTGGGGGGAAAAATGCAGCATCCTATAGTTATGAAACTCCCTTTTCTGCAAAGGGATAGAAGGGATGGCCTTCCATTTCTCTTCTTTGGAATCATGCTTTAAAAAAATGATTCATTCAGTATTTTATTAGTTTATGATCATTAACATTTTGTTTTACATTGTTGTAATAGTTATGCATATTATTTTACTTTTCTTTTGGCATTTCTTCTTTTATTTTTATAGATGAGCTCTGTTTTGGGGGTAAAGGGGGACTGTCTTCTATGCAACTCTGAATTTTGGCTTTTAATATGGGGCCCCTTGAATTTTGCAGGTAGCTTTGCCTGCTCTTTTCAGGAAAAATCCTGGCTACCCAGAGTTTGTCTTCTGAGCTGGGACTGGAAGTTGCTCCCCTACTGTGCTCCTCTAATGAGCCAGGATTGAGAGTCTCAGTTTCTGATTTGCTGTGATTAAGACCCACTTACGGGCTTTCCCAGAGTCTGTCTTAGGTGGGCTAAACACCCATTTCACCACAGTCAGAGTGACTTTTCTTGAAGTTTTTACAATCTGTCTTGAACTGGAGAGTGATTTCATTCTATACAACTGTTTAGAGACTTGGTTTCATGTATTTTTCAAGGGATCCTGAGAGAGCTCAAGAAGCTTCCTGGCTTCACTCCATCATCTTAATAAATGTTGTTTTAATGGCTCTATTTACTTCACTTTGCTAAAAGTCTTCTCAACCTTCCCTATATTCACCATTTCTTACATTCATGCACCATAATGTGTATAGCTAGTCCCCAATAAATGAATATGTACACTTGTTACAGGACTTTGCTAACAAAAAAAGAAAAAAAAATATTGCTGTAAATCTTTTTTATGTAAATGAAGATTTCCTTCTTATAGCAAAGCTCCTTAAGATTTATGCCTAACTAATGAAATTTCTGGGTCAAAGAATATGAGAATTATATGCATAATTCCAAATTGCTTTCTAAAATAGTTGTATTAATTCACAATTCTATCAATAATGTAGATAGTACCTATCTTTCCACAATCTCTTCATAATAGGCTATTATCAGCTTTTAAAGAATTTTATCACATCTATAAACTATATCAAATTACTTGCCTTCTCAAGGAAGGGAGAGGTAAGGAGGGAGAGAATTTGGAATTCACATTTGGAAAAAAAAAAGACCATTAAATTTTCTGTTTACATGCACTGAGAGAAAAATATAATGAAAATTAAATGAATATTTTTTTGTCAATTTATGGGGTAAAATGTGAAATTTGGGGGGATTTTTACTTACATTTCTGTTATTAGATATTTGGAACATTCATATGGTTGTTTATGGTTGTGCTTCTTTTGAGGACTATTATTTTTTCTTATGTTTTGACTATCTATTGGGGGATGTGTTTTACTTTTACATATTTGTTGTATTTGTTATGGTGCATGATGCTTTCAATAATGCTAACATGGTCTCTACATACAAAGACTAGCTTTATAAGATCAGTATTCCCCTGGTAATAGTGCATGATTGTAAATCATGGCCCATGATGAGCTCAAAAGAATTCAAATTGTATGTGACCCAAAGGACAATGGAAAGATACATGATAAAGTAATTATTCTGAAGCATATTATCAACAATGATTTGCCTATAATAAGTGATGTTAAAGATATTCTCAGGCATGCAGAAGAAAGTACATTGGATTTGGAGTCAAAGAACTAGGGTTTAAATTCTGATTCTGTCATGTATTTGTTCTGGGACCATTCAATGAAACACCGTATTTCTCATTTTTCTCATGAAAAAGGAGAAGGTTAGACTAGATCAGAGATGTCTGACATGCTGCTGCTGATTACATGCAGCTGCAACAGAATGAACTATATTAAAAATTAACCTGATCTATTTTATATAGTATTTTTTTTGTGTGTTTCCCAATTATGTTTTAATCTGGTTCCCTGAAGCACTTAGGAATTTTGCAAGCTACAGATGGTCAGTGAGTTTCACATTTCTTTCTATAGCACTGAGAATGACTTGTCTAGGATTACACAATCAATATGTCAGAGGTTAAACTTGAACTGACATTTTCTTTGCTCTTAATCTGGCTTTCTAACCACCGTGTCAGCTGATCCTTCTACACAGGAAAGTACAAATGAATCCAAGACAGTTAAAAATAAGGTATTATGGAAGGGAGGCCAGTAACACTTAAACAGTATCATGAAGGAACAGAGAACTTCCAAGAAGATTGGGTATGGAGGATATTTCAGGCATGGCTGAGAGATGGGAAAAGGAAAACCATGTTAGAAAAACAGAGAGAATGTTAGCTCAATTGGACCCTCACGTGGCATAAGGGGAAAGAATATATGATGCGGATGGCAAGAGACATTGGAGCCAGGTTCCATTTCTTCTTTTTCCTATATATTTACTTAGTATAGCATTTTAAATTGTTGTCTGCATATGTCTTCATTTTTTCAGGACAGAACAATTTTACCATGTGTAAAAGCCAATTTTTTTTCACAATGTAGTGGTTAAAGGATCTATAAAATTAAAGAAAGGAAAAGGATGCTTTCTTGCTGTGGAATATTTGAGGAAAGTTTAGTAGAAACTGATTGACATTTTAGTATGAAAATTTCTTTTAAGTTCTTTTGTCATTGCTTTTCTTTTGGTTTTTTATTCTTGAATAAAAAATCTGAAAACAAGTCTCCTTCATAGATACCAATCTCATATCCTTCATGCCTTTGCAAATAGGCTTTGTAATTTGTTATGCCCCAAAATATACATCACCCAGTGGCCAATTACATGATAAACTTCTCCAAAGTTAGACTCTTTCTGATATTCAGCCTACTTTCACAGGACTTGAAAAGATTTACATTCTATAACACTTTGCCTTTTAAGAATGCATTGGCACATTTTCTGATTGATAAATAGTCAAAAAATGTGAACAGACAATTTCCAGATAAAGAAATTGAAACCATTTCTAGTCATATAAAAAGATGCTCTAAATTATTATTGATCAGAAAAATACAAATTAAAACAACTATGAGATACCACTACTTACCTTTCAGATTAGCTAAGATGACCAGAAAAGATAATAATGAATGTTGGAGGGGATTGTGAAAACTGGCAATTGATACATTGTTGGTGGAATTGTGAACAGATCCAACCATTCTGGAGAGCAATTTGGAACTATGCCCAAAGAATTAATCAAACTGTGCATACCCTTTGATTAAGCAGTGTTTCTACTGGGCTTATATCCCAATGAGATGTTAAAGAAGCAAAAGGGACCCACATGTACAAATATGTTTGTGGCAGCCCTTTTTGTAGTGGCAAGAAACTGGAAACTGAGTGGATTCCCATCATTTGGAGAATGGTTGAATAAGTTATGATATATGAATGCTATGGAATGTTATTATTCTGTAAGAAAAGATCAGCAGAATGATTTCAGAGAGGCCTGGAGAGACTTATATGAACTGATGCTAAGTGAAATGAGCAGAACCAAGAAATCATTATACACAGCAACAACAAGGTTATACAATAATTAATTCTGATGGATATGGCTCTTTTCAACAATGAGATGATTCAGATCAATTGTTTCAATTATATTGTGATGAAGAGAGCCATCTATACCCAAAGGGAGTTCACAATATAACAGTTTCACTCTTTTTGTTGTTTACTTGCATTTCATTTTCTTTCTCATTTTTTTTTCTTTTTGATCTGATTTTTCTTGTGCAGCAAGGTAATTGTATAAATATGTATACATATATTGGATTTAACCTATATTTCTACCATGTTTAACATATATTGGACTATTTGCCTTCTAGGGAAAGAGATAGGGGAAGGGAGAGGAAGTTGGAATATGAGGTTTTGCAAGCGTTAATGTTGAAGAATTATCTATGCATGTGTTTTGAAAAATAAACTTAAAAAAAAAAAGAATGCAGTGGCACAATCAAATGTAATGAAGAGATAAGCACAGTGTTTCAGCGGAAGTTCCTTTGAATAATCTGGACATGACAGGTGCCTATATAATTATTCCGAGTGCTTCTGCTTTACATAATCCTATTTTCCCACTCGAGGAGAGGTTGGCATTTAAAAAATATTCAACTATTACAAAAATGTTTTTTTTTTTTTAATTGCTAACCTTTCCTCAAGTGGGAACTATAGAATCCAAAGAAAAACAGACAGCAGCATCAAGGTTTATATATTAAATATCTAACCAGATTATCTTAACTAAAAATCAAAGGAACAAAACAGCGACATATTTGGTGGGCATCGATAGAGCCCATTATATGAAAGACACTACAGATGAAATTGAAAGCTAAATATGTCTTTTCTGAAGATAGATTATTTCTGAAGGGAAGGACATTTGTGTTGATTACTACTTATTGGAAGAGTAGCTCCTTCACTCTACCCCCAGAACTACTTCCAAATCTTAACTTCTTTGGATCTTATAGTTCAGAGATTCTTAACCTGGAGTCTATAAGTTTTTTTTCTCCATTATATTTCAATTTGATTTCCTTTACAAGCTATATATTTTATTAATTTAAAAACTAATATCTGAGAAAGAATCCATAGGGTATAATACAGTCCCAAAGCTTATAAATTTTTGAGGACTCCTACTTTCAAGTTATGCTAACGTGCTACTAGTGCATTTGAGACCTGCCCTGGTCCCAGACATCCAAAATGAGAAAGGAACTTTTCTATCAGGTCTTAGGTTACATGACATTCTGCAATAATTTTCCATTCACTTTGTTCATCTTTTCTACAGTTCTCTAGAAAGTCTATTTCCTTCCTTTCATATACTGTCTAAACATTTCTCTTTATTCTAGTTTAGTTTCTCTGAATTATATTCAATAAATAGCTGTTAAGATTCATCCTATCCTTTGTTTAAACAATTGCTTCAAATTAACATTTTGACTCTGGCTCCTGAATAGCTAAGTAACCTAGAGAGAAGGCACCCCTGGAGCAGCAGGCCTGACATATGTTGATGACCTATCCAAAATAAAAGTAGACTGCCTGTATCTTTCTATTTCAAAACCTGTGCTAGTTACATATTTTGTCTTCTTCTTGAAAGCAATGTTTTTCAAAAAATATTTTTATCCGCATTTCTATTAACTAATCAAATGCTCTCCACTTTAAGTAACACTCCATATTCAGACATAGAGTCATAATAAATTCCATTGTCTTTTGTAATTTAGAGCACTCTGATCGCATATATTTGTAAAATGTTTACAGTTTTAATTCATAATGCAAATATTTTACAATGAGAAAGAAAGAAATAAGCATTAAATAACAATTCATCATGTGCCTGACCCCTTTGTTTGGAGATACAAATACAGTGAACCAACCAAACATATTACAAACACATTATCTTCCTTCAAAGAGTTTACATTGTAATGAGGAAAGGCAATTCTAAGAAATAGCTGATGGTGGGGGAGGGTATAGATGGCAGCACAAAATGGAGGTACCCAGATTAGGATTTTTGGAGCCTGTAAAGTTGGGAGGGCAAGTGTTTGGTACAGTGCCAGGCTTGAAGTCAGGAAGATTTACCTTTATGAGATAGAGTATGGCCTCAAACACTTACTAGCTGTATGACTCTGGGAAAGTTTGTTTCAGTTTCATCACCTGTAAAATGACCTGGAGAAAGAAATAGCAAACCACTCCACTTTCTTTTCCAAGAAAATCTCAAATGGTGTCACAAAGAAAAAAATACTGAAATGACCAAACAACAATCAGATAGTCAGGAGAAAATCAGGAGGGAATTGAAAACTGGACTGCCTCTTTCATGATACAAAATGGATGCCCTAGGAACTCATTAATGGGAGAAGGGGATTGGTCTCGTGAAGAAATATTCCAGGATAGATGAGACAGGGGTGCTTGGATGTTTCAGATCAAGCAGGTGTTAGGCACAGAGGAAGTTCAATGATGAAACATCAAGTGAAAAATGATTTTGTCTGTAAAATCAGAAGCAGAACTCGAAGAGTAATGAAAAGAAATGACATTATAGAAATCATTTTGATCTACTCTTAGGTCATAATGTCTCATTTAAGAGGAGAGTCTTTCTTTCACAAATTCACACTGTGTTAATACTGACCACACTATGGTTATATTTTGGAAGACAGAACTTTGGTATTTGGATTGGAAAAAAAATGATGAACAGGATAAATTCAGGATGATTTGTACTACTTTGGGATCAATCCATCATTTTTTTATACTTTAAAAAAACTGTTAATTTTTTTACTTATTACTTATTACTTATTAACTTATTAACTTACTTATTAACTTATACTACTTATTAACTATACAAATATAATGTTATTGTATTTAAGGCATATTTAAATGTTAATCAATTAATAAACAATTATGTTTTAGTCTTGGTATTAAGTGGTACTTATGAAGCTAGATGATAAAGATAAAGATATAAGTGAAAACAGTCTTTGATCAAAGGAGTTTCCAGTCTAGCTTATATTCTGTGATGATATACAACATATTCATGCATAGTAAATACATGACATATAAAATAAATATACAGTGATTTGGATGAAATGAACTATTAACTGGGGGAAGCATATTGGCAGCTCTGTGAATGATGGCTTGGATGGACAGAAGCCCAAGATAGGGAGAAAAAGGGAAAAGGACACAGGACTCAGACATGGCTAGTTGGAGTGTAAATGGAGATAGGAGTTGCTTGAGAGATATGTTGAAGAAATAAAACCATTTTAAAAAAAGAAGTGGGTACTAAAAGTAAAGTTACCAAAAGCAGAATGAGAGCCTTTATTTACAGCATTTTCTTCTTCAAAACACCAATTTTAAAAAAGATTTTTAAAGAAAGCTTTGAACATGAATGTCTTCTTCCTTATTACTTTAACTAAAAAAATGTGAACCATAGGATTCTAGATTTAAAGTTCAAATCAAATGCCAGTTAATCCATGCTTATTTCATCCCACAAACCTTTCCATGACTTAAAAAAAATGTAGCCCTATTAAATAGCAATTAGTTTCTTTTTATTTAATAATTTGAGGATATAAAAAGAGAACATTGATTTCTGATTGTCCAGAACACAATGCACAACAGTATCAGTAACTGTGAAACTTAAAGGTTAACAGTGAGTTTGTAGGACTTGATAATGATTCACTAGATAATGACAGGAAATCTTCTAAGTATGGAACAATGTCCAGATTGCAGACATTGGGTATGAGCATGTCTATGCGATGAGCAGTTTTGCAGCTTCTCCTCTTACTTCGTTCCAGTTGTGTTATTTGTTGTCAAAACCTGATTTTAGAGTTGCATTTTTATTAAAGATAGAAATTAGATTTGGAGACAATTTCATAAAATGGTTGGCCTAGAGAATAGTTCTGCTGATAGCACTGAAATATATTAATAATCTGCCAACAGATCTCATACACTACTACAAAAAACAGGTTCTCATTTGCTTACTCATGGTCGCTAACATATAGCCATTCTATTATTGAACAGTGTTCATTAACTTCTGATCATTTCACTTCATGGTCTATCCATGTCATTTTAAGATCATCAAACTCACCATTTCATATAGCACAGTTGTATTCCATCACAATTTTATACAACTTGTTCAGCCATTCCTTAATTGCTAGGTGTCCCCACAATGTTTTACTTTTGTATTTATATCTCCCAATGCCAAGCATAGTGTCTGAGACATAATAACCACCTAATAAATGTTTATGGGTTCATAAGGAAAGGTGATTCCATTCACACTCATGTTTCCAATAGAGCTCAGTGTAGATATATTACATGCCTTAGAATCTTATATAGTTTAAACTTTATTAACAGACCAAATAGGAATAATCAATTTAATTACAAGGTATTTAAATGGGACAAAATAAAGAAAATATCCATGAAAAGTCAGCCAATGGAAGCATTCTTAATCTTTCAGTTTCTATTTTTCACCCTATTCACGCCTCATTTACAAATGATTACTATGCCCTAAGCAAACTCACTTGTTAATGGAAAGGGGCTAAGTATCATATCATATCCTATATCAAATCAAATCACATCAAATCAGTAAAATAATATATTCAAAAATTGTAGTAAAGGACTTGGGAAAACAACAATAACAAGAAAGTCAAATTATAATGCTCTGAAATAATGAATATACTTGATTATATTAATATATATTTTATATATTATATTCATAATTCATATGGGGAGAATAAAATGAGCTAACAATTTAAAAACTGCTTAGCACAGCATCTGATACACTGTAATAAGTGCTATATACATGTTAACTCTTAGCTGTTATTGCTTGAAATGTTGGTAAAAGCAATAACCTAAGAAATAATTTATTGAATAAATATAAATAAAGGTAAATAAATTTTTCACTTTTTTTGCAAATGACACAATGGAATAAAATTTAAGATTTAACTAAAATTAAGGCAAAAACTTTAACAAACTTGTAGGATGTGAGGTAAATCTTCACAAATTAATCAGCATATCTATATAATATCAAAAATCCTAGCAAGAGAAAAAGAAATTCCATTTAAATGTATAAAAATTTTGGAGTCCATAAAACCAAAATATAAAACTATATCAATATGATTATAATCTACTATTAACAGTAATGCACACCTAAATAACTGAGAAAACATTAATTGCTTATTGTATTGAGTCAATAAAGTGGCAATTCTAACTAAATAATTTACTTATAGAGTACCATACTTATTTTTACCAAAATATTAAAAAGATCATATAAAATTAAAATTTTCAAGAAACCCAATGAAAATAATGGGGGGAAAAAGAAAAGAAAGGGGGCTATCAGTATCCGATTATCAGATCTCAAATTATACTACAAAGTTATAAATCTCAACAAAAAAAGAAAGAAATCTGACATTGGTTACAAAATACAGAGATGGATCATTAGATCAGAATAGGATTGTGGCATACAGAATTTTTAAAAAATCAAGTAATAGAAAAATGGTCGATAAACACAAAGTCCTAGCTACCAGGATAAGGAATTGTTATTTTATAAAAAATCACTAGGGAAACTGGATAGCAACATGGAAGAAATTAAATTTAGGTAAAAAAAATTCAATACAGTTCAAAATATTCCTAGCATTACTGTGTGGCAAAAAAAAAAAATAGAAACAAAGTAATTGTTCATTAATTGGGAAGGTGTTAAAATTGGACAAGGGATGAAAAACATAAGAATATAATTGATGTAGATCAAGATATAGTAACTTCAAGAAGATCATAGAAATGTGAAAAATTTGCATGAAGTGATAAAAAATCAAAATAATCAGGATCAAATGAAAATATAAATAATATTTTTGATGAATGAAAAATCATTAAAGGGGAAGAAGAACTTCTCAAACTTTATTTAAAAAGAAAATAATGCATTAGACTATGGACTAGGCATTCTTATTAGTACTTATTCTTTTTTTTTAACCTTAAAACCACTATATACCTCAATGAAAAACAAATAAAAAAAGACTTAAAATCCATCATATTTTCAAAGATTTACATAGCTCTCAGAATCCACCCATGTGGATTCCTATAAAACAACCTCAAATTTTAAGGTATTATGTAGTACAACACTAATCAAAATCATAACTTACCTGCTGCACGTTGTTACAAACTAAGAGATATTTAATAAAAGACCACAGCAAGCTTAGTGTCAAAAAATATCTTTCCATGTAACTATAGGGTAAACACTCCCTCATGTTTATAAACCACCAGTATGGAAACATACACATAGATAATATTTATGAGCATGAAATATATATAGTAGGGCCACATGTTAAAGTGTGGAAATGGAAGGTATGGCCAGGGAATACTGTGAAAAGGCACATAATCCAGAATGTTTGTGGCTAGTAGGCACACTTGAGTAACATACATGTAGGAACATGCATATTCAGAACTTAGGTAGATCCACAGTAACTAATATTTTGGACTCTGTAGCATCACCAGTGTTTTGTAGTGGTGTTACCATGCTTCTCTTCTTCTCTGTTAGAAAGTGTATCGTTCTTTCTGTTGTATCCTCTTTGCTAGTCTTCCCTGATGGTTTTATGCTTTCTAAAGTGCTATCATCTCTAGGAGGTTCAGAAAGCTTCTGTCATCAAGATCAAAATATTTTAGAGTACATTTTTGGACTATGATAGTGAGAAAAATTGACCAAAAGCCCCTGATGAAGAATAACTATAATTTTGTCCACTTTTCTTTTCATGCTGACTCAAATCCTTTATCTCCTTTTCAGTATCTGATTTCCGATTAAAATCATCTTTTTAAACTTCTGTTAAATTTCTGATATAATCATTCTTTATCATGAACAGATATCCTCCTATAAAACCCCCAAAAATTTTTTTGTGAGATCTGAGATTCCCCTGGTACCCTCAATTTTTCCTGGTTGGAATACAAATAGGTATCAATCATGACACTAAAAATGAACTGAATGAAGTTGAAGCCAGAAGAACCATCTATTCCTTTTTCCATATGATGGTCTTTATTGGTCTGTATGCCTGCAAAAAAAAAAAAAATGCTGGTTATCTTAGTTATTCTGGTTAGTTCAAAAAAGTTAATTTTTCTATACTTGGATATTCAATATCACACAAACAAAACTTTTCACTCTTTCCAAGTTTATAACAGGATCCTAAATTTAAAATTGGGTAAATCAATCTAATCTCACCCCTTCATTTTACAGAGGAGGAAACTGAGACCCACAAATGTTATTTGCTCAAATTCACAAAGCTAGTAATTGTCACAGAAAAAACTTAAACCTACGTATTTTGACTATAGAGATACTAGAGTATATTGTTTCTTAATGACAATGTTTTCCAAATACAGGCAATATGTTTTCCAATTGCCTAAGATAATTTAAATTTTTATTCACTCTCTCCCATCCACCTTCTGTAATTTTATGTGGTTTTTTGCATGATTTTGAGTATATCATATTAAGTGTTTGCTTTGATATATAAAGGATAAAAATGTGTAGGTTCAACTTGGCCTTGAATTTTAAAAAATGCTCCTTACTTCCATATTTTCCAAAGAATCCATGTTTAACTATCAGAGAACAAAATTATGCCCATTTGTTTTTAAAATTGTGTATAGTGAATGAGATCTTGAAGAAAAAAGAAAAAAAATGTTAAAAGAAATTTCATCTAAATGTAACATTTCTGCTTTGATAAATTAATAGTCCTTTAATTAAGATCCTAAATATAACCTATCCCAGATGGACTAATTTTTTCTCCCTTTCAATTTCTGTATTTTTCTGGGAAGAAAACAAAAGAGAAAAAAAATAGTAGATATTCTAGTAAATCCCTACAACATGAAGTAGAAAGGAATGCTTTATGTTTTGATGTGTAAATATCCAGATGTTGCTCTTCTTGTACATTCTCAAGTATGTAAAGAAACCAACTTGGGGTGTGTATATGTAAGGAAAAGTTCTTTTTCAGTTAGAGAATTCAAATTATTGCCAAATTGCTTTTGGATGTTAAGATTCTTACGGAAAGAAATCTTTTTTGATGCATTGAATAAAATGACTTAGCTGATGTCAGTTTATGCTTAAGAAAAGAAGCAGCCTACAAAAGGAGTTTCATGGGGATTTTAACCCCTTTGATGCTATCTGATATGCTTCTATATCTAGGAGCAGGATTTTTGCTGCAGTTACAGAGTTAAGAAATGGTGAACTGGGGAGACAAATGCAGCAGGCTTCCTTTTCCCAAAGCAAAAGCAGCTTTTATCTTTACTATTGGAGACATTCTGTTAGGCCCACAGTCTTCCTAGTATAGGGAGAGAGAAGAATCACTTTCCTCTTACCTTTCAGCATTCCTTCAAAGGTTTAAATATCAGAAAGGTCTTTTTTGGAAACATCCTGACCTGAAACTGAAAGATGTAAGTAAAGGAAAGATCTCAACTTGAAATGGTAAAGCTACTGGATCAAGAAGCAATTAGAACACTTGGAGATTTACTCTCCCTCACAATGCAGTTTCATGAATAAAGATTACCAATCACACACTATTCCTAGCTTTTCCTTGGTCCTTTATTTTCTCTGCAAAGCATAAATTTAATGTCAATGAAAATAGAGCCATTGGAACAAATGATTATTTAAATCTTTTGCCCTGCTTCAATTTCTAAGTTCTTTAAAACAAAAAAACATACACAGTGACTGTATCTATTATAATGAGGACTGGCATATGGTAATGACCCAGCTGAGACCCCCTAGGATCTTTTGGTCTCTTAAACTGTCCTCCCTGACATATATTCCATGATCCAGTGATCTGAATTATTCTTGTCACAAGACACTCTATCTCATGACTATCATTTTCAATGACTTTAGTTCCTAGAATTCTCTCCTTCCTCTCAATAGACCTGGTCTCCATGGAATCATTCAGTCCCAGCTAAAATCTCAGTTTCTGTAATAATTTTGCAGAATAAAATTCTCTATTGTTATCTCTTCCATCTTTTAAAGAATGAAATTATCATTTCAGTAGGTACAGAAGTTATCACCTACTCTACTTTTGGCAGAAAATTTTAGTAAATGTCTAGTTAATTTAAAACTCCCATTACCAATAAAATGTCTCTGTGCCACGCTTATGATCAGTTTCTCAAACTCCTCATCCATTTCCTCTGTAAGCCAGGTTTGTACATAATTCAATGGCAAAATTGTTTTTGTCTCTCCAAAGCCTGATCTTTACCCATATACTCTTTGCCATAATACCTGTCTCTAGATCTTAATGTAATGTGGCAGAAAGTATTATAGATGAGATTTAGATAAAACCCACCTACTATCAAGTTCTCACATCTTTTACTTCACTCTCACTGGGTCTGACTTATACACTGTAAACTGTTTTCAACTTGTCAGGTCCATTGAGATAGATTACACTATCACTACAGAGTTATATTCAAACTTTCTTAAAATTCTGCAAGTTAGGGGAAATACAATTCTCATATTCACCATCATATTTACAAGATGATGAATCCTCTTTGATATTTACACAGTTAGCTAATTTGTAATAATTTTTAGACATTGCATATGCATAATTTCGCTTAAAGCTAATTCACATGACATCATCTTCCATTTGTCACAGTCCTCAAGAATGAAGGACAAACAATAAGAGTAATGTATTGATTTGGATATATTAAGTAATAATATTATAGATACAAATGCAGGAAAACAAATACAAAAAGTAATCAAGTTGAACACACACTGAATTTTTTTTAAAGTTGGTTTTCCAATTTTGAAGTACCATCTCATAGCTACTAGATTAGACAGAACTGGTAGATGACAAATGTTGATGGGGATGTGGGGAAAATGAGATTAATGCTCTGTTGGTGGAGTTATAAACTGTTTCAACCATTCTGCAGAGGAATTTTGAACTGTTTAATACTACTAAATCTATATCACATAAGAAACTGAAAAAAAGAAAATTACCTACTTTTACAAAACTGTTTGTAGAACCTCTTTTCTGGGGACAAAGAATTGGAATTTGAGGGAATGTCCATCAATTGGGAAATGACTGAATAAAAAGTAACCATGATGGAATACTCTTGTGCTCTAAGGAATGATGAGTAAGATGCTCTCAGAAAAACTTGGAGAGACTTCCAGAAACTGATGCAAAGTGATGTATACTATATGCAAAATAATGACAATATTGTAAAATGATCAACTGTGAGGACAGCTACTCTCAGCAACACATAAACTGAAGGTTTGATGATTTAAAAATGCTATCCATACCCAGAGAAAGAACTCATGGTATCTGAATGGGCATTGCAGCATACTTTTTAAACTTCATTTTCCTGTTTTCTTTCAAAACATGACTAGTATGGAAATGTTTTGCATAACTACACATGTATAACTTATAATGAATTTCTTGCATTCTCAATGAGAAGGGTTGAGATAGAAGAAAAGGAAGACTGTAACTCAGAGTTTTAAAACAAAATTTTCTATTTGAAAATGAAAAGAAACTGAGGTTGCTGATGATGATGGCAAGAAAGCAATAATAGGTCAATAATGATAAACATATTAAGAAATATTTGAAATCAACAAAAAAGAGACATAAGACATAATAGATTATGAGATTGGATCTGACTGTATTCTAATATGAGATCCTGAACTCTCTAGAAAAATTCTCCTCCCTTAAAAAGACAGATTTGAAAGAAGTTATTACTGAACATGATGCATTAAGTAAAGAATGTATAATAACAGTATAGTATAGTATAGCAACAGTATAGTAACAATATAATTATTGAGAGACAATGACATTGTAGACACTGTCTAAAATATGGACAAAGGGCAATCCTTGAGACCCTCCATCTTCTTTCAAGCATAGAGATTAACTCACACTTAGAAAATACCTAGTGACTTCATTTGGCTATATAAATTACAAACATCTATCATTTTGTAGCAAGGCCTTGACTATTTTTCTCTATTTTTCTTAAGTTGAGAATTTCAGTTGTCCTTTTTGGACCACTCAAAATGCTAATAGCACATTTCCTGAGCAGCATATAAGAACTGTTATTTCTTTTCTCATTCTTAACAACTTGACAGCTAAGTCCAACTTTATTTCCTTTTTTTCTTTCAATTCCATGATTGATATGCTCTAGTTCCTCACCTCTAATGCTTAGAATCTTTGGATTCCTTCAAGACCCAGCTGCAACAGCACGTTAACTTTAAGAAACCTTTTTTTTTTTTTCCCTAGCTGCTGGGGCTCTCTCTGAACTTATTGTATTTTCCACCTACTCTGTATGTATATAGTGTGTATATACATGCATGTGCATATGTTGGTATATGTGTTTTCTCCTAAATTTGAGCCTTCAGAGGTTTTGCTTTTTCTTTGTATCCCTAATGCTTAGTAGTATACTGCCAAGAACAGAGTAAAAACTTAATAAATCATATTTGGATGATTTCCATTAACTTAACAGTTTTATAGATGTACCATGCATCTGTTCCTTTAATTTTTTATAAGTTCTTATATTCTAATATACATTCTATTATGGTGATTAAAACATTTTCACAGGTACATAGTATATGCAAAATTCACAGTGATTTGAAAGGGGATACAGTAATAACTGGGAGAGTCAAGAAAGAACTCTTGATAGAGTTGACACTTAATTTGAACTTTGACTGGAGCCCAAAGCATCAGAGGATAAAGGTAAAAAGGAAAAGTATTTCAGTTATGAGTGACAGCCTTTGCAAAGATATTCAAATGAGAAGTGGATTTTGTATGTGAGGAGAAACAGGTAGGATATCTTTGGCTGAAGTTTACCATATGGCTAAGAGTCAGTCCATGGCTTTTCCACTGCTTTTGTAGAACTGGGTGCACACATCCAGAATCTGATTGAGAACCAAAGTATGTTTCTGCTGCTGCTATCTTTTGGGCTGTGATCTTTCTTTCACTAGGACTAAAAGGGGGATAGCTGAAGGGTTCCTAAAGAGGAAATATTCAGGCCTTTCTTCCTCTTCCTTCCATGCAAAAATTCATTTTCAAAAAACCTAGTTTCTGATTCCCTCAGAAAGGAAAAATGACAAAAAAGCAATTTGGCTACCTTTTGTGAACCTGCATAAAGAAGTAATTTCTTCCATATCCTTCTGGTGTCTGATTATCTGAACCAAAGGATGCCCTCTCCCTCTGCATTGAATTAAGAGTGAGTCAAACAGACATTACCAAACTCCTCAAATAAATTTAAAATTTATATCCCACAAAGATTTGCTGACCAAATCATCTGGTTGATTGGAGAACTATCTTGACCAATTCATTAAGCCTCCTAAATTATATTACAATGTTTCTTAGGAACATTTTGATAAAAAGACTAAACTATTTTAATTGTTTTATTTTTCTGCTTATACGTGTGCATTAATTTTTAAATACACATTTCTTTATGAATCATGCTGAAAGAGAAAAATCAGAACAAAAAGGGAAAACCATGAGATAAAAAAGCAGAAAAAAGAAAAAAAAAGTGAATATGGCATGTATTGATTTATATTCAATCTCTACAGATCTCTTTCTGGATTGCAGATGGCATTTTCTATCCAACATTTATTGGGATTATTGTGGATTACTGAACTTCTAAGAAAAAAAAAACAAATCTTTCATAATTGATCATTGCACAATCTTGCTGTTACTGTATACAGTGTATTTCTGGTTCTGCTTGCTTTCCTTAGCATCATTTCATGCCAATCTTTCCAGGCCTTTCTAAAATAATCTTGTTCATTATTTATACAGCACATTAATATTTCATTACTTTTATATACCATATCTTATTCAGCCATTCCCCAATTGATGGGCTTCTTTTCGTTTTCCAATTCTTTGATACCACAAAAAGAATTGTGACAAACATTTTTGCATATGTGGGACCTTTTCCCTCCAAGAAGCCTAAACTATAAATGTGTTCATATTCTTCTGGAAAGAAAATTTCAAAAGAAAAAAAGGAAAATAATTTATAATATATTATAAAAATATATTTTAAATAGAATGTCCTTGAAGAATCACTTTTACTTTGGTTTTGAACTACATACTACTTCCATTTTCTCATCTTCTTACTTCTACAAAGAACAAATGTCACTGTTTTACATTTTTGTTACATTAGCAGGACTTAAGACTGAGTTTTATTGTAGGAAGTTGATATATGCCATTGGAAGTTTTATACCAAAAGTAAAATTTTAATATATGGACATAAAAAGTCTCAGAGCCAAAAGCACATTAAAATGTTGGAAATGTATCTCTTGCTTATGTAATGTAGTAATGTTTCTAAAGATCTTTATAGCTCTGCCTGTCCTCCAATTAACTTATTACATACCAGAGAATGATTTCTTCCTTGAAACCCTTTTTTTTTTAAAAAGAGAGACAAACAATTTTTAAATAATATATGAATTCAAGCATTGTAGGTATCCAACACTAATCTTTGCACAAATGTTATATTCATGTTTTAGAAGAGTAGAGCTAGGATTGGGATTAGCTTTCTTTGATGTGTTGCTATGTAACTTTGAACAAGTCTTTTTACTTTCTATACTTACATATATAATATGATACATATAATATATATATACATATTTATATATATTATAACTGGCATTGTTAACAGCATTTTGAATTTTATTCTGTTCAAGTCAGCAAGAATTTTTAAACTGGTACTATATGATATGCACTTTTCTATGACTGGGAATAAAAAGACAAAATCAAAATAGTCATTTACTTCAAAGAACTACTGTTTTACAGTAATAGAAAACCTAATATGAATTTTTCTATCTAACTCCCACAGCAATACTGCCAGGTAGATTTTTTTTTAAAGATCAGGAAGTTGAACCTGCAATGTCATTATTTTGGGAAAATCCTAGTGAGTAAACTTTCTCTGTTTAGTCAACAAGCATTTATTTAGTACTTTCTGTGTGCCAAGCATGATGCTAAACCATGTAGATGCAAAGGATGCATTTTCAGTGCACATCTATAACTGTTGTGCAGCTAGTAGTTCTAAAGAATTGATTGGGATACTAAGATTTTAAATCTTTTACCCAGGCTCGCATAGTTAGTATATTTAAAAGGCAATACTTGATCCCAAATTTTGCCAGTCCTAAAAGTTGACTATTAATTCTAACACAATGCCTCTTCAACTTAGGTATTTCAAGAATTATTTTCCCATCTTACAAATCAAAAACAATTGAGGCTAAGATGAGGCCATGACTTTTTCATGTTCACACAGCTAGTATGTATCACAGAAGCTTGACTCCAAGCTTAGACTTTTCTGAATACAATCCAGCACTCTTTCCATTATGCCAGGGTTCATCAGAGAGGTGCCAGAAACTTGAACTTTATTGACATAAATATTTGTTGAAGCAACCCTGATACTCATTGTATACTTTGGGTACATATTGAATTATTATGTTTTGTTATACAGTTATTCACCAAACTCCCCCAAATATTTGCCATTCAGCTCTACAAGTTGTCTTTCTGTAGTCAGCCATAAACCAGTTTGCAACAGGCAGAACTTTTTTTGTCTAAAACTGAGGGGTGAGACTGGTTTTGGATAAACAAATTGGGAATCATCTGTCCAACTCTAGGAAGGTAAAAATTTCCCATTCTTTCCTTTGGCTTTTTTTTAAATTAATTTTTTGGGGAAATACAGTTATGACTTCCTTCTCATAAATGAAAAATGGAAGAAAAGAATTTGAATGAAAAGATTTTTTTTATCACAATTGCATTTTTATTTCTCAATGAATCTAATCCTAATGTGCACATCCTATTAAGTGCACATTGAAATTATCAGTATACTGCCCCTTCTATCATGAGTCTGTTATCCCTGAGTGAATCCAGCAAGGAAAATAACTTCACTTGAAAGAAAAATTTTTCCACTTATACTTCAGTGAATGAATCAACTTTGAAATATCACTGTTCCCAGGATCATTGAAATATCAATGCATTCCCAGGAATGCATTGTAACCAAAAGTAGTCATGAATACAATCTCTGAATTCTAACATAGTAAGAACAGGCCAAGTAAACCACTGTTACATAAATGCCTGAACTGATCTATTCATTAATAAGGTGATGGCTCTTGTTATGTTGGAAATAGCACTCTAGTGAGATTCTGTATATGTATTATTCTTACTAAGCCCTGGTACAGAGAAAAACCAGTTTCTAGATCTACCAGATAATATCATTGGAGGACTCTCACAAATAATTGACAGAATCTTACCCTATTTAATAAGAGGTGGATAAATTTGAGTCAAGCAGGAAATATATGGCCCCATAATGGGGGATATTTATAATATGATGACTGCTTGGTGACAGAAGGTATTGGTCTCAGATCTAAAAAGGTCAGAGATTTGAAGGAAAAAAGCAATGTCTGAAAAGGAAATAGTGGCCATTATTAGGGATTACAAATTAAAGATCTGTAAGGGTAGGTAGGAAAAAGCAATGTAGCAGAAACCATGTCGAAACTGGGATCTTATATTGGTTGAAAGAGGCAAGGAATTGGGTTCAGAATTTAAAAATTAGATAGATATTTGATAACTTATCTCTGCTCTAAGTGAAAGATTAGTACAATTTGAGGAATTTATGCTGTAGAAGAATCAATCACTATAGAAAACCTGTGTTTGGAATGAGTATTAAGAATAATACTCTTGATATTGGTTTCGGCATCTCTCGAGGGGCGGAGCCAAGATGGCGGAGCAGGCACACATGACTCTCTAAGCTCCTCTGATTACCCTCATAACCAACTATTTAATCCAGCCTCAAAAATAACTCTTCACTGCCTAAATTCATGAAGATAAGAAGCACTACAACTTACCAGCCAATCCGGAAGCTCGCCAGGAAAGGTTTGTCCTGAGGGGCCAGGAACAGACTAGCACAGGCAGTGAGAGACTAGCGTCCTTAACAAACCAGGGGCGGGAGTGATCTCTGTGGCTAGAGAAGTTATAGAGACGACTCTGCTATAGGCCAACTGCTCTGCCTTGACTACAAAGCAGTAAACTGGCAGAGAAGTTAAAGCCTAGAACAGAGGGTCCTCTAAAAAACGCCAGAACCTAATGAGATCTGGCTGTAACCCCTCAAACCCAGAAGTGATTCAGGCAGACTTTACCACAGCCCTGTGGCCACATCCAGCAGTTTGGAGATTTTGCGGGGGCAGTTACTAATCTTCACGGCAGCGGGGCACAGCCTGGGCAGCCTCTAATCGGCAGAGTGGGGGGCTCGGCCTGGGGCAATAGAACCTCCCCAGCTGACTATGCTTCCCGGGCAGACACTGTTGGTCCCTGCAAATCCATTCACTGCTCAGGTACTAATACCCATAGCCCCAGGGCAGGGTTTGGCTTGGGGCAGTGAAACTCTCACTGCTAAGTGTCTAGCCCCAGGGCAGTCGTTATCTCACACAGCTGAGGTTCTTTGAAAGGCACTTTCCCAGCCCAGCCCTGCAGGCCTGAGTTACTTTCAGGTGGGGAACTCTTTCCCAGAGCACTCCCAGTAACTCCCTGCTTTTTGTAGCTGGTCGGCAGGACAGCTACCCGTCCATATACCTTTCACTGCTCTGCAGAGGAAGCTGGTAACCTCCTGGCTCTGAAGGCAGACCTTACAGGCTTTAACAAAATGAGTAAAAAAATCAAAAGAACGATTGATAGTTTCTACACAGAAAGAGAACAGCTTTTCAACCCTGAAGAGACTAATAGCAGACAGTCTCCAGATGATTGTTGGTCTCCAATACAAAAGGCTTTCCTAGAAGAGACTATTAAAAACCTTCAAAGAGAGCTAGAAGAGAAATGGGGAAAGACACATAACTCACTAAAAGAAAAATTTGATAAAGTGGAAAAAGAAAACAACTTCCTGAAATGTGAATTGGAAAAGGTAAAAAAAACTCCCAAGAAGTGCAGGGAAACAGAGTTGCCAAATTGGAAAAAGAAAAGGACTCACTAAAAAAAAAAAAAAAAAAAAAAAAATTAGTGAAATGGAAAAAAATTCCATAGAGCAAAACAACTCAATTGGACATATACAAAAAGAAGTAAAAAAAGCTAATGAAGAAAATAACTCACTAAAAATTAGAATTGAACAAATAGAAATGACTGATTCATTGAGACATGAAGAATCAGTCAAGCAAAACCAAAAAAATGAAAGATTGGAAAAAAATGTCAAATATTTACTTGGAAAAAACAACAGATCTGGAAAGTAGATCTAGGAGAGATAACCTGCGGATCATCGGACTACCAGAAAATTATGATGAAAAAAAGAGCCTAGATACTATTTTACAAGAAATCATCAAAGAGAACTGCCCAGAAGTAATAGAACCGGAAGGGAAAATAGGTGTTGAAAGAATTCATCGAACACCTTCTGAAAAAGACCCTAAAATAAAGACTCCAAGGAATATTGTGGCCAAACTTCAGAATTTCCAGACTAAAGAAAAAATTTTACAAGCAGTCAGGAAAAAACAGTTCAAATACCGAGATGCCACAATAAGGGTCACGCAAGATCTGGCTGCCTCAACATTAAAGGATCGAAGGGCCTGTAATCAGATATTCTGAAAGGCAAAAGAACTCGGAATGCAGCCAAGAATAAACTATCCAGCTAAACTGAGTATTTTTTTCCACAGAAGAAGATGGACATTTAATGAAATAGAGGAATTCCATCTGTTTCTAAGAAAAAAACCAGACTTAAACAAAAAATTTGATCTTCAACAACAGGAATCAAGAGAAGTAGAAAAAGGTAAAAGGAACTCTTGAGAACTGTATTTCTCTTGTGAATATACATAAAAACCATATGTATATTTTGATTTTACTGATATAACATAAAAAAGGGAAGTAGAAAGGGAAAGGGGATAGTGTCAGAAAAAGGGAAGAAGTGAGATAAAAAGAGGGAAACTACATGTGACAATAAGGCAAAGGAAACCTATCATACATGAGGGAACTTAGAGAGGGGGAGGAACATTGTGTGAATCCTACTCTCATCAGAGTTGGCTCAAAGAGGAAACAATTGACATATTTGTTTTACACAGATTCTTCTCTCACTTCATTAAAAAGTGGGAGAGGAAAAGGGAGAAGGAAAAAGAGTAATAAGGGAAGGGTACAAGAAAGGGGAAGGGATTCTAAGGGAGGAGGGAGGGATACTAAAGAGGGAGAGCTGTGCGACGTCAGTGGGACCAATAGGGAAGAAGGGAAAGAGGGCAAGAAAAAGAAAAGTATAATCTGGGGATATTAGGATGGCAGAAAATGCAGAATTGGTTATTTTAACTGCAAATGTGAATGGGATGAACTTTCCCATAAAGAGGAGGCAGATAGCAGACTGGATCAAAAGTCAGAACCCTACAATCTGTTGTTTACAGGAAACACATTTAAACAGGGAGATACATACAGACTAAAGGTAAAAGGTTGGAGCAGAATCTATTATGCTTCAGGTGAAGTCAAAAAAGTAGGGGTAGCCATTCTTATCTCAGATCAAGCAAAAGCAAAGATTGATCTAATTAAAAGAGATAAGGAAGGAAACTATATCTTGCTTAAGGGTACTATAGACAATGAAGCAATATCAGTATTAAACATATATGCACCAAGTGGTATAGCATCTAACTTCCTTAAAGAGAAGCTAAGAGAGTTGCGAGAAGAAATAGACAGCAAAACTATAATAGTGGGAGATCTCAATCTTGCACTCTCAGATTTAGATAAATCAAATCACAAAACAAATAAGAAAGAAATTAAAGAGGTAAATAGAATATTAGAAAAATTAGGTATGATAGATCTCTGGAGAAAATTGAATGGTGACAGAAAGGAGTATACTTTCTTCTCAGCAGTTCATGGAACCTACACAAAAATTGACCATATATTAGGACATAAAGACCTCAAAATTAAATGCAGGAAGGCAGAAATAGTAAATGCTTTCTTTTCAGATCACAATGCAATAAAAACTACATTCAACAAAAAGTTAGGTATAAATAGACCAAAAAGTAATCTCATCTTAAAGAATGATTGGGTGAAACAGCAAATTATAGACACAATTAATAATTTCACTCAAGATAATGACAACAATGAGACATCATATCAAAATTTATGAGATGCAGACAAAGCAGTAATAAGGGGAAATTTCATATCCTTAGAGGCTTACTTGAATAAAATAGAAAAAGAGAAGATCAATGAATTGGGCCTGCAACTTAAAAAGTTAGAAAAATACCAAATTAAAAAACCCCAATCAATTACTAAACTTGAAATTCTAAAATTAAAAGGAGAAATTAATAATATAGAAAGTAAAAATACTATTGAACTAATAAATAAAACTAAGAGTTGGTTTTATGAAAAAAACAATAAAATTGATAAACCTTTGGTAAATCTGATTAGAAAAAGGGATGAGGGAAATCAAATTGGCAGTCTTAAAAATGAAAAAGGAGAACTTACCACTGATGAAGAGGAAATTAAAGAAATAATAAGGGGTTACTTTGCCCAACTTTATGCCAATAAATTTGATAACCTAAGTGAAATGGATGACTACCTCCAAAAATATAGGCTTCCCAGATTATCAGAGGAGGAAGTAAATTGCTTAAATAGTCCCATTTCAGAAAAAGAAATAGAACAAGCTCTTAATCAACTCCCTAAAAAAAATCCCCGGGACCAGATGGATTTACATGTAAATTCTACCAAACATTCAAAGAACAATTAGCCCCAATGCTTTATAAACTATTTGAAAAAATAGGGAATGAAGGAGTCCTACCAAACTCCTTTTATGACACAGACATGGTACTGATACCTAAACCAGGTAGGTTGAAAACAGAGAAAGAAAATTATAGACCAATCACCCTAATGAATATTGATGCTAAAATCTTAAATAAGATATTAGCAAAAAGACTACAGAAAATCATCCCCAGGATAATACATCTTGATCAAGTAGGATTTATACCAGGAATGCAGGGCTGGTTCAATATTAGGAAAACTATCAATATAATTGGCCATATTAATAATCAAATTAACAAAAACCATATGATCATCTCAATAGATGCAGAAAAAGCATTTGATAAAATCCAACATCCATTCCTATTAAAAACTCTTGAGAGTATAGGAATAAATGGACTTTTCCTTAAAATAATCAGTAGCATCTATTTAAAACCAGCAGTAAGCATCTTATGTAATGGGGACAAACTGCAACCATTCCCAATAAGATCAGGAGTAAAACAAGGTTGCCCACCATCACCATTACTATTTAATATTGTATTAGAAATGCTAGCTTTGGCAGTAAGAGTTGAGAAAGAGATTAAAGGAATAAGAATAGGCAATGAGGAAATCAAATTATCACTCTTTGCTGATGATATGATGGTATACTTAGAGAACCCCAGAGATTCTACCAAAAAGTTATTAGAAACAATCTACATCTTCAGCAAAGTTGCAAGATATAAAATAAACCCACATAAGTCATCAACATTCTTATATATCACTAATAAACCCCAACAGTTAGAGTTACAAAAAGAAATTCCATTTAAAGTAACTACTGATTGTATAAAATGTTTAGGAATCTATCTGCCAAGGGAAAATCAGAAACTTTAGGAGCAAAACTACAGAACACTTTTCACACAAATTAAGTCTGATCTAACCAACTGGAAAAATACTAAATGCTCTTGGATTGGGCGAGCAAATATAATAAAGATGACAATACTACCTAAATTAATCTATTTATTTAGTGCTATACCTATCAGACTCCCAAAAAACTACTTTTATGAATTAGAAAAAATAAAAGAAGGTCAAGAATTTCAAGGGAATTAATGAAAAAAAAATCAAATGAAGGTGGCCTAGCTGTACCAGATCTAAAATTATATTATAAAGCAGCAGTTACTAAAACCATCTGGTATTGGCTAAGAAATAGACTAGTTGTTCAATGGAATAGGTTAGGTTCAAAGGACAAAACAGCCAATAACTTTAATAATATAGTGTTTGACAAATCCAAAGACATCAGTTTCTGGGATAAGAATTCATTATTTGACAAAAATTGCTGGGAAAATTGGAAATCAGCATGGCAGAAACTAGGCATTGACCCACACTTAACACCGTACACCAAGATTAGGTCAAAATGGGTTCATGACCTAGGCATAAAGAATGAGATTATAAATAAATTGGAAGAGCATAGGATAGTTTAACTCGCAGACCTGTGGAAGAGGGAGGAATTTATGACCAAAGAAGAACTAGATATCACTATTGACCACAACATAGAAAATTTTGATTATATCAAATTGAAAAGTTTTTGTACAAACAAAACAAATGCAGACAATATTAGAAGGGAAACAATAAACTGGGAAAATATTTTTACAATCAAAGGTTCTGATAAAGGCCTCATTTCCAAAATATATAGAGACTTGACTCTAATCTATAAGAAATCAAACCATTCTCCAATTGATAAATGGTCAAAGGACATGAACAGACAATTCTCAGACGAAGAAATTGAAACTATAGACATATGAAAATATGCTCCAAATCATTATTAATCAGAGAAATGCAAATTAAGACAACTCTGAGATACCACTACACACCTGTCAGATTGGCTAGAATGACAGAGAAAGATAATGGGGAATGTTGGAGGGGATGTGGGAAAACAGGGACACTGATACATTGTTGGTGGAATTGTGAACACATCCAGCCATTCTGGAGAGCAATTTGGAACTATGTTCAAATAGTTATCAAACTGTGCATGCCCTTTGATCCAACAGTGTTTCTACTGGGCTTATACCCCAAAGAGATACTAAAGAAAGGAAAGGGATCTGTATGTGCCAAAATGTTTGTGGCAGCCCTGTTTGTAGTGGCTAGAAGCTGGAAAATGAAAGGATGTCCATCAATTGGAGAATGGTTGAGTAAATTGTGGTATATGAATGTTATGGAATATTATTGTTCTGTAAGGAATGACCAGCAGGATGAATACAGGGAGGACTGGCGAGACTTACATGAACTGATGCTAAGTGAAATGAGCAGAACCAGGAGATCATTATATACCTCAACAACGATACTGTTTGAGGACATATT
This sequence comes from Antechinus flavipes, assembly GCF_016432865.1. Classification (NCBI taxonomy): domain Eukaryota; kingdom Metazoa; phylum Chordata; class Mammalia; order Dasyuromorphia; family Dasyuridae; genus Antechinus; species Antechinus flavipes. Next base: position 392,780,067 of record NC_067398.1, read on the forward strand.
CTGATGGAAGTGGATCTCTTCGATAAAGAGAGCTTTAATTGATCAAAGATGGACAGAAGCAGCTACACCCAGAGAAAGAATACTGAGAAATGAATATAAACTGCTTGCATTTTTGTTTTTCTTCCCGGGTTATTTATACCTTCTGAATTCAATTCTCCCTGTGCAACAAGAAAACTGTTCGGTTCTGCACACATATATTGTATCTGGGATATACTGTAACCCATTCAACATGTAAAGGACTGCTTGCCATCTGGGGGAAGAGGTGGAGGGAGGGAGGGGAAAAATCGGAACAGAAGTGAATGCAAGGGATAATGCTGTAAAAAATTACCCTGGCATGCATTCTATCAATAAAAAGTTATTATTAAAAAAAAAAAAGAATAATACTCTTGCATTTATGGTCCAGTGAAGTGGAATAGAGTTCTCTGTTATATATTATTTATTATTGGACACAAACATTTGTATAACAGATTTTCTTTTCTTTCTATTTTAAGATAAGAAGAAATGCTCTAGATTAAACTTTTTAGTGTAGAGAGTTGCACATAGTTATTTTCTACATGGATTAATTTTGCATACAAAAATGAAAATAAAAAAATTATTGTATGATAATGAAGTTTTGCAACATACTTAAAATGTATAAATTTGGCTAGTCAGTGTAGTAGCCATAATGGAACTCCTTCCCTACCTCAACTGAATTTTCTCCATCCCTGAGAATTATTGTTCATCTATAGGACCAAAGTTTCATCTTAAATGTGCCTGAAGAGACTGAGAGGAGATTTCAGAGCAGAATCATGAACTGAAGAAGCATAGATTGTTGGTGAGTATATAAACCTCAAAAAAGAAAGAACTGCCTCAGGTTATCAATTGCATTTCCACCTATTCCTCATTCACATTTACATAATAATTATTAAGACTCCTTGTGGATTTTCTGAAGAAATCTTAATTCATTGCAACAGAAAACTCCCCAAAGTCCAAATATATATATATATTTATATATTCATTTATTTGGCTCTGCCAAACTCAGGGAAAAGTTAAGCAAGTCTTTAAAAAAAAAGAAAAGAAAAATAATAAATTCTAGGCCTGTAGATGGTATGACCTAAAAGCACTTGCTTTAAAAGTCCATGTTTAATTAAATAGCTCTATTTTTTTGAACAGAATCCAGGTATGAGGAAAGAAATCTTCTTAAGATCGATTTAAAAATATTTTATGATGAACAAAGTTTCTGCTTGAAGCAACAGATATTTCTAGTCATTGTGGTAAGAACAAAAATTTTTCCTTTGGTTTTAATGTTCTCATCCTCTTAACTGATCATGTCAAATGCTAAAAGCCTGAGGTTATTGTTTTGATGAAAATCTACCTCATTTATCATGGCAATTAGTGACCAAAGAGTAGGATATGAACCCATAATTTTATTTTATTGTTTGCTACCACAGAGATAAGAGCTTAAATATGTCTGTAGTTACCTTTGTTGTGTGGCAAAAGACACAAAAATAAGGTCTGCTCACAGCTCTGCACAAATGTCCTCATTTCTTTTTTCTTGAAACAAATGACACATTATCTCAAATTCTAATCAACTTGAATTTATCATGTTTTTCTTATGTCTATACAGAACAAAGAGAAACCTCACAACACTGACATTGAAATTTGTTATTTTCCATAATATAAATAGATAGGCATTAAGAAATGGTACATTAGGACTTCCAGCCAAGCTGGTGGAGAGGATACACACATCTACTTAAGCTCCACATTTTCTCTCAGAATTTATTTCATGACAAGCTCAGAATTAGTGCTTGACTGGAACCCCCCCCCCAAAAAAAAAAAATTACCAAGAGTAGACATACTTGAAATTCACCAAAAAAGATCTGTTTTTGCTCGAGGACAGGGACAGTTTTAGATTGGGTGCAGGCTGAGGGCAGGCAGTGGCAGCAAGAACACGGCAGGCAGCTCACAGCTGAGCAGACTGGAGTGGGGTGGGGCATGATCTTAGCCATCTCTGTGGGGAGAGCTTTACTATAGTATTGGCTACTTTGCCCTGGCAGCAAGCCAGTAGACAAGCAGAGAAGCTAAAAACACAGGGGGTAAGACTATAACCCCAAAAAGTTAGGGTCTCTTGATTCCTGGCCACACCCACCCAAAACATCTCAGCATACTCCCAAAGCCTCAGAGTTTCAGAGCACAGATGCAGTGCAGCATTGTTGTCCTGCTAGTGCCTCACTGCTGCATGCCCCCTCACCCCAGTCTGTTGAGGAAGCTCAGTAATACCATCCACCCCCCCCCCAAAAAAAAAAAAGCAAATTGCATTTGTTTTATTGTTGTTGTTGTTTTTTTTTTTTTTTTTTTTGCTAGTTTGTTTTCTTTGATTCTTCTCTGATAAAATGAGCAAAAATTTTAAATGAACCCTAACCACTAATAGCTTCTATATGGATAGAGAGCAGACTTGAAACGCTGAGGAGACTAAAAACAGACAATCTCCAGATGAATCCCCAAAGGAGAATATGATCTGGTCCTCAACACAGAAGACTCTCATAGAAGAAATTAAAAAGTCTCTCACAAGAGAGCTATAAGAAAAATGGGGATAGAAAAGAGAAGCTTGGCAAGAGAGCCTGGACAAGTCATCCTATTCATTTAAAGATAGAGTGGATAAAGAAATCAAATCCTTGAAAAACAGAATTAGTGAACTGGAAAAAGAAAATGGCTCTCTAAAAAAAAAAAAATTGGCAAAATGGAAAAAAAATTCCATAGAACAAAACAATTCACTTAAAAACTCAATTGAACAATTAGAAAAATATATTTTAAAAAGTGAGTTAAGAAAATACTTCATTGAAAATCAGAATCCAATAAATGGAATTGAATGACTTGAGGAGACACCAAGAATCAGACAAGCAAAACCAAAATAAAAATGAAACAATGGGAAAAAAATGTCAAATACCTTCTTGGGAAAACAACAGACCTGGAAAATACATCTAGGAGAGACAATCTGAGAATTATTGGATTCCCTGAAAAATATGATGAAAAAAAGAGCCTGGACACTATTTTTGGAAATTATCAAAGAGAACTTCCCAGAAGTTATAGAAACAGAGGGTAAAATAGACATTGAAAGAATTCATTGATCACCTACTGAAAGGGACCCTAAAATCAAAACTCCAAGAAATATAGTGGCCAAATTCCAGAACTTTAAGATAAAGAAAAAAATACAGAAAGCTGCTAGAAAACATCAATTAAAATATAAAGGAGCCACAATAAGGATTGCTCAAGACCTAGCAGCGTCCACATTAAAGGATCAAAGAGCTTGGGATATAATATTCCAAAAGGCTAAGGAACTTGGTATGCAGCCGAAAATAACTTACCCAGCCAAAATGAGCATCTTTTTCCAGGGAAGAAGATGGACAGTCAACAAAATAAGTGAATTACACCTATTTTTGATGGGAAAAAAAATGGAACTAAATAAAAAGTTTGATCTACAAATATAGAACTCAGGAGAAACCTAAAAAGGTAAAAAGAAATCTTGGGAACTCTATTTTTGCTATAAAGATATATAAAGAATGCACACATACCAAACTAGAGGTGGAAAGGAAATTATACCCAGAAAAGGGTAAAGTGGGGATACTACATCTCTCACAAAGAGGCAAAAACAAAACAAAACAAACAAACAAAAAAAACTATTATATCTGAGAGAAAGAATGGAGAGGGATGAATATAGTGTGTATCTTACTGCCATCAGAATTGGCTTAAAGAGAAAAATATTAGACAAATTCAATTTATGGTGAAACTTCTCCTACCTCATTGATAAGTGAGAGGGGAAAAATGAAAAGGGAAGACATAAGCTAAGTGGAAGGGAATACAGAAATTGTGAGGAAAAGGAATAAAATAGGGGAAGTAACTCTAAGATGGGGGGAGAGATATTGAAAAAGGAGGGCTGTGAGAAGCAAATGGTGCTCACAAGTTTAATACTGGGTAGGGGGGTATAGGGGAAGGAAGGGAGAAAAGAATAAACAGGGGTTAACAAGATGGCAAGTAATAAAGAATTGGTAAGTATAAGCATAAATGTGAATGGGATAAACTGCCCCATAAAGAGGAGGCGGTTAGCAGAATGAATTAAAAGCCAAAATCCTACAATATGTTGTTTACAGGAAATACACCTGAAGCAGGATGATACATATAGAGTAAAGGCCAAAGTTTGGAGCAAAATCTACTATGCTTCAGGTGAAGTTTAAAAAAAAAAAAAAGCAGGGATAGCCATCCTCATTTCAGATCAAGCAAAAGCAAAAATTGATCTAATTAAAAGACATGAGGAAGGGCACTATATCTTGCTAAAGGGTAGCATAGATAATGAAGCACTATCAATATGAAACATATATGCACCAAGTGGTGTAGCATCTGAATTCTTAAAAGAGAAATTAAGAGAGCTGCAAGAAGAAATAGACAGCAAAACTATAATAGTGGGAAAAAATCCAACATCCCTTCCTGATAAAAGGGATAGGAATATCCTTTAAGAGGATAGGAATAAATGTACTTTTCCTTAAAATAGTCACAAGCATATATTTAAAACTGTCAGTAAGCATTATATGTAATGGGGATTAACTGCAACCTTTCCCAGTAAGATCAGGAGTGAAATAAGGTTGCCCACTATTACTATTATTATTCAATATTGTATTATTAATGCTAGCCTTGGCAATAAAAGCTGAGAAAGTGATTAAAGGAATTAGAGTAGGTAATGAAGAAACTAAACTATCACTCTTTGCAGATGATATGATGGTATATTTAGAGAATCCCAGAGATTCTACTAAAAAGCTATTGGAAATAATTCATAACTTTAGCAAAGTTGCAGAATAAAAAATAAATCCACATAAACCCTCAGCATTTTTATACATCACCAACAAAATCCAACAATAGGAGATACAAAGAGAAATTCCATTCAAAATAACTGTTGATAGCATAAAATATTTGGGAATCTATCTACCAAAGGAAAGTCAGGAATTATATGAGCAAAATTACAAAACACTTTCCACACAAATAAAGTCAGATTTAAATAATTGGAAAAATATTAAGTGCTCTTGGATAGGCCAACCAAATATAATAAAGATGAAAGTACTCCCTAAACTAATCTATTTATTCAGTGCTATACCAATCAGACTCCCAAAAAACTATTTTAATGATCTAAAAAAAATAACAGCATAATTCATATGGAACAATAAAAAGTTGAGAATCTCAAGGGAATTAATGAAAAAAAAATCAAATGAAGGTGGCCTAGCTGTACCTGATCTAAAACTATATTATAAAGCAGCAGTCACCAAGACCATTTGGTATTGGCTAAGAAATAGATTAGTTGATCAGTGGAATAGGTTAGGTTCACAAGACAAAATAGTCAATAACTATAGCAATCTAGTGTTTGACAAACCCAAAGATCCCAACTTTGGGGATAAGAATTCATTATTTGACAAAAACTGCTGAGAAAACTGGAAATTAGAATGGCAGAAATTAGGCATGGATCCACACTTAACACTGTGTACCAAGATAAGATCAAAATGGGTCCATGATTTAGGCATAGAGTATGAGGTTATAAATTAGTTAGAGGAACATAGGACAATTTACCTCTCAGACTTGTGGAGGAGGAAGGAATTTGTGACCAAAGAAGAACTAGAGATCACAAAATGGAAAATTTTGATTATATAAAATTAAAAAGCCTTTGTAAAACAAAGCTAATACAAATAAGATTAGAAGGAAAGCAACAGATTGGGAAAACATTTTCACAGTTAAATGTTCTGATAAAGGGCATCGTTTCCAAAATAATTTACAAGAAATTAAGCCATCCTTCAATTGACAAATGGTCAAAGGATATGGACAGACAAGTTTCAGATGCTGAAATTGAAACTATTTCCACTCATATGAAAGTGTTCCAAATCCCTATTGATCAGAAAAATGCTCCACCACTACACACCTGTCAGATTGGCTAAGATGACAGGAAAAAATAATGATGAATGTTGGAGAGGATGCAGGAAAACGGGGACACTGATGAATTGTTAGTGGAGTTGTGAACGAATCCAACATTCTGGAGAGCAATCTGGAATTATGAGCCAAAAGTTATCAAAGTGTGCATACCCTTTGATTCAGCCGTGCTACTACTGGGCTTATATCCCAAAGAGATACTAAAGAAGGGAAAGGGACATGTATGTGCCAAAATGTTTGTGGCAGCCCTGTTTGTAGTGGCTAGTGGCTAGAAACTGGAAAATGAATGGATGCCCATCAATTGAAGAATGGTTGGGTAAATTGTGGTTTATGAATTTTATGGAATATTATTATTCTGTATTAAATGACCAGCAGGATGAATACAGAGAGGCTTGGAAAGACTTACATGAACTGATGCTAAATGAAATGAACAGAACCAGGAGATCATTATATACTTCAACAACAATAGTGTATGAGGATGTATTCTGATAGAAGTGGATTTCTTCTACAAAGGGAAGATCTAACTCAGTTCCAATTGATCAACAATGGACAGAAGCAGCTACACCCAAAGAAAGAACACTTGGAAATGAATGTAAACTGTTTGCATTTTTGTTTTTCTTCCCACATTATTTTTATCTTCTGAATCCAATTCTTCCTGTGCAACAAGAGAACTATTTGCTTCTGCACACATATATTGTATCTAGGATATACTATAACATATTTAACATGTATTAGACTCCTTGCCATCTAGGGGAAGGGTTGGAGGTGGGAAGGGAAAAGTTGGAAGAGAAGTGAGTGCAAGGGATAATGTTGCAAAAAATTACCCAGGCATATGTTCTGTCAATAAAAAGTTATAATTATATAAAAAAAAGCTTTAATAAAAAAATAAAAGAATTGTTATAAAAAAGCTTTAATAATTACAATTTTAAAAAGAAATAGTACCTTGAAGTATAATAATTCAGTTAGTAAAATATCCTAATTTACTTTTATAATGAGGAAAAATATTATTTTTCAGTTCCAAAAAGGCTCGGATAGTCTTTGCAAATGAACATGTGTGACAAGGTGAGAAGATAAAAAGCTAATAAAAATTAGAATTCTTCACCTAAAATTCTTAGTTTTTTAAAAAAAAAAATCATATTCTTAGTGTTTTAGTTTTTTCAGTTACATGTAAAAACAATTTTTAATGTTCATTTTTAAAACTTTGAATTCAATTTTCTCCCTTCTTCCCTTTTTACACACCCACCCCTCATTGAGAATGCAATCAATTCGATACATGGCATAATTGTGTAGTAATAAAAACATTTCCATAATAATCATGTTGTGAAAGAAAACATAGACCACGAAAAAAAAATTTTTAAATGAAAAAGAAAAATAAAGATCGTCTGGAAGTACAAAAAGTCAAGAATATAAAGGGAATAAATGAAAAAAAAAAAACACAAAGGATGGTGGCTTAGCTGTACCAAACCTAAAACTATATTAGCAGCAGTAATGAAAACCACTTGGTACTGGCTAAAAAATAGAGTGGTGGATCACTGGAATAGATTAGAGAGACATGACAAAATAATCAAGACTTATAGCAATCTTCTATGTGATAAAACCCCAAACTCCAATTTCTAGAATTATAATTTGACAAAATATCCTGGGAAAATTGGAAAATAATAATTCAGAAAATCAGCATAGACTTACATCTCACACCTCACACCAAAATAAGGTCAAAATGGATACATGATTTGGGCATAAAGGATGAAATCATAAACAAATTAGTAGAACAAGATATAATTTATTCATCAGATCTTTGGAGAAGGGAAGAATTTATGGCCAAGAAGAACTAGAGAATTTTTTGAAAGGCAAAATGGATAACTTTGATTACATTAAATTAACAAAAGTTTTTGTGCAAACAAAACTAAGAGAAACAAGATTGAAAGGGAAGTACACAGCTGGGAAAATCTTTATAGCCAGTATTTGTAGCCATATTCATTTCTAGAATATCTAAAGAACTGTGGTAAGTTTATAAGAATGTAAGTCATTCCCCAATTGATAAATGGTCAAAGGATATGCACAGACAATTTTCAGATGGCTAATTAAAAGTCATCTATAATTATATGAAAAAAAGGTTCTAAATCACTATTGATTAGAGAAATGCAAATTAAAGCAACTCTGAGGTACCATCTTACACCTCTCAGATTGGCTAAAATGACAGGAAAAAAAAATAATGATAAATGTTAGAAGGGACATGGTACACTAATACATTGTTGGTGTAGTTGTGAATTGAACTAACCATTTTTAAGAGCAAACTGGAATTATGCCCCAAAGGGCTATAAAACTGTGCCTTTTACCCAGAAATGCCATTCATTATTAGATCTGTGTCCCTAGAACATCATGAATGAGGGGAAAGGACTCAAATACACAAAAATCTTTGCAGTAGTGTGTGTGTGTGTGTGTGTGTGTGTGTGTGTGTGTGTGATAGCAAAGAATTGGAGAAAAAAGTGGATGTCCATCAGTTAGTGAATGGATGAACAAGCTGTGCTATATTAAGGTAATGGAATATTATTGTTCCATAAAGAAAATGATGAACAAGATGATTATAGAAAGGCCTGGAAAGATTTACATTAATTGAGAAACAAACAGAATCAGGAATACATTGTACACAATAACTTCAAGAGTGTTCATGATCAACTATGAAAGGCTTGATTCTTTTCAGTGGTTCAGTGATCTGAAACAATCCTAATAAACTTTAAAAAGAAAAAAATACTATCTGCATCCATAAAAGATGTAAGAAGACTGACTGTCAATCAACACATGCTATGTTCTCTTATTTTTTCTGTTTTTTTTTTTTTTTTTGGTCTCTCCCACGTTTTTGTTTTTGTTTTTTTTGCTTTTGTTTTTGTTTTTGCTCAGATTTTTCTTTCTCAACATGATTCATAAAGCAATGTGTATTAAAAAATAAATAAACTTACTACAACAGAGGAAAAAAAGAAAAATAAAGAGAGTAAAAAATGTGCACTTAATCTATATCCATACACTAACAGTTCCTTCTCTGAGGATGGATAGTATTTTTCATCTTAAGTACTTCCAACTTATGTTGAAATATGGTATTGCTGAGAATAGGTAAATTATTCACAGCTGATCAGCTTACAATATTGATGTTATTTTGTAAACAGTATGTGTCATTTTGTATCAGCTCATGGAAGCTTTTCCAGGTTTTCCTGAGAACATTCTACTCATTATTTCTCATAGGAGAGCAGTAGTCTATCATCTTAATCATATACTACAATTTGATCAGCCATTCCCTAGTAAATGTATATAGTCTCAATTCCTAGTTCTTTGCCAACAGAAAAGAGCACGCACGTGCATACATACACACACACTCATATATACACATATATGTTTATACATATAGATCTGTTTTTGTAAAGTCGGAACTAACTCTCTGAAGGATCTCAGGATCAGTCCAAGTCGTTGGTCTTAGTGGAGGAGTGAAGAAGGCAGGAGAGCTGTCAGGTGGCTGGTCAAAGATAAGAGTCTGGAATCTGGTGTCTTCTCTTGTGTCTGTGACTGAGAGCTGTGGTTGAGACAGAGTCCTGAGTCTAAGACTCCCTTCAAATACTCCAGTATGATTATGTCATTACCTCACACTGAGCATGTATAACCACATTGAGCATGTGCAACTGTTGAACATTACATCACCCTTAAGTATATGCACTTAACTAGAATGATCACATCAGTAGCTAGAGAATCATTATCTTAATCATACTGAGTCTTTAGCATACCTTTTCAGAGTTTTGGACCTCTACACATTTTCTTTTCTTTTCTTTTTTTAATATCTTTTGAGATACAGACCTAACAGTAGTATCACTAGATCAAAGGGCATGCAGCGGTTTATAGCCTTTTAGTATAGTTCAAAATTGCTCTAGAGAATAGTTGAATAACTTCAAAACCCATCAACAATGCAGTAATGTCTCATTTTTACTCACATCCCTTCCATTAATGGTGCTTTTCTTTTCGTTATGTGTAGATTGGCTAATTTAATAGGTAGAAGGCAGTACCCAGAATTGTTTTAATTTGCATTTCTCTAATTGATAGTAAGTTAGAGAATTTTTTTTCATATAGTTATAGGTAGATTTGTTACTTTATCTGAAAACTATTCGTATGTTTTGATCATTTATTAATTGGGAAATGACTCTTATTTTACAAATTTGACTCCGTTTTCCATGTATTTAAAAAATAAGGCCTTTAAAAGAAAATTTCTTCAATTTTTTTTCAGTTATTATTTCTAACTGTGCTTCCCTCTATCCTATTCCTTCCATCTTATTCCCCACTTTAATTATGTTATTCTCTCTCCTTTTACCCTGTTGCTTCACAAAGTGTTTTGCTTCTGACTAACATCTCCCTGAATCTGCCCTTTTTTATATCAGCACTACTGCCTTCCCTGATCCCCTTCTCCTCCTAGTTTCCTTTAGGATAAAGTAGATTTCTATACCTATTGATGGTATATGTTATTTCCTCTCTGAGTTTATTTTCAGAAGGTTCACTCACACTTCCTTACCTTACCTCCCCTTGCTTGTAAAGTAACAGATTTTTCTTGTTTCTTTTTATGTGAAATAATTTATGCCATTCTAGTTTTCCCTTTCAACTTCTCTCAGTACATTCTTCTCTTACCAACTGGTTTTTCTAATGAAATGTTAATGAAATAGTTCACATTGTCTTATATTTTTCATTCTTTTAATTTTGTTTGATTGTCTCTTGTTTTCTCATAAAGTCCTTAATTTCCATTTGTTCAAATTTAATTTTTAAGGAAAGTTTTTCTTCAGTAGGCTTTAGTAACTTCACCATTTGGCCAATTCTACTTTTTTTAAGGAGTTTTTTTTTTTTTCCCTTCAGCAAATTTTTACACTTCTCTTTCCATTTGACTAATTCAACATTTTAAGGCATTTATTTTCCTTGTTAACTTTTTGTACCTATGTAACCATTTAACTTAATCTGTCTTTTAAGGTTTTATTTTTTCAGCATCTATTTCATTTCCTTTATATATGTATTGACTCTTTTTTTCATGATTTTCTTACATCACTCTCTTTCCCCAATTTTTCTTCTACAGCTCCTATTTGTTTTTCAAAATGCTTTTTGAACTCTTCCATGTCCTAAGACCAATTTATTTTTTTTTCTTGGAGCTTTTGTATATAGAAATTTTGACTTTCTTACCTTTGTGAGGGATGTAGAAGACCCTTACCCAAAATGACTACTCAGAGATTATTCAGTAAAAATCAGAAAAGTTGTTTATTGAAAACCTCCAGAGAATGAGCCATCCCATCATGAGAAAAGAAAGAGAAAGCTCGTGGTAGGAGGGTTAAAGAATTAGTAAAGATATATAGCTTTTATACGTTCTGTTATAAAGAATTACATCATAAATTGGGGAGCATTGAGAAATAGGTGCTCTCTCCCCTTATTGAATATTAAACATTGTTGCCAAAGGCAGATTAGAACAGAATGATTTGTTTCCCTGATTCCAAGAGGAATCATCAGTCAGACCTTCAAATTTCAGATTACTCAGCTGACAGCATTTAATAATCTAAATAGTGATAACATTGAACAAGGACAAATGTCATCATTTCTGGTTAAGTAAATATATCTAAAATTTTAAGTAAATATTGGCTGGCACACAACATACTTCTGTAGGTCACAGAGACATAGAAATAATAAAAAATACAGGAAAAATAATTTAAACATTCCTTTCTTTATCTTGTCTCTCCATTCCACACACCTTCTTCTGAGTGGGGGTTTTAATCTTCCTTGTTACTATAATGCTATACTTACATATACTATACGAACTATAGTCAGAATTATTTTCTATTGTTTACTCATATTCTTACCTATTTCTTGACTTTTAATTCTTTGTTAAAGTAAGGCTCTGCTTCTAAGAGAGAGCATAAACCATCCTAAGCTTTAGGGTTGTTTGTTGTTGTTGTTGTTGTTGTTGTTGTTGTTGTTGTTGTTGTTTGTTTGTTTGTTTCCAGCTGTTTTTAGAGATACTTCTTGGGATCTATAAGTTTTCAGTTCTTTAGGTGATATGATCTAAGGAAATGTATGTTTGCTCCTCTCCTGGCCTGTGTTGTGTTCTGTGAGTGACCACAAATATTCTTTTCTGCTCCAGGATTGTTAGAAAGGTCTATTCTCCACTGTAGCAATAATCTCTGGTCTACTAGTGGTCCTCTTCACCTAGAGACCACCATTTAAGACTGTGGCTCAGATCTAAATGTGGGAAAAAACAACAAGGACATGCCTTAATGTTAACAAAGAGACCCATGCAATCTCCTTTTTCCAGTTAGTGGGCATAGAATTTTAGAATTAGTTTGTATAGCAGTTGATTCAGTTGCACTGAGGCCTGATACTGGTTTGCTGAGGCCCTGTTTACTTTGATTTAGTTTCTGCTAGACTGTGTTTCACTTTTGCCCTGGTGCAACAGACCTTTCCTACTGATCTTCTAAATTGTCTTGGGCTGGAAAATTGTTTCACTTCATCTTTTTTGGGGGAGGTGATTCTGCCACTCTAAAATTTGTGTAGCATCATTATTTAATGATACTTGAAAGTATCTTTAAAGATACTTGGAAGAACTTAGACAAGTCCCTACCTTCATTCTACCATCTTGGCTCTTCCTCTTTCTCAGTTTACTTTTAATCTATTAGAGTTGTTAAAGTGAATTATATAAGTGTAATTGCAAAGAATCTGATATTTTATTATTTTGGTAACTCTAAGTGTGGTAATTTCCTCAACAAATACAGATTGTTAAATATTCTCATGACTCAATTGGTTTGTGTCAGAGAGCTGTCCAAACCATGTGAAAGTCAAATGACTTTCCTAAGGTTACAAAGATTTAAAAAAATGTTACAATTCTAATTTGATGACAATTCTTCTTGACTCGAACAACATAGACACCATGCTTATTTTAAATAAAAGTCATTTAGAATCTAGAAGAAAATTATTTTAAAAGATCTAGCATTATATATGCTGTAGAAAATTCAGAAAAAGATAAAGTTAGTAGTCAATATGTAAAAGATCTATTGACCATGTTCCAAATATAATGAAATCTGACTCGAGGACCTCAAATTATCATATAAGGTAATAAACATATTACACTTGTTACTCTAGAGAAATTGTGTAGGTAAAAAAAAAAAAACTAATTTAAAAGATGACAGAAAAAGTCATAGATGGTTTTCCCATAAGAAATAAAGGACATTGATAATATTTAAGACACTATCCTTTCACCTAAGGCTGTAACGTATTTACTGAGGAAGGTGAGCTTGATGCAACTATCACATATACAGACAAAATAGCCATCATCAGAGACACATGACATGAGTAGGTCATTGGTATAATCCAATGGGCATTTCTTAGAATAATATATCCATGATGGCTTAAACAGCATAGACAGGGATGGTAATAAGTAACCTGCAATCATCTGAAATTATTCCACCTTTGATTAGTTCTAAGTGTAAGGAAATTTTGCCTTAAGTGGATTGTAAGTTTCTCTCTATAAGCATCATCTAGAATCAAACAGAGAAAGCACATTCTCTTTCTCTCATAACAGAGGAAATTAATGCAAAGGAAGAAAAGACTCTGAGAGGCTAAGTATCATTTATCAGATCACTAAAATAGTATATGTTGGAGATTAGATTTGAGTCTGGCAACTATGGTTTGAGCCTGCAACTTTGTCTGTTATATCATGATGTATAATACTTGTATTGGTCTGTCTTTGTACACTATTCTAGATTTCCAGGGCCATAAATACCAGTCTTCGGAGTATCACCAGTATACAAGAAGATGAGTCAATCTTAAGGTGTAAAACAGCCTTTATTTATTGGTAATCTCAGCAGGGATTAGTAGGAAGGAAGAGCAAGTGTATGTATGTCTCTGTCTCTCTCTCTCTGCATCTCTGGACTCAAAACTGGTTATTTATATTTACTCTCCTCTGGGATTACTTTATGCCTAGCCCAGTCAGCATTGCAAAGGTTGATCAGCAAAAGGGAGACATCTGGAGTTCGTATTGTGTTCTAAGAGGAAATCTAGTGAGAGGACACACTCCTCGTTATCTCAAAGAACCTTTAACACTTGTAAGACACAACCTCCTGCCTCAGAGGCCAAGCCTGGGCCTGCCCTACCAATTGTTGTGGCATACATGGCAATTCGCAGAGAAGGAGAAATGTCCTTAACAATTTTTATTTTATTTCTCTAGAAGGCATTATGGGAGTGAAATGAGTGACAGAAATTATCCAAAAAGTTTCAAGTAATAAGTATAAATCTTGAAGCCTGAGGTCCTCAGTGCTCTAAGTGAATCTGGCATATGTGTTATGCAGTGATACATTAGATTAAGCTCATGGTTAGATAAGACAAACTGAAAAGCCCCTGTTTCATAGTAATTTTATCTTTGGGAATAGTTATGAAACATGTATAGTTCATGACTATATCCCTAGAGAGATGTGAATTCTTTAAATAGCCTTGTGCTAATTTCCTTTATGGCTCTCAGAGATGTCCACATTCTCTCATGACTTGAATTATTGTTCATAAAAAAATATATGTGCGTGGAATATATGTATTCCAAGAAATTACTTTATAAAAAGTAAAACTAGTCGCATGAAACACAGTTTATGACAGAATAATGCACCATATTTAAAAGCAAATACCGGATGATTCCATTGGAGTATTTCAGTTTACAATAAGCCACTGTGACTATAGTAATCTAGTACTTGACAAATGCAAAGACCCCGACTTTTTGGATAAGAACTCACTATTTGAAAAAACTCCAGGGAAAAATGGAAAATTGTATGGCAGAAACTAGGCATTGACCCACACCTAATACCACATACTAAGATAAGGTTGAAATGGGTTTATGATTTAGTCATAAAGCATGATATTATAAGCAAATTAAAATTAAAAAAGGTTAGTTTACCTCTCATATGTGTGGAGAAGGAGCAAATTTGTGACCAAGGAAGAACTGGAGTACATTATTGAAAACAAAATAAATAATTTTGATTTTATTAAGTTAAAAAGTTTTTGTACAAACAAACCCAAATGCAGACAAATTAGAAGAGAAGGAATAAATTGGGAAAACCTTTTTACATTAAATGTTTTGATAAAGGCCTCATTTCTAAAATATATAGATAATTTACTCAAATTTATGAAAATTCAAGTCATTCTTCAGTTGAAATATGGTCAAAGGATATGAACAGACAATTTTCAGATGAAGAAATTGAAAGTATTTCTAGTTATATCAAAATGTACTCTAAATCACTATTGATCAGAGAAATGTAAATTAAGACAACTCTGAGGTACCATTACATACCTCTCAGATTGGCTAAGATGACAGGAAAAGATAATAACAAATGTGGGAAAACTGGGACACTAATGCATCATGGGTGATATTGTGAATGGATCCAACTATTCTGCAGAGCAATTTGGAATTATGCCCAAAGAGCTATCAAATTGTACGTACATTTTGATCCAGTAGTGTTTCTACTGGGCTAATAATCGAAAAAGATCATAAAAGAGAGAAAGGGACTCACATGTGGAAATATGTTTGTGGCAACACTGTAGTGGCAAGAAACAGGAAACTGAGTGAATGCCCATAAATTGGAGAATGGCTGAATAAATTATGCTATATGAATGTTATAGAATACTATTGTTCCATAAGAAATGATCAGCTGGATGATTTTGGAGAGAGCTGGAGAGACTTATATGAACTGATGCTAAGTGAAGTGAGCAGAACCAAGAGATCATGGCAACAAAAAGATTATGTGAATATAAATTCTGATGCATGTACCTCCTTTCAACAGTGAGATGATTGAAACTACTTCCAATGATCTTTTGATGAATGGAATTATCTACAATCAGAGAGAGGACTATGGGAACTGAGTGTGGTTCACAAGATAGCATTTTCATTCTTTTTCATGTTTACTTGCATTTTGTTTTTCTTTTTTTTTTCCTTTTTGATCTGATTTTTCTTGTATAGCACAATAATTGTATAAATATGTATATACATAATGGATTTAACATATATACATATATGTGTATATATATTTAACATGTTTAAAAAATATGTAGCCAATAGGAAAACACTTCACATAGCTAGTTAAGAAACCATTCAGATACCATAGAGTCAAAGTCAAGATCACAGAAGAATTAGCAGCTATAACACTGGAGGAATTGAGAGGTTGGAATATGATATTCTAGAAGATAAATCTATTTCTTGCAGAATAATAATATTCCATAACATTCATATAACACAATTTATTCATCCATTCTCAAATTGATGGGCATCCATTCAGTTTCCAGTTTCTAGCCACTACAAAAAGGGCTGCCACAAACATTTTTGCACATGCAGGTCCCTTTTCCTTCTTAAAAATCTCTTTGAAATATAAACCCAGTAGTAACACTACTGGTTCAAATGATATGCACACTTTGATAACTTTTTGAGCATTGTTCCAAATTGCTCTCCAGAACGGTTGGATTCATTCACAATTCTAACAATGATGATTAATGTCCCATTTTTTCCTACATCCCCTCCAACATTCATCATTACCTTTTCCTATCATCTTAGCCAATTGGAAAGGTATAGAGTGGTATCTCAGAGTTGTCTTAATTTTCAGTTCTCTAGTCAATAATGATTTGGAGCACCTTTTCATATGACTAGAAATAGTTTCATTTTTTTCATCTGAAAATTGTCTGCTCATATCCCTTGACCATTTATCAAGTGGAGAATGGCTTGATTTCTTATAAATTTGAGTCAATACTCTATATATTTTAGAAATGAGGCCTTCATTGGAACCTTTGAATGTAAAAATGTTTTCCCAGTTTATTGCTTTCCTTCTAATTTTGTCTGCATTACTTTTGTTTGTACAAAACTTTTTAACTTAATATAATCAAATTTTTCCATTTTGTGATCAATAATGATTTCTAATTCTTCTTTGGTCATCAATTCCTTTCTCCTGCACAGGTCTGAGAGATAAACTATGTTATTTTTTTTTCAATTTTTAAAAGATATCATTCTTTATGTCCAGATCATGAACATATTTTGACCTTATCTTGATATACAGTATTAAGTTTGGGTCAATGCCTAGTTTCTGCCATATTAATTTAAAATTTTCCCAGCAGTTTTTGTCAAATAGTGAATTCTTATCCCAAAAGCTAAGGTCTTTGGGTTTGTCAAAGACTAGATTGCTATAGCTATTGACTATTTTATCCTATGAACCTAATCTATTATTTAACTAGTCTATTTCTTAGCAACTACCAAATGTTTATGATGACTGTTGCTTTAAAATATAGTTTTCAATCTGGTACAGCTAAGCCAACTTCTTCTTCTTCTTCTTCCTCTTCTTTTTTTTTTTTTTCTTCTTCTTTTCATTAGTTCCCTTGAAATTCTTGACCTTTTGTTCTTCCAGATTAATTTTGTTGTTAATTTTTTTAGGTCAATAAGATAGTTTCTTTGGAGTTTGATTGGTATAACACTAAAAAAAAGATTAGTTTAGGTAGTATTGTCATCTTTATTAAATTGGCTCAACCTATCCAAGAACATTTAATATTTTTTTTTCAATTGGTTAGATATGACTTTATTTGTGTGGAAAGTATTTTGTAGTTTTGCTCATCTACTTCCTGACTTTCCTTTGGCAGATAGATTCCCAAATATTTTGTACTATCAACAGTAATTTTAAATGCAATTTCTCTTTGTATCTCTTGCTGTTGCATTTTGTTAGTGATGTATAAAGATGCTGATGTTTTATGTGATATTAATTTCATATCCTGAAACTTTATTAAAGTTTTAGATTATTTCTAATAGCTTGTTAGTAGATTCTCTGGGGTTTTCTAAGTATATCATTGTATCATCTACAAAGAATGATAATTTTGTTTCCTCATTACCTACTCTAATTCCTTTAATCTCTTTTTTCATCTATGATTGCCAAAGCTAGCATTTCTAAT
This sequence comes from Antechinus flavipes, assembly GCF_016432865.1. Classification (NCBI taxonomy): domain Eukaryota; kingdom Metazoa; phylum Chordata; class Mammalia; order Dasyuromorphia; family Dasyuridae; genus Antechinus; species Antechinus flavipes. Next base: position 392,797,974 of record NC_067398.1, read on the forward strand.
ACAATATTGAATAGTAATGGTGAGAGTGGGCAACTTTATTTCACTCCTGATCTTTTTGGGAATGGTTCCAGTTTATCCCCATTACAAATGATGCTTACTGATGGTTTTAAATAGATGCTACTTAGTTTTAAGGAAAAGCCCACTTATTCCCATGTTCTCTAGTGTTTTTTTTTTTAATAGAAATGGGTGTTGAATTTTATCAAATGTTTTTTCTGCATCTATTGAGATGATCAATTTTGTTATTTTTTTATTGATAAAGTCAATTATGCTAATAATTTTCCTAATATTGAACCAGCCCTGCATTCCAGTATAAATCCTACTTGGTCATGGTGTATTATCCTGAGCATGATTTTCTGTAGTCTCTTTGCTAACATTTTATTTAAGATTTTAGCATCAATATTCATTAGGGAAATTGGTTTAAAGTTTTCTTTCTCTTTTTTTATTTTTTTTTTTGTTTTTGTCGTTCATGAATGATTTAGGTGTCAATACCATGTCTGTGTTATAAAAGGAATTTGGTAGGAATCCTTCATTCCCTATTTGTTTTCCAAATAGTTTATAAAGTATTGGGATTAATTGTTCTTTAAACATTTGGTTGAATCCACATGTAAATCTATCTGGCACTGGGGATTTTTTCTTAGGGAGTTAATTGATATATTGTTCTATTTCTTTTTCTAAAATGGGGCTATTTAAGCAATTTACTTCCTCCTCTGTTAATGTGGGCAAGCTATATTTTTTGTACATATTCATCCATTTTACTTAGGTTATCAAACTTATTGGCATTAAGTTGGGCAAAATAACTTCTAAGTTTTGCTCTAATTTCCTCTTCATTAGTGGAAAGTTCTCACTTTTAATTTTTAAAAGTAACAATTTGATTTTTCTTTTTCTAATCAAATTTACCAAAGGTTTATCTATTTTTTTCCCATAAAATCAACTCTTTGTTTTATTTATTAATTAAATAGGTTTTTTTTTAAATTTTCAGTTTTATTAACCTCTCCTTTTAATTTTAGAATTTCAAGTTTAGTGTTTTATTGGGGTTTTTTCATTTGCTCTTTTTCTACCTTTTTTAGTTGCAAGCCCAATCATTGATCTTCTCTTTCTCTATTTTATGCAAATAAGCCTCTAGAAGTATAAACTTTCCCCTTATTGCTGCTTTGACTGCATCTCACAAATTTTGGTATGTTTTCTCATTACTATTATTCTCTTGGTTGAAATTATTAATTTTGTCTATGATTTGCTGTTTCACACATCCATTCTTTAGTATGAGATTATTTCATTTCCAATATCTTTTGGCTCTATTTTTCCCTAGCATTTTATTGAAAGTAGCTTTTATTGCATTGTGATCTGAAAATAAATATTTACTATTTCTGCCTTTTCTGTCTTTGATTTTGAGGTCTTTATGTCCTAATATATGTTCAATTTTTGTATAGGTTCCATGAACTGCCGAGAAGAAAGTGTAATCCTTTCTATATCTATTTAGTTTTCTCCAAAGATCTATCATACCTAACTTTTCTAGTATTCTATTTACCTCTTTAACTTCTTTCTTATTTATTTTGTCATTTGATTTATCTAGTTCTGAGAATGCAAGCTTGAGATCTCCCATTATTATAGTTTTTCTGTATATTTCTTTCAGCTCTCTTAATTTCTTCTTTAGGAATTTAGATTCTACACTACTTAGTGCTTTTATGTTTAGTGTTGATATTACTCCATTATCTATGGTACCCCTATGCAAGATAAAGTTTCCTTCCTTTTCTCTTTTAATTAGATCAAATTTTTTCTTTTGCATGATCTGAGATCAGGATGGCTACCCCTGATTTTTTTTTTTTTAACTTCAACTAAAGCATAATAGATTCTGCTCCAGCCTTTTACATTTACTCTATATGTATCACCTTGCTTTAAATGTGTTTCCTGTAAACAATATATTCTAGGATTCTGGTTTTTAATCTAGCTTGCTATCCATCTTCACTTTATAAGAGATTTTACCCCATTTACATTTATAGTTAAAACTAATAGTTCTGTATTTTCTACCATCTTATTTTCCCCAGATTATATTTTCTCTTTTCTTTCCTCCTTACTCCCCCTCCTCAGTATTTAACTTAGGGGCACCACTTGACTTAAGCAGCCCTCAGCTTCAGAAACCTTCCCCCTTTCTTATACCTTTCCCTACCATTTCTGTATCACCTTCTATTTAGCCCATTATTTCCCTTTTCTTTTTTCCTCTCCCACTTTTCATGGAGGTGAGAGAATTTTCTATGCAAACCAAATATGTATATTTCCAACTTGAGCCAAATCTGATGAGAGTAAGATTCACATAATGTTCATACCCCTTCCTTCTTTCCCTCAGATAGGTTTCCTTGCTTCTTTTGAGATGTAATTTCCCTCTTTTTACCTCCACTTTTCCCTTTTTCTGGTACAATCCCCTTCCCACCTCTCATTCCTTTTTTGTATTATAACAGTAAAATCAAATTGCACATTCACTCTCTATGTATGCCCATAACAAAAATACATTACTTAAGAGTTCTTTATACCTTGTTATGCTTCTCTTGAGTCTGAAATTTGGAGGTCAAATTATTTGTTTAGCTCTGTTTTTTTTTCCACCAGAAATAAAGGGAATTCACATATTTCATTTAGTGCCAATCTTCTTTTTTTGGAGTACATTCTACCTTTGGCTTTAATTTCTCTTCTGGTCTACTGCTTCACAACCATAGCAGAGCAACCAACCTGTGGTAGAGTCCTCCCTGTAAATTTTCCAGTCACGGAGACTGCCCCTGCCCTGGTCTGCTCCGTATGCTAGCCTCTCCTATCTCCCTGCTTGTGCTGGCCTGCTCCTGCTGCTTAAGACAAACCTTTTCTGAAGATCTTCCAGATTATATTCAACTGTTAAGTTGTTGTACTTTCAATCTTCATGAATTTTGCCAGTCAAGTGTTATTTTTGAGGCTGAATTTGGTAATTAGTAGTGAGGGTATGAGAGATGCTTAGAATGTCAGGTGTGCCTTCTCTACCATCTTTGCTCCACCCCTACCATTACAGAACTTAGAAGAGGAAGTGGAAGAAGCTAAGAAAGGCAGTTTTTTTTTTTTTTAGACTGTCAATAATGATTTACTTTTTGGAACTCTGAAGATGAGATCTTTGACAGTGACTATGAAGCATACCAACCAAATCATGTTGCTCTTGGTGAATGAATGCCTATGAATAAAGTCAGAAAGAAAAAAAAAGACAATGGAAGCAAAAAAGAAGGTGGTTGAACTCATTGTATTGTGTGTCCAAAGAGAACAAAAGACATCATTTCATAGAATATTTGGTCATCTCATATTGCTATGGACATGTAAAAAAAAGAAAAATAATAATTACAGTGGGGTAGGGCATTCTCAACATCTTGCAGTTAATTGTATGACTATAAAATATGATCTGCTGTAGAATATTATTTTGAATTTCTACTCTGTCCTTTATTACCCCTTCATCAAGAATTCTCTCAGTACATGCATATTGCAATAGCATGATTCAATTAGAAAGTACTAGATGGTGGATCAGAGAAACTAAATTCAAATATTACCTCCATAATAATCTTTCTTACTTTCCTCATCAGTAGAAAGATGGCATTCAAGTAGATGGTTTCTGAGATCCCTTGTGAATCTCTAATGGTATAGTATTAAAAAATTTCAAAGAAATGGCAATGTAGGCTTATGGTCTAGTAATTATTGTTATCCAAATTGTTTTAAAGTAAAAGTAAGGTATATTTGCATTCCCCCATTCTTGCAAATGCTTAGCTTCTTTTTATCAGCTATTTGATAATGAATTCAGTATCATACTACAAATTCTGTAATCTTCAGAATAGAACTTTTCTATATGTAATTAATCTCATTCAGATTTTTTTTTTTCTCTCTGTGTATGTTTTCTTTAGTGGCATGTCTATGTGGAGAATCTTGGGGACTATGATGCCAGAGTCCAAATATGGAAGATCCAGTATTACTGACTGAGAAAAGAATATGTTGCAGTAAAATAAAACATCACTGTAAAGTCTATTTTTCAATAATATATTTCCTGTATAAATTTGCAAAGCTTAATCATATACAGAGAGAGGAAGTCACTGATAGCTTCAATTCTATATTTTTGATGGGCTTACAAAATAATTTTCTTGCTTTTGAAAGTGTTTTTGTTTTTGTCATTTTATAGATAGGCAAAATTTTTTTATTTCACAACAAATATTTAATCACATATTTGTCTATAGCCTTAAGGTAAGTAACTTTTGATTTATGTTGATTTAGATTTAGCTGTATTTTGGGGTAGTAGGAGTGAACTTTTTACAAGTTATACATTATACTGCCAATTGTTAGATATGTTATGCAAAACAAAACAAAACAAACCATTTGGTGTGAATTTAAAATTGTAAGCTCCATGCTTCAATAACTAAATATTTGACTAGTCCTTTGATAATTTCAGAAAATCAAAATAAAGTTAAATTATGATTTAAGGGAGCATTACAAAAAAGCTATTTTTAATTTTAAATTAAAAGGGAGAAGAAAAAAGGGGATATATTCAGAATCTAATGAAAATTGAGAATACCTAAAAAGGAACATGAAAAACAAATTGAAATTCTATATTCTCTGCATGAAATTTATTATTGTTCTTATTTTTCATCAATTCAGTATTGCACAGAAGCTTTTCTTCAAAGACATGGATATTAAGACGTGATGAAACTGATGAATAGTGAAAAAAGGAAACAGTTCCAAAGTTTCAAAAGAACAAATGGTTAATCACAGCCCACTTTCATTAAATCTCTTATTCTTACAATTTAAACATGTATTGTTAGGTATATTGATATAAGTATATTGAATCCATAAATATGTGATAGATGTACAATGCTCAATTTATGACTCATAAAATAAAAGTTTTTTTTTTATTTTTAATGAAAAAAAAAAGAATAAGCACTTTTTACTTAGCATCTTTCACAGAACTGTATTATAGTAAAGATGTGGTCTCAGAGGCAGAGTCAAGATGGTAAAGCAAAGGCAGGAACTTGACCAGTTTCTCTTCCAAACTGATACAAATTCATTTAAATAATAATTTTAAAAAATTGATCATTAGGACATCCAAAAAGACAGAGTAGAAAGAACATTTTCCAGCCAAAGACAATTTAGAAGCTGCCTTCTGTAATACAAGGTCTGTGATACTGTGGGGGAGTTCAGTATGCAGTCCAGGGACAACATGCTGGTGCAGCCATGGATCCAGCCCCAGTCCCAGCCTGATCCAACCTCTGAATCTGTGGCAGTTCTGAAGGCCTCCAGACCTCTCAAGCCAGAGACACTAAAGAGGCCCTGAAAGGTCTACAGAAAAGGTCAGTGGAACCAAGAGCACAATACTAGCCTAGGCACAGCCCAGCCCCACCATCAGTGAGGCCTCCATATCAGTGAGTGGGGTCCCTAAATCTGCAGTAGTGCTGGCGGTTTCTGGATCTCTCAGCCTGGGGACACCAGGGAGGACTTAGAAGGTTAGTGGAGAGTATGTGTGGCAAAAGCATAGGAGTCTGGTTTGCAGTCCAAATGAAGCCCTGATCAGTAAAGCCCAAGCCTGGGCTAGGAGATCTTCTATCTACAGTAGGGTAGGGATACACTTTATCAATAGCTCCAGGCATTGTTGTCAGATTCCTAGAAGGATTTCTGAAAGCACCTGCACAAAACCTTGAAGCTTAGGACAATGAACTCTTCACCTAGGGAAAAAAAAAAGAGCCCTACTTTAAGTAAAACTTAAAAGTAGAATAACAGGCTAGGAAAATGAGCAGAAAACAAAAAGTTTCTGACTATTGATAGTTATTATTGTGACAAGAAGAATCAAAACACACATTCAGATGGTATCAAAGTCAAAGCTCCTACATCCAATGTCTCCAAAAAAAAATAAGAATTTGGTTCAGGCTATGGAAGAGATCAAAAGGGATTTTGAAAATCAAGTAAGAGAAATAGAGGAAAGATTAGGGAAAGATTTGAAAGAAATACAAAAGGAGATATAAAAAACTAATAAGGAAAAGAATGCCATAAAAAGTAAAATTGGCCAATTAGTGAAGAAGATACAAAAGCACACTGAAGAAAACAATTCCTTTCAAAAAAGAATTGAGCAAATGGAAGCTAATGTCTTTATGAGAAATCAAAATACAATACAATAAAATAAAAAAATGGGGAGAAAATAGGGGAAAAATGTGAATTATCTCATTGGAAAAATAATGGGCCTGGAAAATAGATCCAGGAGAGATAATTTTAAAATTGTTGATCGACGTCTGCCCAAGATGGCAGAGAGGAGGCACACCGCTGTGTAAGCTCCACATTTTCTCTCAGAATCCATTTCACTACAAGCCTCTGAATTAATGCTTGACTGAAAAAAAAAAAACACAAATATTTACCAAGAGAAGACATCCTTGAGATTTGCCAGGAAAGGTCTGTTTTTGCTTGAGGGCGGGGAATGTTTTAGATCAGGCACAGGTGGAGGGCAGGCGGCAGCAGCGAGAGCATGGGAGGAAGCTCACAGCGGAGCAGACTGGAGCGGGGTGGGGTGTGATCTCAGCCATTTCTGTGGGGGGAGCTTTGCTACAGGATTGGATACTTTGCTCTGACAGCAAGTCAGTAGCCCAGCATAGAAGCTAAAAACACGGGGGGTGAAGAATGCAATTACAAAAAGCTGTAGTCTCTCGGATCTGGCCACCCCTCCCCAACAGTGTCTCAGCACACTCTCGGAGTCTCAGAGCACAGGTGCATCACATTCCTGCTAGTGCCTCGCTGCTGCCCCCACAGTCTGTAGAGGAAGCTTGGTAACACCACCCAGGCCCTCCCCCAAAAAAGCAGACTCCATTTAGGGTTTTTTTTTTTTCTTTGCTAGTTTGTCTTTGATTCTTCTCTGACAAAATGAGCAAAAAATTGAAAAGGACCTTAATCCTTGACAGCTTCTATATGGATAGAGAGAAGACTCTAAACTTTGAGGAGACTTAAAACAGACTGTCCCCAGGTGAATCCCCAAAGGAGGAGATCATCTGTTCCTCAGCACAGATGAATCTCATAGAAGAAATTAAAAAGGCTCTCACAAGAGAGCTAGAAGAAAAATGGGAAAAAGAGAGGGAGGTTTGGCAAGAGAGTCTGAAGAACTCATCCCACACATTTAAAAACAGAGTGGATAAAGAAATCAAATCCTTGAAAAATAGGATTAGTGAACTGGAAACAGAAAATGGCTCTCTAAAAAACAAAATTGGCGAAATGGAAAAAAATTCCATAGAACAAAACAATTCAATTGGACTATTAGAAAAAGATATTAAAAAAGTGAATGAAGAAAATACTTCATTGAAAATCAGCATCGAACAAATGGAATTGAATGACTCAAGAAGACAAGAAGAATCAGTCAAGCAAATCCAAAAAAATCAAACAATGGAAAAGAATGTGAAATACCTTCTGGGGAAAACAACAGACCTGGAAAATAGATTCAGGAGAGACAATCTGAGAATTATTGGATTCCCAGAAAAGTATGATGAAAAAAAGAGCCTGGACACTATTTTCCAGGAAATTATCAAAGAGAACTGCCCAGAAGTCATAGAAACAGAGGGTAAAATAGAAATTTAAAGAATTCATCGATCACCTACTGAAAGGGATCCTAAAATCAAAACACCAAGAAATATAGTGGCCAAATTCCAGAACCCTCAGATGAAGGAAAAAATACTGCAAGTGGATAGAAAAACCCAATTCAAATATAAAGGAACCACAATAAGAATCACCCAGGATTTAGCAGCATCCACATTAAAAGATCAAAGGGCCTGGAATATGATATTCCGAAAGGCTAAGGAACTTGGTATGCAACCAAAAATAACTTACCCAGCGAGAATGAGCATCTTTTTTTCCAGGGAAGAAGATGGTCATTCAACAAAATAAGCGAATTTCACCTATTTTTGATGAAAAAAACAGAACTTAACAAAAAGTTTGATCTACAAATATAGAACTCAAGAGAAACCTAAACAGGTAACAATAAATCTTAGGAACTATATTTCTGCTATAAAGATGTATAAAGAATGCATATATACCTTGTTCTAGACACTAGATGTGGAAAGGACATTGTACCATACAAAGAGCAAAGTGGGGGTACTACATCTCATGAAGAGGCAAACGAAACCTATTATATCTGAGAGAAAGAATGGAGGGGGATGAATATAGTGGGTATGTTACTGCCTTCAGACTTGACTTTAAGAGAAAAATTTTTGACATATTCAATTTATGGTGAAACTTCTCCCACCTCATTGAAAAGTGAGAAGGGAAAAGTGAAAAGGGAAGGAATAAACTAAGTGGAAGGGAATACAGAAACTGTGAGGGAAAGGGGTAAGATGGGGGAGGAACTCTTAAGGCGGGGGGAGGGATACTAAAAAGGGAGGGCTGTGAGAAGCAAGTGGTGCTCACAAGCTTAATACTGGGAAGGGGGGTAAGGAGGAACAAAAGGGGGAAAAGCATAAACACGGGTTAGCAAGATGACAAGTAATATAGAATTGGTAATTTTAACCATAAATGTGAACGGGGTAAACTCCCCCATAAAGAGGAAGCAGTTAGCAGAATGGATTAAAAGCCAGAATCCTACAATATATTGTTTACAGCTAACACAACTGAAGCAGGGAGATACATGCAGGTTAAAGGTAAAAGGTTGGAGCAAAATCTACTATGCTTCAGGTGAATTCAAAAAAGCAGAGGTAGCCATCCTGATCTCAGATCAAGCTAAAGCAAAAATTGATCTAATTAAAAGAGATAAGGAAGAGCACTATATCTTGCTAAAGGGTAGCATAGATAATGAAGGAAAATTGATATTAAACATACATGCACCAAGTGGTGTACCATCTAAATTCTTAAAAGAGGAATTAAGAGAGCTGCAAGAAGAAATAGACAGCAAAACTATAATAGTGGGAGATCTCAACCTTGCACTCTCAGAATTAGATAAATCAAACCACAAAATAAATAAGAAAGAAGTCAAAGAGGTAAATAAAATACTACAAAAATTAGATATGATAGATCTCTGGAGAAAACGTAATGGAGACAGAAAGGAGTACACTTTCTTTTCAGTAGTTCATGGAACCTATACAAAAATTGACTACATATATATTAGGACATAAAAACCTCAAACTCAAATGCAGTAAGGCAAAATAGTAAATGCATCTTTTTCAGACCACAATGCATTGAAAATTACATTCAACAAAAAGCCAGGGGAAAGTAGACCAGAAAATAATTGGAAACTAAATAATCTCATACTAAAGAATGATTGGGTGAAAAAGCAAATCATAGACATAATTAATAAATTCACCCAAGGAAACGATAATAATGAGACATCATACCAAAATGTATGGGATGCAGCCAAAGCGGTAATAAGGGGAAATTTCATATCTCTGAAGGCCTATTTGCATAAAATAGAGAAAGAGAAGCTCAATGAATTGGGCTTGCAACTAAAAATGCTAGAAAAGGAATAAATTAAAAACCCCCAATCAAATCCTAAACTTGAAATTCTAAAAATAAAAGGAGAGATCAATAAAATTGAAAGTAAAAAAAAAAAAAAACTATTGAATTAATTAATAAAACTAAGATTTGGTTCTATGAAAAAACCAACAAAATAGACAAACCCTTAGTAAATCTGATTAAAAAAAGGAAAGAGGAAAACCAAATTGTTAGTCTTAAAAACGAAAAGGGAGAACTTGCCACTAATGAAGAGGAAATTAGAGCAATAATTACGAGTTACTTTGCCCAACTTTATGTCAATAAATTCAACAACTTAAATAAAATAGAAGAATACTTCCAAAAATATAGCTTGCCCAAACTAACAGAGGAAGAAGTAAATATCCTAAACAGTCCCATCTCAGAAAAAGAAATAGAACAAGCTATTAACCAACTCCCTAAGAAAAAATCCCCAGGACCAGATGGATTTACATGTGAATTCTACCAAACATTTAAAGAACAATTAACTCCAATGCTAAATAAACTATTTTAAAAAAATAGGGATTGAAGGCATCCTACCAACCTCCTTTTATGACACAGACATAGTACTGATACCTAAACCAGGTAAGTTGAAAACAGAGAAAGAAAATTATAGACCAATCTCCCTAATGAATATTGATGCTAAAATCTTAAATAAAATATTAGCAAAAAGATTACAGAAAATCATCCCCAGGATAATACACTATGACCAAGTAGGATTTATACCAGGAATGCAGGGATGGTTCAATATTAAGAAAACTATTAGCATAATTGACTATATCAATAACCAAACAAACAAAAACCATATGATCATCTCAATAGATGCAGAAAAAGCATTTGATAAAATCCAACATCCATTCCTAATAAAAACACTTGAGAGTATAGGAATAAATGGATTTTCCTTAAAATAATCAGGAGCATATATTTAGAACCATCAGTAAGCATCATATGCAATGGGGAAAAACGAGAACCTTTCCCAGTAAGATCTAGTGTGAAGCAGGATTGCCCACAATCATTATTATTATTCAATATTGTATTAGAAACACTAGCCTCTGCAATAGGAATCGAGAAAGAGATTAAAAGAATTAGAGTAGGCGATGAGGAAACCAAACTATCACTCTCTGCAGATGATATGATGGTATACCTAGAGAACCCCAGAGATTCTACTAAAAAACTATTAGAAATAATTCATAACTTTAGCAAAGTAGCAGGATACAAAATAAATCCCCATAAATCCTCAGCATTTTTATACATCACCAACAAAATCCAACAGCAAGAGATACAAAGAGGAATTCCATTCAAAATAACTGTCAACAGCAAAAAATATTTGGGAATCTATTTTCCAAAGGAAAGTGAGGAATTATATGAGCAAAATTGCAAAAAACTTTCCACACAAATAAAGTCAGACTTAAATAATTGGAAAAATATTAAGTGCTCTAGGACAGGCCGAGCGAATATAATAAAGATGACAATACTCCCTAAACTAATGCATTTATTTAGTGCTATACCAATCAGACTTCCAAGAAAATATTTTAATGATCTAGAAAAAATAACAACAAAATTCATATGGAACAATAAAAAGTCGAGAATCTCAAGGGAATTAATGAAAAAAAAATCAGATGGCCTAGCTTTACTTGATCTAAAATTATATAATAAAGCAGCAGTCATCGAAACCATTTGGTATTGATTAAGGAATAGATTTGTTGATCAGTGGAATAGGTTAGGTTCACAAGACAGAATAGTCAACTATAGCAATCTAGTGTTTGACAAACCCAAAGATCCTAACTTTTGGGATAAGAATTCATTATTTGATAAAAACTGCTGGGATAACTGGAAATTAATATGGCAGAAATTAGGCATGGACCCACACTTAACACTGTATACCAAGATAAGGTTCAAAATGGATCCATGATCTAGGCATAAAGAACGAGATTATAAATAAATTAGAGGAACATAGGATAGTTTATCTCTCAGACTTGTGGAGGAGAAAGAAATTTGTGACCAAAGATGAACTAGAGATCATTACTGATTACAAAATAGAAAATTTTGATTATATCAAATATAGTACAAACAGAACTAATGCAAACAAGATTAGAAGGGAAGCAACAAACTGGGAAAACATCTTTACAGTTAAAGGTTCTGATAAAGGCCTCATTACCAAAATATATAGAGAATTGACTCAAATTTATAAGAAATCAAGCCATTCTCCAATTGATAAATGGTCAAAGGATATGAACAGACATTTTTCAGATGATGAAATTGAAACTATTACCACTTATATGAAAGAGTGTTCCAAATCACTACTGATCAGAGAAATGTAAATTAAGACAACTCTGAGATACCACTACACACCTGTCAGATTCGCGAAAATGACAGGAAAAAATAATGATGAATGTTGTAGGGGATGCAGGAAAACTGGGACACTGATGCATTGTTGGTGGAGTTGTGAACGAATCCAACCATTCTGGAGAGCAATGTGGAATTATGCCCAAAAAGTTATCAAATTGTGCATACCCTTTGATCCAGCAGTGTTTCTATTGGGCTTATATCCCAAACAAATACTAAAGAAGGGAAAGGGACCTGTATGTGCTAAAATGTTTGTGGCAGCCCTGTTTGTAGTGGCTAGAAACTGGAAATTGAATGGATGCCCATCAATTGGAGAATGGCTGGGTCAATTGTGGTATATGAATGTTATGGAATATTATTGTTCTGTAAAAAATGACCAGCAGGATGAATACAGAGAGGCTTGGAGAGACTTACATGAACTGATGCTAAGTGAAATGAGCAGAACCAGGAGATCACTTTACACTTCGACAATCGATATTGTATGAGGATGTATTCTGATGGAAGTGGATTTCTTTGACAAAGACTCAATTTCAATTGATAAATGATGGACAGAAACAGCTACACCCAAAGAAAGAATCCTGGGAAACGAATGTCAACTATTTGCATTTTTGTTTTTCTTTCTGAGTTGTTTTTTACCTTCTGAATCCAATTCTCCCTGTGCAACAAGAGAACTGCTCGGTTCTGCACACATATATTGTATCTAGGATATACTGCAACATATTTAACATATATAGGATTGCTTGCCATCTAGGGGAGGGGGTGGAGGAAGGGAGGGGAAAAATCGGAACAGAAGCGAGTGCAAGGGATAATGTTGTAAAAAAAAATTACCCTGGCATGGATTCTGTCAATATAAAGTTATTATAAAATAAAATAAAATATTAAAAAAAATAAAATAAACAAACTTAAAAAAAAAAGAAAAATTGATTTTCAAATACAGAACTCTGGAAAAGTGTAAGGAGGTAATCAGGAAAGTAATATAACAAACTTAATAAGGTTATCTGTTTACATTCCTACAGAGGATTAAATATTATCTATAAAAAATCTTGTGACAAGGGGAATTTGGGCAAGTTAACTAGAAATGATTCCACATGCATGTTCTGTCCTAATAAAACTAATCTCTCACTGAGACAAATGATAAAGGAGAGAACACCATGGAAAGCATTGGCACTATCAGACCGAATCCAAAGTTCCAGGGAATAATGATGTTTACCAACTTAGACTCAGAAAAGATCAGTATGTCTAGGAATGAAAAGATGGTTAAAGTATAACTAGGAATTGCCCTAAATGCCTATGTACATGGTTCCAAGTCAGGGAAATAGAGCAGTCAAACAATCCATAGAATTGACAAAGAAGACATAAATATACTAACAAAATTCTCTGACATTTAACCTTGTATAACATTTACCTTTCATTATGGCTTTGCATAATGTAATCAATAATTAACACTTAACCGTAAAAAAACTTACTCAAATATTAAATGTCAAATGTAGTAACATATAAAGGTCAATAAGTCAGACACATGTCTGAAGACTATGTTGACCTAAAGAAAACTATATGATCATGATATAGTATAAAAATAAAGCCTGAAGGAGCCTGAGAGAAGTGGGAGCATCACTTCCATAAGTTCCTCACTCAAATTACCCCACAATTCCTGTCTTCCTTTAATGCTGACCCTATTCCTCCTACTCAGTCCTCTGGACCCCCTGCAGAGGCTTGACTCTTGCACAACACTACTACCAGGCATGAATACCAAAAGAGATTTGGAAAAAAAAAGAAAAGCAAAAAAAAAAAAAAAAAAAGGAAAATGATCTATATATACAAAAAAATAATTGTAGCAGATCTCTTCTTAGGACAAAAAAAAAAAGAAATTGAGGGGATGCCCATTAATCGGGTAATAGCTCAATAAACCGTGATATGTTTTTTGTTGTTGTTGTTGTCGTCGTCGTCGTCGTCGTTGTTGTTGTTGTTGTTTTTTATGGAATAGTATTGTTCTCTAGGAAATGATGAGCAGGATGCTTTCAGGGGAAAAAAATGCAACCTGGAAAGTCCTTCATGAACTAAGTGAAATATGCTGTACACAAAGTAATACCAATATTCTGGGATGAACAGCAGTAAATAACTTTGCTATTCTCAGTAGTACAATCATCCACAATTACTCTGAAAAAACTTATCCATACCCAGAGAAAGAACTGAATGTGTTTGAATACAGATTGAACCATTCTGAATTTCTTTTTCTTTTTAACTTAATTTTTCTTAAGGGTTTTCATTTTCATTAGGATGGGAAGTCTATGTTTTCTTTCACAATTCGACTTTAATGGGAATGTTTTGTGTAACTTCACGTGTGTTTTTTTAATTGTAGGTGGGGATCAGGGAGAGAACCTAGAATTCAAAAATCTTTTTAAAATGTCAAAAAATGTTTTGAATGAATTGAAGAAAATATTTTATTTTTTAAAAGATGTAGTCTCATTTTAAATTTCCTGAGAAAATTGTTTGTTTCCTGTCTAATATCCTCATCAAGGATGGCCTTAATTAGTACAGATTTTTCTCAAACATTTTATAGTAGTAGGAAAGTAAGCATATGGAGCTGATATCCCTCAGCCACTTTTTAATAATAATGATAAATTCTGAATTTTTTACCCACTATATTGACTTTACTTTATTCAAATATCTTTAAAAGATCCTTAAGTATCATCAAAATTATTTTACTTCAAGACTGATTATAATCTATTCTTTCAATAACATTTAGAAACATTTAGAAAGAATTGGGAAAAGGTGAAACTAAAGGAAGCTATGAGTTTACACATAGGGATATGTGAGTAACCAGTCAGACGGCTGGAATATGGATTGCAGCCCATATCCCTGCAAAGCTGAGACTTATCTTCAAACAACTGCTCCACACTTTATGTATTTCTTCATTCCCCATACATCTTTGACTTCCAGTCTGGCTGTACCAGAAGGGTCATCTCACCAGAGTTATTATCTAATCAAATCCAAGATGCTGAGAAGCATACAAACTTTTACTTTTTAATGGGAAAAAATGTGTAGCAAAGGTGGGGTGCCGTAGGTGAATTCTTATTACATTATTCTTCCTCCCAAAATCCACTCCTGTTTCTTGCATGTTTATTTACATGGAGGGAGAGCACTTTGATTCTTCCAGTCTTCTAGGTTCCCAACCTATACATTATCCTGTTTCTTACTCAAATGAAATTGTTCTTTTCAAAATGACTAATAATTTTAATAGTGCTTTCCCAAGCATTATCCTTTTTAGCCTCACTGCAATATTTTATATTGTTAATTACACTCCCCCCCTCAATATTTATTCTTTCCTTTCTGGGATATCATAACAATGTTCTTTAATGGTCCACCTGGTGATAGAGTAGGATCTAGTGATAGACTAAAGATAGGGCAAGAATAGAGGTAAGTTATAAAGCTTTCACTTTTTCCTAATTTATTATCTCTATTGTGAAGCCAAGTTCTTTGGGAGGAACAGAAAAAGTAAATGGATGAGACAGAACTGAGTTTCCTGCTAACAACCTTGCCTCCTCATCTCAGAAATCTTTTCTTTCCTCAAATTTGGGGAACAAATGTCTTCGGTCCATCAAGTTACAAATAGGCCTCCTAAAGTAAGATTTTGACTATGATGAGACAATAAATGAAAAATAAGTGGTAGACTACCACGTCCAATTTGTATTTTATATATGAATAGCAACTAAAAGAAGGAATCTTTTTCAGGGATCCCAAAATTGTTCTCCCAGATCTAGGAGATCCTCACACATTCTCAACACTATCTACTGTGGAAAGTGAAGGCTGGTAATGCTTCAAGTGGATTGAGGAAGGGGAAAGATTCAGGATTTTAATAGAAAATACTCCTACTCTACACAGTGCTACAAAATTACCTATAAATTTGATCTTTTAATCTATTTGGTTAGTTTTTGGGTGGGAAGGACAAGGGTATTTCTTGCTTTCATGCTTCCTGTATGCTTGATTCTTGAGAATAGGGATAAGTTCTCTAGAAGAGTCATTACCCCAACACATATTAGGGAGAACATTTTTAGACAGTTTGGATAGATAAGACAGAGTCCTAGCCTGGCCATTAAAAGAACCTTATAAATTCCAGTTCCTGCTCTACCACTAACTCTGGGTCTCTATTTTCTTTTTTCAAAGTGAAAAGATTAGACAAAATGAATTATAAGATCTACTCCAAATATATTATTCTGTGAATATATGAAATATGATCTCTATTTAAAATTTATAGCATCTTAACAAATAAATAAACTTTCCTCTGTTAACTTGAACAAATCACTTCTCCCTAAGATACTTCAAAAATCATTTCACACACAAAAGTAAAATAAAGATTTTAACTAAATTAGATTAGAAGTTGTTAAACATTTTGTGTATGTGTGTCATGGACCTCTGGGAAAGTCTAGTGAAAACTAGTGACTTCCTTTCATAATAAAGTTTTTAATTGTATAAAATAAAATACATAGGATTTCTAGGAAGCTAATTGTTTTAAAATAAAGATATACTTTGATTTTCCATTCAAGTTCTAAGACCTGAAATATATCCTGATCCCATAGGGTTTTTGTAGTCTCTGAATATAAAAGCTACATAGGGTCTAATGTCTATCAGATCTAATATGATATTTTGAAGGATAGAAGTGGGAAGATAATTGAATTAAAATCCCATTTCTCTCCTCTTCCTATAGCATTACTTATTTTTGTAAAGATTATCATTCAATCCCTGCCTCTACATAATCAGTTCTTTGGATGCCAAGTTTTCATCTGTTAAGGTTGATTTAAATTTGAAGCACTTGGAAGTTACTTAATAAGCTTCTCTCTCTAGCAGAAAGTAAGTTTTTGTGGGCAGTCTCTGTGACAGTGGTCTTTTATTAAGCTGTAGTTACTGACTCTCCCCACAGAGGAGTTTCCACCCCTTCCCTAAGAGGCCTTTTATGTTTCTTGACCTAGTTGCAATTTTGAGTTCTAGCCCCAAATGTCAAACTGCCTACATATAGCTCTGAATTGTTTCATGGATCACTATGTCTAATGAAGTGGTCACCAAGTGAACAACTTGCTAACTATGCTTGGCTTCATGATGCACAAGGCTGTCCCTTAGAAGGAAGAAATGTTCTAGTCCTGATAATACATTCAAAACTTATATCATAAAAGATTCTCCAAGCTCTCCCATTTTGTTAGCATAGCCTTAAAGAACCCAGAGTCACTTTCACATCATGATGAGACATCGGATAAGGATATTGTTAATTATGTATTTTAGAGTACATATCTTAAACTTCAAGAAAGTAGGTATGAAAAAATAGTAAATATCCAACTTCTCTTTACATGAAAATGTAACAAGTATTCAGTTTCTATTTACAAATACTAGAGATGACATTTCTAAAATTTAAAGAAAATGGATAGGAAATCTGTAGCAAATCTCCATTTTCTTTTTATGTAGAAGGTTACAGTGTCAGAGCCTGGATTTTGACTCTGAAATTAATTGTATATGCATCCATTTATGCCTTGATCAGATGACTACATTAGTATCATTCTCTTTCTTTTAGCCTATGAAAAACAAAATATGCTCTGCTTGCATTTTCTTTTTTTTTTTTTTATCAGATAGTACAAGATTGTGGATCATTTTTAAATGTGGATTTAATGTGGTATTAAATGTAGATAACTAATGACATAACAGCATAGTAGATCAACTGACAGGTGGAAAAATAAATTGAGACAGTTATACATAAAACAAGAAGGAAAAAAAATGACACAAGCATACCACCAAATAATGTGGCTTAACTTTGGAGTCATACTTGGCATGACCAATTAGAAATAGACTCACTCTATTAGATTTTATGTCTAAAAGACTGAGATATGAGTGATGTTAGGTACTGTAGTTAGTATCTACAGTTCCAATTCCAAGCAAACTTAATGATAATTAAGTACATTAAAATGTTGCTCATGTGTCAGTATTTTTAGTCATAAATAATTAAAAAATGGATGCCATCAAAGAAAACTTAATTTACTATTCTGCACAACAAGTTGTCTCTATTAAATATTTATTCAAAACACTGATTTCAATGGGTAAATAGTGGATAAAAAATTAGCCTTGCAGTTAGGAACCCAATATTTTATGTCTATATGGGCTTTGTAATTCTTGCTCTACCACATTTGAGGGAGATTTCTATACCAATTAGGTTCTAATTTACTGCCAATATATTTCATGCAATCAATGAAATGTGGAAAGAATCAAGGCACATACAGCTTCTCTGTCTATGTATCCAATGATTTAAAAAATTAAGGTTGTTTAGATTGTTGTACCAATAGGATATTTATTCTAAAAGGGGCCTATCAGAGAGAGGACAGTGTGAAAGATTGTTGAATTGGAAATCTTTCTTTGTAGTTTACATTTGAAAGCTGGAAGACAGGCTTTCTGACTTTCACCATAAACATAAGATCATGAATTTATATTTAGAAAAAGTTGTAGAGGTCATCTAAGTCAGTTTCCTTTTTCCAGGTAACTAGAATTCAAGTGACATGATGACAGAGGTGGGTTTAAAACTACACTCATCCCTCCTCTGAAAATATACCCTAAAAAAAATAGGTTGGACAACTAACTAGTTAAGAATATTCTTTCCAAAAAGGGATGGAGTTGAGAAATCAGTCAACTTTGACAAACAAATGTTTCCTATTTTTTTAAGCTGTCTGTTCTTTTGTAATGTCCCTATTAAAAATAGTCTAATTCATTTTTTTTATTGCTTGTGGGTCAACAAGATCATAAAAATTTATTTTTTCTTCAATATATATATGTATATGTATATATTATTATTATTATTATTAAAGCTTTTTTATTTTTAAAACATGTGCATCCAGCAGTGTTACTATTGGGCTTATATCCCAAAGAGATCATAAAAAAGGGAAAGGGATCTGTATGTGCACAAATGTTTGTGGCAGCCCTCTTTGTAGTGACCAGAAACTGGAAACTGCATAGATGCCCATCAATTGGAGAATGTTGAATAAATTGTGGTATATGAATATTATGGAATATTATCATTCAGTAAGCAAAGAAAATCATCCAACAGGATGATTTCAGAAAGGCCTGGAGAGACTTATATGAACTGATGCTGAGTGAAACAAGCAGGGCCAGGAGATTGTTATATATTTCAACAACAATATTATATGATGATCAATTCTGATGGATCTGGCCATCTTCAGCAATAAGATGAACCAAATCAGTTCCAATGGAGCAGTAATGAACTAAACCAGCTACACCCAGCGAAAGAACTCTGGGAGATGACTAAGAACCATTACATTGAATTTCCAGTCCCTAAATTTTTGCCTGCCTGCATTTTGGATTTCCTTCACAGGCTAATTGTACAATATTTCAGAGTCCGATTCTTTTTGTACAGCAAAATAACAGTTTGGTCATGTATACTTATTTTGTATTTAAATTATACTTTACTATATTTAACATCTACTGGTCATCCTGCCATCTAGGGAAGTTGGGGGAAGGAGGGGAAAAGTTGGAACAAAAGGTTTGGCAATTGTCAATGCTGTAAAATTACCCATATATATATAACTTGTAAATAAAAAGCTATTAAAAAACATATGCATAGATAATTTTCAATATTCACACCTTCATAACCTGTGTTCCAAATTTTCCTCTCCCTTTCCTTAAACCTTCTCCCTGGATGGCAAGTAATCTAATACTAAAAACATAAAAAATTAAAATCAAAAACAAAATATATTAAAATGAGTAAAATTTGAAACAAACAATCTTAAAATCTGATCAAACACTAAGCTCAAACACAGAGCTATACAAGTATTTGAGTGTTATCATAGAAAATATACATAAAGACTTTTGAGAACAAACAGTAGTCAATACCTATAAATTAAAGGAATTTTTTTTTTTTAAGATTAGATCTAAACCAGGTCCTACATTCTCATGTCATGTGAGTGTGTGAAAAGATAGAGGAAATTAGTTCCATAAGGCCATTTTGTTGTTATTGTTGCAGTTTGGCATTTTATTTTTCCCAAATTACAGCATTTGAGTTCTAAATTCTCTTCCTTCCTTCTTCCCCACACCTCTTGTTGAGAAGGCAAACAATCTAATATAGTCTATACATTTGAAGTTATACAAAATCCCATTTCAATATTAGTCATGTAATGAAAGAAAACAGAGAGGAAAAAACCCTCAAGGAAAAAAAATAATAAAGTTAAAATGTTTGCTTCAATCTGTATTCAGACACCATAATGCTTTCCTAGGGATGGATAGCACTTTTCATCATAAGTCCTTTTACAGTTGTCATAGAGCATTGTATTACTGACAAAAGTCATTCACAGCTGATCAGTAAATAATTTTGCTATTACTTTGTACATGGTACATGTCATTTTGCACTAGTTCATGGAAGCCTTTCAAGATTTTTCTGAGAGCATTCTGCTCATCTTTTTATAGCACAAAATAAGATTTCATCATAATTATACACCACAATTTTCAATCATTCCCCAATGATGGGCATCCCATCTATTTCTAATTCTTTTCCCCAGGGGGGAAAAAAAAAAACAAAACAAAACAAAAAAAACCTAGCATAGAATTTTTTGTACATGTAAGGCCTTTTTCCCCTTTTTAATCTCCTTTGGAATATAGACATAGTAATGGTATTGATAGATCAAAGGCTATGCAATATCTCACTAATAGAGTTCATAATTGCTTTATAGAATGGTTAGATCAGTTCACAACTCTACCAACAATACAATGTTTGATTTTCCCCATCTCCCTTTTACTATTTGACATTTTCGTTTTTTGTTCTTTTAGCCAATCTAATAGGTATGAGATAATATATCAGAATTATTTCAATTTACATTTCTCCAATCAATAGTGAATTAGAGTATTTTTATTTCATATGGCCATATCTTATTCCCTTCCCATTTATTCTAATCTCACTCTCCTTTCATTCTATCTCTTCTCAAAAGTATTTTGCTTCTGACTACCATCTCCTTCAAACTGTCTTTCCTTCAATAATTAACACTCTCCTATTCTGACTATGCTTTTTTGAGGGTAAGATAGATTTCTATACACAAATAAATATATATGTTATTTCCTCTTTGAGTCAATTGTAATTAGGCAGGTTTCATTCATTCTCCTCTGTCTCCCCCTATTCCCCTTTGCTGTGAAAGATTTTCCTTGCCTCTTTTTTATGATTTTATTTTATTTTTTTTAAATAGCTTTTTATTTACAAGTTATATGCATAGGTAATTTCACAGCATTAACAATTGCTAAACCTTTTGTTCCAATTTTTCCCCTCCTTCTCCTCACCCCCTCCCCTAGATGGCAGGATGACCAGTAAATGTTAAATATATTAAAGTATAATTTAAATACAAAATAAGTATACATGACCAAACCATTATTTTGCTCAAAAAGAATTGGACTCTGAAATATTGTACAATTAGCCTGTGAAAGAAATCCAAAATGCAGGCAGGCAAAAACATAGAGATTGGGAATTCAATGTAATGATTCTTAGTCATCTTCCAGAATTCTGTCACTAGGTGTAGCTGGTTCAGTTCACTACTACTCCATGGGAATTGATTTAGTTCATCTCATTGCTGAAGATGGCCAGGTCCATCAGAATTGATCATCATATAGTATTGTTGTTGAAGTATATAATGATCTCCTGGCCCTGCTCGTTTCACTGAGCATCAGTTCATATAAATCTCTCCAGGCCTTTCTGAAATCATACTGTTGGTCATTTCTTACCGAACGATAATATTCCATAATATTCATAAACCACAATTTATTCAGTCATTCTCCAATTGATGGGCATCTACTCAATTTCCAGTTTCTGGCCACTATAAAGAGGGCTGCCACAAACATTCATGCACATACAGGTCCCTTTCCCTTCTTTATGATCTCTTTGGGATATAAGCCCAGTAGTAACACTGCTGGACCAAGGGTATGCACAGTTTGATAACTTTTTGAGCATAGTTCCAAATTGCTCTCCAGAATGGTTGAATGTATTCACAATTCCACCAACATTGTATTAGTTTCCCTGTTTTCCCACATCCCCTCCAACATTCCACATTATCTTTCTCTGTCATTCTAGACAGTCTGACAAGTATGTAGTGGTATCTCAGAGTTGTCTTAATTTGCATTTCTCTGATTAATAATGACTTGGAGCATCTTTTCATATGGCTAGAAATACTTTCAATTTCTTCATCTAAGAATTGTCTGTTTATATCCTTTGACCATTTATCAACTGGAGAATGGCTTGATTTCTTATAAATTAGAGTCAATTCTCTATATATTTTGGAAATGAGGTCTTTATCAGAATCTTTGACTGTAAAAATATTTCCCCAGTTTATTGCTTCTCTTCTAATCTTGTCTGCATTAGTTTTGTTTGTACAATTTGATGTAATCAAAATTTTCTATTTTGTGATCAGTAACGATCTCTAGTTTTCCTTTGGTCATAAATTCCTTCCTCTTCCACAAGTCTGAGAGGTAAACTATCCTGTGTTCCTCTAATTTATTTATATTGTCATTCTTTATGCCTAGGTCATGAACCCATTTTGACCTTATCTTGGTGTATGGTGTTAAGTGTGGGTCAATGACTAGTTTCTGCCATACTAGTTTCCAACTTTCCCAACAATTTTTGTCAAACAGTAAGTTCTTATCCCAAAAGCTGGGTTCTCTGGGTTTGTCAAACACTAGATTGCTATAGTTATTGACTGTTTTGTCCTTTGAATATCACCTATTCCACTGATCAACTAGTCTATTTCTTAGCCAATACGAAATGGTTTTGATAACTGCTGCTTTATAATATAATTTGAGATCTAGTACAGCTAGGCTACCTTCATTTGATTTTTTTTTCATTAATTCCCTTGAAATTCTTGATCTTTTGTTTTTCTATATGAACTTTCTTGTTATTTTTTCTAGATCATTAAACTAGTTTTTTGGGAGTCTGATTGCTATAGCACTAAACAAATAGATTAGTTTAGACAGTATTATCATCTTTATTATATTTGCTCATCTATCCAAGAGCATTTAATATTTTTTTCCAATTGGTTAGATCAGACTTTACGTGAAAAGTATTTTGTAGTTTTGCTCATAAAGTTTCTGATTTTCCCTTGGCAGATAGATTCCTAAGTATTTTATACTATCAATAGTTACTTTAAATGGAATTTCTCTTTGTAACTCTGACTGTTGGATTTTGTTAGTGATATATCAGAATACTGACGATTTATGTGGATTTATTTTGTATCCTGCAACTTTGTTAAAATTGTGGATAATTTATAATAACTTTTTAGTTGAATATCTGGGATTCTCTAAGTATAACATCATATCATCAGCAAAGAGTGATATTTTGGTTTCCTCATTGCCTACTCTAATTCCTTTAATCTCTTTCTCAACTCTTATGGCCAAAGCTAGCATTTCTAATACAATATTGAATAGTAATGGTGATAGTAGGCAACCTTGTTTCACTCTTGATTTTATTGGGAATGCTTTCAGTTTTCCCCCATTACATATGATGCTTACTGATGGTTTTAAATAGATGCTACTGATTATTTTAAGGAAAAGCTCATTTATTCCTATACTCTCAAATGTTTTTATTAGGAATGGATGTTGGATTTTATCAAATGCTTTTTCTGCATCTTTTGAGATGATCATATGGTTTTTGTTAATTTGGTTTTTAATATGGCCAATTTAACTGATAGTTTTCCTAATAATATTGAACCAGACCTGCATTCCTGGTATAAATCTTACTTGATCATAGTGTATTATCCTGGGGATGATTTTCTGTAGTCTTTTGGCTAATATCTTATTTAAGATTTTAGCATCAATATTCATTAGGGAGATTGGTCTATAATTTTCTTTCTCTGTTTTCAACCTACCTGGTTTAGATATCAGTACCATGTCTGTGTCATAAAAGGAATTTCGCAGGACTCCTTCATTCCCTATTTTATCAAATAATTTATATAGCATTGGGGCCAATTGTTCTTTAAATGTTTGGTAGAATTCACATGTAAATCCATCTGGTCCTGGGGATTTTTTCTTAAGGAGTTGATTAATAGTCTGTTCTATTTCTTTTTTCTGAAATGGGACTATTCAAGCAATTTGGGGAAGATCAGCTGATCTTCTCCCTGGCCCCTCAGGACAAACCTTTTTTGATGAAATTCCAGATTTTCTTCGGCTGGTGAATTGTTGTATTTCTAGTCTTCATGGGTTTTACCACTCGAGTGCTATTTTTGATGCTGAATATAATGTTGCTTATGAAGGTAGGAGAGGTACTTAGAAAGTCGTGTGTGCCTTCTTCGCCATCTTGGCTCCCACCCTCTTCCTTGCCTCTTTTATGTGAGATAATTTACCTGATTTTATTTTCCCTTCATGTTTCTTTTTTAAATTTTCAGTTGTATTTTATTTTCCATATACATGTAGATAATTTTCAACATTCACTTTTGGAAAACTTTGTGTTCCAAATTTTTCTCCCTTTCTCCCTTTTATCTCCACTTTCTCCAAGACAGAAAGCAATCTGATAGAGGCTAAATATGTGCAGTTCTTTTAAACATATATTCATATTTGTCATGTTGTGCAAGAAAAATCAGACTAAAAATGAAAAAAAAAGAAATAAAACAAATAAACAAAGACAAATATACTATAATTTAATCACCATTCAGTTTCCACAGTTCTCTCTCTGGATGCAAATGGCATTTTCCATCTTGAGTCTATTGAAATTGTTTTGAATCACTGCATTCTTGAGAAGAGTGAAGTCCACTAATGTTGATCATCACATAATCTTGTTACTGTTTACAATGTTCACTTCATTCAGCATCAGTTCATAAGAGTTTTTTCAGACTTTTTTGAAATCAGCCTGCTCATCATTTCTTATAGAACAATAGTATTCCATTGCATTCATATACTATCACTTCTTTGGACATTCCCCACTCAATTCCCAGTTTCTTGCCATTACAGAAAGGGTTGCTATAGATATTTTCATACATGTGGGTCCTTTCCCCTTTTTTATAATTTCTCTGGGATGCTGACCCTATAGCAATACTGCTGGATCCAAAGGTATGCATGTTTTTATAGCCCTTTAGGCACAGTTCCAAATTGCTCTCCTGAATGATTGCATCATTTCACAATTCCAACAATGTAATAATGTCCCAGTTTCCCCATATCCCCTCTAACATTTATCATTATCATTTTCTGTCTTAGTCAATCTGGGAGGTATAAAAAGGTGCCTCAGACTTGTCTTAATTTGCATTTCTCTAATCAGTAGTGATTTAGATAATTTTTTCCATATGATTAGAAATGACTTTAATCTCTTCATCTGAAAAAATGTCTGTTTGTCCTTTGACCATTTATCAATTATGTCCCTTTCTCTTTCCCCTATTCTTTCCTCTCTGACTCCATAATTATATTTTTAGATATCATGTTTTCAGATTCAACACACATCTGCGCTCTCTGTTATCTGTATCTTTCTCTCTACATATATATGTGTATGTGTGTGTATGTATGTG
This sequence comes from Antechinus flavipes, assembly GCF_016432865.1. Lineage (NCBI taxonomy): Eukaryota > Metazoa > Chordata > Mammalia > Dasyuromorphia > Dasyuridae > Antechinus > Antechinus flavipes. The sequence continues at coordinate 392,823,299 of NC_067398.1, forward strand.
TATATATATATATATATATATATATAAATGTATATGTGTATATATGTGTGTGCATGTGCTTGTGTGTGTATTCCTTTCAACTGTCCTAAAAAATGAGAAATGAGAGTTTTTATAAATTACAAATATCCTCTCCCTATGTAAGAATATAAACAGTTTACCCATATTAAGTTTCTTATGATTTCTCTTTATATGCTTCTCTTGAGTATTGTTTTTAAAAGTAAAATTTTCTATTTGTTCTGGTCTTTTCATCAAGAATGTTTGAAATCCCTCCTTTTAATTGAATATTCACCTTTTCCCCTGATGGATTATACTCAGTTTTGCTGGGTAGATGATTCTTGATTGTAATCCCACTTTCTTTATCCTTTGGAAGATCATATTCCAAGCCCTCTGGTCCTTTAATATAGAATCTAATAAATCTTGTGTTGTAATAATTTTAACCCACAGTATTTGAATGTTTTTTTTTGTTGTTGTTGTTTTCTGATTAGTTGCACTATTTTCTCTTTGTTGTGGAAACTGAAATTTTCTATAGTATTCTTGAAATTTTTCATTTTAGCATCTCTTTCAGGAAGTAATTGGTGCATTTTTTTATATTTCTACTTTACCCTATGGTTCTAGAATATCAGGGACATTTTCCTTGATAATATCTTGAAAAATGATGTCTAGGATCTTTTTTTTTAATCATTTTTTTTTATCACTTTCAAGGTGAGTCAAATAATCTTCAAATTATTTCTCCTGGATCTATTTTAAAAGTTAGTGTTGTTTTTTTTTTGTTTTTTTGTTTTTTTCAAATGAGATAACTCATATTATCTTCTTTTTTTTTTCATTATTTTGATTTTGTTTAATTGTTTTTTTATTTCTCTTGAGGCCATTACTTGCCATTTGCTCAATTCTAATTTTTAACAAATAATTTTCTTCAGTGAACTTTTCTACTTCCCCTTCTAATTGTGCAATTCTACTTTTTAAGGAAGGTTTTTTTCCTTCAATTAATTTTAGGTCCTCTTTTCCTATTTGGCCAATTCTGCTTTTCAATGCATTTTCTTTCTCTTTGTTTTGTTTTGTTTTTTGCATCTCTTTCAACTTTTAGCCTAATCTGATTTTTAAGGTGTTATTTCTTCAATATTTGTGTGTGTATTTCTCCTTTCCCAAGATATTGACTCTCCTTTTAATGATTTTTTTCTATCACTGACTTCTCTTCCCAATTTTTCCTTTACCTCTCTTACTTGATTTTCAGAATTCTTTTTGAGCTCTTTCATTGTCTGAGACCAATTTATATTTTTCTTAGGTACTTTGGGTTGGAGCTTTGACATTGTTATCTTTTCTGTGTGTTTTGATCATTCTTGTCACTACAGTAATTTTCAAAAATCAGATTTTTTTTTCTGATGTTTGTTCTTTTCCCAGCCTATTGATTTGACTTTTTATCTCTTTGTTAAAGTAGGGCTCTGCTTCCAGGACCAATGATGCAGTATCCCAAGCTTCAGGGGTTTTCTGAAGTTGTATTCAGAAATACTTCTAGGGACTTATAAGTTTTCAGTGCTTCCAAGGTGGCCTTGATCCAGGAACACGTGTGTTTACTCTTCTCCTGGCCTGAGCTCTTGTCTGTGGAAGACCTCACACACTCTTTTCTGCCCCAGAGGTATAAGAAGGATCCTCACTTTATTGTGGCTGTAAGCTCATTGTTGATGTTCCTTCTTAACCTGAGGCTACCATCCAAGACCGAGATCTGGTTCCAGTATGATCAAAGCAGCAGAGTCTTGCCTCAATATTACCAGGGACCCCTCTAATCTCCTTCTGATCAATTGTTTCACCCCTTTACCAACTGTGAACTAAGTATTCTAGAAACTGCCCCTGCTACTGCTGGTTCAATGACTCCCAATACCTACTCTGGGCTTGCTGGGATAAGGACTATGCTGGTGCAATCTGTTCTATACTGTACTCCATTCCATCCCAGTTATGACAAAACTTTCCTGCCAACCTTCTAAGTTGTCTTTAGTGTCTAGGGCCTGAGAGATACCAACACCACCATTGCTACTACTGATTCAGTCAGCCTGATTTGCTAGGGCTGGAGCTAGATTGTGCTCCATTCTCATGCTGGTGGGACAGACTTTTCTTGTTGACCTTCCCAATTTTTCTTGCACTGAAAAGTTGTTTCACTCCATATTTTTGTGGATTCTGGTGCTCTATAATTTATTTAGAGTCACTATTTAAAGGTGTTTAGAGCACTTTGTGGGGAGGAGCTCAGAAGAGTGTCTGCATTTTACTCCACTATCTTGGCTCTGCCCCCTAGTAATCTCATTTTCATGTTCATATTAATACTGGGCACATTTACACCCATGTGCAGTAGAGAAACAAATGAGATGCAATGTGGATAAGTTTGTGAAACAGCTGGTATTCTGTTAGGCACTTCCCTGGTCTTGTTTAGTCTTCTATTGTACCCTATGCATGTGTTACCTATTTTCATTATTTACCTTAAAAACTCAAGATTTGTGTTGTAATTATATCCCCAAAGGATAATGCAGGTTCTTCAGGCTCTAAACCCAAGTTGCAAAGTCAATGATGTAGTTTAATAAGAAAATAAATGTGCTAGATAAACTTTGTGCCAGAATATCTATAGCCACTGTTATGAGTTTGGTGTGAACAAATAGATGATTCCACAGAAAGGAGCAAAGTATTCAGAAAAGCATTTGTGAATCTGCTCCAGAAAGTGCTAAAGTAACCTCTCAAGTATGCAAGGTGGGTGTTGAAAAAAGAGAAAAGCAGCTAAGTTTATGGGTAAATGAAGTGGTTATTCCTGCCCTCTCTCCAGTGCTTGGGCTGCTGAGCTAGAGTTCTGCCTCCCCTGCTGCTGGTACTTTGATCCTCCTGAGTGCTCCTTGTACTCCAGGTAGTTTTGAGTGCATGGCATGCAGCAACATAGCTTGGAGCAGCACAATTTGCCCAGACCCATATCAGATTGATAGGGAAGTTTGCTGGGCTATACCTTCTGCCTTTGTGGAAGTTTTGAGCTTCAGAAGGGAAAGCAAGCGGGAGGGTAATAGGACTCAACCTATGGGTCACATGCTTTTCATGAGGAAAATTCAATTACTTAATCTAAAGTTTATTAGAAATCGCAGAGTTCTGATAAATTTGTCCTTGCTCTTCCAGTTCCACATTGCTTTGCCTCTTTCCTGCATTTTATGTTTTTTTTTTTTCATGGTTATTGTCTTAGGAAAGATATAATGGATATAAGAAATCCTCTATTTGTTCACAACAAACTCTTGACAAAATGTCAGAAGTAATGTTTTGTCAAAAAAAATTTTATGGAAAATGTGTATTTTCTGCAATATATGAGGAAATATTATAATTTTTAGTGATCACAAGAATCTAACCCCCTATTTCACATAGATTCCAGAAATGTTACCTCCTCACCCCACCCACCTCATCCTCTTCCCACCCCTACTGCCCTATGACAATTGAGGATTGACTGTATATATACATTATTATAGAGATTTAGGTGGGTTGAGATGCTACTGGAACAAACAGAGGCAATCTAAATAAGGGCTAGTGGAAAGAGAATGTTGAGTTTGATATTTATAATTAACTATTTTAAATTATTATTCACAAATGATGTTGAAGAAGTTCTGAGACAGAAAATGATGACTACAATAAAGTAGAATAGAGATCTAGGTTACAATTCAGGTAGGTGGGCAGAGATTCTATGAATCAAAAATCATATATTGAATGGAATAAGGGTGGATCAGCTGTGTTTATACCATTTTTGTGAATATCATGGGTTTCTTACTCAAAACAGGTAAGAGGAATGGATCCCTATTGGATACCAAAATAAAGGATATATAGAGATATATAAAATTATATTGGCAACAGGTAACATTTTCTGTTGACAGCTACCATTTACAATTGTGCCTCATTGCTTCTTCAATCCTAAACTGATCCATCTTGGTTTCCATGATCTGACTGTCAGGGAGAATAGATAGTCTGTGGCTGTGTTGTTTTTTGCTTTTGTCTTATGGAAGAGGAGTCACAGAATGATAGGATATACAGACAGAATATTAGATCCTACCATATGACATATGGGGACAGCCAAGCTCAAGTAAGTGAAATAATTTGTTCAAAGTCACTCAGACAATAAATTTTGGAGCTACTGAGTCTGTATTAATGCCTTAGTGATTTATTGAATTCTTTGAAAGGCCAAATGATGGAGAAATTTCCAGTGTCCTTAAAAACTCCATTATTTAATTATTATACAATTCATCAGAGTGATTTCAAGATTTCTTAAACACAGAGAGCAGGTTAAGAAGGTGTAATCTCAGCTGACAAGGAACCTTAATGCCCATCTACCATTGCTCCTCCATTCCAATGAAGTCATTCTTGTTTAGTACAAGAGAGGGGGATTGTGAAGAAGGGACAAAAGGTGGGAATGCCAAAAACCTTTAGCAGGAATGGGAGATTTAAATAGAGAAACTAAACCACAAATCAGGTCCTTGAAGAGGCTGTTGCTCAGTTAACATGATTATAGGTGATGAAAATGTATTTTTCCAACTATGTATATCTAGAATGGTAATCAATTTTTTGTTGCAAATTCCAATTCCAGCATTCCTAGTTTTACATTGGAAACAATTCCACAGTTAAAAACTTTTTTTACCTAATTATCTGTATTACTTTTCTTTCTTTGGCATTTTGTATCTTGTCCTTTTTCTCTAGCTAGATTAGTTTTATTTCATATGTTCGTCTTTCTTCTAGTGCCTCAGGTCTTTAGGCATATCCTTTGCCTATAAAACTCCCCCCTCACCTTTCCAGCAAACCTGCTTTACATTACTTTTAAAAATCCATGTCTTCCTATTTCTAGTTGTCTTCCTTATAAACTCATACCATTCTGAGCATTAGTAATGAATGCTTGAACACTCTATAGTAGATATTATCTGGTAACACATAAGGTTTATAAAATGCTTTACACATATTACCTCATTTAATTCTCAGGTGCTATTATCAGCATTTTAAAGATTAGGAAACAGAGGCTAAGGGAATTTAAGTGACTACTGCAGGATCATAAAAATAATAAGTGTCTGAGACAGTATTTGAAATGGGATTTCCCTAAGTCTAAGCTCAGCACTCTATTTAATATTGCTTTGTTGTACCTATCTCTATACTGATATTTATAATATTTAAAGTAATTTGATTTTTGCTTGTGCATTTTATATGTTACCTTATATTATATAGCTTTACTTCTTTCTATCACCATTTACTCTGAAAGATTTTTTAGAAATTATGTATAAAAATTCAACAAAATTGTGATTAATAAAGACATCAGTAGATAGACTTCTTTTTAAATATGGAATTTGATCAGTTTTTTTTTTTTACTTCTTTTTTAGCTTTTCTTATAATTAACCACAATCTATCTGCTTGGAACTTCTTACTTTTTTTTTTCAGGAATAAAGTTGAAATAATTCAATCCCTTTATTGGGGATAGTCTTATAAATATTTAAAGACAGATATCATAGTCTTCTCTACTCCTTTCTCCTCCCCTCACATAAGCACATAGACATATCTTCTTTTCTCCAGGTTAATTATATGGAATGCTACCAATCAAACAATATAATATTATATAATTTCAAGGCTTAGAATGTTTCGTCAGAATGCTCTTCAGTTTATCAATTTCCAAAATGTAGCTCTTAAAACTGAAAAGATTAGTTCTAACTAGAGCAAAGTACCATACAGACATCATTCACTCCTGCTGGGATAGTCTTCGCATTGATGTCTTAGAGGATCCCCTTTAGCTTTGCTGATTGCTATACAACCAGCCAAGCTCACTCCTTTACAAATAAGAAAACTGAAGCGATTACATTCTCGCCCCCCCCCTCCTTTTTGTGGTATCACTTATACAAACTAACCTACAGTTGCATAAATATTGTATTCCTGGATACTATAACAACAAAATATCTAACATTAATCTATGTATTTGGGCACGCGCATGCACACGCGCGCACACACACACACACATACACACACACACACACACACCAGGTTGTGCCAGACACTGTACGAAGCCCTTATCTCATTTTAAGCTTACAACATCTCTGAGAAGTAGGTGCTATGATACTATGATCCTATTTTTTTTTTAAGCAAACAGAAAGAGAGATTAAGTGACCTACTATGACACAATGAGTAACTAAGACCAGGTTTGTACTCAAGACCCATGCCCCATCCACGACCCCACCTTCTACTCTAATTTGTTTAAATAGTTCTCTACATCTATAAATCTATTTTGTAATCTATTGTAAGGAAATATTTGTTGAATGAATTGAGTATTGCCTTTTTTTTTTCAAATATCAACATCTAGAATACTGTATTCTAAACAATGAACAAAGCCACCAGTCATAATTCTACATTTTTAAAAAAAAAAACATATATACAAATATAATACTGGGGAGAATAGTACCATTTGATTGATTTTAATAACTTATGCAATAATTTTTAGTTAATCCTACAACTGGAACTGGTGGTCAACTGAAACATATGATCATAATATCAGCAATTTTGAGCTGGAAGAGATATCTAGTGTCATCTAGACAAAGACTCTTATTTTGCAAATGAGAAATATTTTTTATAATAACTTTTTATTGACAGATCTCATGCCAGGGTAATTTTTTACAACATTATCCCTTGCACTCACTTCTGTTCCGATTTTTCCCCTCTCTCCCTCCACACCCTCCCCTAGATGGCAAGCAGTCCTATATATGTTAAATATGTTGCAGTATATCCTATGTACAATATATGTATGCAGAACCGAACAGTTCTCTTGTTGCACAGGGAGAATTAGATTCAGAAAGTAAAAATAACCCAGGAAGAAAAACAAAAATGCAAATAGTTTACATTCATTTCCCAGTGTTCTTTCTTTGGGTATAGCTGCTTCTTCCATCATTGATCAATTGAAACTGAGTTAGGTCTCTTTGTCAAAGAAATCCACTTCCATCAGAATACATCCTCATACAGTATCATTGTTGAAGTATATAATTATCTCCTGATTCTGCTCATTTCATTTAGTATCAGTTCATGTAAGTCTTTCCAAGCCTGTCTGTATTCATCCTGCTGGTAATTTCTTATATAACAATAACATTCCATAACATTCATATACCAAAATTTACCCAACCATTCTCCAATTGATGGGCATCCATTCAATTTCTGCTTTCTAGCGATTACAAACAGGGTTGCCACAAACATTTTGGCACATACAGGTCCCTTTCCCTTCTTTAGTATTTCTTCGGGATATAAGCACAGAAGTAGCACTGCTGGATCAAAGGGTATGCACAGTTTGATAACTTTTAGGGCATAATTCCAGATTGTTCTCCAGAATGGTTGGATTTGTTCACAACTCCACCAACAATGTAGCAGTGTACCAGTTTTCCTGCATCCCCTCCAACATTCATCATTATTTTTTTCCTGTCATCTTAGCCAATCTGACAGGTGTGTAGTGGTATCTCAGAGTTGTCTTAATTTTCATTTCTCTGATCAATAGTGATTTGGAACACTCTTTCATATAAGTGGTAATAGTTTCAATTTCATCATCTGAAAATTGTCTGTCTATCCTTTGACCATTTATCAATTGGAGAATGGCTTGATTTCTTATACATTTGAGTCAATTCTCTATATATTTTGGAAATGAGGCCTTTATCAGAACCTTTAACGGTGAAAATGTTTTCCCAGTTTGTTGCTTCCCTTCTAATCTTGTTTGCATTAGTTTTGTTTGTACAAAGGCTTTTTAATTTGATATAATCAAAATTTTCAATTTTGTGATCAGTAATGGTCTCTAGTTCATCTTTGGTCACAAATTTCTTTCTCCTCCACATGTCTGAGACATAAACTATCCTATGTTCCTTTAATGTATTTATAATCTCGTTCTTTATGCCTAGGTCATGGACCCATTTTAATCTTATGTTGGTATATGGTGTTAAGTGTGGGTCCTTGCCTAATTTCTGCCATACTAATTCCCAGTTATCCCAGCAGTTTTTATCAAATAATGAATTCTTATCCCAAAAGTTAGAATCTTTGGGTTTGTCAAACACTAGATTGCTATAGTTGACTATTCTGTCTTGTGAACCTAACCTTTTCCACTGATCAACTAATCTATTTCTTAGCCAATACCAAATGGTTTTGGTGACTGCTGCTTTATAATATAATTTTAGATCAGGTACAGCTAGGCTACCTTAATTTGATTTTTTTTCCATTAATTCCTTTGAGATTCTCAACCTTTTATTGTTCCATATGAATTTTGTTGTTATTTTTTCTAGATCATTAAAATATTTTCTTGGAAATCTGATTGGTATAGCACTAAATAAATAGATTAGTTTAGGGAGTATTGTCATCTTTATTATATTTGCTCAGCCTATCCAAGAGCACTTGATATTTTTCCAATTATTTAAGTCTGACTTTATTTCTGTGGAAAGTTTTTTGTAATTTTGCTCATATAATTCCTGATTTTCCTTTGGTAGATAAATTCCCAAATATTTTTTGCTGTCAAGTTATTTTGAATGGAATTCCTCTTTGTATCTTTTGCTGTTGGATTTTGTTGTTGATGTATAAAAATGCTGAGGATTTATGGGGATTTATTTTGTATCCTGCCACTCTGCTAAAGTTATGGATTATTTCTAATAGCTTTTTTAGTAGAATCTCTGGGGTTCTCTAGGTATACCATCATATCATCTGCAAAGAGTGATAGTTTGGTTTCCTCATTGCCTACTCTAATTCCTTTAATCTCTTTCTCGACTCTTATTGCAGAGGCTAATGTTTCTAATACAATATTGAATAATAATGGTGATAGTGGGCAACCTTGCTTCACTCCAGATCTTACTGGGAAAGGTTCCAGTTTTTCCCCATTGCATATGATGCTTACTGAAGGTTTTAAATATATGCTCCTGACTATTTTAAGGAAAAGTCCATTTATTCCTATACTCTCAGGTGTTTTTATTAGGAATGGATGTTGGATTTTATCAAATGATTTTTCTGCATCTTTTGAGATGATCATATGGTTTTTATTTGGTTGGTTATTGATATATTCGATTATGCTAATAGTTTTCCTAATATTGAACCAACCCTGCATTCCTGGTATAAATCCTACTTGATCATGGTATATTATCCTGGGGATGACTTTCTGTAATCTTTTTGCTAATATTTTATTTAAGATTTTAGCATCAATATTCATTAGGGAGATTGGTCTATAATTTTCTTTCTTTGTTTTCAGCCTACCTGGTTTAGGTATCAGTACCCTGTCTGTCATAAAAGGAGTTTAGTAGGACTCCTTCAATCCCTATATTTTCAAATAGTTTATATAGCATTGGAGTTAATTGTTCTTTAAATGTTTGGTAGAATTCACATGTAAATCCATATGGTCCTGGGGATTTTCTCTTAGGGAGTTGGTTGATAGCTAGTTCTATTTCTTTTTGTGAGATGAGACTGTTTAGGATATTTACTTCTTCCTCTGTTAGTTTGGGCAAGCTATATTTTTGAAGGTATTCTTCCATTTCATTTAAGTTGTCAAATTTATTGGCATAAAGTTGGGCAAAGTAACCCCTAATTATTGCTCTAATTTCCTCTTCGTTAGTGGCGAGTTCTCCCTTATCATTTTTAAGACTAACAATTTGATTTTCCTCTTTCCTTTTTTTTAATCAGATTCACTAAGGGTTTATATATTTTGTTGTTTTTTTTTAATAGAACCAACTCTTAGTTTTATTAATTAATTCAAGTTTTTTTTTCTAACTTTCAATTTTATTGATCTCTCCATTTATTTTTAGAATTTCAAGTATAGTATTTGACTGGAAGTTTTTGATTTGTTCCTTTTCTAGCATTTTTAGTTGTAAGCCCAATTAATTGACCTTCTCTTTCTCTATTTTATGCAAGTAGGCCTCTAGAGATATGAAATTTACCCTTATTACCACTTTGGCTGCATCCCATCCATTTTGGTATGATGTCTCGTTATTGTTGTTTTCTTGGATGAAGTTATTAAAACTGTCTATGATTTGCTATTTCACCCAATCATTCTTTAGTATGAGATTATTTAGTTTCCAATTTTTTTTTTTTGGTCTACTTTCCCCTGGCTTTTTGTTGAATATAATTTTCATTGCATCATGATCTGAAAAGGATGCATTTACTATTTCTGCTTTACTGCATTTGAGTTTGAGGTTTTTATGTCCTAATATATGGTCAATTTTTGTATAGGTTCCATGAACTGCTGAGAAGAAAGTGTACTCCTTTCTGTCTCCATTTCGTTTTCTCCAGAGATGTATCATATCTAACTTTTCTAGTATTCTATTTACCTCTTTGACTTCTTTCTTATTTATTTTGTGGTTTGGTTTATCTAATTCTGAGAGTGCAAGACTGAGATCTCCCACTATTCTAGTTTTGCTATCTATTTCTTCTTGCAGCTCTCTTAATTTCTCTTTTAAGAATTTAGATGCTACACCACTTGGTGCATATATGTTTAATAGTGATTTTGCTTCATTATCTATGCTACCCTTTAGCAAGATATAGTGCCCTTCCTTATCTCTTTTAATTAGATCAATTTTTGCTTTTACTTGATCTGAGATCAGGATTGCTACCCCTGCTTTTTTGACTTCACCTTAAGCATAGTAGATTTAGCTCCAACCTTTTACCTTTACTCCGCATGTATCTCCCTGTTTCACATGTGTTTCCTGTAAACAACATATTGTAGGATTCTGGCTTTTAATCTATTCTGCTAACTGCTTCCTCTTTATGGGAGAGTTTACCCCGTTCACATTTATGGTTAAAATTACCAATTTTGAATCACTTGCCATCTTGTTAATCCCTTTTGATGCTTTTCTCACTTCTTTCCCCCTTATCCCCCTTCCCAGTATTAAGCTTGTGAGCACCACTTGCTTCTCACAGCCCTCCCTTTTTAGTAGTATCCCTCCCCCCCACCTTAGAGTTCCTCCCCCTATCTTACTCCTTTCCCTCACAGTTTCTGTATTCCCTTCGGCTTAGGTTATTCCTTCCCTTTTCACTTTTCCCTTCTCACTTTCCAATGAGTGGGGAGAAATTTCACCATAAATTAAATATGTCTAAAATTTTTCTCTTAAAGCCAATTCTGATGGCAGTAAGATACACACTATATTCATCTGCGTCCATTCTTTCTCTCAGATGTAATAGGTTTCCTTTGCCTCTTCATGAAATGTAGTATTCCCACTTTACCCTTTTTCTGGTACAATGTTCTTTCCACATCAAGTTACTAGAACTAGGTATACATATATTCTTTATACATCTTTATAGCAGAAATATAGTTCCTAAGATTTATTGTTACCTGTTTAGGTTTCTCTTGAGTTCTATATTTGTAGATCAAACTTTTTGTTAAGTTTTGTTTTTTTCATCAAAAATAGGTGAAATTCGCTTATTTTGTTGAATGATCATCTTCTTCCCTGGAAAAAAGATGCTCATTCTGGCTGGGTATGTTATTTTTAGTTGCATACTGAATTCCTTAGCCTTTCAGAATACCATATTCCAGGCCCTTCGATCTTTTAATGTGGACGCTGCTAGATCCTGGGTAAACCTGATTGTGGCTCCTCTATATTTGAATTGGGTTTTTCTAGATGCTTGCAATATTTTTTTCCTTTGTCTGAGGGTTCTGGCATTTGGCCACTACATTTCTTGGTGGTTTGATTTTAGGATCCCTTTCAGTAGGTGATCGATGAATTCTTTCAATGTCTATTTTACCCTCTGTTTCTATGACTTCTGGACAGTTCTCTTTGATAATTTCCTGGAAAATAGTGTCCATGAAAGGATGTCCATCAATTGGAGAATGGTTGAGTAAATTGTGGTATATGAATGTTATGGAATATTATTGTTCTGTAAGGAATGACCAGCAGGATGAATACAGAGAGGACTGGCGAGACTTACATGAACTGATGCTAAGTGAAATGAGCAGAACCAGGAGATCATTATATACCTCAACAACGATACTGTTTGAGGACTTATTCTGATGGAAGTGGATCTCTTCAATAAAGAGAGCTTTAATTGATCAAAGATGGACAGAAGCAGCTACACCCAGAGAAAGAACAGTGGGAAATGAATATAAACTGCTTGCATTTTTGTTTTTCTTCCCGGGTTATTTATATCTTCTGAATTCAATTCTCCCTGTGCAACAAGAAAACTGTTCCGTTCTGCACACATATATTGTATCTGGGATATACTGTAACCCATTCAACATGTAAAGGATTGCTTGCCATCTGGGGCAAGGGGTGGAGGGAGGGAGGGGAAAAATCAGAACAGAAATGAATGCAAGGGATAATGATGTAAAAAATTACCCTGGCATGCGTTCTATCAATAAAAAGTTATTTTAAAAAAAAAGAAAGAAAGAAAGAAAAAGAAAATAGTGTCCAGACTCTTTTTTTCATCATATTTTTCTAGGAATCAATAATTTTCAGATTGTCTCTCCTGGATCTATTTTCCAGGTCTGTTGTTTCCCAAGAAGTTATTTCACATTTTTTCCCATCGTTTGATTGTTTTGGTTTTGCTTGACTGATTCTTGTTGTCTCCTCGAGTCATTCAATTCCATTTGTTCGATTCTGATTTTCAGTGAAGTATTTTCTTCACTCACTTTTTTTTTGTATCTTTCTTCTAACTGTCCAATTGAGTTGTTTTGTTCTATGGAATTTTTTCCATTTCGCCAATTTTATTTTTTAGAGAGCTATTTTCTGTTTCCAGTTCACTAATTCTATTTTTCAAGGATTTGATTTCTTTATCCACTCTGTCTTTAAATGAGTGGGATGACTTCTCCAGACTCTCTTGCCAAGTCTCCCTCTCCTTTTCCCATTTTTCTTCTAGCTCTCTTGTGAGAGTCTTTTTAAGTTTCTTTTATGAGATTCATCTGTGCTGAGGAACAGATGATCTCCTCCTTTGGGGATTCACCTAGTGACAGTCTGTTTTTAGTCTCCTCAGGCTTTAGAGAGTGCTCTCTATCTGTATAGAAGCTGTCAATGGTTAAGGTCCTTTTCAATTTTTTGCTCATTATGTCCGAGAAGAATCAAAGACAAACTAGGAAAATAAAAAAGAAAAAAAAAAAAAAAAAAAAAAAAAACCAAGAGAAATCTGCTTTTTTTTTGGGGGGGGAGGGCAAACGGGGAGGGGTGGTGTTACCAAACTTCCTCTACAGACTGTGGGGGCAGCAGCGAGGCACTAGCAGGACAGGATAGCTGTGCTGTGCCTGCACTCTGAAACTCCGAGAGCATCTGAGACACTGTGGGGGAGGGGTGACCAGGTCTGAGAGATTCCAGCTATTCCGGGTTGTATTCTTCATCCCCTGTGTTTTTACCTTTTCTGCTTGTCTGCTAGCTTGCTGCCTGTGCAAAGTATCCAATCCTGTAGCAAAGCTTTCCCCGCAGAGATGGCTGAGATCACACCCCACCCCCTCCGATCTGCTTGGCTGTGAGCTGCCTGTCCATTTGAAGAAAGAACTGTCTGGATTTGAATCTGGTGCTTGATACTTGTGTGACTTGGGCAAATCACTTAATCCCTGAAACCTCATTTTCCTTATTTAGGAAATGAAGGAGACTGAACCCACTGACATCTCATATCTTTTCCAGTTCTAAATCAATGCCTCTAAATTCAAGCAACTTATATTTAGTCAATTTTAAAAAAATAATTCTATAAGTTTTATTCTAAAGTAATAAGTTGTTTACATAATTATTGCTTGAGATTCTTGAGAAAGTCTGATTGGAGAAAAAAATCTTTTAAAAATCATATTTTCAAGAAGTTTTGGTAATGACTTTTCACTCCTTCTTCCATAAAATCCCATTTGTCCCATGACAAATTTAGATTAGTTTAGCATGGTGGGGAGAAGCTGGATTTTTTTTGTCTAAATTCAAGGGTTTAAAAAAATAATGTAAACCATTAACTAGATACATAATCTTTCTCTTAAAACAAGTAAGGACTAACTTTTTTTCTTTTTTCATGTTTTTTTTTTTCCCCTCTTGATATGATTTTTATTATGTAGCATGATGAATATAGAAATATGTTTAGAAAAATTGTACATGTTTAACCTGTATAAGATTTCTTACTTTATTGGAGAGGAGGATGAAGCAGGGAGTGAAAATTTTGGAACATAAGATTTTGTAAAGGTGAATGTTGAAAAATATTTCCATGTATTTAGAAAAATAAAATACTTTTTTGGGAAAAAAACACAAATAAGTGCATGAGTCAAATGAGTTAATGTGGAATCCTGCTGCCATATAATAGCTAGAGATGCAGCAAGGCTTTCACAATTTAATACACTTTTAAGGAAAATACAAGTTTACAAATAATGCCTTTTCTTTATGCCTCAGGAAAATCTTCAGTCTTTCAGGAAATGTTATATTTTCCCTATATTTGATAGATGGATTCTATAACCTAGTCTTACTGTCCCAAATAACTATTTGTTAAATGATATTAATGGACAAGCAAACTTAAGTACCAGCATCACTTATTAAAATATAATGACCTCCCATCATTTACAAAGTACTTTTGGGAGCACATGACTTTTGATAAACAATCTCTATAAATGAATAGGAAGGATAATAATGTAGAATACTTTTAGTAAGTAGTATAAGAACTAGTGAGAGTGGTTCTATTAGATTAAGGAATATTGTTGCTTGTTAATTATGCTTTTTATTATAGTTAAGACACTAAAATTTTGCTGAAGTGATTTATTGTTTATAATTAGATGCCATAATTAAAATAGTTTTTACATCACCCTGGAGCTCCTTTTAAAAATAAGGAGTTGTTACTTTAATGAGGACAGTGGGTGGTTTTGAAAGAATGCATTGACTGGTTTACATGATCCAGTTTTTCTATTTGCATAAGTGCTTAGAATTAACTTTTAGCTTCCCTAAAGATTCTGCTGTATTAATTAAATAAGACAGACACAGTAGATATTATCCTAAGGAAACATAAATGAAACATAATGTTAACATTAGATTGGTCTTTAGTGGTGAAGATATAGATAGAAATAGATATATCTGCCTATGTTATCTATTTGGATATACATGTATGTATATATAGATATACATATTTATACAAGGTTTAGTCTATCTATATAAAGCATAAAGATTTTGATCATCTACCCTACACACACACACACACACACACACACACACACACACACACACATCAAAGACAAAAACAAAAATCTAATATGTACTAAAATATTAATAGCACCATTTTTGTGGAATCAAGAACTGGAAACAATTCAGGTGTCTATAATTTGGGCAATGGCAATTGAAGTTTAATATATGATAGTAGTAGAATATTATTGTTGAGTATGAAATGATAAATGGGATGAATCCAAGGAACTATAAGCAGTTATTTATCAGCTGATACAGAGCAAAATAAGCAGAATGAAGAAAACAATATATATTGTTCTAAGTAGTCACTGTGCTCAAAGCAATTGACTCTCTATTCATGTCATTTTAAAAGGTTACTCTAAATGAGATTTGGTTGATAATATTCTATCTCTACTGTAACAAAATTATATACAAATAGGGACTATCATTGCTTTCTTCTGCAGTCTTTCAGCATTGTGGAGCAAAGAACCATAGAAGACCAGATATAGTGGTCGTCCCACCACAAAGCAGCAGACCTTCCTAAAATTGCTGGCAAAAATTGCAAGTCACTTCCTGCTAATTCAGAAAATGTGTCATATGGCCTGCCAGCTAGATTATCCTCTTGACTCCACATCTATTCTGTGTTTCACTAGTCTTTGCTACTGCAGATTTGACATCCAACAATGCTCTGCTTAATTTGGGTAGAAGTTGTTCATGATGACCTTGACTATCAAATACAATGAGACCCCCTCCAAAACCTGGTGGTCTAGAGTATGGATGCGAGACACAAAGATGATTTGAGTTCTGATCCTATGGCATGAAAAGGTGTTCTAGCAGTTCATTTGTGGAGAGCAACTTAGGCTCATTGATTTCTATATTTCCTGATTCTCTGATCCCAATACCACATGATACTTTGGCTTATATTTATTAATTTCCCAGTTTGGATTTCAGCTGTCCTACTCCAAGGTAAGAATTACTTCTTCATCTGCCCTGTTTATGTAATCATCTACATCATTCATCCCAGCTTCAGATAGGATAGAATGTATTGCTTAATTAATCAAGTTTATTGTTGGCTATCTGGTACTAAATCTTTAATACAAGATGTATTTCTAATTGTTACATTGTTCTATGGAAAAATGTGATTCACTTTACTCTGAACTCTGGGGCTTTGGTTTCCAGAAAAGCATTGCAGCAAGAAGTCAACTCAGCATACACAAGGGTAGCCTTATACATGGGGTCCTTTATTTTTATTTTTATTTTTTTAAAGGCTTAAATAGATCACCATGTCTTTAGCAATTGCCTTCCACGAACAAAACATCTTGTTAAAGGACTCTGTTAGAGAGGGAAAAAAAAACAAAAACAAAAAACAAGACTGTGAAGTCTCATTTTCAAGAAATGGTGCTATTTAGAACCTGTACTTTTAGTCTCTATTTTAATGTGTTTTCCCTTATAATTATCTGTTTCTTTTACAGGAAGGAAACAATAGAATATAATTCCCTAGTTAACATAGCACCTGTAAATTTTCTTTAATCACAAGTAGAGACCAAAGCTTAGTGGTAAAATTACCAATCCCATTATGTGAAAGGTATGAGTTCAAAGGTTGTCATTTTGTTAAAATTACTATTAATTTTGAGCTATTTGTGTGATTAGATTTCACATGAGTAATGATTGTTGCAAAACTCTTTTGAATTATTTTATAGTGTAGGCAGTCTGTGGTTTACAATTCAAAACTAACAATTCTACCATATTTATAGAAAAGGGTAGATTTTCAATTTAGAAGGCAGTGAGTACACATATAGAATAATTTTGGAATTGTAATGGAATTGTACCTGCCTTCTTATGTTTGTTTAACAAACTAGAAGATTTAATTATACATATATGAATATTTTATCATGTTGTAGAGGAGAAAATATTGTATTTGGGGTTAGAACATCTTGGGTTCAAATTCTATCTTGGCTTCTTAACCTTAGCCAATTCATTGAACTACTCTCATTTGGCATTAGCTTCTATCTATGAAAAATGGAATTAGGGTCTTCTAAAATCCCTTTCAGGCATAAATCCATGTTTTAGTCATTAAATATGTGCACTTTCATCCAAATGTTCAACAGAAAAGCATGTTAAGAATATGTAAAACTCATTTTTTTTTTAGCATAACTTCACATGTGTCTTCTCAATGGAGTTGCAGGTGGGCGTGAGTAAGGAGGAAGGGAAAGAGTCTGGAACTCAAAGTTTTACAAAAATTGTTTCATATTTAACTAGGGAAAATACAATATTAAATAAAACTAATGCATTCAGAAAAACAACTTTCAACCCTCCATACCTGGAAGAAATGTTATTTTTTATAGAGAAATGAGCAGTGAACTTGAAACAAAACAAAACAAAACAAAACAAACAAACAAACAAAAAAACCTTAAGTTTGAATTCAAGTTCCAGTGTTTACTTCCTATTAATGTAGATAAATCATATCATCAGAAAAACAAAGATCTAAATTCAGGGACATGTATGATGAAAAAGGGAAGAAGACTAGTCATATAGCAAAGGTAAAAAAAAAAAAAAACAGCCTCAATTTAAAACATTAGAAGAACACGAGAAATTCCTCTTTTGTGTTTGAATGCTCCACTGAAGAGGATTTATGAGATGACCCCTTCCCCAAATTGCATAGGTAACATGTGCAACAATTATAATCTGCTCTACTGCAGAGTATCTCCACTAATGAGCTCAAGGAGCTATATTTTAGAATTTAAAATTAGAATAGCAATAATAAGCTTCCATCACTGAGTTGCTATAAAAAAAATCTGATAAATGGTAATTATTTACCATGGTAAATTAATTACATTAATGTAAATAATCATTATTACAATTATTATTACGTGGAAGTTCATACTGTAAATATTTTGTACAAGTATCACTTAACTTAATTTAACCCAGAAGTAATTTATTAAACAAAGTAAGGACTAGGGTTGGAAGAAAAAAGACTGATGTAATATTTGATTCATTCGACTTTTCATGCCCATACTCTCCCTCCAAGTTTGTTTACTCCAATTCTATTTCTTCACCAACCACATATTCATCCTAAATCTGACCAAGTAGAGTAATTCTGAGAAAAAGTAAAAATCAAGCTTTCCTTAGCTGGGATATCAGCCAGTGACTTCACTGTCCATACTTAATTTACATTAATGAATATTGTACATCAGTGACTTTTGAACTCAATATACATATGTATATAATTTACAAATTAAGTGTGCCCCTGAATGAACAATAATAAAAGTATTAATGATCTGGTGCTCTTTAGAAAGAGGTTTTCTAACTGATAGTTCAGAAACCACTAAATTCAAGTTTATTTTCATGTTAAAATTTTTCTTATACCTTCTATGCTTAGTCTGAGAAAATTTATCTGCTTAGCATTGTGTTCATACTCCATCAATTAGTTTGTTTGTTTGTTTGTTTGTTTTTTTAATAGAAGGCAGTATTAGAAATTTTCTGTTCCACATTTTTCAGAAATGGACTAGATGAAACTTGCAAAGCCTGTAGCAAGTTGTTTACCAAGAGAAAAAGAACAAAGGTGATGACTATCTGAATGTATCATTGCAATACCTATTCTGTATACATTTTGATTAATGGAGGACAGAAGAGAAACTATTTCATTAAAAGCAAAGCAAAGGCAGAAAAGTTTTAATTAAAGAAAGAAAGTTTCTAAAGATCACCCTTGATCAGCACCAAGTAAGCATCATCTCAATGTACTCATTTTTAATTCCATTATTTAAAATTAATTGGTCTAGTGAAATTCATATATAAAGCAAACATTCACCTATAGGAATAGAAATCTGCTAAATACCAATTGTCTGGTGCGAGACTTTTCTTGTGATTTCTTGAATAATTTATTCACTTTATAAATGACGTCCTTCTTCTTGAGAGTATTTTCTGTGCATGGTTCAAAAGCTTAAACTGAATAGTAATTCTGTCAGGGCAAGAGCCACTTCATTTCTATTTTTTTTTTGTTCTAATTCTAACCCTTCTATTTATTACTCCTATGAGTTTAGGAGAAGTCACTGGTACTTTCTGATTAAGCCTGGAACAATATCAACCTAATATGAAAAGATCCAGAAATACTTCTGATTCCTCATTTCTTGATTACTCTTTATATGGCTTCACTTCAAAACTAGCTGCCTGGCCTCTACACAAATTGGATCCTTCTCTCCCCTTTCTCACCATGAATCTACTTCAATGTTTAGTCTTTCTTCATTAGAATGTAAGCTCAATAAGAATAAGAACAATCTGATTTTCTTATTTTTGTAACCCTCACACTAAGTACAGTGCCTGACACATAATTAGAACTTAATATACATTTTAAATAGTTATCTCTGGGCCTTAATTCCTCATTTGTAAAAGGAGTGATTGGATGTGACAACCTTGAAGATTTCCCCTTGCTTTGTATCTATGCTGCTATTCTATTCCATATTAGTGTCATATCCATTATACTGTAAGAAGGCAAAAAAAAAAAAAGTATAAATAAAAAGGATTTCTAGCTGAGATTTCAGCATGAAAGGTAATATAGCACATCAATTCTCATAGATATATTTAGTAAAAATTTAAAAGATACATTAACAAATAATGATCAAGAAATCTAATGAAAAATAATAATTTGTTCTCTTATATAGCTCAAGAAAGGTACCTGAAAAATGCAGCAAGTTTTCTCTTTCTGAGAAGAAGGAATCCTAAAGTTTTCTAACAGGGAAGCTCTAGAAGATTGAATAGAAAACCATAATGCTTTGATCATCAATGTGAATCTAGAAAATCAACTTCTAGAACTAAGATGAGATGCCCCTTGGCTGCCAGGAATATATAATATATAGAATTGAGATATGCAGGGGTTTCTCTGAGTATCCTAAACTGAATGATCCAGGGAAAGCTAAAATGGGCAAACGTTAAATCTGAAGGAAAAAGGTGAGAACCATTCTATGAACCAAATAAAAGGAGGGTGAACAACATGCATATATACACACCCAGAATATTGAAATTATATCTTGTTATAGTCCCCTCAATAAATCCACTTAGTAAGTAGGTATAGAAGTAATCAGAAGAAGGTAACAATGAATAGAAACTATAAATTAAAAATAATTTTCCACAAATTACCTCATAAATTAATTAAGGTCATGTCCGGAGACTATGTGGCAAATTGGGAGAAACTAGCTAAGTCACAATAGTGGTTCCTTGGTGTATAAGCTCTGAATTTTTTTTGTATTGTCCTAATTAAAAAACTCTCCCTGGCACAGATAACTTTGTAATGATATTGTTATGTTAATACTTGAATCCTGAGGTGGAAAAGATAGAATTAGATTTCTTAATCAGAATCCTATAAAAATGGAACCACAAAAATCCCCCATCTCTGTGTTCCCCCACTTCTCATAGGTCCATGTTGCTCAAATGCTCCCAATTTAATTGTTAATATATCAGAATTAATCAATAAGTAAAGAAAAAGCTTTTGAGCTGAATATAATATCTATTCCTTATAAAAACAGTAGAAAACATATGAATTAATGGAGCCTTTCTTAAAAAGAAAAGTAGTATCTATTTAAAATCAAGAACAAGCACTATTTCTTACAGGGATAAATATGAAGCCTTTTCAATAACAACAAGAATGAATCAAAGACATCCATTATCACTACTGTTATTCAATATCATGCTAGAAATGCAAGCCACAACAATAGTAAAAGAAGAAATAAAAGAAGGAAATTAAAAAGCAAAACTATCACTCTTTACCAATAATATGATGTATACTTAGAAAACATTATGAAATTAACTAAAATAATTAAAAACAATGAACAATTCTAGCAAAGATACACAATATAATATAAACCCAGGGAATTATCAGCACTTTTATATATATTCAACAAACCCTAGCAGGTGGAAACATAAAGAAAAAAATCAAATTTAAAATAATTGCAGAAAATATAAAATACTTAGGAGTCTACCTGAGAAGATGAACTGAACACAACTGCAATCACTTTTCATGCAAATAAAGATAGAATTAAACAACTGGAGAAATATTAACTGCCCATGTATATATTGAACAATATAATAAAAATAACTGTTATCCTTAATTTATTTATTTGGTGTCATAGCAATCAAACTACTAAAATATTTAAAGAGCTAGCAAAAAATAACAAAAGTTATTTGCAAGAACAAGAGAACAATAGTGAATATCAAGGAATCGTGAAAAAATATGAAGGAATGTTGCCTAATAGTATAAGATTTCAAATTGTATTGGAAAGTTGTAATCATCAAACCAATCTGGTACTGGCGAAGAAATAAAATAGTGGATTGGTGTTACAAATTATGTAGACAACATATAATAGTAAATGACCATCCTAATATATGTTGTTGTATGCTCAATAAACTTAAAAGAGCCAAACTTTGGGGGAGGCTTTGCCAAACCTCCCTTTTGGCAAAAAGTGCTGGAAAAACTTGAAAACTATTTGAAAAAAGCATTGCATAGATTAACATTTTATACCATATATAAAGTAAGGTCAAAATTGTACATGTTTTAAACACAAAAATTTATATAATAAAGAAATTAGGACAACATAGGAAAAAAATGTCCCTGTCAGATCTCTGAGAAGAATGTATATAATGGAACAAGAGCTGGAATGGATCAGCAGAAATATAACTGGTAATTTTTATTAAATAGAATTAAAAATAATTTTTTTTAATCTTTTTAAAAAAAGACCTTTTGCACAAATAAAACTAAGAAGCCAAACTTAGAAGGAAAGTTGGAAACAGGGGAAATATTATAGCAAGTTTCTTTTGATAAAAGCCTCATTTCTCACATATATAGCAAACTGAGCCAAATATATATATATATATATATATATATATATATATATATATATATATATATATATCTTTTTAATTAAAAATTCCTGGTTGTTACATGGAGAAAACATATGAATAGGAAATTTTCTGAAGAAGCAGAAAAGTTCTTATTGATAGTCACAAAATATCCTCTAAATGAATTATTTATTGGAGAAATGAAAATTAAAACACCTCTCAGGTACTACATCATACATTTCAGCTTAGCTAACATGAAATACAAAGAAAATGATAAATGCTGGAGGGAATGTGAAAAAGTTATGACACTAACACACTCTTGATAGAGTTGTTACCTGCTTCAACATTATGGAAATCAGTTTGGAAAGGATTAGACAACTGATCATATTACCACTACTGTATCTGTATTCAAAAGAAATTGGAGGGGGGAGAGAAGGACCTATTTATACAAAAATATTTATAGTAAGTCTTTTTGTGATGTTGATGAATAGGAAATTGAGGAGATGCCCATCAACAGGTTGTGGTATATGGTTGTGATAGAACAGTAGCATGCTATAAAAAAGGACATGAAGATGACGTCATAAAAAATCACACACACACAAACACACACCTGGGAAGACTTCTCTGAATTAATGTAAAATGAAATGAGTAGAACGAGGAAATTATTATATCCAGTAGCAGCAATATTGCAAGGATGATCAACTGGGAAAGACTTTGCCACACTGACACAGTGATTTATGATATAAGTGACATCAGCTTCCAGAAAGTGAACTTTTGAATTTGACTGCAAATTGAAAAATATTTAAAATTTTTTTCCTTTATTTTCTTGCCTTCTTTCAGTTTTTTCTTTTCTTTTCTTTTCTTTTTTTTTTTTTTTTTTTACAAAATGGCTTATATGAAATTGTTTTGCATGACTGAACCTGTATATCAACACCAAATAAATCTCTTCCTTTCTCAAGAAACAGAGTGAGGAAAAGAGGGAGAGAGATAATTTTAAATTCAAAATTGTAAAAAAAAAATGGTAAAATATTTTTACATGGAATGTATTTAATTTAAAAATATTTTGAAATGTTAAAAAAATGCACTGAGACACTGTCAATTCTTTTTTAGAAGGTGGCTAGCATTTTTATCCTTTGGAATTATTTTGAATTATTTTGTTGAATAGCTATGTCTTTCACTATTTATCATCATTACAATATTGCTGTTACTACATGTAATAATTTTCTGGTTCTCATCAGTACACCTCTTTTGCTTTGTATAGGTCTTTCTGACACCATCACCTTTGGTATTTCTCATATACCTCAGCTTGTTCTGCTATTCCCCAACTGATGGTCATCTACTCAATTTCCCATTCTTTGTCATCAAAAAAGAGCATCTATAAACATTGTGCATACAAGTCCTTTTTCTTTTCCCCCCATCTAGCAATAGTTTGTAGATGTATGGAAAAAAAAAAGTTGGATACTAATATACTGTTTATTAAGTTGTGAATTGATCCAAACATTCTATAGAAAAATTTTCCCCTTCTTCTCTTCTTGTATTTACCATTTTCCTTTTCTTTTCTTTTTTTTTTTTTTTTTTTTTTTTGGCATTTTAGCCAATACAATAGGCATGAGAGGCTACCCTAGTTTCTTTAATTTGCATTTCTCTGCAAAAAAGTAATTGAAAGCATTTTTCATATGATGAGAAATAGCTTTTATTTCTTTCATAAACTAACTTCATATGTGGGGACCATTTATCAGTTGAGGAATTGCTCTTATATATTTGTCTCATTTTCCTACAAATTTAAGAAATCAAGTCTTTAGTAGAGAAACTTTTTTTATATTACTTCATTATCCATGGCACATTTTAGCAAAATATGGTTTTCCCAATTATCTCCTTTAATTAGGGATATTATTGTTTTTCTTTTGTCTGGGATTGTGATTGCTATCCCTACCTTTTCTTACTTTAGCTGAACAGGTTCTACTCCAGACCCTTATTTTAACTTTGTGAGTCTTTTTGTTTCAAGAATGTCTTTTCTAAAAAGCATGTTGTTTGATTCTGGTTTTTAATCCATTCTGTTATCTGCTTACCCACTTCTTTTATGAAAAGTTAATTATTTTTCACATTAGTTATGAATACTAGCTTTGTATTTACGTCTCAAATTAAATGTTAACTATCTACCTATCCATCTACTATAACTATACTGTCTACTTATCCATATATACACATGGATATGCATGTGTAAGTGTGTACATATCCTTAAAGAAATAACAGTATAAGATCATCTAACTTGTTTCCTGAAGAACCTGAGGAATCTTGCAGACCAAGAAGCATCAGGTAGAACAAAGGTGTAATAACTGGTTGAAAATTGGAAGGGGAATATAACAAGATTGCATATTGTCACCTCATTTATTTAAGTTCTAAGCAGAGTTCATCATGTGAAAAATCAGACTGGTTGAATCAAAAGCCGGAATTAAGTTTGCTGAGATAAACTTCAACAATGTCAAATAGGCAGATAATATCACTCTGATGGCATAAATAATACAGAAAATAAAATCCTATTGATGCAATGATGAAAATGAAAGAGAAGAATATAATAGCTGGTTTGAAGCTTAACAACAAAAACAAAAAAATAAAATAAAAAACTAAGATCTGAACAACTGACCCCCCCCCACTTCCTGTCAAAAAGAGAAGGAAAAGATGAAGCAGTGTCAGATTTTATGTTCTTGCGCTCAAAGATACTACAAAAAGCAATTGTAGCCATGAAATTATGAGACACTTGCTCTGTGGAAGAATAGGTATGACAATTCTGGTCAACCTACTAAAAAGCAGAGATATCTCCTTGATAAAAAATGTCTGTAAAATCAAAGCAATATTTTTGTTTGTTTGTTTTTGTTTTTGTAGTAGCAATGTTGAACTATAATTAAAGGTGAGTGCTGCAGAATCAACACTTTAAACTTTGGTTCTGAGACAAATTTTTGAAAGTCCTTTGGACAGCAAGAAGATAAAATCAGCCAATGATTAAAGAAAATAATGAAGTTTAATAACTGGAAGATCAAATAGTGAAGGAGAAGTTTAAATGCTTAGGCTACATAATGAGAATATGAGACTCATTGGAAAAGAGGCTGCTGTTAGGAAACGTAGAAGACAAAAGAAAAATAAGATGATATGGATAGAGATCATAGAAATAATGAACATGAACTAGGGACAGACTTGAATCGATACTGAAGAACAGAAGATTCTGCCATGTTCAGGGGGTAACAAAGAATCGGATACAACTGAATGACTGGTCAGCAACAGCAACAACAACAAATTTACCTTTAACCTATTTGTTTTTGTTTATACTTCTGTCTTTCATTTCACCCTGTCCCTCCTCAAAAGTCTTTTCTTTTTATTTTTTACCATTGTCTCCTTTAATGCATGCTTCTTTTTATCATCTTCACTTTTATTTTATCCCCTTCTCCTCCTACTTTCCTATTCAGCAAGTTTCTCTACCTTTGAATGTATTCCAATGAGAGTGCTGTTCAAGTATTGTTCTCTCACCCCTTATTTTCCTCTCCATACTAAAACTTTCTTTCATACAACTTTTATATGAAATAATTTTTCCTGTTCCACTTCTCCTTTTCCACAACTCCAAGTACATTCCTCTTTCTCACACCTTCATGTTTTGGGAATCATTCCAACAAAATTGAATCACACTTAAGCCCTCTTTCTATTTGGATGACCTCCAAATATATTATTAATGAGAAAGTTCTTAAGAGTTACAGGCATCATCTTCCCTTTAAGGCCAGCTCTGGGAACTGAGAGTCTCTCAGAAACAAACACAGAGAAGACTCGAGACTCTAGATTACAAACTCTGGACTCCATCTTTGATCAGCCTCGTGGTGGCTGTTCTGCCTTCATCACTTCTCCACCTAAAGACCAAGGTCCAGCCAGAGATCCTCAGAAAGCTAGCCTGGACATTACAATGTGCAATTCATTTAAACATATTTTCATATTCATTATGCTGAAAAGAAAATGAATAAAAATCAAACAAAAAGGAAAATATTGAGAAAGAAAAAAGCAAGCAACAAAAGTGAAAATACAATGCTTTGATCCACATTTTGTTTCCATATTTCTCTCTCTAAATGTGGATGATTCTTTCCATCACAAGACTTTTGGAATTGTCTTAAAACACCTCATTATTGAAAGGAGATACATCACAATTAATCATCATATAATTTTGTTGTTGCTGTGTATAACTCTTTCAGATTCTACTTATTTCAGTTAGCATCAGTTCATATAAATCTTTCCAAGCTTTTCTGAAATCATTCTGTTCATCATTTCTTATAGAACAATAATATTCCATAACATTCATATACCACAACTTATTCAATCATTCTCCAACTGTTGACCAAACAGTCATTCCAGCTCCTTAACACTACCAAAAAGGCCTTCTACAAATATTTTTGCACAAGGAGTCTTAAAGAAGTAAGACTTTGTCTTCCAATTTATTTTCCCTCCCTCCCTTACCTCTCCCTTTGTCAAGACAGGAATAATCTGATATAGGTTAAATATGGAGAATTTATTTAGACATATTTCCACATTTGTCATGTACAAGAAAAATCAGATCAAAAGGGAAAAAATACCATGAGAAATAAATACAAACAAACAAAACAAACAAAGATGAAAATAGTATGCTTCTATCCACATTCAGTCTCCATAGTTTTTTTTCTTCTAGATGCAGTCAACATTTTCCATTCCAAGTTCATTGAAAATGCATTGGATCACCGCATTGTTGGGAAGAGCCAAATGCATTACTGTTGATCATCATGTAAGCTTGCTTTTACTATCTGCAATGTTCTCTTAGTTTTGTTAGGAACTTTACTGACTTCACCCAGCATCAGTTCATATATGCATGGGTTTTCTGAAATCAGATTCCTCATCATTTCTTTTAGAGCAACAGTATTCATTATGTTCATATATCATAATTTCTTCAACCATTACCCAACTGATGGGCATTCACTCACTTTCCAGTTCCTTGCCACTACAAAAAGAGTTGCTATAAACATTTTTGCACATGTGGGTCCTTTGCCCTCTTTCACAATCACTTTGGGATACAGATCCAGCAGTGAAACTGCTAGATCAAAGGGTATGCATAGTTTAATAAATTTTGGGGGCATAGGAATATCTGAATTTAAAATTGCCTTCAGACATTAGCTGTGTGAGGCTTAGCAAGCCATTTAATGTGTTCAATTCAGTTGCCTGATCTATATAATGAGACTAATAATAGCATCTACCTTATAAATTTGGTATCAAGATCAAAGGAGCAAATAATTATAAAACACTTAGCAAAGAATTTGGCACATATTAAGCTCTATAGAAATATTAGCTATAATAATGTTGTTGTAATTATTATTATGAAACATAAAGATATACACAATTAAAGTTCCCTATTATTACTGAATAATAATTCAGGAAGACAAAACATTTATTAAGCACATATTATGTGTTTATCTCTGTGCTAGAAATCTAAACAGTTGATAATCCCTGTCTTCAAGAAACTTACATTTTAAGATGGAAGATCACACAAGATGCTAGAAAATGTGAGATGAGTTACATTATGGTAATCATGGTAAGGAGACTGATGACAAGAGAATAGCAGACCTCAGAGTACCTAAGTAACTTCAGGGGAAAAAGAGAGAGAGAGAGAGAGAGAGAGAGAGAGAGAGAGAGTGTTCTGGTCCAAAGAAAGTTGAGACTTACTGGTTGGAAACATGATTTTAAACAAGGCAATGGGAGAAAACAAACTTTAAAAAATAACGAGGGAAAATAAATTATTTTTAAAGATACAAGAAACAATAAAGTCATATCAATTAATAATACACATTCACTTAAAGGGATAGCATCTTTAAATAAAAACAATCTGATTTTAAGGTGAAATAAAAATTTTAAAAATCATAATAGTAGGAGTCCTCATTGTACAGACTCCCCCTTCTAAATGTAGACAATCAAACAAGAAATAAAAAAATAAAAATAAAGGACCTAAAGAGAATATTTTTGGGAAAATTAGATAGGATGGATTTCCAGAGATTACTCATCATTAAGGAAATGTAAATATTTCTCAACCATGCATGACACCTATTGAACAAATAGCAAAGGTTTTAAATCCTTAAAAAAATTCAGAAATTGAGAAATATTAAACCCATCATTTATTGATCAATAAAAGAATAATCAATAAAGTGCCTCAAGAAAGGATTTAAAATTGAATGAAGACTAAATAATTTAATATAAAGAATTAATGGTCACAGAAATAAATCATCATCATAATAATTCCCTATAGAAAATTATTTTAAAAGTTCCAAAACTCCTGTAAAGTGATTTATGGGAAAATTCTTATATCAAATTTTTTACCAATGAAAGAGGTAAATAGCATACCAATGAATTGGAACAAATTTTTAAAAATAAAATATTCATATATGTATGTATACACACAAATATATACAGATTATTACATGATTATTGTTCAAAGTCAGAACAAAATCAGAAGTGAAAGGAATCTTAACAAAAGAGCCTGATTTTGATTCTACTATCTATGTGATCAACTTAATTTACCTGAACATCAGTGTCCTCATCCTTAAAATAAGAGGATTGAACCATACTTATAGAACACTCCTATGTGATAGTCACAATGAATCAGCTGATTTTAAGCCATTGGAGATTTCCTTTTTTGATCTGGGATTACTATCATGGTTATTCTTTTGTAGGTTTCAGACTGGGCTAGTAAGTTGGATCTGAGACTCTGTTCTGCTCAAAGAGTTAAAGTTACACTGTTGTTATTTGTGAATTTGAGTCTTTCAGTTTAGGATCTATGACTGTTATGCCACTCTTGGATACACTTTCCCTTCCACAGATCTATGATCTGGAATTAGATAGGAAATAAAAAGTTGCTAATTGACACCTATTTCCATGTTCTATGATGAACAGATATGGATCTCAGACCTTCTATTGTATTGCTGATACAGTCTTTCTTTGAGTACCACAGTGTTCCACATAGCTGCTTCTAGACAAACCCAGTCCCCAGTATCCATACATTTTTGGTTCTTGCTAAACCAACATGATAGTCATTTAAAAATTACCTGCATAGTGTATTCTTTTAAAAAATTGTTGATTGATTAACAATTAGAACTCCATAAACTCTTGTTGGGTTCTTGTTCTTCTTTAAAATATTCTTTCAGACCAGCTTGGTCTCAGTGGGGGAAATACAGGAGCCCAGCCACCAACTACAGTGTGAGATGAAGATGAATCTGGTTGTCCGCTGAACTCTCCACTCGTAGCTTCTTCCTCTGAAAACTCTTCTTCTGCCACCAGCCAGCCAAGTGGAAAATATTCCTTCTTGCCTTGCCTCGGAGAGAGGGCTTCTGGTGTAATTCCGCTGAAATCTCACCAAGAGCCTCTGTCTGTTTCTTTTACACAAGAGAGATGAATTGTGAGATACGAGAGAGAGGGATTATGGGTTTTCTCCCGTAGTGCTCTCTGACCCAAAGAGCTTCGAGGGAGGTGTGAACTCACAAAGTTACAAAGTTTATTTTGTGAAGCTGGCATACTTGTGAACTCCAATGAGTAAAGGTGCAAACACAAGCATTGTACTAATTAGTTCTACTTAGTACCTTGTTTCAGGTTCTGCCCAAAACATCTTCTTGTAAGATTAGATCAACTCTAATTAGTTAGCAGTTTGTAAAGATTCCAACAAACTCTGAACTTCAAATTTCTGTTAATTATCCAAGAGTATTCTTATAGCAGAGACATAGGAGTTGACTTTAAATGTAATAGCAATTATAATGAATATCTTATAGTCCTGTAATTAAAGTTCTTTGAAGAATGGAAATTTCATTTATTTTTTCCCCTTTTTATCTGTAGCATCAATTTTTTTTTAATCTATACTAATCTTTTTTATTAAAGCTTTTTATTTTCAAAAAATATGCATAGGGAACTTCCGGCCAAGATGGCGGAGAGGAGGCACACAGCTGTGTAAGCTCCGCGTTTTCTCTCACTATCCATTTCATTACAAGCCTCTGAATTAATGCTTGACTGAAAAAAAAAAAAAAAAAAAAAACAAGAAATAGTTACCAAGAGAAGACGTCCTTGAAATTCACCAGGAAAGTTTGTGTTTGATTCTTCTCTGACAAAATGAGCAAAAAATTGAAAAGGACTTTAATCCTTGACAGCTTCTATACAGATAGAGGGCAGACTCTAAACCCTGAGGAGACTAAAAACAGATTGTCTCCCGGTGAATCCCCAAAGGAGAAGATCATCTGTTCCTCAGCACAGATGAACCTCATAAAAGAAATTAAAAAGGTTCTCACAAGGGAGCTAGAAGAAACATGGGAAAAGGAGAGGGAGGCTTGGCAAGAGAGTCTGGAGAAGTCATCCCACTCATTTAAAGACAGAGTGGATAAAGAAATCAAATCCTTGAAAAATAGGATTAGTGAACCAGAAACAGAACATAGCTCTCTGAAAAACAAAATTGGCCAAATAGAAAAAAATTCCATAGAACAAAAGAACTCAATTGGACAATTAGAAAAAGATTTTTAAAAAGTGAGTGAAGAAAATACTTCATTGAAAATCAGAATTGAGGACTTCTGGCCAAGATGGCGGAGAGGAAATACACTGCTGTGTAACCTCCATGTTTTTCTCTCACTATCCATTTCATTTCATGCCTCTGAATTAATGCTCGACTGAAAAAAAACATACAATTACTTACCAAGAGAAACCATCCTTGAGACTCGTCAAGAAAGGTCTGTTTTTGCGTGAGGGCAGGGACGGTATTTAAATCGGAAGCAGTCTGCGGGCAGCAGCTGCAGCGAGAGCACAGAAAGCAGCTCAGAGCAGAGCAGAGCGGAGAGGGGGTGGGGTGTGATCGCAGCCATCTCTGCGGGGAGAGCTTTGCTACAGGATTAGATACTTTGCTCCGGCAGCAAGTCAACAGCCCAGCAGAGAAGCTAAAAACACCGAGGGTGAAGAATACAACCCCAAACAGCTGGAGTCTCTCGGGACCTGGCCACCCCTCCCACACAGTGTCTCAGGGCGCTCGGATCTCAGAGCGCAGGCGCCATAGCACAGTAGGACCCGTGCCTCATGACTACCCTGCCCCTCCCCCAAAGAAAGCAGCCTCCATTCAAGGGTTTTTTTTTTTTTCTTCTGTTTCTTTGATAGTTTGTCTTTGATCATTAGACAGAAAGAGCAAGAAGCTGAAAAAGAATTTAACCCTTGACAGCTTCTATACAGATAAAGAGCAGACTCCAAATCCTGAGGAGACTAAAAACAAACAGTCCCCAGGTGAATCCCCAAAGGAGGAGACCATATGTTCCTCAGCACAGATGAATCTCATGGAGGAAATTAAAAAGGCTCTCACAAGGGAGCTAGAAGAAAAATGGGAAAAGGAAAGGGAGGCTTTGCAAAAGGGGAAGGAGGCTTGGCAAAAGGAGAAGGAGGCTTTGCAAAAGGAGAGGGAGTCTTGGCAAAAGCAGAGTGAGGCTCTGCAAAAGGAGAGGGAGGCTTGGCAAAAGAGCCTGGAGAAGTCAGTTAAAGAGAGAGTGGATAAAGAAACCAAATCCTTGAAAAATAGGATTGGTGAACTGGAAAACAAAATTGACAAAATGGAAAAAAATTCCACAGAAAAAAAGAACTCAATTGGACAAATAGAAAAAGATCTTTAAAAAGTGAGGGAAGAAAATACCTCACTGAAAATCAGGGCCGAACAACTGGAATTGAATGACTCGAGGAGACAAGAAGAATCAGTCAAGCAAATCCAAAAAAATCAAACAATGGAAAAGAATGTGAAATACCTTCTGGGGAAGACAACAGACCTGGAAAACAGATCCAGGAGAGACAACCTGAGAATCATCGGACTTCCAGAAAAGTATGATGAAAAAAAGAGCCTGGACACTATTTTCCAGGAAATTATCAAAGAGAACTGCCCAGAAGTCATAGAAACAGAAGGTAAAATAGACATTGAAAGAATTCATCGATCCCCTACTGAAAGGGATCCTAAAATCAAAACACCAAGGAATATAGTGGCCAAATGCCAGAACCCTCAGGCGAAGGAAAAAATACTGCAAGCGGCTAGAAAAACCCAATTCAAGTATCAAGGAGCCACAATAAGGATCACCCAAGATCTGGCAGCATCCACATTAAAGGATCAAAGGGCCTGGAATATGATATTCCGAAAGGCTAAGGAACTTGGTATGCAACCAAAAATAACTTACCCAGCGAGAATGAGCATCTTTTTCCAGGGAAGAAGATGGACATTCAACGAAGTAAGCGAATTTCATCTATTTCTGATGAAAAAGCCAGAACTTAACAAAAAATTGATCTACAAGCACAGAACTCAAGAGAAATCTAAAAAGGTAAAGATTAATCTTGGGAACTATATTTCGGCTATAAAGATGTATAAAGAATACATGTATACTTTGTTCTAGAAACTAGATGTGGA
This sequence comes from Antechinus flavipes, assembly GCF_016432865.1. NCBI lineage: Eukaryota > Metazoa > Chordata > Mammalia > Dasyuromorphia > Dasyuridae > Antechinus > Antechinus flavipes. The sequence continues at coordinate 392,855,657 of NC_067398.1, forward strand.
AAGGACATTGTACCAGTAAAAAGGGAAAGTGGGGGTACTACATTTCATGAAGAGGCAAAGAAAACCTAGTATATCTGAGAGAAAGAATGGAGAGGGATGAATATAGTGAGTATTTTACTGCTTTCAGAATTGGCATTTAGAGAAGAATTTTAGACATATTCAATCTATGGTGAAACTTCTTCCACCTCATTGAAAAGTGAGAAGGGAAAAGTGAAAAGGGAAGGAATAAGCTAAGTGGAAGGAAATACGGTAACTGGGAGGGAAAAGGGTAAGTTGGGGGGGGAACTCTAAAGCGGGGGAGGGATACTAAAAAAGGGAGGGCTGTGAGAAGCAAGTGGTGCTCACAAGCTTAATACTGGGAAGGGGGGTAAGGGAGTAAGAAGGGAGAAAAGCATAAACCGGGGTTAACAAGATGGCAAGTAATACAGAATTGGTCATTTTAACCATAAATGTGAACAGGGTAAACTCCTCTATAAAGAGGAAGCGGTTAGCAGAATGGATTAAAAGCCAGAACCCTACAATAAGTTGTTTACAGGAAACACACCTGAAGCGGGGTGATACATGCAGGTTAAAGGTAAAAGGTTGGAGCAAAACCTAGTATGCTTCAGGTGAAGCCAAAAAAGCAGGGGTAGCCATCCTGATCTCAGATCAAGCTAAAGCAAAAATTGATCTAATCAAAAGAGATAAGGAAGGGCACTATATCTTGCTAAAGGGTAGAATGAATAATGAAGCAGTATCTATATTAAACATATATGCACCAAGTAGTGTAGCATCCAAATTCTTAAAAGAGAAATTAAGAGAGCTGCAAGAAGAAATAGACAGTAAAACTATAATAGTGTGAGATCTCAACCTTGCACTCTCAGAATTAGATAAATCAAACCACAAAATAAATAAGAAAGAAGTCAAAGAGATAAATAGAATACTAGAAAAATTAGATATGATAGATCTCTGGAGAAAATGTAATGGGGACAGAAAGGAGTACACCTTCTTTTCAGCAGTTCATGGAACTTATACAAAAATTGACCATATATTAGGACATAAAAACCTCAAACTCAAATGTAGTAAGGCAGAAATAATGAATGCATCCTTTTCAGACCATGATGCATTGAAAATTACATTCAATAAAAAGCCACAGGAAAGTAGACCAAAAAATAATTGGAAACTAAATAATCTCATACTAAAGAATGATTGGGTGAAACAGCAAATTATAGACATAATTAATAACTTCATCCAAGAAAACGATAATAATGAGACATCATACCAAAATGTATGGGATGCAGCCAAAGCGGTAATAAGGGGAAATCTCATATCTCTAGAGGCCTATTTGTATAAAATAGAGAAAGAGAAGGTCAATGAATTGGGCTTGCAACTAAAAATGCTAGAAAAGGAACAAATTAAAAACCCCCAATCAAACACTAAACTTGAAATTCAAAAAATAAAAGGAGAGATCAATAAAATTGAAAGTAAAAAAACTATTGAATTAATTAATAAAACTAAGAGTTGGTTCTATGAAAAAACCAACAAAATAGACAAACCCTTAGTAAATCTGATTAAAAAAAGGAAAGAGGAAAATCAAATTGTTAGTCTTAAAAATGAAAAGGGAGAACTCACCACTAATGAAGAGGAAATTAGAGCAATAATTAGGAGTTACTTTGCCCAACTTTATGCCAATAAATTCGACAACTTAAATGAAATAGAAGAATACCTCCAAAAATATAACTTGCCTAAACTAACAGAGGAAGAAGTAAATATCCTAAACACTCCTATCTCAGAAAAAGAAATAGAACAAACTATCAATCAACTCCCTAAGAAAAAAACCCCAGGACCAGATGGATTTACATCTGAATTCTATCAAACATTTAAAGATCAATTAACTCCAATGCTAAATAAACTATTTGAAGAAGTAGGGATTGAAGGAGTCCTACCAAACTCCTTTTATGACACAGATATGGTACTGATACCTAAACCAGGTAGGCTGAAAACAGAGAAAGAAAATTATAGACCAATCTCCCTAATGAATATTGATGCTAAAATCTTAAATAAAATATTAGCAAAAAGATTACAGAAAATCATCCCCAGGATAATACACTATGACCAAGTAGGATTTATACCAGGAATGCAGGGCTGGTTCAATATTAGGAAAACTATTAACATAATTGACTATATCAACAACCAACCAAACAAAAACCATATGATCATCTCAATAGATGCAGAAAAAGCATTTGATAAAATCCAACAGCCATTCCTAATAAAAACACTTGAGAGCATAGGAATAAAAGGACTTTTCCTTAAAATAGTTAGGAGCATATATTTAAAACCATCAGTAAGCATCATATGCAATGGGGAAAAACTGGAACCTTTCCCAGTAAGATCTGGAGTGAAGCAAGGTTGCCCACTATCACCATTATTATTCAATATTGTATTAGAAACACTAGCCTCTGCAATAAGAGTCGAGAAAGAGATTAAAGGAATTAGAGTAGGCAATGACTAAACCAAACTATCACTCTTTGCAGATGATATGATGGTATACCTAGAAAACCCCAGAGATTCTACTAAAAAGCTATTAGAAATAATTCATAATTTTAGCAAAGTAGCAGGATACAAAATAAATCCCCATAAATCCTCAGCATTCTTATACACCACCAACAAAATCCAAGAGCAAGAGATACAAAGAGAAATTCCATTCAAAATAACTGTTGATAACATAAAATATTTGGGAATTTACCTACCAAAAGAAAGTCAGGAATTATATGAGCAAAATTACAAAAAAGTTTTCACACAAATAAAGTCAGACTTAAATAATTGGAAAAATATTAAGTGCTCTTGGATAGGCCGAGCGAATATAATAAAGATGACAATACTCCCTAAACTAATCTATTTATTTAGTGCTATACCAATCACACTTCCAAGAAAATATTTTAATGATTTAGAAAAAATAACAACAAAATTCATATGGAACAATAAAAACTCGAGAATCTCAAGGGAATTAATGAAAAAAAAAATCAAATGAAGATGGTCTAGATGTACCTGATCTAAAATTATATTATAAAGCAGCAGTCACCAAAACCATTTGGTATTGGCTTAGAAATAGATTAGTTGATCAGTGGAAAAGGTTAGGTTCACAAGACAGAATAGTCAACTATAGCAATCTAGTGTTTGACAAACCCAAAGATTCTAAATTTTGGGATAAGATTTCATTATTTGATAAAAACTGCTGGGATAAATGGAAATTAGTATGGCAGAAATTAGGCAAGGACCCACACTTAACACCACATACCAAGATAAGATCAAAATGGGTCCATGACCTAGGCATAAAGAACGAGATTATAAATAAATTAGAGGAACATAGGATAGTTTATCTCTCAGACTTGTGGAGGAGAAAGAAATTTGTGACCAAAGATAAACTAGAGACCATTACCGATCACAAAATAGAAAATTTTGATTATATCAAATTAAAAAGCCTTTGTACAAACAGAACGAATGCAAACAAGATTAGTAGGGAAGCAACAAACTGGGAAAACATCTTTACAATTAAAGGTTCTGATAAAGGCCTTATTTCCAAAATATATAGAGAACTGACTCAAATTTATAAAAAATCAAGCCATTCTCTAATTGATAAATGGTCAAAGGATATGAACAGACAATTTTCAGATGAAGAAATTGATACTATTACCACTCACATGAAAGAGTGTTCCAAATCACTATTGATCAGAGAAATGCAAATTAAGACAACTCTGAGATATCACTACACACCTGTCAGATTGGCTAAGATGACAGGAAAAAATAATGATGAATGTTGGAGTGGATGCGGGAAAATGGGGACACTGATGCATGGTTGGTGGAGTTGTGAACGAATCCAGCCATTCTGGAGAGCAATCTGGAATTATGCCCAAAAAGTTATCAAACTGTGCATACCCTTTGATCCAGCAGTGTTTCTATTGGGCTTATACCCCAAAGAGATACTAAAAAAGGGAAAGGGACCTGTATGTGCCAAAATGTTTGTAGCAGCCCTGTTTGTAGTGGCTAGAAACTGGAAAATGAATGGATACCCATCAATTGGAGAATGGCTGGGTAAATTGTGGTATATGAATGTTATGGAATATTATTGCTCTGTAAGGAATGACCAGCAGGATGAATACAGAGAGGCTTAGAGAGACCTACATGGACTGATGCTAAGTGAGATGAGCAGAACCAGGAGATCATTATACACTTCGACAACGATATTGTATGAGGATGTATTCTGATGGAAGTGGATTTCTCTGACAAAGAGACTTAATTGAGTTTCATTGGATAAATGATGGACAGAAACAGCTACACCCAAAGAAGGGATACTGGGAAATGAATGTGAACTATTTGATTTTTGATTTTCTTCCCGAGTTATTTTTACCTTCTGAATCCAATTCTTCCTGTGCAGCGGGAGAACTGTTCAGTTTTGCAAATATGTATTGTATCTAGGATATACTGCAACATATTTAACATATATAGGACTGCTTGCCATCTTGGGGGGGGGAGGAGGGAGGGAGGGAGGGGAAAAAATGAAACATAAGTGATTGCAAGGGATAATGTTGTGTAAAAATTATCCTGGCATGGATTCTGTCAATACAAAGTTATTATTAAATAAAATTAAATTAAAAAAAAAAAAAAAAAGAAAATCAGAATTGAACAAACAGAATTGAATGACTCGAGGAGACAAGAAGAATCAGTCAAGCAAATCCAAAAAAATCAAACAATGGAAAAGAATGTGAAATACCTTCTGGGGAAAACAACAGACCTGGAAAAGAGATCCAGAAGAGACAATATGAGAATCATTGGATTCCCAGAAAAACATGATGAAAAAAAGCCTGGACACTGTTTTCCAGGAAATTATCAAATAGAACTGCCCAGAAGTCATAGAAACAGAGGGTAAAATAGACATTGAAAGAATTAATTGATCACCTACTGAAAGGGATCCTAAAATCAAAACACCAAGAAATATAGTGGCCAAATGCCAGAACCCTCAGATGAAGGAAAAAATAGCAGCTAGAAAAACCCAATTCAACTATCGAGGAGCCACAATAAGGATCACCCAGGATCTAGCAGCATCCACATTAAAAGATCGAAGGGCCTGGAATATGATATTCCAAAAGGTTAAGGAACTTGGTATGCAACCAAAAATAACTTACCCAGCTAGAATGAGCATCTTTTTCCAGGGAAGAAGATGGACATTCAACGAAGTAAGTGAATTTCACCTATTTTTGATGAAAAAGCCAGAACTTAACAAAAAGTTTGATCTACAAATATAGAACTCAAGAGAAATCTAAAAAGGTAAAGATTAATCTTGGGAACTATATTTTGGCTATAAAGATGTATAAAGAATACATGTATACCTTGTTCGAGAAACTAGATGTAGAAAGGACTTTGTACCAGTAAAAGGGTAAAGTGGGGGTACTACATCTCATGAAGAGGCAAAGGAAACCTATTATATCTGAGAGAAAGAATGGAGGGAGATGAATATAATGGGTATCTTACTGCCTTTAGAATTGGCTTTAAGAGAAAAATTTTAGACATATTCAATTTATGGTGAAACTTCTCCCACTTCATTGAAAAATGAGAAGGGAAAAGTGAAAAGGGAAGGAATAAGATAAGTGGAAGGGAATATGGGAACTGGGAGGGAAAGGGGTAAGAAAGGGCGAGGAACTCTAAGGCAGGGGGAGAGATATTAAAAAGGGAGGGCTGTGAGAAGCAAGTGGTGCTCACAAGCTTAATACTGGGAAGTGGGGTAAGGGGGAAAGAAGGGAGAAAAGCATAAACAGGGGTTAACAAGATGGCAAGTAATACAGAATTGATCATTTTAACCATAAATGTGAACGGGGTAAACTCCCCCATAAAGAGGAAGCGGTTAGCAGAATGGATTAAAAGCCAGAATCCTGCAATATGTTGTTTACAGGAAACACACCTGAAACAGGGAGACACATGCAGCTTAAAGGTAAATAGATGGAGCAAAATCTACTATGCTTCAGGTGAAGTCAAAAAAACAGGGGTAGCAATCCTGATCTCAGATCAAGCTAAAGCAAAAATTGATCTAATTAAAAGAGATAAGGAAGGGCACTATATCTTGCTAAAGGGTAGCATGGATAATGAAGCAATATCAATATTAAACACATATGCACCAAGTGGTAGAGCATATAAATTCTTAAAAGAGAAATTAAGAGAGCTGCAAGAAGAAATAAACAGCAAAACTATAATAGTGGGAGATCTCAACCTTGCCCTCTCAGAATTAGATAAATCAAACCACAAAATAAATAAGAAAGAAGTCAAAGAGGTAAATAGAATACTACAAAAATTAGATATGATAGATCTCCGGAGAAAGTGTAATGGAGACAGAAAGGAGTACACTTTCTCTTCAGCAGTTCATGGAACCTATATAAAAATTGACCATATATTAGGACATAAAAACCTCAAATTCAAATGCAGTAAGGCAGAAATAGTAAATTCATCCTTTTCAGACCACCATGCAATGAAAATTACCTTCAACAAAAAGCCAGGGGAAAGTAGACCAAAAAATAATTGGAAACTAAATAATCTCATACTAAAAAATGATTGGGTGAAACAGCAAATCATAGACATAATTAATAACTTCACCCAAGAAAACGATAATAATGAGACATCATACCAAAATGTATAGGATGCAGCCAAAGTGGTAATAAGGGTAAATTTCATATCTCTAGAGGCCTATTTGTATAAAATAGAGAAAGAGAAGTTCAATGAATTGGGGTTGCAACTAAAAATGCTAGAAAAGGAACAAATAAAAAAACCCCAGTCAAACACTAAACTTGAAATTCTAAAAATAAAAGGAGAGATCAATAAAATTGAAAGTAAAAAAAAAAAAAGACTATTGAATTAATTAATAAAACTAAGAGTTGGTTCTATGAAAAAACCAACAAAATAGACAAACCCTTAGTAAAACTGATTAAAAAAAGGAAAGAGGAAAATCAAATTGTTAGTCTTAAAAATGAAAAGGGAGAAATCACCACTAACGAAGAGGAAATTAGAGCAATTATTAGGAGTTACTTTGCCCAACTTTATGCCAATAAATTCGACAACTTAAATGAAATAGAAGAATACCTCCAAAAATATAGCTTGCCCAAACTAACAGAGGAAGAAGTAAATATCCTAAACAGTCCCATCTCAGAAAAAGAAATAGAACAAACTATCAACTAACTCCCTAAAAAAAAATCTCCAGGAACAAATGGATTTACATGTGAATTCTATCAAACATTTAAAGAACAATTAACTCCAATGCTAAATAAACTATTTGAAAATATGGGGATTGAAGGCATCCTACCAAACTCCTTTTATGACACAAACATGGTACTGATACCTAAACCAGGTTGGTTGAAAACAGAGAAAAAAAAATATAGACCAATCTCCCTAATGAATATTGATGCTAAAATCTTAAATAAAATATTAGCAAAAAGATTACAGAAAATCATCCCCAGGATAATACACTATGACCAAGTAGAACTTATACCAGGAAAACTATTAGCATAATTGACTATATCAATAACCAAACAAACAAAAACCATATGATCATCTCAATAGATGCAGAAAAAGCATTTGATAAAATCCAACATCCATTTCTAATAAAAACACTTGAGAGCATAGGAATAAATGGACTTTTCCTTAAAATAGTCAGGAGTATATATTTAAAACCTTCAGTAAGCATCATATGCAATGGGGAAAAAAAGGAACCTTTCCCAGTAAGATCTGGAGTGAAGCAAGTTTGCCCACTATCACCATTATTATTCAATATCGTATTAGAAATACTAGCCTCTGCAATAAGAGTCAAGAAAGAGATTAAAGGAATTAGAGTAGGCAATGACTAAACCAAACTATCACTCTTTGCAGGTGATATGATGGTATACCTAGAGAACCCCAGAGATTCTACTAAAAACCTATTAGAAATAATTCATAATTTTAGCAAAGTAGCAGGATACAAAATAAATCCCCATAAATCCTCAGCATTTTTATACATCAACAACAAAATCCAACAGCAAGAGATACAAAGAGAAATTCCATTCAAAATAACTGTTGATAGCATAAAATATTTGGGAATCTATCTACCAAAGGAAAGTCAGGAATTACATGAGCAAAATTACAAAAAAGTTTCCACACAAATAAAGTCAGACTTAAATAATTGGTAAAAATATTAAGTGCTCTTGGATAGGCCGAGAGAATACAATAAAGATGACAATACTCCCTAAACTAATCTATCTATTTAGTGCTATACCAATCAGACTTCCAAGAAAATATTTTAATGATCTAAAACAAATAACAACAAAATTCATATGGAACAATAAAAAGTCGAGAATCTCAAGGGAATTAATGAAAAAAAAAATCAAATGAAGGTGGCCTAGTTATACCTGATCTAAAATTATATTATAAAGCAGCAGTCACCAAAATCATTTGGTATTGGCTAAGAAATAGATTAGTTGATCAGTGGAAAAGGTTAGGTTCACAAGACAGAATAGTCAACTATAGCAATCTAGTGTTTGACAAACCCAAACATCCTAACTTTTGGGATAAGAATTCATTATTTCATAAAAACTGATGGGATAACTGGAAATTAGCATGGCAGCAATTAGGCACTGACCCACACTTAACACCATATACCAAGATAAGGTCAAAATGGGTCCATGACCTAGGCATAAAGAATGAGATTATAAATAAATTAGAGGAACATAGGATAGTTTATCTCTCAGACTTGTGTAGGAGAAAGAAATTTGTGGCCAAGATGAACTAGAGACCATTACTGATCACAAAATAGAAAATTTTGATTATATCAAATTAAAAAGCCTTTGTACAAACAAAACTAATGCAAACAAGATTAGAAGGGAAGCAACAAACTGGGAAAACATCTTCACAGTTAAAGGTTCTGATAAAGGCCTCATTTCCAAAATATATAGAGAACTGACTCAAATTTATAAGAAATCAAGCCATTCTCTAATTGCTAAATGGTCAAAGGATATGAACAGACAATTCTCAGATGAAGAAATTGAAACTATTTCTAGCCATATAAAAAGATGTTCCAAGTCATTATTAATCGGAGAAATGAAAATTAAGACAACTCTGAGACACCACTACACACCTGTCAGATTGGCTGAGATGACAGGAAAAAATAATGATGAATGTTGGAGGGGATGCGGGAAAACTGGGACAATGATGCATTGGTGGTGGTGATGCATAATCTGGAATTATGCCCCAAAAGTTATCAAACTGTGCATACCCTTTGATCCAGCAGTGTTTCTACTGGGCTTATATCCCAAAGAGATACTAAAAAAAGGGAAAGGGACCTCTATGTGCCCAAATGTTTGTGGCAGCCCTGTTTGTAGTGGCTAGAAACTGGAAAATGAATGGATGCCCTTCAATTGGAGAATGGTTGAGTAAATTGTGGTATATGAGCGTTATGGAATATTATTGTTCTGTAAGGAATGACCAGCAGGATGAATACAGAGAGGACTGGTGAGATTTACATGAACTGATGCTAAGTGAAATGAGCAGAACCAGGAGATCATTATATACCTCAACAACGATACTATATGAAGATGTATTCTGATGGAAGTGAATTTCTTTAACAAAGAGACCTAACTCAGTTTCAATTGAATAATGATGGACAGAAGCAGCTACACCCAAAGAAAGAACATTGGGAAACTAATGTTAACTATTTGCATTTTTGTTTATCTTCCCAGGTTATTTTTACCTTCTGAATCCAATTCTCCCTGTGCAACAAGAGAACTGTTCGGTTCTGCAAACATATATTGTATCTAGGATATACTGCAACATATCTAACATATATAGGACTGCTTGCCATCTAGGGGAGGGGGTGGAGAAAGGGAGGGGAAAAATCAGAACAGAAGTGAGTGCAAGGGATAATGTTGTAAAAAAAAAAAATTACCCTGGCATGAATTCTGTCAATATAAAGTTATTATTAAATAAAATAAAATTTAAAAAATAAAATAAAAATAAATAAAAATAAAATATGTAGTCATACAAATCATATTCCCATGTTATTGATGTTGTGGGGAAAAAGAGACCAAAATAAATTTAGGAAAGTTAAAAAGTATTCTCCAATATTCATGGACAAAGATTCATAATTTTTCAATATGGATAAAGATTCATAATTTTTTCCCCTTGAAGTGGATATTATTTTTCATCATGATAACTTTTGGAATTCTCTTAGATCATTTTATTGCTAAGCCTTTCACAATTGATTATCTTTACAACAATATTAGTTATATTGTAAAGAAAATACTGCTATTACTGCATGCAATATTTTCTGGGTTTTATTCGCTTCAATAAAAATCAGTTCATTTAAGACAAAAAAAAATGCATAAATAATTTTCAACATTCATCCCTGCAAAACCTTGTGTTCCAAATTTTTCCTTCCCTTCCCCCTACCCTCTCCTCTAGATAGCAAGTAATCCAATATATATTAAACATATGCAATTCTTCTACATATATATTTCTACAATTAACATTGTAGCATGGATTTCAGAGTTTGACACATAGCAAGTGCTTCATAAAAAAATTGTTAATTAGTAGAGAAAGAAATCAGACTTTTCTTAACTAGACTGGCCATTAACATGAAGAATATACTCATTCCTCATTTAAAAGATCCCATTCTATTCATGTACATGTAATACAATGATAATCCTCCCCCAAATTCAATGAGTCTCCCAATAAATCTCCCAATAAACTTGATAAGATTTCATAGCATAGACCTTTGTCTGAAGAGCAGCTCCTATCACACTGACATGTCCATTGCTCCCTTGCTTAGAATAAAGGGCATCCCTCTGTTTGGTTCCAAATGACAGGAACTACAGGAACTTCTTCCAAAATGATGAAGGACTGAGAGTCAGAAGGATGAAGTCTTGAAGAAGGAGCTTCCTTGTGGACTTTTTACTTCTTTGAAAGACTTTCAGATTATGGTATAGTAAAAGAAACATTTGGCAAAATTTAGATATGATGTGCCTAAACCAAAAAGACATTCCCCCTTCTTTGTGTGGGGGTGGTTCTATAGAATTTAGTGAATAATCACTATGGCTTATTCTCATTAAATGTTGAAGATGAAGATTTTACTCACGATTCTTCCTTTTCTTTCCCAGAATCACTGGAATGTTTTTGTTTTGTTTTGTTTTGTTTTCTTACCCAGAAATAGTGTAGATGTGATGTTGAACTAACTGCTGTTTCACTTGGCACCACTAGAGGGAGAGGCTGCTGTTACTAGGATAGCTGAGCATGGAATCTCTCAAGTATGTCCAAGTCCAAGGCTTAAAAGTTTCTGTATTTCCTAATGATAGAAGACATCCAGAGAGAGGGATAGACAGACATAGATAGGGGAGGGATTCAGTTCAAAAAAGGAAATGTATCATTTGAGATCTGTGTTTGTTTTATATTTTTCTCATAGTTTGATATTGACAAGCATCATAATACAAGAGAAACTGAGCAGTGAAGTTAATTGGGAAATTGTTTTTTAAGAGTAATTATAGATGGCAGTTACCATAATGGCCAGAAAAGAACAAAGAGGGCAAGTTATAATCAGACCAGTTAACGATTGAAAGAGAAGCAAATGGAAAAGGATGTCTAAAGAAGAATTTAAAAAGTCATCAAATAGGCCACATTGTAACTGGGACAATGTGGGAGAGACAATTTTCTTATAAGGGCCAGGGACAACTGTAATGATGGGTATTACATGGGAACTGACTGTTTATAAGACAAATAAACAAACACACAAACAAAAGGCATGAGTAAAAAAAAAATCACAAAACTGTAAGTTCATTGATATGAATATTCCAAAAAGACTTTACTGAATTAAAAATTTGAATGTTCTATATTTTGTATATTGGTAAAGTGACCCCCAGAGTACCAAGTGGTGTCAAAGAAGAAAAGAAAGCTTAGTCACCTGAAATTGATAGATTTTGACATCAGATTGGATATGGGGATAAGAGATAAGAAGTTCAGGATGATGTTTAAGTTGTGAATTTGAGGAACTGGGAGGATGGTATTCTCTTCTATGTTAAAGAGAAAGATAGGAAATAGGGAGGTTTAGGAGGAAAGATAATGAGTTTCAGTTAAGTTTCTGTAGTGAGTATGGGCAGGATAAATAACCTTGAGAATTATCAGCATAGAGATGATAATTAAATCCATGGGAACTGATGAGATCATAAAGTGAATAAAGGGAGATGAACGTTCAGAATCAAATCCTGAAATATATCTTCTTTCCATCCTTTCTCCCTCCTACCTTCTTTCCCTCCTCCCTTCCTTCCTTCCTTCCTTCTTTCCTTCCTTTCCTCCTTCCTTCCTTTTTTCCTTGCTTCCTTCCTTCATTTTTTCTTTTTTTCATTTTTCTTTCTTCTTCATTTATTTATTATTACTTTTCTTTTTTTTTTTTCTGAAAAGTTGGAACAATTTACTTTTTGTCCTGCTTGTCTTTTTTTAAATTTTCTTGAAATACAGCTCTGAAATGCAGAGTTAAAAACCCATTGTGTTTTAAATGAAACTACTTGACTCCACCTTAAAACCCAAATCACTCTGAAATTCTTTGAATGGCTAATAGTAAGGTCAATTCAAGTCTCAAGACTCATTGTTGATTTAGAAAGCACATAAATAGCATTTGTTTTTTATTCTGGCCAGAATACTCTGGGTGTTTTTCCTCTACTGGACCTTATATTACAAAGTCTTGCCTTTATCTTCCATCAGATTTCAATGACTGAAGAAGAGAATGAGACCCAGTACTTTGCCCAACTCTGCACCATTTGTATCCAAATTCATGCACAAATGAAGACATTATCCTCATGATAACATTGGTTATCTTGAGAAGTAAGGACAAACAACAACATCTGGAGATGGAAATCAAATTTACACAGAATCATAATATTTTTTTTCCTATTAACTTTCCCTTTCCTTTTCCCTCAAGGGACAGGTGCAGCAGGAGGTAGAAGATGTGAACCCAAAGGAAAAGATGCTCCCCTTTGCACTGGAAATTGTACAGGATTTAGATGCTGTTTTGTTACCAAAGATGGAAGTCATTGCTTTGGGGCAGATGGAAACTGGGCCCTTGCTGCTTCCCCCTACTACACAAACTGAGCACAGTTGATATAAACTTATTTACTCAATTTCTTCATTTGTAAAATGAATTGGAGAAGAAAAATGGCAAATTAATCTAGTATTTTTGTCAAGAAAACCCCAAATGGAGTTATGAAGAGACAGGCATAACTGAAAAAACAACTAAACAAGGACAATATAATTTGATATCTTTGTCAATTTTCTTGAAATGAGGTGAAGCATCAGAATTGTTTGATTTTAAATCCTTTCATTTTTAGTAATTGGTAAGAAATCTTTTTTTTTTTTTTGGAAGTTTGAAATTCTTTCTTAGAAATGGCTTGCTCATATCCTCTTACCACTGAAGAATGGGTTAAGTCCCTTTGTATCTTGTTATCAGATATTAACAGAGATATTTGATGCCATTTCCTCCCATTAATTGATAATTATCACAATCACATCAATTTTGTTTTTGCAAAAGCTCCATTCATTTTATGTAATTGAACCTATTGAATCTACTTAATTCTTAAGGGTCTTTTAAAAGTTATTAATAACACTTCTTTTACTAATATTTGTGAAAGAAATCTCCTTCAACATTCAGTTTGTCTTGAAATAGCCCAGGCAATAAAATTTAAAATCACAAGCAAATTTTCCTTAATCATTGTTCTTAAAACTTAGCAAAGCTCTTAAATCAGTAAACAGACTAGGGGCTGTTTCCAAGACCTCCACCCCAGAGAGAAGTTTGTTTTATTCCCTTTTCCCATTTCAGAATCCAAAGGGGTTTTTGTGAACTTCCAAACCCATTTAGTGCTTTTCTCTGCCTTCACAGAGAATGCCTAGATATTCCATTCAAACTTCTTTCCTTTAAAATGTTAGCACACTGCTCTTCTCTCTCTCTATATATATATATTAACTTTTTGAACTTTCAAATCCCTTTCAATCTATTTTTTTTTTTTATTTCTTCCTTTCTCCCCCTTTTCTCACAGGCTGCTGCAGCAGCCAGAGACAGAGAGGGAGAGAGAAAGATTTTGCAAACTTCTGGATATTTTCTAAGTCTGCAACACAGAGGTTGAATTCTTATCTCTTACAAGCTTGCTAACTTCTAACACAGACACATGTGGAGCTCCAATTCACTAAGCAAGTTGCAACGTTGTTCTTAAATTTTTTTTTTCAACCAACATAACAGACAAACAAATCACACAGAACATAGAACACACATCACACAGACTACACAGTTAACATATACCCAGAGGATATTTTCCAACATAACCAGGACCAGAACCAGATGGTACCCCAAAAGGTACTCAGACTTACTCTTCTAAATGCTGAAACTAACAAAGCTTTTAGACAGACAAATCATACAGAACACACAGAACACCAGTCAAATCACACACAGAACATACAGACTAGTCTTCCAGAACCAGGTCAGGACTCTCACGGTGGCGTCCCACGAAGAGTGGGGGAGGGGGAGGGGCTGTAAACACTGCGTCCAGCTGAGCCCCAAAACCCGCACAGAATCCGGAGCGCTCAACAGACAGGCAACTGCAGACGCAGCTGCAGGGGCCCCTCAGAATCAGAATGCTTTATGCCAGTTTTGGACCGAAATCAAAATTTGGGTCTCACTCTCCTGGTTCGCAGAAGAGAGATTACTGGACACGAGGGGCCGAGGAAGATCTCTCGGTGGCCAACCCCTAGGATCCGTAATCCCTTTCGCCCTCCAGGGAGAGGGACTGGCCGTCAGACTGAGCCAAAGGCTTATCTCGATGGGAACCTCCAAATGAAATAGCCCAGGCAATAAAATTCAAGACAGCCGCAATGAGGAAGATTTAGAATTTACCGAGAGCGTACCAAATAAATTCTAAATCTTCCTCATTGAGGCCGTCTTGAATTTTATTGCCTGGGCTATTTCAGTCTTATTTTATTTTGTGATTTGACCTTGCTTTGACCACCATTGAGGGAAGCAACTCCTTTGTATAAAGTAAATGTTTGATAAATCCTTCATTTATCAATTCCTAGTGGAATGAAGTATAAGCCCCTGGTCTAATCTTATTTCCTGTCAAAAACCTTTTCTAGTTTTCCCTAAAGTTCTTGTTAAATAATATGTGTTCTTATATTTCTTGAATAATGGGATTGGTTTCATTATTTCTGATTCTCATTTATGTAATGTGTTCCATTCATATCCTGTTTTATGATTTAGCCAGAAGCAAAATTCTTTGATAATTACTTGCTTTGTTATATTTTGGGATCTGGAATTATTATTCCCTCTTCAATTCTCTCTCCCACACTGTTTTCGTTGAGACTCTAGACCTTTTGTTTCAAAAATGAATTTTTGTTCTATAGCTCTATAAAGTAACCTTTCCACAATCTGAGTGCATTGTTTCTGTAAACTAATTCCATCAGTATTCTTATTAGGTTGGCAACATTTCTTCTTGAGAAATAAATGTTCATGCAATTATTTATGTCTTCTTTTTTAATTCTATAGAGTTGTCTTACTTGTCTTTTAAGTTGATGCTGAGATATTTTATGTAATTTTCTGTTATTTTAGATGGCACTTAGATTTTACTTCTTTTTTTTTTTTTTGCAAAAAAATAAAACTGCTGTTTTCTTGTGCATTTAATCATTGATGTTCATATGCACGCATACATGTTATATTTAGTATCCTAGTATTTTAATGAAACTTTTTTCTTTTTTTATTCTCAAAAACAGGTGTTCTTAAATATTTTTATATGTGTCATAAATGACTTTGGCGGTCTGAAGTTTCTAGACCATTTCTCAGAATAATGTTCATTACAAACATGCATAATTGAAATGAATGCTCAATTTTGGTCACAAATTAATGAAAAAAAAAAGATGAAAAAAATTTTAAATGTTTCTTTCCCTAAAATATGTCCACAAATTATCTTTAAATGTCAGATTAAAACCCTATACTTGAGTTATAATAATAAATGATAATACAGTCTATAGACAGGAAAATGTGGGGTGTAATTTTCTGATTTTTATATATTTAATTTCTTTTTTTTTCTGTAATATCGACATCACTGGAATTTTTACATTATCTAAAATAATGTAATGAGAATAATGTATATTTATATTTAATGGGAATTTATGTAACATTTCAATATTGCAAATAAACTGTACTTTTTAGAATATTAAGGCAGTATATTTCTATTACTACTATTAGCATAAACAAAGGCTATATGTTTGAGGGATTTTTTGTTTGTTTGTTTTTGAAACTAAAGCTCTTGGATTCAACTAGGCTGGAAGTATAGCAGTCACCAGAGGTCTGACTACACAATTACTTTTTAATTTTTTATGGACATTTTAATTTACATTTTTTCTGATCTAGCCTGGATCTCTGTCTTTTGTTTTTCAGGGTGATTATGTTATTGAAGGAAATTGTGACTTTTATTTAATTTTTTAGTTTTGTGAAATATTATTGTTCTCACTGGGTTCTGATGATTCTTTTCAATTTTCTCCATTTTTAATGATCAATTTATTTTTTTTATTTTTGGAAATCTTTTTTTTTCATCTCTTCATCCTTTCTTTTTCAAACTTGCTAATGTTTAATCACATACACACATATATAGATATATATGTATACATACAAACACACACACATATATATGTATGTATGTATGTACATACATACATATATACGTGTGTGGATGCATGTGTGAGTATGAGTATGTGCAAGATTAGTGGAATATTTTTCTTTTTCTTTCTTTTTTTTTTCTTTTGCTGAGTCATCTATTATTTAATTTGCAAAACTAGCATTTACATATCAAACCATGTCACCTCAATATCAGAAATCTGAGACTAGGAATGATTTATAGAGAGGTTTTTATAATAATATCAATAATAGGAATTAGAAAAATTATTAAAACTTGTTTTGAACATAATTGTATTGGATAAGAGAATCAAATTTAGACTCCATCAGCCAGTATCAATCATCCATATGTGAAACTAGTGGTTACAGCAAATAGTGAAGTTTTGAATTCTGTGGCTAAGTTTATTTCCCTTAGCAGTATATTTTTCAGTGACATACACATTGATAATAAGATCAACATTCATTGCCAGGAGTACCTCAGAGTTTGAGAGGCTCTAAAGGAAAGCATGGAATAGGTGAGGTATTATACTCATTGTCCAACTAAAGGACTGCAAAGCTTCATTGTTGTATGCCTATGAAACGTGGACAATATACCAGGGCCATACCAGGAAACTGAATCATTTCCATTTGAATTGTTTCAGAAAGGTTCTAAATATCACTTTTCAGAATAAGGGAGCAGATACTAAGGTCCTTTCTCAAACTAAACTGCCAAGCATTCAGCTCTACTGCAGAGAGCACAATTCCATTGGGTTGACCATATTGTTTGAATGCCAAATGTACACTTGCTAAAAAGACTATTTCATGGAGAACTCACAGAGGTAAGGGCTCACAAGATGATTGGGAAAAAGTCATACAAGGACACTCTCAAGGTGTCTCTTTAGAACAATGAAATTGATTGTATGACATGGGAGATATTGGCACAGAATCACCCAGCATACTGTGCCTTCATCAGAGAAAGTGCTATGCTCTATGAGCAAAGCAAAATTGAATTAGCTCAAAAAAAATGTGAAATGTTCAAAGTTACAGTCCATCCCAAATGTTTATAGAAACTACTTGTGTCTGACATGTGGCAGAGTTCTGATCTCATAGTGGTCTGATCAGCCACAATTTAACACACTAATTTTACTCTAAGATAGTGATGTCATTTTAGTTTTTTCAGTACAGAAGGCAGCATCTGGGATAGGATTTGAACTTATGTCTCCTTGTTTCTAAATCTTAACCCCTATCCACTATATCATCTAGTTGCCTCTTTGAAGAATCAATTTGGAGAAATAGAATTATAGTAAGAAAGAATATTCACTCTGTAATCTGAACACCTGTATTCCAAACCCATCTTTGTTGCTTTAAAAACTATTTAGCCACAGGGAAATTATTTTATTTTTCTGAGCCTTGTTTTCCTCCTCTGTAAAAGGAATAGTCTAATCTGGAATAGATATCTCCTGAAGCTCCTTTCACCTTTAAGATCATAATCCTACACCTTTATAACAACCGGGGGTAAAGAATCAGGCAAAGGTATAGGCTGGTTGCAGAGCAAATGAATGAAAAAACAGATTGAAATCTATACATTCCAGGCATCCACCTAATAATGTGCAATATGGAAGAATTGAGCCAGCTTCCTAGTGTGTATTCTGTGGAGCCTGCACTAGAAGAATATTAACAAAAGTTGCTATTACATAGTGCAAATTTACAAATAGGTTGCTTCTTCACTATTTGGGAAAATGTCCATATCATTGCAATCACAGAGGCACCAAGCACCATAGTATTATTCTTCAAGAATCCTGATCTCATTGCCCTAAAGGAGGGTACTTGAAGAATGAGCTTTACTTCCAGGTTAAAAAGTCATTCCTACATTTCAATATAATTGGTTTTTTCCTAATACTATGTGTTTTATTTTATTCATTTGGAAACATTATTCTGTGTAGAAGTCCATAGACTTCACCAGACTTACAAAAGAGTAAGAAACTCTGCTCTGTTCTGTGGATATATTTATATGCCTGTACTTGACTGAATGTTTGCAAATGTGTGGGTCTAGTCTCAAGAGAAAGGCAGCAAGAATTAATTTATCATTAATTTAAATTAATTTACTAGTACAAGTTTGTCACTATTATTGGAAAAACATATTCCATGGATCTGTATTATTATATTCCATGAAGGGCAGTATAGTTTTCAATATACAAACACTAGCAAAAATAACTGCTTAGCAAATGTTAGTTAAATGAAATTTAATATACTTCATTGTTATAGTATTACTTTTTGACAACAGAATAGGAATGAGTCAAAATTGGTTGAGCTCTCCTTTATGTTGCATCCTATTTCTCTTTTCACCATTATTTTTTTAACAACCAGAATGCAGAAGGTATAAAAAGCACATTAGCACTATTTTGCTTCTGATAAGTTTGTGCTATCCAATTGAGCAAGCTTAATGAATTAGTAATGTTGGTATCTTGATTTGGAAACACTTTTTGAAAGGATCACAAGGTCTAGAGTCAAAAGGGATGTAACCACTTATAAAATCTAATATCCTTATTTTATTGAAGTAGAACCTGAAAATGAGAGACCTTGGCTTTTACCAAGGTCAAAAAATAGTAAATAGTTGATCCAGGAGCCATACCAGGTCCCCTACTTGCATTGCTGATCTTTCTGCAATACTTGATGTCTAATTGATAAACAATAGGAATTACTATCTGCTTTGGTGACTGGAGAGCTGTTCTTTTATCTTTGTAGCAGTACCTAAAATATAAGGTAAGAAGGATGTATTATAGCCTTCTTCATAGACCTGCTTACCTCAGTTTCCTCATCTGTAAAATGAGCTAGAGAAGTAAATGGCAATCCATTGCAAAATCCTTGATCAGAAAAACATAATTGCAGCTATAGAGTGAGGCATGATTAAAAGGATTCAAGAAACATAACAAACAAACATTTATAAAATATAAACACTTCTTCAGCTATATTACAGAATAAATAGAATACATAATATAGCTTCAAACAATTTGTAGATACCTTATTGAATCATTCAATAAAAGGAATAAACTAGAGGTAAAGAGAGAAGTGCTTATAGCCATGGACATAATCAGTTAGAGAAATATATTTGGATTGGGCCAAGGTGCATAAAGACAAAGAATTCAAATAGAAAAAAAAATGAATTTTGAGGATACTTGAACTTTGTATTTGTAGACTGGAAGGAGAAATGAACTGAGAAAAAGTATTACAGTCCCTCTTTACTCTTCTCTCTCTGTGTTTTTAGAGATACAAGGCAAGGAACAAAAAAGGCATCCAAATAGAATATAAATGGGATAATTAAAACATAGAAAATAAAAGAAGTTTTAGGGATCATGGCAATTTTGAAGCAGTGAGAATTGCATCTTCAGGATTATAAGATTGTTAAAACAGAGAGTCCAATAGAGAACTATGCCTTCCGGGAAACTTCATAAGAACTCTAGGAAGGAGACCTGGATAAAAAGCATTTCCATCCAATGAATTGCTGTAAATTATCTTTTCTGGCAAATATTTTGTAAGCTTGTGCCCATTTTCCTCTTGTCTCTGTATGCATTTGTGGTAGATAATTTTGGAGATAATATTTTATACCAATTATTATTAAAAATGCCTAACTTAAAGCTAATGAATCCTATACATCCAATTGTTATCAAACGGATAATCAACAGGAAGCATATCAGTGGGGGCTTCTGAATGACAGTATTTAGAAACCAGTCCCCTAACCTTCTAAAAGGAATTAAACTAAAGGCAGTATTTAAAAGTAGTAAGCATAAGAGAAGAGATTCAAATCCAATTTTTTCCTGATTCCAAGTTCAATAATATTTTGTGATACTTATCTTTTCTTCCAGTTATTCAGTCATTCTATACTTTAGGAAATACACTTCTATTTGTTTCTATTTTCTTAATGGAATTACTTTTAGTCATAACAAATCACTCTATGGGAAGCCACACAAGTTTTGAAGAGTGAAAGGATTTTGTGGAGAAAAGTTCTCCTTTCTCTATAAAAATAACTGAAAGACTACAGAAGTTTCTTTTTGTTGTACACATATATCCAGTTTCTCATCTCTTTTATGCCTGATAACTGGTAGATTTCAAAGAACATTTGCCTTATGGAAAAGATTCAAAGACAAATAAGAGACTTTGGTTGTCTTTAAAATATGGATCTCAGACTAGAGGGTATCTAAGGTCTTTTCCAGCAGAGATGCTACTATTCTATGCTACAGACAGGACTCAAATTGTTGTTCAGTATGCTGTAAGTTCTTTTTGAGTAAGGAGAGTGTGGGTCCTTTTCCTCTGTACATTAAACAATCTTACACAATTAACATTGTTGGCCTCAAAAACCACTTGGTGATAGATTATCTGCTTTTTTTATGTTCAGGCCTATGAAAGAAGGACAGAGGTTCTTGCTGACTGACTGCCTGCCCAAAATTACAACTGACATTGTGCTTGCCTTGGATTTGTCACATTCTCCCTCTTCCTAGTTTGGCAAATCAATTTGAGCCACTGCTAAAAATCCATCAATTTTCCTTTCACTGTCATTTTTTTTCTCCCGTTGAAGTTAGATACAGTCATTATCTCAAGGATAGAAAATTTTGAATGCATTAGAATGAATAAGGCTAGAGGAGTGATTCCTACTGGACTTTGGTTTGATTTAGCCCAGTCTCCTTTGAAAATTTGTTATTATAACAGCAAATGTATAAGTTATCACCGAATCCAATAGATCTTTATCAATAGAGATGAAAGAAGAAAGCCAATATGAATTGGTGAAAAAACTGACCAGGGTATTTGAATATGTATTGATAGACAAGGATCTTAAAAGACTTTCTGATGTATAAAAATCTACTTGGGAACTATTAAAAATAGCAAATCATATAGTTAAATATTAGGAAATACTGTAATCTCTTAAGAAAGTTTGAAACTCCTTATCATTTGAATCTTTGTTCAACAAGTTTTTTTTTGCTTATTAGGAAAACTTTAGCTGAGTTCAATTATATCATTTTAAATCAGTGCACAAGGATAATCTACATTCAATTGGTTATTATTGATTTTAACCCTGAAGATACACTGCCATAATATGTGATATAACACGATTTATTATATTGCAATTAAAAATGTATTTCAAACTTCTCCCACCTCATTGAAAAGTGGGAGGGAAAAAGTAAAAAAAGGGAAGGAGTAGGCTAAATAGAAGGAAATAAAGAAATAGTAGGGGAAAGGTTTAAGAAAGGGGGAGGGACTCTAAGAGGGAGGGAGGGATTTTAAAGAGGGAGGTCTACATGAGGCAAGTGGTGCCCATAAGGTTAATACTGGGGAAGGAAGTTAAGGGGAAAGGAAAGAGAAAAGATAATCTGGGGATAATAAGATGGCAGGAAATACAGAATTGGTAGTTTTAACTATAAATGTGAATGGAATGAACTGTCCCATAAAGCTGAGGCAGATAGCAGATTGAATTAAAAGTCAGAATCCTATAATATGTTGTTTACAGGAAACATATTTAAAGCAGGATGATATAAAGGGTAAAGGCAAAAGACTGGAGCAGAATATACTATGCTTCAAGTGAAGTCAAAAAATGAGGGTAGCCATCCTTACCTCAGATCAAGCAAAAGCAAAAATTGATCAAATTAAAAGAGATAAGGAAGGAAACTATATCTTATTAAAGGGTAACAAAAGATAATGAAGCCATATCAATACTAAACATATATGCACCAAGTGGTATTTAACATCTAAAGTCCTAAAGAAGTTAAGAATGTACAAGAAGAAATAGCAAAACTATAATAGTGAGCGATCTCAACCTTCTACTCTCAGAACTAGATAAATCAAAACACAAAATAAATAAGAAAGAAGTTAAAGAGGTAAATAGAATACTAGAAAAGTTAGGTATGATAGATCTTTGGAGAAAACTGAATGGCAGAAAAGAGTTCACTTTCTTCTCAGCCATTCATGGAACTTATGTAAAAATTGACCATATATCAGGAACATAAAGACATCAAATTCAAATGCAGAAAGGCAGAAATAGTAAATGCATCTTTTTCAGATCACAATGCAATAAAAAACTGCATACAATAAAAAGCCAGAGGAAAAAAGACCAAAAATTAATTGGAAACTAAATAGTCTCATCTTAAAGAATGATTGGGTGAAACAACAAAGCATAGACACAATTAAATTTCATCCAAGAGTATGGCAATAATGAGATGTCATACCAAAATGTATGGGATGCAGACAAGGCAGTAATAAGGAGAAATTTTATATCTCTAGAGGATTACTTGAATAAAATAGAAAAAGAGAAAATCAATGAATTAGGCTTGGAACTAAAAAGGCTAGAAAAAGACCAAATTAAAAATCTCCAATCAAATACTAAACTTGAAATTCTAAAATTAAAAGAAGAAAATAATAATATTGAAAGTTAAAAAAAACTTGAATTAATAAGTAAAACTAAGAGTTGGTTTTAAGAAAAAAAACAATAAAATAGATAAGCCTTTAGTAAATCTGATTAGAAGGAAAGAGGAAAATCAAATTGTTAGTCTTAAAAATGAAAAGGGAGAACTTTCTACCAATGAAGAGGAAATTAGAGCAATAATAAGAAGTTACATTGCCTAACTTTATGCCAATATATTTGATAACCTAAGTGAAATGGATGACTACCTCCAAAAATATAGACTTCCCAGATTAACAGATGAGGAAGTAAATTGCTTAAATAATTCCATCTCAGAAAAAGAAATAGAACAAGCTATTAATCAACTCCCTAAAAAAAAAAAAAAGAAAAAATTCCCAGGACCAGATAGATTTACATGTGAATTCTAGCAAACATTTAAATAACAATTAACTCCAATGCTATATAAACTATTTGAAAAAATAGGGAATGAAGGATTCTTACCAAATTCCTTTTATAACACAGACATGGTACAGATACCTAAACCAGGAAGGAGAAAAACAGAGAAAGAAAATTATAGACCAATCTCCCTAATGAATATTGATGGAAAATTTTTAAATAAAATATTAGTATAGAGATTACAGAAAATCATCTCCAGAATAATACACCATGATCAAGTAGGATTTATACCAGGAATGCAAGGCTGTTTCAATATTAGGAAAGCTGTTATCATAATTGACTATATCAATACTCAAATTAACAAAAACCATATAATCATCTCAATAGATGCAAAAAAGCATTTGATAAAATCTGACAACCATTCCTAATAGAGAGTATAAGAATGAATGGACTTTTCCTTAAAATAGTCAGTAGCATCTATTTAAAATCATCAGCAAGTATCATATGTAATGTAGATAAACTGGAACCATTCAATAAGATCAGAAGTGAAACAAGATTGTCCACTATCACCATTAATAGTCAATATTTTATTAGAAATGCTAGCTTTGGCAAGATGAAAAAGATATTAAAGCATTGGAGTGGATAATGAGGAAACCAAATTATCACTCTTTGCTGATGCTATGATGGTATACTTAGAGAACCCCAGAGAATCTACCAAAAAGTTATTAGAAATAATCCACAATTTTAGCAAAGCTGCAGGATATAAAATAAATCCACATATCATCATCATTTTTATGTACCACTAACAAAATCTAACAGCAAGAGATACAAAGAGAAATTTCATTTAAAATAATTTGATAGTATAAAATATTTAGGAATCTGACAAGGGAAAGTCAGGAACTACATGACAAAATTACAAAATACTTCCCACACAAATAAAATCAGATCTAAATAATTGGAAAATATTAAATACTCTTGAATAGGTCGAGCAAATATATTAAAGATGACAATACACCCTAAACTAATCTATTTATTTAGTGCTATATCGATCAAACTCCCAAGAAACTATTTTACTGACCTAAAAAAATAATAATAAAATTCATCTGGAAGAACAAAAAGTTAAGAATGTCAAGGGAACTAATGAAAAAAAAATCAAATGAAAGTAGCCTAGCTGTACCAGCTTTAAAAGTATATTATAAAGCAGTGGTCATCAAAATCATTTGGTATTGGCTAAGAAATAGACTAGTTGATCATTGGAATAGATTAGGTTCACAGAATAAAATAGTCAATAATTATAGCAATCTAGTGGTTGACAAACCCCCAAACCCCAGCTTTTGGGATAAGAATTCACTATTTGACAAAAACTGCTGGGAAAATTGGAAACTTGTATGGCAGAAACTAGGCATTGACCCTCACCTAACATCATATACCAAGATAAAACCAAAATGGGTTCATGATCTAGAAATAAAGAATGAGATTATAAATAAATTAGAAGAGCATAGAGTAGTTTACTTCTCAGACTTGTGGAGGAGGAAGGAATTTGTAACCAGAGAAGAATTAGAGATCATAATTATCACAAAATAGAACATTTTAATTATATTAAATTAACAAGTTTTTGTACAAACAAAACTCATGCAGACAAGATTAGAAGGGAAGCAATAAATTCAAAAACAGTTTTACATTCAAAGGTTCTGATAAAGGCCTCCTTTTCAAAATATATAGAGAATTGACTCAAATTTTTATAAAATCAAGCCATTCACCAATTGATAAGTGGCCAAAGCACATGAACAGACTATTTTCAGATGAAGAAATTGAAATTATTTCCAGTCAAATGAAAAGGTGCTCCAAATCATTATTGATCAGATAAATGCAAATTAAGACAACTCTGATACCACTATACACCTCTCAGATTGGCTAAGATGACAGGAAAGGATCATGTCATATGTTGGATAGAATGTGGGAAAACTGGGACACTGATACATTGGTGGTGGCACTGTGCACAAATCCAACCACTCTGGAGAACAATTTGGAATTATGCTCAAAAAGCTATCCAACTGTGCATACTCTTTTATCTAGCAGTATTACTACTGGGCTTATATCCTAAAGAGATCTTGAAGAAGGGAAATGAACCTACATGAGCAAAAATGTTTATAGCAGCCCTTTTTGCAGTAGCTAGAAACTGGAAAATGAATGGATGCCCATCAATTGGAGAATGGCTGAATAAATTATGGTATATGAATGTTATGCAATATTATTGTTCTGTAAGAAATGACAGCAGGATGATTTGAGAGAAGCCTGGAGAGACTTACATGAACTGATGCTGAGTGAAGTGAGCAGAACCAGGAGATCATTATTCACTTCCACAACAATTCAGTATAATGATCAATTCTGATGGATGTGGGTCTCTTCAACAATGAGATAATTCAAACCAGTTCCGATTGTTCAATAATGAAGACAATCAGCTACATCCAGAGAGAGAACTATGGGAAATGAGTGTGGAACCCAACTTAGCATTTCCACTTTTTCTGTTATTGTTTGTTTGCATTTTTGTTTTCCTTCTCAGGTTTTTTTTTTTTTTTTACCTTCTTTCTAGATCTGATTTTTCTCATGCAGCATGATAACTGTATAAATATGTATACATATATTGTATATACCATATACTTTAACATAGTTAACATGTATTGGACTACCTGTCATCTAGGGGAGGGGGGAAGGGGAAAGGGAGAAAACTTGGAAGAGAAGGTTTTGCAAGGGTCAATGTTGAAAAATTACCCATGCATATGTTTTGTAAATAAAAAGCTGTAGTAAATATATATGTGTGTGTGTGTGTGTGTGTGTGTGTGTGTGTGTGTGCGTGTGTGTGTGTGTGTGTGTGTGTGTGTATTTCAGGAAATATTTATTTATTGCCTTTCAAATAAGATAAAAAAAAACCCAACATTTTGTAAGTGTTCGATATTATAAAATTGTGTAATTGTAGTATTTTTGAAAATTTTAAAAAATTTATTAAACAGAGCAAAATTTCCCAGAACAGAGTAGAATTTTTTAAAAGATATTTTATGTAAATCTATTATGTACAATTACCTGCTGTTTTTAAATATATAATAAATTTATTAAAAATTATTTTTTCTTCCCTTACCTCACCTGCCCATCCTAGAGTTGGCTACCAATAGTCACAAATTATATATATATATATATATATGTTCTTTCTGTGGATATAGATAGCATCTTAACTTCACATTTCCTTTATATTTAATTTTGATATTTATAATTAACAAAATAATTTTTAACTCAAAGTAGTTCTTCAAATATTGTTGCTGTTACTAATGTAACATGGCATTTTTGTTGTTGTTGTTGTTAGATTATAAAGAAGAAAGCAGCAAAATCCTCATAGCTATCTTCCTATAAAAGAATAAAAATCAACAATGAAAGTTTTCAATGAAATTATTCAGAAATTTTATGAAAATGATAGCAACTCACTCTCAGCAATTATTTGATCACCACTATTATTACTGATGTTGATGATGATGCTTTGTTCCATAATATATCTCCACTTGCTATTTCTCTCTGAAGTTCTATCCTCTCATGCTGTTTTAACTAGTTTTCTGTTTTTCTTATAAATAGACTGTTATAAAATTCTGCTTTTCTCAGAAATACTGTGGGAGTAGTGGGTACTGACCAGGTCTTTTAGGCAAATATTAAATTTTAGAGGAAATAACTGAATTAGGAATTTAAAGTCCTTGCATAAGGCAAGTAAGATGCCTTCTTTTATTTATGTCAATTCTATATTCCCAAGAGAAAAGAATTGTTTTCTGTATCATGTTCTAGAATAAAATTTGCTTTCCTTGGAATTATAGAGAGCCCTTCACCTAAAAGAGAAAAAATTACCACTTTATGGCTATCAGTAATTTGGCATTAGTCATAACAATGCACATTCATCATGTCTTTCAATTATTCTGTTTTTAGAAAACCAAAGGCCAAATGAGCACTATTGAGCTTTAGAAGGCTCAAGCAGGCATTTCTGATAGTGATGATTTAAAACAAGAGTACTCAAACTATGGCCTGCGGGCCAGATGCGGCCCACTGAGTATGTTTATGCGGCCTTCTGGGTTATGGCAAAATCAGACTGGAAGTGACATTCGACCTAAACTCGCATTAGCAATGCACACTTCCGACACTGGGCTGAGGTGGCAGAGACAGAGTGTGAGGCAATACTGAGATGAGGTGAGTTCCTAAGCCAGGGTGTGTGGTATGGGGAAGGGAGAGAAATGCAGAAGATAGAGAACTGGTGGCCTGTGACCTTGTACAGTAACAGCAACCACCACGACAGACAGGAGCAGGGGATATACAGTGCATGCTACACATATCATGGCCGTTGCAGGGGGAATTCACTGCAGCAGTGAAGATTGGAAGCAGGAGCTTGAAGTGTGGGAGAGAGAGTGTGAGAAACAGAGGCATCACAGCACAGAGGCAGCTTGGAGGAAGTTGGGCATTGCAGTCTGTATGTCTCTGTGTGGGCAAAGTTATTTCTGGTATATTGTTTTTGTAGTGCTGCATATATATATATATATATTTTTGTAGTGCTGCATATATATATATATATATATATATATATATATATATATACATATATATACACATATATGTATTTTACTAATAGCAATTTGGAATCCCTAGGAAATTATGATGTCAGGAAAAAGAAAAATTGACTTGGAGTGTAGGATATTCAAAGAACAGTGGATTTATGATTACTTTTTCATGCTGTACAAGGAAAGAGCTGTATGTCTGATATGCCAGACACTATATTCTGTGTTCAAAGAATATAATTTGCGTTGACACTATGAAACTCAACATAAAGATAAATAGGATTTTTTGGTTGGAGAAGTGAGAAAAGATAAAATATTAAAACTGAAAAATACATTGACAATTTAGCAAAATACTTTTGTGAAGCAGAAGCAGCTAGATATTTTGTCACTGTGAGCAAGTTTTCAAGTTGCCAAGCTAATAGCATGCACTGGCAGACCATTAATGGAGGGAGAATTTATTAAAGAATGCCTTCTTTCTGTTGCCAAAGAGATGTGTCCAGAGAAAGCCAATTTATTTAGTACAATGAGTCTTTCAGGACCTACAATTACATAGAGGACTGAAGAAATGGGAGACAATCTGCATCAGCATTTGCAAAACTCCATTAAAAAAATTTCATATTTTTCCTTGGCATTCGACAAAAGCAATGATGTTCATGATTCTGCTCTACTTCTAATTTTTATTCGTGGGACGAATGATTATTTTGAAGTCATAAAAGAGCTTGCTGCACTGCAAAGCATCAAAGGAACAACTACAAGAGAGGATATCTATGAAAAGATTTGCCAAACTATGAATGGTTTGGAGCTAGACTGGACTAAACTAGCCAGTGTGACAATTGACGGTGCTCCTAGCATGGTGTGGTCTAAGAAAGAAGCTCGCATTAACCAAGAGATGGACAAACATAACCATTCTCATCCAATAGCCATACACTGCCTCATCCACCAACAAGTGCTGTGAGGTAAATCACTGAAGTGGGACTCTGTTATGAAAATTGTGGTATCTTGTGTTAACTTCATTAGAGCCAATGCACTAAATCACAGACAATTTCAGGAATTTCTGTCTGAGCTAAATGTTGAGTATGAAGATGTTCTATATCATACAGAAGTCCATTGGCTGAGTTGAGGGAGAGTTTTGAACTGTTTCTATGACTTACTTCCACACATTACAATTTTTCTGCTTTCAAAAAAACAAAGAAGTACCAGAGTTCAATGATGCAGAATGGAAATGACACCTTGCCTTTCTGACAGATGTAACAGAGCTATTCAACAATTTCAATATGCAACTTCAAGGAAAGGGGAAGCTCATCTGTGATATGCAATCACATGTCAAAGTATGTGAAGTAAAATTAGGCCTCTTTATCAAACAAGTGAAGGAAGAAAACTTCTGCCATCTCCCCACAACTCAAAATCTATTGGAAAAACCACTGATTGCATTCCCAAACAAAACATGTGTGGATTCATTGGAAAAATTGCAAAAGGAGTTCCAATTTAGATTTAAAGAGCTCCATCTCCATGAACAGAACATACAGCTTTTCTGTAACCCATTTTCTATTGACATTGAAAATGTGGATACAATTTATCAAATGGAACTGGCTAAACTGCAGAATTGTGACTCTCTGAAAGATTCATTCAAGTCAAGCAGCCTTCATAATTTCTATGCATCTCTCCCCTCTGAGACATATCCTCATCTCAGGAATCATGCACTCAAAATGGCAACCATCTTTGGCAGCACTTATGTCTGTGAACAGACTTTTTCTAGAATGAAACATTTGAAATCTCCCACCAGATCAAGACTAATGGATGCACACTTGCATCACTTGTTACGAATAGCAGTGACAAATATAGAACCAGACATTGACCATCTCATTAGCCAAAAGCAGGCCCATAATTCTCATTGAAATACTGGTAAGTTTGTTGATTTAACTTTACTTCATTTTAAATATTGTATTTGTTCCCATTTTGTTTCTTCACTTCAAAATAAGATATATGCAGTGTGGATAGGAATTTGTTCATAGTTTTTGTTTTTACTATAGTCCAGCCCTCTAACAGTCTGAGGGACAGTGAACTGGCCCCCTATTTAAAAAGTTTGAGGACCCCTGATTTAAAACTTCATTCTTCCTTCTTATATTTATCTTTGGAAACCATAGTTAATCATGAATTGTTTTCTGATTTCTGGAGTGAAAACATCTAACTATAAAAATTAAAGTACCAAAAATTATAATAAAAACTGAAAAAGCATACTTTTTTTTTCCTGAGGCTTTCCCACTCATTACATCTGTAACAATCTCTAAAGTTAAAGATTTTCTGTCAAGGAAAATCATCAGGATAGATTACAAAAATATTTTGTCTATCATCAGAGCAGTCAATCTCTGCTTCAAAAGTCACAATAGAAAGATGAAAACAAAGAAAAGTGGATAAATATTTGTGAAATAAAGGTATCATGAGACAAAATCATAATTATGTAAAGAACTCTCTTTGGAGAAATGTCTTTTAGTCATATTTGTAGAGTTCAGATATTTATAAATGGTATTTATTTTAGACTAATATTATAGATTTCTTCTAAATGTGAATTTTAAAAAATGATCATTTATATGACTATCTCTTTTCTCTTCAATATTTGTTTTATTTCTTCTTTCTTTAATACCCTGTTTTACAAACAGATGCAGCATATTATTATTCCATAATTTCTATGAAGGAATTAAACAATAAACATAAAAAATCACATAGGAATAACTGCTGGATGTGATCCATTGTAGAAAGCATATAAATTATCAAGATATTAGATCTGGAACCTGCTGAAATGGCAATTAATTATCTGACTATCAGATTGATTTAAGGATAAGCATTGTTGCCTAACAGAGAAAGCAATTAACTGAGAGTAAAAACCTGTATCTCAGGATGGCTTTTAAAAAGTCATAGGACCTAGATGTTAATTTCTTTGAACTTCAGTTCTTTCAGTTATAAGATAGGAATCTAATAATAACACTATTTTATATCCTATATTTCAAATGAGAGCATATTTTTTAAACATAAAATGCTTCATATATATGTGTATATATACATGTATACATACACACACACACACACACACACATATATATATGTGATTTTATTATTCAGGTGTCCAGTTATCAATGAGAAAGATAAATAGAATTATCATTTTTAAAGTTGAATGTTAAGGATTAAAATATACACAATATCAGAAGATTTAGTGGGATACATTAAGTATCTTCTTGATAGTTCAACTTTTTTTTAGCTATAGGAGTATTACCAGAAAAATTCACCTTAACTTGTTACCCTTTCTAAGTCATAGTTAGGAGTGGGAATTTGAAGTATCTTTAAAGAGAGAAGATATTTCTTCTCCAGGTTGTGAGTTCAGTATATGCAGTCATCAGCACATGATTTTGTCTGGCCTTATAAGAAAAATCCAGAGATTGTCTTGTAATGAGATGCATAACATGATATCAGAATTATGTCAGTGAGTTCAGATTTTCTTAGAACATGAAAAGATATTCAACCAAAGAGTTCTGCTCCATATACATGAATGCCAATTATACTGAATAACTCTGATACAACTAATTGTCATAACTGTTCTCTTAACCCTCTGAATACAAAAGTATCTCAGAAGAGATCACAAAGATAAATAAAATAATTTCAGTTACATGAAATTTTAAAAAGTTTTGCAAAGCAAAATCATTTCAACAGGATAAGTATACCATTAATAGGATAAATATTTGCATCAAATATTTTTGATAACAAAAACTAGTAAGGTTAAAAATCATTCAACAATTCAGAAGTAGTAAAATACAATAAATTATAAATAATTTATTTCTAAAATTATATTTATATTAAAAGACAAATAATGTAATATAAATACTAACAAATAATTCTCAGAACATTTGGAAGTAATTATGAACTATATGAAATACAGTTATAAAACAGTAATAATTGAAGAAATATAAAGCAAAAAAGTTTAACTTTACATTTAGAAAGCTGGAAAAATGTCAAAATATGACGCTAGATGTTAGAATTACACTGGGGAAACAAAAGAACTAATATGCTTTTGGTAAAACTGTGAATTGATCAAGTGAATAAAAGTGATGTGTCCCTCACAGAACAGATTAATAATAGACTAAACAAAACCAAGTATCTTATTTACAAAGGTTTCAGGGTCAATTATTCTGCCTTTAACTTATCTGGGAACAGTTTTTAGAAATCAAGTTTCTATTTTTTTTTCAGCTACAAGGAGAAAATCTACATAGCTAGTTTTTTTTTTTTTTTTTAAATCAGTGACAATGATTTAAAAAACACTATATGGTATAAATATTGAATTTACTTTATATTTCTCAATATTTATAATATATTCAGGGATAATGGCTTACTTTTGTTTACATATACTTTGACTTGTGATAATATAAAAAATGCTTAACTGGAAAATCATTGGGTTAAAAATTAGAAGGTAAAAGGACCTCAAAGTATCAGCCAGTGTAGCTTTCTAAAATTAAAGAAAATTGGGGCAGCTAGGTACTGCAGTGGATAGAGCACCACTCCTGAAGTGAGGAGGACCTGAGTTCAAATCTGACCTCAAACACTTAACACCTCCTAGCTGTGTGACCCTGGACAAGTCACTTAATCTCAATTGCCTGAGCAGAATTAATTAATTAATTAATTAATTAGATTCAGTTAAAGAAAATCTTGTCTTAAAATGGTATAAAAATTCATTTTATTTCTAGAGATCTCTCTCAAGGAGATTTCTATTGTTTTCTATAAAAACTTTTCACTTTTAGGAATTTATTCTTAATAATTTTCCTCATATCTTAGTTTAAGTCAATTTAAATTAACTGGTCATAAATAGAATTTCAGAATCCTCATCTTTATGCCTACGGGGGCAGCTAGATAGCACAGTGGATAGAGTACTAGCCCTGAAGTAAGGAGGATCTGAGTTTGTATCTGGCCTCAGACACTTAACACTTCCTAGCTTTGTGACTCTGGGCAAATCAATTAACCCCAATTGCCTCAGCTAAAAAAACAAAAAAAAAAAAATTATGCATATCTATTTTTGTCTTCTGTGGGTAAATAGAGGGAGAAGAAAATATATTTATAGTCACCCATTGTAGACTGAAAATATCAATTACTAACCATATAATTATGAGCAAATCAATGAAACTTTATGAGCCTCAAGTTCCTTATCCACAAATATGGAAAGAATAATGTGCAGTGTTTGTGAGAATCATTTAGCATAATGTACATTAGAACAATTTTAAAAGCTGAAAGAACTTTAGAAATGTAAGTCATTGCTAATTTTCCTTAGATACTTTTTATTGCTTTAGTAATCTTCATAACTCTACTTGATATTTATTGTTTTTCATTATTTGAAATTGTAGAAGCCTAAGTCATGTATAGTTCTCTAAAGAGTAATAAATTTAAATTCCTTGGAAAGATCATGGATTTCATGATAACCACATTTTTTCTATCAAATATTTATCAATTGTTGGCTAACTTCAATGCCTTTTTAAAAGCTTCTTCATACTCCAGGTATGTGAGAAAGTGAACGTAGAATTCCTTTAGGGTTTTTTTTTTTTTTAATAGGGAAAATGTTACTTGTTTTTGCCTGATCTTGCTTTCTACACATTTCCCTCTTTTTTTCCTCAAATGTAGTCATTACTCTTTTTTTTTTTTTTTTTTTTGCTGACTGCATTTTTATTTTATTTTTTTTGTTTTTCTAATTCAAATATGCTATTCTAGTATTTATTACTTTACTGTTTTTTTAAACTACTTCTCAAATTAACAGCAAGGCAAAAGACTCTAGATAGAAAGGTGTCATGAAATCAAAGACTAATTAACCTGAGTTGCAATCTGGCCTCAAGTACTTTCTATGTGACACCATACAAATCACTTAACCCTATTTACCTCAGTGTACTCAACTGTAACCTTTTAACTGGAGAAAGAAATGTCAAATCACTCCAGTATCTTGGCCAAGAAAACCTCAGAAGGTTTTCTTCTATAGAAGAAAGGGCCAAGAAAAATCAAACATGAATGAAATAACTGGTCAAAAATAAACCAATATACAAATCTAAGTATTCAAACATTTACGGAGCTAATAATCCTGAAATATTATGCCTGTCCCTTCCACATACATACCTATAAGAAGCCTGATACATACATATTTAATTAGCCTCATTTATATTGCCTTTTGAGGCCATTAATACAAATTTTAAAATTCATAGTTATGTATAGTTGCAGGGCTGGGCAGGATATAACATATTCCTTTCTACCAATTCTTTCACCTTCCCACTAAAAAGTTTTATAATATATATTTTCCAAATTTATTAACTATGACAACTGTTATATGCACTGATGCTAAGTGAAATGAGAAGAACCAGAAGGTCATTGTACATGGCAATAATTCTGATGGACATGGCTCTTTTCAACAATGAGATAATGCAGGCCACTTCTAATGATTTTGTAGATGAAGAGAACCATCTACTCAGAGAAAAGACTGTAGGACCTAAGAGTGGATAACAACATAGCATTTTCACTCTTTTTGTTGTGGTTTCCTTGAATTTTATTTTTTCTCATTTTTTTCCCTTTTTGATCTGATTTTTGTTGTGCAGCTAGATAACTATATAAATATGTATGCCTATATTGGATTTAACAAATATATTTTTATCATGTTTAACCTATATTGGATTACTTGCCATCTAGAAGAGGGGATAGAGGGGAAGGAGAAATTGGAACACAAGGTTTTGCAAAAGTCAAGGTTAAAAATTATCCTTTCATATGTTTTGAAAATAAAACATTTCAATAAAAAATAAAAATAAATAAAGGATAAAAATGTCAGAATGTCAGGTTAAATGATATTGATCTCCTTGTTCTAAATCTATACTATCTATGATCCTATTATGTTTTCCCCAAGAATAATTGATAAAAATTTTCCCATAGAAATAAAGACCTTCTTAGATGAGCTCTTGGTATATATTTTAGGGATGAAAAGGAAAGAAAGAAAGTGAAGATATGAAATGGTAAGCATTGTACCTTTAAGCTCTTCTATCTATTGTCTTTTTCAGTTAACTCTATGTGTGTATGTATATGTGTATGTAATTTAATTCACAAAGAGGAAAGAGGGTTTAATTGAATCTCTTGCCAATTTTTCTATGAAGAAGTACAGTTAGAAATCAAAGTGTTTTTCATTCAAGATAAAAATCTAGCCCCAAGTGATCTTTTCAGCCATCTTATAAACATTATGGACCTTTATGCATGCTAAAATTCAACCAAAACTCATCTTCTGCTATCATAATTCATTTCCCAATTATATGCTGTTTCATATACTGATTGTAGTTTCCTTTCCTCTGCATATTAGAATTCAAGAATAAACTTAAGTACTATCATTTTCTATATGAGGTCTTTTTTCATATCCTGAATTACCAGTGACTCTTCAGACAGGATTCTGTACAGTACAAAACTCTTACTGACTAATACTCATTCTTCAAAAAAAAAAAAAAATCTGGCTGACTGTCCTGGAAATTCAAAGCCCAGCAGTTCTTCTGCCACTGAACAGATGCAGACAGGAAGATGTATGTGATTTAGAATGTTTCAATCAATGGTTTTGTGTTTGCTGATTGCCCAGCTAATGTTTGTTTCTCTTTAGTGTTTGTTTAAGGGAGAGAGGTTTGAGGACACCTGGAAAAAGGAGCAATTCCTGATTGATAAAACCTGGTTCTCTTAGAGCAAAATGAAGCAAATTAACTCCAGAAGGGAATAACAGGAGGCCACTATAAAAACAGCATCCTCAAAGCTTATCATAGGCAAGTCAGGCCTTAGGAACAGCACTAGGAGCAGAAATGGCAACAAATTTTCATAGTAAACAGCAGCAAAAATTTCCTAGAGAAGTCACTAAAGATCATATAAACCCTAAACCTTCCCAAACCTCGAGTTAAGAAACAATACCAATAACCTAAGAAATGTGGTATGTTTGTTTTGTACCAGTACAAACCTCAATTAGTTCTAATAATTGCAACCCTGAGCTGCCCAGGAGAAAGTGAAAGGCTCAAAGAATAACTTCCATTTTATTAAGAAAGATGATCCTAATCTGATGGATTAAGCAATGAATCTAATAACAAAGAGCTGGAGAATGTGATGAAGAACTGAAACTAAAATCAAAAGTCTGATGAGAATATGACAAAGGAGAAGAGCAGATGGTACTCTAAACAATTACTACTATGTCATACAGGTAAGTAGGTTGTACTGTTGTACCACAGTTTTCTTTTATTGTTCTGTGTCAGTTTCCTTAAATTGTCCTGCCTCAGTTTGCCTAAATTGTTTTGCCTCAATTTCCCTAAATTGTTCTACCTCAGTTTCTTTTAATTGTTCTGCCTCAGTCCCCCTGGTTGCAAAACCCCTCCTCCCTTTCCTGTTCATTAGGACTGAGATAATTAGGGTTGTGGAGATCTGGCCACTCTGTCATTCCAAAAGAGTCATAAAATTCCAGATGTTCTATCTCAGATACCTAATTGGCCTCCTCTACTTCTATCTCTCCAGAATTCCTGTCTCTAGCTGAATACCTCCTACACTTTCAGTTTGTAACCTGTTAGAACTGGATTAATGATCACTTCCTGGAAATTCCTGCTCACTAGTGTATGGAATTTACTCCTTGCCTTTGTCTCCCCTGATCACTAAAGCCCTATAAAAATCAGTGGAATCTCACATTTGATGCTGAATTCTTTGAAACAAAAGTATAATTCAGCCCTGGGGGCCAAATGGATGTTGCTCTGCCCCCAGACAATTGCTCCCTCTTAGAAATTAAAATAAAATATTAAAAACTTTCTAATCTCTATCTTGCCTTAATTTCTCTGGCATTACAGTACAGTGGAAGTATTGGTCCTAGAGTCAGTAATCCTGCCCCATCATTTGGTGTTCAAATCTTGCCTCAGACATTTAAGCAGTTTCAGGAAACTGACTCAGTTCCTAACCTTTTCCACTGATCAACTAATCTATTTCTTAGCCAATACCAAATGGTTTTGGTGACTGCTGCTTTATAATATAATTTTAGATCAGGTATAGCTAGACCACCTTCATTTGATTTTTTTTCATTAATTCCCTTGAGAGTCTCGACTTTTTCTTGTTCCATATGAATTTTGTTGTTATTTTTTCTAGATCATTAAAATATTTTCTTGGAAGTCTGATTGGTATAGCACTAAATAAATTGATTAGTTTAGGGAGTATTATCATCTTTATTGTATTCGCTCGGCCTATCCAAGAGCACTTAATATTTTTCCAATTATTTAAGTCTGACTTTATTTGTGTGGAAACATTTTTGTAATTTTGTTCATACAATTCCTAACTTTACTTTGGTAGATAGATTCCCAAATATTTTATGCTGTCAACAGTTATTCTGAATAGAATTTCTCTTTGTATCTCTTGCTGTTGGGCTTTGTTGGTGATGTATAAAAATGCTGAGGATTTATGGGCATTTATTTTGTAGCCAGCTACTTTGCTAAAATTGTGAATTATTTCTAATAGCTTTTTAGTATAAGCTCTGGGGTTCTCTAGGTATACCATCATATCATCTGCAAAGAGTGATAGTTTGGTTTCCTCATTGCCTACTCTAATTCCTTTAATCTCTTTCTCGGCTCTTATTGCAGAGGCTAGTGTTTCTAATACAATATTGAATAATAATGGTGATAGTGGGCAACCTTGCTTCACTCCAGATCTTACTGGGAAGGATTCCAGTTTTTCCCCATTGCATATGATGCTTACTGATGGTTTTAAATATATGCTCCTGACTATTTTAAGTAAAAGTCCATTTATTTCTATGCTCTCAAGTGTTTTTATTAGGAATGGGTGTTGAATTTTATCAAATGCTTTTTCTGCATCTATTGAGATGATCATATGGTTTTTCTTTGGTTGGTTATTGATATAGTCAATTATGCTAATAGTTTTCCTAATATTGCACCAGCCCTGCATGCCTGGTATAAATCCTACTTGGTCATAGTGTATTATCCTGGGGATGATTTTCTGTAATCTTTTTGCTAATATTTTATTTAAGATTTTAACATCGATATTCATTAGGGAGATTGGTCTTTAATTTTCTTTCTCTGTTTTCAGCCTACCTGGTTTAGGTATCAGTACCATGTCTGTGTCATAAAAGGAGTTTGGTAGGACTCCTTCAATCCCTATTTTTTCAAATAGTTTATTTAGCATTGGAGTTAATTGTTCTTTAAATGTTTGGTAGAATTCACATGTAAATCCATCTGGTCCTGGGGATTTTTTCTTAAGGAGTTGGTTGATAGTTTGTTCTATTTCTTTTTCTGAGATGGGACTATTTAGGATATTTACTTCTTCCTCTGTTAGTTTGGGCAAGCAATATTTTTGGAGGTATTCTTCTATTTCATTTAAGTTGTCAAATTTATTGGCATAAATTTGGGCAAAGTAACTCCTAATTATTGCTCTAATTTCCTCTTCGCTAGTGGTGAGGTCTCCCTTTTCATTTTTAAGACTAACAATTTGATTTTCCTCTTTCCTTTTTTTAATCAGATTTACTAAGGGTTTGTCTATTTTGTTGGTTTTTTCATAGAACCAACTCTTAGTTTTATTAATTAATTCAATAGTTTTTTTACTTTCAATTTTATTGATCTCTCCTTTTATTTTTTGAATTTCAAGTTTAGTGTTTGACTGGGGGTTTTTAATTTTTTCCTTTTCTAGCATTTTTAGTTGCAAGCCCAATTCATTGACCTTCTCTTTCTCTATTTTATACAAATAGGCCTCTAGAGATATGAAATTTCCCCTTATTACCGCTTTGGCTGCATCCCATACATTTTGGTATGATGTCTCATTATTATCGTTTTCTTGGATGAAGTTATTAATTATGTCTATAATTTGCTTTTTCACCCAATCATTCTTTAGTATGAGATTATTTAATTTCCAATTATTTTTTGGTCTACTTTCCCCTGGCTTTTTATTGAATGTAATTTTCAATGCATCGTGGTCTGAAAAGGATGCATTCACTATTTCTGCCTTACTGCATTTGAGTTTGAGGTTTTTATGTCCTAATATATGGTCAATTTTTGTATAAGGTCCATGAACTGCTGAAAGGAAGGTGTATTCCTTTCTGTCCCCATTACATTTTCTCCAGAGATCTATCATATCTAATTTTTCTAGTATTCTATTTATCTCTTTGACTTCTTTCTTGTTTATTTTGTGGTTTGATTTATCTAATTCTGAGAGTGCAAGGTTGAGATCTTCCACTATTATAGTTTTGCTGTCTATTTCTTCTTGCAGCTCTCTTAATTTCTCTTTTAAGAATTTAGATGCTACACCACTTGGTGCATATATGTTTAATATAGATACTGCTTCATTATTCATTCTACCTTTTAGCAAGATGTAGTGCCCTTCCTTAACTCTTTTGATTAGATCAATTTTTGCTTTAGCTTGATCTGAGATCAGGATGGCTACCCCTGCTTTTTTGACTTCACCTGAAGCATAGTAGATTTTGCTCCAACCTTTTATCTTTAACCTGCATGTATCTCCCTGCTTCAGGTGTCTTTCCTGTAAACAACATATTGTAGGATTCTGGCTTTTAATCCATTCTGCTAACCGCTTCCTCTTTGTGGAGGAGTTTACCCCATTCACATTTATGGTTAAAATGACCAATTCTGTATTACTTGCCATCTTGTTAACCCCGGTTTGTGCTTTTCTCCCTTCTTACACCCTTACCCTCCTTCCCAGTATTAAGCTTGTGAGCACCACTTGCTTCTCACAGCCCTCCCTTTTTTAGTATCCCTCCCCCCCCTTAGAGTTCCTCCCCCTATCTTACCCCTTTCCTTCCCAGTTACCGTATTCCCTTCCACTTAGCTTATTCCTTCCCTTTTTTTTGATTATATCAAATTAAAAAGCTTTTGTACAAACAGAACGAATGCAAACAAGATTAGTAGGGAAGCAACAAACTGGGAAAACATCTTTACAATTAAAGGTTGTGATAAAGGCCTCATTTCCAAAATATATAGAGAACTGACTCAAATTTATAAAAAATCAAGCCATTCTCCAATTGATAAATGGTCAAAGGATATGAACAGACAATTTTCAGATGATGAAATTGAAACTATTACCACTCACATGAAGGAATGTTCCAAATCACTATTGATCAGAGAAATGCAAATTAAGACAACTCTGAGATATCACTACACACCTGTCAGATTGGCTAAGATGACAGGAAAAAATAATGATGAATGTTGTAGGGGATGCAGGAAAACTGGGACACTGATGCATTGTTGGTGGAGTTGAGAACGAATCCAACCATTCTGGAGAGCAATCTGGAATTATGCCCAAAAAGTTATCAAACTGTGCATACCCTTTGATCCAGCAGTGTTACTTCTGGGCTTATATCCCAAAGAAATACTAAAGAAGGGAAAGAGACTTGTATGTGCCAAAATGTTTTTAGCAGCCCTGTTTGTAGTGGCTAGAAACTGGAAAATGAATGGATGCCCATCAATTGGAGAATGGCTGGGTAAATTGTGGTATATGAATGTTATGGAATATTATTGCTTTGTAAGGAATGACCAGCAGGATGAATACAGAGAGGCTTGGAGAGACTTCCATGGACTGATGCTAAGTGAGATGAGCAGAACCAGGAGATCATTATACACTTCGACAATGATATTGTATGAGGATGTATTCTGATGGAAGTGGATTTCTATGACAAAGCGACCTAACTGAGTTTCAATGGATAAATGATGGACAGAGACAGCTACACCCAGAGAAGGAACACTGGGAAACGAATGTGAAGTATTTGCATTTTTGATTTTCTTCCTGAGTTATTTTTACCTTCTGAATCCAATTTTCCCTGTGCAACAGGAGAACTGTTCGGTTCTGTAAATATGTATTATATCTAGGATATACTGCAACATACTTAACATATATAGGACTGCTTGCCATCTTGGGGGGGGGGGTGGAGGGAGGGAGAGGAAAAAAACAAAACATAAGTGAGTGCAAGGGATAATGTTGTAAAAAATTACCTGGCATGGATTCTGTCAATACAAAGTTATTATTAAATAAAATTAAATTTAAAAAAAAGAAATTAAAATTATTTCTAATCACATGAGAAGATGCTTTAAATCACTATTGATCAATGAAATGAAAATTCAGACAACTCTGAGATACCACTTACACAATTTTCAGATTGTTTAAGATGATAGGGAAAGATAAAGATAAATGTTGGAGGAGATGTGGGAAAACTGGGACACTAATACATTGTTGGTGGAGTTGTGAATGGATCCAGCCATACTGGAGAGCAATTTGGAACTATGTTCAAAAAGTTATTAAATTGTGCCTACCCTTTTTGGGGCTATATTCCAAAGAAATGTTAAAAGAACCAAAGGGACCCAAATATGCAAAAATATTTGTGGCAGCCCTTTTCGTAGTGGTAAGAAACTGAAAATTGAGTGGATGACCATCAGTTGTGGTATATGAATGTTATTATTGTTCTATAAGGAATGATCAGGAGGATAATTTTAGAAAGGCCTGGGGAGACTTCTGGCCAAGATGGTGGAGAGGAGGCACACAGCTGCATAAGCTCCACGTGTTCTCTCAGAATTCATTTCATTACAAGCCTCTGAATTAATTCTTGACTGAAAAAAAAAACAGTTACCAAGAGAAGACATCCTTGAAATTCGCTAGGAAAGGTCTGTTTTTGCTTGAGGGTAGGGACAGTTTTAGATCAGGTGTAGGCTGAAGACAGGCAGCAGCAGCGAGAGCGTGGCACGCATCTCACAGGTGAGCAGACCGGAGTGGGGGTAGGGTGTGATTTCAGCCATCTCTGCAGAGAGAGCTTTGCCACAGGATTGGATACTTTGCCCTGGCAGCAAGTCAGTAGCCCAGCAGAGAAGATAAAAACACAAGCGGTGAAGAATACAACCCGGAACAGATGGAGTCTCTTGGGACCTGACCACCCCTGCCCCACAGTGTCTCAGCACACTCTAGGAGTCTCAGAGCCCAGGTTCAGCACAGCCATCCTGTCCTGCTAGTGCCTCGCTGCTGCCCACCACAGTCTGTTGAGGAAGCTTGGTAACACCACCCAGTCCCCCAAACACCCCCCCCCCCCCAAAAAAAAGCAGATTCCTCTTTTTTTTTCTTTGCTAGTTTGTCTTTGATTCTTCTTTGACAAAATGAGCAAAAAATTGAAAAGGACCGTAACCATTGAAAGTTTCTATACCGATAGAGAGCATGCTCTAAACCCTGAGGACACTAAAAACAGACAGTCTCCAGGTGAATCCCCAAAGGAGGAGATCATCTGTTCCTCAGCACAGATGAATCTCATAGAAGAAATTAAAAAGGCTCTCTCAAGAGAGATAGAAGAAAAATAGGAAAAGGAAAGGGAAGCTTGGCAAGAGACTCTGGAGAAGTCATCCCACTCATTTAAGACAGAGTGGATAAAGAAATCAAATCCTTGAAAAATAGGATTAGTGAACCAGAAACAGAAAATAGCTCTCTAAAAAATAAAATTGGCAAAATGGAAAAAAATTCCATAGAACAAAAGAACTCAATTGGACAATTAGTAAAAGATATTTAAAAAGTGAGTGAAGAAAATACTTCATTGAAAATCAGAATGAACAAATGGAATTGAATGACTCAGGGAGACAACAAGAATCAGTCAAGAAAAACCAAAAAAATCACACAATGGAAAAAAATGTGAAATACCTTCTTGGGAAAACAACAGAGCTGGAAAATAGACCTAGGAGAGACAATCTGAGAATTATTGGACTCCCAAAAAAGCATGATGAAAAATAGAGCCTGGACACTATTTTCCAGGAAATTATCAAAGAGAACTGCCCAGAAGTCATAGAAACAGAGGGTAAAATAGACATTGAAAGAATTCATTGATCACCTACTGAAAGGGATCCTAAAATCAAAACACCAAGAAATATAGTGGCCAAATGCCAGAACCCTCAGATGAAGAAAAAAATACTGCAAGTGGGTAGAAAAACCCAATTCAAATATAGAGGAGCCACAATAAGGATTACCAGGATCTAGCAGCATCCACATTAAAAGATCAAAGGGCCTAGAATATGGTATTCCAAAAGGCTAAGGAACTGGGTATGCAACCAAAAATAACTTACCCAACCAGAATGAGCAGCTTTTTCCAGGGAAGAAGATGGTCATTCAACAAAATAAGCGCATTTCACCTATTTTTGATGAAAAAACCAGAACTTAACAAAAAGTTTGATCTACAAATATAGAACTCAAGAGAAACCTAAAAAGGTAAAAGGAAATCTTGGGAACTATATTTTTGCTATAAAGATGCATAAAGATACATGTATACCTTGTTCTAAAAACTAGAGGTGGAAAGGACATTGTACCAGAAAAAGGGTAAAATGGGGATACTACATCTCAGGAAAAGGCAAAGGAAACCTATTATATCTGAGAGAAAGAATGGAGGGGGATGAATATAGTGGGTATCTTACTGCCATCAGAATTGGCTTTAAGAGAAAAATTTTTGACATATTCAATTTATGGTGAAACTTCTCCCACCTCATTGAAAAATGAGAAGGGAAAAGTGAAAAGGGAAGGAATAAGCTAAGCAGAAGGGAATACGGAAAGTGAGTGAAGAAAATACTTCATTGAAAATCAGAATGAACAAATGCAATTGAATGATTCAAGGAGACAACATCCTATTGAATTAGTTAATAAAATTAAGAGTTGATTCTATGAAAAAACCAACAAAATAGACAAACCCTTAGTAAATCTGATTTAAAAAAGGAAAGAGGAAAATCAAATTGTTAGTCTTAAAAATGAAAAGGGAGAACTCGCCACTAACGAAGAGGAAATTAGAGCAATAATTAGGAGTTACTTTGCTCAACTTTATGCCAATAAATCCGACAACTTAAATGAAAGGAAGAATACCTTCAAGAGTATAGCTTTCCCAAACTAACGGAGGAAGAAGTAAATATCC
This sequence comes from Antechinus flavipes, assembly GCF_016432865.1. Classification (NCBI taxonomy): domain Eukaryota; kingdom Metazoa; phylum Chordata; class Mammalia; order Dasyuromorphia; family Dasyuridae; genus Antechinus; species Antechinus flavipes. The sequence continues at coordinate 392,899,630 of NC_067398.1, forward strand.
TAAATAGTCCCATCTCAGAAAAGGAAATAGAACAAGCTATTAACCAACTCCCTAAGAAAAAATCCCCAGAACCAGATGGATTTACATGTGAATTCTACCAAACATTTAAAGATCAATTAACTCCAATGCTATATAAACTATTTGAAAAAATGGGGATTGAAGGAGTCCTACCAAACTCCTTTTACAACACAGACATGGTACTGATTGATACCTAAACCAGGTAGGCTGAAAACAGAGAAAGAAAATTATAGACCAATCTCCTTAATGAATATTGATGCTAAAATCTTAAATAAAATATTAGCAAAAAGATTACAGAAAATCATCCCCAGGATAATACACTATTGTAATGGGCTGAGGCTTCAGTTGATGCACTGAGGTCCCAAGCACATGAGGTTAAATAGTAATTGGACCATACTCTATTAATATATAAGCTTGGAGAAAGAATGGCCCCTGCCCACTCTTTGTGCAAGTCCTGATGTGTTGTATAGGAAATGACAATTTTGGTGGGTGGAGGCAGGGGAGTGGAAAAGGAAGGGGAAGGTGAGAGTGCTGGCATTTTGGGATTGCGATTGCGATGGCTTTTCAGCTCAGGTTTCTCTCTGCTAGCTGGCTTCCTGTCACAGCTGCCCATATTGCTATCGCAATCCTTCTTGCCCATATTTCTATTGCAATCCTTATTCACCTCTTCACTTCAATAAAGATTGAAGATTTTTCCCTTAACCTGAATTCCTGACTCCAGCTGATTTTAAATATGCGGTCATTACACACTATGAACAAATAGGATTTATTCCAGGAATGCAGGGCTGGTTCTATATTAGGAAAACTATAGCATAATTGACTATATCAATAACCAACCAAAAACCATATGATCATCTCAATAGATGCAGAAAAAGCATTTGATAAAATCCAACATCCATTCCTAATAAAAACACTTGAGAGTATAGGAATAAATGGACTTTTCCTTAAAATAGTCAGGAGCATATATTTAGAACCATCAGTAAGCATCATATGCAATGGGGAAAAACGGGAACCTTTCCCAGTAAGATCTGGTGTGAAGCAAGGTTGCCCACGATCACCATTGTTATTCAATATTGTATTAGAAACACTAGCCTCTGCAATAGGAATCAAGAAAGAGATTAAAGGAATTAGAGTAGGCAATGAGGAAACCAAAATATTACTCTTTGCAGATGATATGATGGTATACCTAGAGAACCCCAGAGATTCTACTAAAAAGCTATTAGAAATAATTCATAACTTTAGCAAAGTAGCAGGATACAAAATAAATCCCCATAAATCCTCAGGTTTTTTATACATCACCAACAAAATCCAACAGCAAGAGATACAAAGAGAAATCCCACTCAAAATAACTGTTGATAGCATAAAATATTTGGGAATCTATCTACCAAAGGAAAGTCAGGAATTATATGAAGCAAAATTACAAAAAAACTTCCCACACAAATAAAGTCAGACTTAAATAATTGGAAAAATATTAAGTGCTCTTGGATAGGCCGAGCAGATATAATAAAGATGATAATACTCCCTAAACTAATTAGTTATTTAGTGCTATACCAATCAGACTTCCAAGAAAATATTTTAACGATCTAGAAAATATAACAACAAAATTCATATGGAACAATAAAAGGTTGAGAATCTCAAGGGAATTAATTTAAAAAAAATCAAATGAAGGTGGCCTAGCTGTACCTGATCTAAAACTATATTATAAAGCAGCAGTCACCAAGACCATTTGGTATTGGCTAAGAAATAGATTAGTTGATCAGTGGAATAGGTTAGGTTCACACTACAGAATAGTCAACTATAGCAATCTAGTGTCTGACAAACCCAAAGATCCTAACTTTGGGATAAGAATTCATTTTCGATAAAAACTGCTGGGATAACTGGAAATTGGTATGGCAGAAATTAAGCATGGACCCACACTTAACACCGTATACCAAGATGAGATCAAAATGGGTCCATGATTTAGGCATAAAGAATGAGATTATAAATAAATTAGAGGAACATAGTATAGTTTATCTCTCAGACTTGTGGAGGCGAAACAAATTTGTGACCAAAGATGAACTATGGACCATTGTTGATCACAAAATATAAAATTTTGATTATATCAATTTAAAAGGCCTTTGTACAAACAAAACTAATGCAAACAAGATTAAAAGGGAAGCAACAAACTGGGAAAACATCTTCACAGTTAAAGGTTCTGATAAAGGCTTCATTTCCAAAATATATAGAGAATTGACTCAAATTTATAAGACATCAAGCCATTCTCCAATTGATAAATGGTCAAAGGATATGAACAGACAATTCTCAGAGGATGAAATTGAAACTATTTCCACTCATATGAAAGAGTGTTCCAAATCACTATTGATCAGAGAAATGCAAATTAAGACAACTCTGAGACACCACTACACACCTGTCAGATTGGCTAAGATGACAGGAAAAAATAATGATGAATCTTGGAGGGGATGCAGGAAAACTGGGACACTGATGCATTGTTGGTGGAGTTGTGAACGAACTCAACCATTCTGGAGAGCAATCTGGAATTATGCCCAAAATGTTATCAAACTGTGCATACCCTTTGTTCCAGTAGTGTTACTTCTGGGCTTATATCCCAAAGAAATACTAAAGAAGGGAAAGGGACTTGTATGTGCCAAAATGTTTGTGGCAGCCCTGCTTGTTCTGGCTAGAAACTGGAAATTGAATGGATGCCCATCAATTGGAGAATGGTTGGGTAAATTGTGGTATATGAATGTTATAGAATAATATTATTCTGTAAGAAATGACCAGCAGGATGAATACAGACAGGCTTAGAGAGACTTACATGAATTGATGCTAAGTGAAATGAGCAGAACCAAGAGATCATTATATACTTCAACAGCAATATGTTGATGTATTCTAATAGAAGTGGATTTCTTTAACAAAGAGACCTAACTCAGTTTCAATTGAATAATGATGGACAGAAGCAGCTACACCTAAAGAAAGAACACTGGGAAATGAATGTAAACTATTTACATTTTTGTTTTTCTTCCCGGGTTATTTTTATCTTCTGAATCCAATTCTCCCTGTACAACAAGAGAACTGTTCGGTTCTACATACATATATTGTCTCTAGGATGTACTTCAACATACTTAACATATATAGGACTGCTTGCCATCTAGGGGAGGGGGTGGAGGGAGGGAGGAGAAAAATCAGAACAGAAGTGAGTGCAAGGGATAATGTTGTAAAAAATTACCCTGGCATGGGTTCTGTCAATAAAAAGTTATTATAAAATAAATAAATAAATAAATAAGGAAAAAAAAAAAGAAAGGCTTGGGGAGACTTACATGAACTGATGCTAAGTGAAATGAGAAGAACCAGGAGATTATTGTACAATATAAAATCAATAGTATATGACAATCAATTCTAATGAACATGATTCTTTCCAACATTGAGATGATTGATGCCAGTTCCAATGATCTTGTGATGAAGAGAGCTATCTACACCCAGAGAGAGGACTATAGGAACAGAATGTAGATCACAACATAACATTCTCACTCTTTTTGTTGTTGTTTGCTTGCATTTTGTTTTCTTACTTATTTACTTTCTTCTTTTTTGGATCTGATTTCTCTTATGCAGCAAGAGAATTGTATAAATATATTTATACATACTGCATTTAACATATATTTTAACATATTTAACTTATATTGAAATGTTTGTCATTTAGAGGAAGGGGTAGGGAAAAGGAAGAGAAAATCTGAAACGCAAAGCTATGCAAGGGTCAATGTTGCAAATTTTTTGTGTATATTTTTTGAAAATAAAAAGCTTTAAAAAAAAAGAACAAAAGACAAACTATAACAACAACAAAAGAAAATTAGAATTGGGCAAGAGGAATGCAGTGAAGCTATGGGAAACCAAGAAATAATAAAATAGATAATAAATTATGAAAAAAATAGAATAGAACATTAAACATCTTATAAGAAAAATAACAGACCTGGAGAGCAGATCAAGAATAGAAAATATAAGAATTATTGAACTGCCTGAAAGTTGTGACCAAAAAAGTATTTTCACACAATAATACAAGAAAATTGTCCTGGAGTAATAGAACATGAGAGGAAAATAGAAATAAAAAAAATCCACCAATCACCACCTCAAAGAGATCCTTTGTGATATATAGAAACACACACACAAAAAAAAAACATATAGAAACATTATTGCCAAATTTCAAAACTCTCAGATTAAATGGGACGTTTTACAAGAAACAAGAAAAAACAATTCAAACACACTGGAGCTATAAGTAGAATTGTACATAACTTAGCAGCCACAATATATTAAACAATTCAAACACACTGGAGCTATAAGTAGAATTGTACATAACGTAGCAGCCACAATATATTAAAACCTGCAGGACCTGGAATTACATCTACCAACAATCAAGAGAACCAGGCCTATGACCAAAATTATCATATGCAGCAAAATTATCTACAATAATTGAATGAGAAAAAAATGGACATTCAATGAATTTGCAGATTTTTAATACTTTCTACCAACCAATCCTGAACATAAGAACAAATATCAAAAATAGATTTCAAGGAACTCAACATGGATAAGTTGTTTTGTTTTTTGTTTTTGTTTTTTGTTTTTTGTTTTTACACAAGAAATGTATAGCCTATGTTTAAGATTAACATGAACAATGGAAGAGCTCAAAAGAAAGATTGGGGAAGAGTAAAGATCAAAATAGTAATCATGTCATACAAATGAGGTGTAGAGAAATAATAGACACAGAGAAATTAGAGGGAGGAGAAGAGCTCATTGTTCTGAAAACCTACTCACATTGGGCATGGATTAAATAGGTTCTGGCTTCAATTAAATTTGCACTGTGAAGCATAAAGCATCCTTCAAAATCTATAAAGAAATACTGGGGAAGGAATGGATGGACAAGGAAGCAAAGGATGAGGGAAGAATACAAGGGAGGGATCTATGGATGGGGGGAGGTTAAGTAATAGTAAGGCAAGTTAGGGATAGGAAAGATATGTGTATGTCTATATGTGGGGGTATGTATGTGTCTATGTAAGTGTATTATATATATAAACATTTCCTTTTTTATCTATAGCCTTCTTGGGAATGGTGATAGATGAAAGGGGGGTAAAAGAATAACATTAAAAAAAGATGCACAACAATGTCAAAGCTAATATATCAAAGTCTCAAGCTAAAAAAAAAAAGTGAATTAGTTTCAGGCACAAAAAAGGAATTCCTAGAACAGTTCAGAAAGGATTTTTAAAATCAGATAAGAGATATAAAGGCAAAATTGGGAAATAAATGACAATAAGGAAAAAAAAAATCATGATAAAAGTCAACATCTTGGTTAAAAAAATGCACAAAAATATGAAGAAAATAGCACCTTGGGAAATAGAATACTACAAATGCTAAAAAGAGGTACGAAAATGCAATGAAGAAAAGAGTGCTTTAAAGAGTAGACTTGGCCAAATTGTAAAAATTGTAAAAATTACAAAAATTTACAGAAGAGAAGAACTCATTAAAAAGCAAGACTGGTTAAATGAAAAAGGAGGTACAGATGCTCACTGAAGAAAACAATTCTCTAAAAATTAGAACTGGATAGATGAAAGCCCATGATTCCATTTGACATTGGGATTCAACAAAAATAAAAGAAAAATATGAAATACCTGATGTCTGGTGCTGGACTTTTTTTTTCTTTGTACAAATAGATCCTGTTTTTCTGGGCTTCTGGGGTTTAGAAACTCACAGTTTGCCTTTTATATTTGCTTTGGGCATCTCACAGCAAATCTGCTGAACTACTGGTTTGGAAGCAGGGCAGACTAGCCTAAGAGCCTCACAATAGATTCCCCAGTGCATGGACACAGAGCACACTGCAATAATCTGGCTCCACACCCCAGCTCCTTGTTCCAGGCTTTCTGCATTGTGGTTTGAGCTTGGCAGCCTTTTCTCCTACTGGATTGAAACAGACCTTTCTGAAGTTCTTTAAAAATATCTTCTTCTGGAAAGTTGTACTCCAAATATTTGTGGGTTGTGTCATTCCAAAACCAGTTCAGATGCTTAATCTCCTGTTGATATGAGGGAAGCTCCCAGGAGCTCAGATGCTGTCTATTCTATGCCATCTTGGCTCCACCCTAGGAATTGCCTTTTCAAAAAAAAATTACATTAATTTCTCTAAAATTCAGAGTCACAATCATAACCTTATTTGTCTGTTTTGTAAATCTTGGTTTGTGATTGTTGGCTATAAGGAAAGTAGACTATAATTCCACAAATTTGCAGCATAAATCATTAAAAGTATGCCAAGCTTAAGGGTGCCAAGATTCACTGGCAAATTAGTTTGCTATGTCTGACACTCAAAACTGCAAGGCAAATCATGGAAAGCAAATAAATTAGATGAATGTCCTTTGAGATGTATGAAATGAAAACAAAGATTTAAGTAATTATTACTTTACCTATAAGTGTTCTATAACCTCTTAGTCTACCCTATCTTTTCCCTAATTTTTATTTCTAGACAGAAACATAACTCCATGGTGAAATACAAGTAAACACAATCTTTTAACATTTATCGTATTAGATAATGTAAAAGTAGAATGGGGGAGAAGAAAGAAAACAGAGAAAAAAAATGTTATAGAAACAGATTTGATTATCATTGGGGAGTTATGAGATAGGGTAGAAATTTCAGTGCAAATTGATAAATATATAAGAGCCTACTTCTTTGTGGGCAATAGCAATTATATTTTACAGTTGCACTCATAAAATGTTAATCTGAACTTAATTTCTACATAAATTCCTTTGATTCATGAAAAGGTCTGAGATAATTCTATTTATTATACCTTTTAAAAATTATTCAATTTTGAAAATGCTTTCTCAAGTTTGGTACATAGCGGCATCTTAATCTTCTGTTTTAAATTGATGTTGAGAATGTTAAGTCTATGATTACATTATGAGTTTGACCTCATGTAATGATTCCTGTGCGGAATATATATATATATATATATATATATATATATATATATATATATACACACATACACACACACACACATATATATATAGAAAGAGAGAGAGAGAGAGAGAGAGAGAGAGAGAGAGAGAGAAGAGAGAGAGAGAGAGGTGTGCATGTGTGTATAATAAAAACAAACCCCTTAATTATTTTTCATATTCATCTAAATAATATGGTTTAACAATTCCACTATACTAGTTGTAATTTCTCTGTCTGTATTTCTCTTCCTCATTCCTTTACTCCCTCTCTCCCTCTTTTCCCCTCTCTTTCTCCTTCCTTCTAGCTCTCTTTTTCTCTGTCCCTGGCCCTCTTACTCTCCCTCTTCCTTCCCCACCTCTGTCTCTGTCCCTCTCTCTCTCTCTCCCTCCCTCTCTCTTTCTTGCTCTCTTTGTGAATGTATGTACTTTCTTTCTGTGTCTCATATACACACAGAGACACAAATGAAAATTAACCATTCATATATGCAGAGATAAAACATGGTCCTAAAAAAGCAAAGGAAGGATAATTAATCCCAAAGTCATATTTTTTAATGAAACAAAGTATAAAAAAAAAATGCTGTGTCTACTATGTGCCAGGCACTGTGTTAAGTTCTTTGCAAACATCATCTCATTTGAGTCTCTCAGTAACCTTGGGAAACATCATGTGGTTATTAAATGTCTTAGCATTCTCCTTCCAATTAACTGCTTCAGTGACATAATTTTTCATTAGCAAAAATTCCACGTAGCATCCCCTTTCATAAGAGAAACACAATTAAATACAAAGGAGAAAATAGTAGTGAAAGTACTGATTCTATGGATTTAAATGTTTTCTTTATACTTTGAAAAAGTAACCTTCTACTAACTATATTATTTAATCCCCTGGATGACCTGGTAACATAAGACCAAATATCTTTAATCTCTATTTTCTTAACAAAAAGTTTCTCAGAGAAGTTAAATGGCTTACACAAGGTCATTCAGTTAATTATGAGTTACAGTCTAAGTTAGAATCTGGCACTCTTTGCCCTTTGTCCAGTATTCTTTCCACTAATCATGTTTAGTCTACAGAAAGCATGAATTCTACCAATCAAAAATTTTCTTGACCTTTTTTTTTCTTCTTGTAATATGCTTAGAAAAGTCTCAGAATTCATCTATAGGTATGTCTGGATTGTTTCCTCCAAGTCTGAAACTCTGTCCTTGCAGCTTAATAATTGAGAAAGATGTAATTTAGGATAAAAATATTTTCTTTTAGATTTTTCCCATTAATTTAATAACATCTACATAGTACATCAATATGAATGTTTTTCCTCATTGATGGCAGTGGAAGTATGAATATAATTTCATTTTTGTATCATCTAGTATTATATCTGTTGGAATTCATGGGAAAGCTTTTGGAATACATGGGAGCCACTTGATAGTGGCTGCTGGAGGTCTAACCCAGAATGGATCTCCTCTTATGAGAAGAGACTGAGAGGCAGTTGCTGTTCTCTGACCTCTCTGACTAAGAGGCTGTTGTGTTGTCTGACCTCTCTCTTCTTCCCGAAGAATGGATTGAATGGAAGAATTGGATGCCTCCAATTTATCTCATTCCCACTCTGTAACACCTGTGTCAGCAAAGGCTGCCTTGCAACTCCTTCAGATGTTATGTTTCACAACTGTGGAGAGTCTAGGGGAATTGACTTGTCCCTTAACGATATATATGGCACCTCAATGTGGGGTAAGAATTACAAGAAGAACCAGAGCTATTCGTGAGAAGGATCCTTCCAGAGTTAAGGAAGAAGAACCCCTGTAAGACTTTTTTTAGTCAGGGTAATTAAATGGGCCAATACATTAAAGGGGCAAGTCAGGAGACTGATGAGAGATTTAAATGCCTGTTCTGACTACAATTCTCTTCTTCATTTGAAAGTTTGCATCGATGAACACCTGCTACAACCATCCAGAAGTGATAATGCTACCTTCATTCTTCAGTGTGTGGACCATCCTCATGGGGGGAACTAACAGCAAAAAACAAAAACCGGGAATTGTTAAGGGATAGGTCAATTCTCTGAGAGCCTCCACATCTGTGGATCATAGCATCTAAAAGAGTTGCAAGACAGCCTTTGTTGACACAGGTATTGTGGACTGGGCATGAGATAAATTGGAGGCAGAGAGAAGAGGAGAGAAGTCAGCCAACACAACCTCAGTCAGAGAGGTCAGAGAACAGCAGCTGCCTCTCAGTCTCCTTGTATCATCCTCTCATAAGAGGAGATGAATTCTGGGTTGGATTTTCAGCAGTCACTGTCAAGTGGCGCCCATATATTCCAACAATCCCCTTTTAGGCATATGTATGTAATGCTTCTCAAAGAAGGTATTTTGTGAATCACAGAATATTAGAACCAGAATAGAATTAATATAGTATGTGCAAGTGGGAGAAGCCATGAATTTAGAATCAAAAGATCTCAGTTCAAATCCCAACCTTCTGCTAACTGCTTGAAATACAGTGAAAATCATTTAGTATCTTTGAGCTTCAGCTATGTGATTCATGAAATAAAATGATGACTAAATGATTCAAAATACCTTTTCCACATTTAAGCTATGATCCTATCTTATAAACATAAGAATTTCTCCAAGTGTCAGCTAAATGATACCTGTTTTTGCTTTGTGGGTCATACAAAAACACAAATTGGGCCATATCATAAAATATGTAGGTAATATCTTGATAATCCCTGAACTAGCGGTGTGTATGTGTGAGAGAGAATAAAATGTATTAATTGACAAGATTTAAAAGAAAAATATTCATGTAAAAGTAGGCATAATCATGTAAAACAAATCACTACTCTGGCCATTATATTTGTGTGTGTGTGTGTGTGTGTGTGTGTGTGTGTCTGTGTGTGTGTATGTCTTATCCTACATTTTGATTCCAACATATCTCCTTTCCTTCCTTCTTTTTAACATTCATTTTTAAAATTGAGTTCCAAATTCTAAAAGTTTCTCCTTCCCTTCCACATTTAGAAGGCAAGTGATTCAATATAAGTTATACATCTGTAATTATGCAAAACATTTCCATAATAGTCATGTTATGAAAGAAAACACAGATAAAAACCCCCTCAAGAAAAAATAGAGTAAAAAAAGTGTGCTTCAAAATCTATTCAGACACCATGAGTTCTTTCTCTGGGAATATGTACCATTTTTCATTCAACTTTCATTTTCAGAGTTGTCTTGGGTCATTTTATTGCTGAAAATGGTTAAGTCATTCACAGCTGATAATCTTACAATATTGCTATTATTTTGCACATCATATATTTCCCTTTGTATTAGCTCATAGAAATCTTTCCAAGTTTTTCTAAGAACATTCTGCTCATCATTGTTTATAGCACAATTCTACCTCATTAAAATTGCATGCCACAATTTTTCAGCCATTTCCCAATAGATGAACGTTCCCTCAGTTTCCAATTCTTTGCCCCAGGAAAGAATTGCTATAAATATATTTGTACATATAGGTTCTTTTCCTTTTTTTCCTTTTTACCTCTTGTGGAATATAGATGTAGTAATGGTATTGCAAAGTCAAAGGGTGTGTAGGGGCTTATAGCCCTTTGGGCATAATTCATAATTACTCTGTAGAATGTTTGAATCAGTTCAAAACTACGCTAATGAAGCGTTAATGTCTCCTGTTTCCCACATCCCTTCCACTATTTGCTATTTTTCTTTTCTATACTATTAGCCAATCAATAGGTAGGAAGTAATACTCAGAATTGTCTTAATTTGAATTTCTTCAATCATTAGTGAATTAGAGATTTTTTTTTTCAAATGACTATAGAAATCTTTGATTAATCATCTGAAAATATTTCATATTTTTTTATCATTTATCAATTGGGGAATGGATATCATTTTTAAAAATTTTATTCAGTTCTCTGTGGTGTATATGTGTGTAAACTTTTATGAAGTAGATAAACTTCTTTCAAATTTTTTCCAGTTATGATAACTTTATTTCCCTCCATCATATCCCCCAATTTATTCTATTTTCTCCCTTCTTTATGCTTTAACCTTTTAACCCTTGTCTGAGTTGCTCTGCTATTCATTCCACTCTGCATTAGTTCAAACAAATCTTCCAAGTTTCTCTGAAACCAACCCCTTTGTCATTTCCATGGGCACAGAAACACATTACATTATATTTCACATTTTGTTCAGGTAATTCCTCAATTTTTGAGTACTTCCTTCCTTTCCATTTTTTTGTTCTCATAAAAAAAAGTTTTGTTATAAATATTTTTGTATATCTAGATCCTTTTCCACTTCCTTTGATCTCTTTGAGGAATAGGCATAATAGTGGTGTCATTGAGTCAAAGGGTATATTTTAGTGATTTTGGGGGTATAATTTCAAATTACTTTCCAGAACAGCTGGATAAATCCATAGTTCCAGCCATATTTTGTTAGCATATCTGCTTTCCTCCATTCCCTCTAACATTTTTTTTCCATTTATGTTATCTTTACCAAACTGGAAAAAAAAAAGCTACTAAGCAAACTGGAAAGTAGTTTAGCAGAGCAATCTTTCACACTAAATATGCTCCCCATACCAGGTCTCCATGACTTAAATGTAAATATGTTGACATTAATAAAAAACGCCACATCATAAACAAATTAGGGAAACAAGAGGGAAAGATTATCTTGCATGTTTATGGATAAGAATCTATTTATGACACAGAGGAGAAAGAAGATACAGAAAATAAAATGAATATTTTTATCTTATTAGATTCTGCACAAATAATACCCATTCAGCTAAAAGTAGGAGAAAAATAGTTAAATGAGAAATTCCAGCCACTTTCTTTGTAAAAGTCTTATTATATGTACATATATGTATATATAGATATAAAGAATTAATTCAAATTTGTAAAAGTAAGTATCCTTTCCCCAGTGATAAGTAGCTAAAAATATAAACAGGCAGTTGTTTAAGGAAGAAAGGAAAGTTATTGACAGTCATATGAAAAAATGAAATATGATCATTAATTTGGGATTATGCAAATCACCAAATTACAGACATGCAAATTAATTCATATTCATTCTTCCTAATATCACTCTTGTAAGCATCATTCCTTTTCCATTTTATTACTACCATTCTATATCAGGCTATTATTCTAATGTTTGGACAACTAGAATAGTTTTAAATTGCTCTATCTCTTCAAGCAACTAGCAAATTAATTTTTTAAAAAATACATCATATATATATATATATATATATATATATATATATATATATATATATATATATATATATGGAGAGAGAGAGAGAGAGAGAGAGAGAGAGAGAGAGAGAGAGAGAAAGAGAGAGAAAATTTCATTGAAGGAAATAGTAAATATCAGTTAGATGTTAGTACAACAAAAGATATAATATTTTTTCCATGCAACTTCAGGTATCCCCTGAAATCCACCCATGAAACCCTATTCTGTACCCGAGGCTAAAAACCCATATCTTAAATGTATTTTGTCCTTGACAATGCCTACGTTCACCCCATTACACATTGCCTAAAATGATCTTTCTCTTCATTGTTAGTCTTGAGACTCACTCTTCCTTCATGTCTTCACTGGGTAATTCATAAAGTTTTATCAATTGCCTTCTCTGTGTCAAGTACTGTGATAATTGATTAGGATACCAAGGTAAAAGGCAGTCTCAACTCTCAAGGAACTCACACTTTAATGGCTTCAATTCAAGTCCTGTCTTAGTGATGACAAATTATTTAACCTTTCCAACCTCCACTAATTGCTTCTTCCCCTGATTTATTTTAACTCTTATTGTCTGTGCATTTCACACTTAGCACATGTTAACCTTCATTAGTTTAATATATATAGTCTGTCTTTTCATCTGGATCATATGACCTTTCAAGACTAGAGACATGATTTATGTTTCTTTATATCTTTTAGAGCTTATCCAAATGTATTAGCTGTAATAGATGAAAAATAAATATTTACTTTGCTATACATATAGCTCTTGGGAAGAAATAGTAGTGAAGAAGATAGGTATCATGAGACCACAACCATAAGCATAACTTGCTTTGGCTCCCTTCATCTACTCACTTTTTAGTTTCTACTCTCTGCCAAGTATTATGTTAGGTGCTGGAACTACAAAGACAAAAAATAAGCAAACAGACAAGTATGGATAAATAAAGGTTGAGTAAATAAATAGATAGATGAATGGATGGATGGACTAAACAGGCTCTACCTTCAATGATTTTAAACTATATTGAAGAAAAAGAACATATATGCAGAAAAGTAAAAAAAAAAAAAATAAAGGAAGACATATGTTGTTGGAATCCTTACTAACTGCTAACTAATTAGAGTTGATCTAATCTTACAAGAAGATGTTTTGGGCAGAACCTGAAACAAGGTACTAAGTAGAACTACCCATAATCCCTCTCTCTGGAAGGAGCATAAATAGGCCAATGGGCCAGTCGGAGAGCTCGAGAGAGGAAGACGCTACAAGTCGAGATTTCACCGGAATGACATGAAGACTGGAGCTGGGGAGGCTGAAGAAAGCAGAAGCAGAGGCTGAAGGACCAGACCTTTGGATTTAAAGACATTTGGAGAGAGCTCTTGGAACCAAGCAGAGAAATAGGCCCCTAAGCTAACCGGGCTATACTAGAGATAATAAAAGATCTGAACTTTGATCACCTGGCTGTATTTTGAAGAAGAAAAAGCTCAACACATTTTGGCGCCCTGAACGTGGGACAAACAGACAAACAGAGTGGAAAAGCTCCGATCCTGATTCAAGTGGAAAAGCTCCGATCCTGATTCAAGTGGAAAAGCCTCTGATCCTGATCCAGTGGAAAAGTCTTCTTGACCCAAAAATTAGAGTGAGTACAACAAAGAAATTTTGTTAAAAGAGTTAAAGTAGAATTTCAGCTAAGATGGGACAGATATTTAGAAAACAGCCTGTTTCTGTTCAAGGAAAATGTTTAGAGAGCATTATCAAAGTTATGGAAAGCCAAGGTTTAATTATAAGTTTACAGCAAATCACTGAACTTTTACAAACTGTAAAGGACATATGTCCTTGTTTCTCTCTTGATAAGGAATTAGATCTAAATGAATGGAAATTGGTTGGAGAGGATCTTTGTCAATTCTATGATAAAAATGGGCCTAACTCAATAATTAATACATATAATGTAATACAATTGGCTATAAGAAGTTATTTAAGTGATAGAATGATGAAAAGGAAAGTACAGGAGGAAGAAATGCCAACTTTACTAGGTGAAAAGGAGGATGAATCAGATGAGAATGGAGTTAATTACAATTCTGAGTATGATACTTCACAGCAGGAGGAATTAGGTGATTCCACATCTCATGACCCTCCCCCCACAATTAACCCTTCATGGGGGAACAAGGGGGAGGGAGAGAGACAGAAACACAGTCAGCTTCTCCTGTAAAGCAGAATTTAAAAAGATTAGAAAAAGCATTAATTAAAGCAAAAAATGAAGGAGATCCTGTGATTGAAGAGCTCAACTCCTCAGGTCAAAAAGAGAGAAAATACACTCCTTTTAATTTGGGAAAAATTAAAGATTTGAAAAAGGGTTGCACTCTTTATGGGGCTACATCATCTTATGTGAAGATGTTACTGGATAATTTGTCTTATGAAATCCTAACCCCGAATGACTGGAAATCCATAGTGAAAACTTGTCTAGAACCGGGACAAAATTTATTGTGGCTTTCAGAGTTTCATGAATTATGTAGGATTCAAGCCCAACGCAATAGACAAACAGGAGCTATTGTACAAGTTGCTTTTGACCAACTAGCTGGTGAAGGTCAGTATGCAGAGAATTCAGAACAAATTTATTATCCCATAACAGTGTATGAGCAAATTTCTAAGGCTGCAATAAAAGCTTGGAATTCTCTCCCTGGACAGAAAGATGGAAATAATGCTTTCACAAAAATAGAGCAAGGTCCCAATGAAACTTTTGCAGATTTTGTGGGACGTTTACAAACAACTGTAATAAGAACCATTGGAGACAATGCAGCAACAGAAATAATGACTAAACATTTGGCTAAGGAAAATGCCAATGTGGTTTGCAAAAGAATTATATGGGGGCTAGACAAAGATGCTCCTTTAGAGGAAATCATAAGACGCTGTGCTACAGTGGGCACAAATGCTTATTATGCCCAGACTATGATGAACATGGAAAGACAAGGTCCTTCTTGGCAGAGGAATTCTAGAGAAACTCGTCGATGTTTTCAGTGCGGAAAAGTTGGACATTTGAGAGCTCATTGTAGATATGGAGATAGAGTGAGAAGACAGGGTGAGAGAAAACCCAAAACCCCATGTCCAAAATGTAACCGAGGCTTTCACTGGGCCTCTAAATGTATATTGACCCAGAGGAATGAGAGGCAGGGCCCAGCTCTAAAGTATCAATCAAAGGACAGGTGGGGCATGATAGCAGCTGAGGTCACACCCAGAGAGACTTTAGAAATTCAGGATTCTGATGTCATCAACCAACAGAAAAGCAATCAGGATTACAGTTGGGAAGAATACAGGCCTTTTAAGACAACAAGACAATATCCAATGCAAACGACTCCAATGTAATTACCAGATGATGAGGAGAAATCCCAAATTTGGTAAATAGAAGGGAATTAGATTAACTGCTTGGGGAAGAGGATCTGCTTATATTTCCACAGATGGAGAAAGAATCAGATGGTTGACTATGAAACTGTTAAAAAGACTTTTAAAAGCTTCAGGAATCATTGGATTCCCTAACACAAGATGAAACTGTTTTACTTCTTGAAAAACCAGCAAGAATCATTGGGTTCCCTGAGATGAAAAATTGTTGATGAGACTTTTGCAGTACTTCAGGGCTTACAGGAACTATTGGATTCCTGGCACATGAACTAATGGACAATGGAATCCTATTGGACTGTTTCTAGGACTTATGGACATGTGTAAATTTTTAGGTTGATTCATGTTGTTACATTACTACTAGCCTGTGTTATATTGCTATGTACTTATGTAAATTATGTATAATGCCTCCCATATTGATGGATTTATGTATACCATGTATATCTGTTACAAAGTTCTGGCCTATATTGATGGATTTATGTGTACCCCCTCAGAAACCCCCTATGTTTTAAAACAAAGAAAGGGGGAGATGTTGGAATCCTTACTAACTGCTAACTAATTAGAGTTGATCTAATCTTACAAGAAGATGTTTTGGGCAGAACCTGAAACAAGGTACTAAGTAGAACTACCCATAATCCCTCTCTCTGGAAGGAGCATAAATAGGCCAATGGGCCAGTCGGAGAGCTCGAGAGAGGAAGACGCTACAAGTCGAGATTTCACCGGAATGACATGAAGACTGGAGCTGGGGAGGCTGAAGAAAGCAGAAGCAGAGGCTGAAGGACCAGACCTTTGGATTTAAAGACATTTGGAGAGAGCTCTTGGAACCAAGCAGAGAAATAGGCCTCTAAGCTAACCGGGCTAGAAGAAAAAGCTCACCACAATATGTAGGGGGTGGACTCTAACAATTGTATAATTAAGATAGTCTTTCTGTAAGATATGGAACTTTATTGATTTTTAAAAGCAGCTACAAATTCTAAATGACTGAGCAGGGTAGAAGTATACTACAGAACCCTGTGCAATGATAATATCCAGCTCATCAATGAAGAATCCGAGTTTCCTAATGAAAAGTGTAAACAAAAACCTCAGCAAAAATGAGAAAACTGATTGCTTAAAAGCAGAGCTGACTTTCAATAAAGTAATCAGCTTTACAGAAAGAATCAAAATAATATCAAAATAAGTAATATATTAGGGAGAAGATTTGGCTGAAATCTTATATTCTTTTTTGTTTTTAAAGGAATTAGAAATTTATATATCTCCAGCTAAAGGTTTCTCTCTGATTATAGGAGAAAAACAAAGGCATTAAAGTTAATTATCACTTTAATAGACATCAAATTAGAAACTCTAAAACTTTGATAGGTTCAAATTCTGTGTCTCTTTCTCTTTGGTATATAAGCATTCAAATTAATGAGGATTTGTTATTCAACTTGCTACAAAATCATGGTGCAATCAAAATGCATCATTTTTTAAAAAAAAACTTTATTTCCTAAAATGGAAATTATTCCTAAATGTAATAATTTATAGCCATGTGGTGATATTTATTGAGAAATGTATGAAAATGATGCTCTATCTTGACGTTCTGTTCAGTAATCAGTCTCAAGTCTGTCTAACATAACAATAGATTTAAATGTAGAATTAATGAAACTGGCTTTTTTTCAGTTATTAAGTTGGTAAATTTTTAAACATTTATAGCCTATATATTCCTTAAGATTATCAAAATCCTAAGTTTTTTTTTGTTTTGTTTTGTTTTTTTTGCTGGGTTTTTTAATGTTTTATGCATCAAAAGTGTCCAAAAGATAGAAAACAATGGCATATATCTATAATTCCTGTTACTGGGGAGACTGAGTCTAATTGATTATATAAGTTTGGAAGTTCTGAGCTATTATAATTAAAAAAAAACTGATGTATATCTGCATGAACTCTGGCACTGAGATCGTAAGACCCCCCAAAGTAAGAATTCACTATTTGATAGGTCTACATTTGAAACAGAGTGAGTTGTAGCTGATGGATTAAGCAAAATGAAATATATCTAAGGACAGTCAATATAGAAATTTCTTCTGTTTCAAGAAGAAGAGTTTTTGTTCTTTCTTTTTCAATCGGGGGGTGGGGGGAATTGAGAGGGAAAGAAAATCATACAATTTAATAATTTTTAAATAAAAGTACTTTAATTTCCATTTGGTACAATTCATGATCATTTCCCTCCCCCCAACAAAAATTTCCACTAACCAAACAAATGGATATCCATTCCTTAATTGATAACCTTCAATGAAAGTATTTTTTTGTGGCACCCATGGCTTTTAATTGTTGAGTAGTTTTGCCTAATAGCACGCCTAAATTTCCCTTTACAAGTCCCATTCACTTATCCTGGTTCTCGTCTCTAGAAGCAAAGCGAACAACAACCAAAAAAAAAAAAATCTTTCTTCCACATGGCAGCATCTGAAATATTTGAACACAATGTTAGGTCATTATATTTAGCTAAAAATAAAGGTCCTAGAGGAGGGAGAAAGGATAAGAATGAAGTGCTTGTGTAGGGTAATTAATAAGGGCAACATTTAGGTAGCCCTCTTTTCTGAGAAAAAAGCAGGAGCAAATGAACTCCTTAAAAAGTGTTGAGGTGTGAAAGATGTTGAATACAGGAATTTCTAATAAACTGAATTTCAAATGAATACCTTCTCTTAAGATAAATAAAAAACTAGGTTCTAAACGTGAAAGCTGAAATGCATTTATGAACTTGAGAAGACAAGTTATAGCACAGTAGTTATAGATACAGTAGTAAAACTTCAATAAAAGTAGGGTAGAAGAAACTGGAGTAATTGAAGTTGTGCTCCCCAAAATTTTAATGGATATAACAAAAGAAAGCAGCTATTTCTTTTTCTAATAAAAACTCATAAAATCTTAAAATCTTAGAGTTGGAAGGAACTTTACAGGTCATTCCACTCAACCTCCCACCCTTTGTACTAGATTTCATGACATGAAATGAAATTTATTATTTAACTATATTTATTTTTATTCAAAACAGTATTCAGATAGTATTCCAAATAGATGAAAGTCATAATTATATCAGACTTATGAGAACACTTATTTCTTTAAAAAAACTCAAATGATTCAAAGGAAGAGTTTTATTTTTATTCACTTTCTTTTTAACAGCATGAAAAACAACTTTTGAATTGAAAAGAAATAACCAAAGATATTTACTTTGATTATAAGCTGTTATCTGGCATGCTTTTAAAAATATCTATAGATATCATGTTCTTGTCCAATTGAGTTCCTAATTAAAAGAGAAAATATATAATTTAATATCTTATTATGAGAAATGCTCTTTAAAAGTTCATCTTTCTGAGCCCTAAAATTTTATTTGAAAAATAATAGATTTGGGATAACTGACTTGGAAGATGTCATCTTATTCCAATATTCTACAATTATATCATTTTGCACTGGTTCGTGTCAAGATGATTTGCTAATGAAAAAAATATATATATATATATATGATTATCACTGGATTTTGATTTTTACTCAATTTTAAAATATGAAAGAGAACCAGATCAGAAATCATCCATGGGTGAAGCTAAGGGAAAGCTTCTCAGTCAAACAAGGGAAATATGAAATCACAAAAGATAAACTCAAGACTTTTGATTTTTTTGTAAAATGTTTCAGAACAGAATAAGAAAAAAAATCAATACAGTTAGAATAATATGGGAAATTCTTGATTGGGGGGAATAAATCTTTGTATGAAGTATTTCCTTAAGGTTCTGATTTCCAAAATCTATAGGGAACTAAAATAAACATAGAAGTAATATGACCAAACAGTTCTTAAAAGAATTGGGATTTCCAGACACCTATGTTTGAGGGGCTGGTGGCATTTAGTGACAAAAATGTCCTATATGTCTGCCAAGCAAAAATAATCAATGACCCAAAGGTTGCTGACAATGTATTTGGATAAATATGGAAAAGGAATGATTTATCCTTCACCATTTTCTTTCCTTTGTGACTTTGAGTTACCTCTGAGAGTCAGGCAAGAGAAGAGATAGTCTCAACTTACATAGGCATAGTAACTGAAAATGTGATTGCCTTTCTTATTTACCTCTCTGATTTTATGCAAATGAGTTTTCTGAGATATTAACATCTAGGAAACCTTTTGAGTTCAGAATATCCAGAAACTCATTAGGTTCCATTAGTAGTAAGAACTGAACAGTGGCAGAAGCTATAACAATGGTCACCATAACAGTAGTGACTAATAGCAGAGGAAACAGCTTCAAATAGATGTTGAAATACACTTACCAGTGTATGAGTGAAGCTTTAGGACTACTAGTTATGGAGATAAGTAATGGCTATGATCCCTGGAAAGATAGCAATCCTCAGAGGGCAGCAAAGAGATATATCTAAAAGAAACTTCAAAATAACTCTATAAGGGGAGCAAAGAACTTCAAGGTCTTCAAGGTGCTACATATAATCTCTACAGGAATACTTCACTACCATTATCTGAGCCCATTCTCCTCATATTATATTGTATATATGGTAGAAGATATCCCAAGTAACTTGGTAGGGAGGATAATAATAATATAATGATTATATATGTATTTATTATGTGAAGAACATTAATCAATGTAAGCATTTTTTATATTTTATCTTATCTTGCCAAACGATCTTCAGACTCTTTCTAAGACAAATCAAATGGAAGTGATTCACTTTTCTGGCATGGCGCTGATATACTGTTCAGGTATCACCGGCATACAATAACAGGATCAGTTTGGTAGTCAATCTAATAAATCTCCTCTCCCATACTTTCCTTGAAACCTCCCAAAAACAGAACTTGGTCTAGCAATGTGTGTGTCAATGTCATTATCAATCTGTACATATTTGGAAAATTTATTGACATGATAAATGAACTTAACCACAGCATTGAAAACTTCATCATTTGATGTAACTGAAGCTTCCACAAATAGATGGTGTAGTGCTGGCTTATGGAGTATCTATGTTTTCTTGGTGATAATTGTTAGGCCAAAATTAGCACAAGAAGTAAAGCTATTTTTTAAGTAGTCATTTTCTTTTTCCATTTCACAAATTCTGTTTTCCTGGGAGCTATTTATCTTTTTGATTTCATAAATTCTGTTTTTCAGGGAGTTGTTTTCTTTTTCCATTTTGTTAAATCTATCTTTTAATGAGTTATATGACTTTTCCAAACCCTCTTGCAAAGTCATTTCCTTTCTGCATTTTTCTTCCAGCTCTCTTTTAAAAACCTCATTAATTTCTTCTTGGAGAGCTTTGTGAAAAGAGCAATTTATATCATGCTTTGTGGTTTCATCTAGAGATAATCTGCCTTTAGACTCTTCAGGGTTGAAATCTGTTCTTCTCTTTCACCATAAAAATTGTCTATTGTCAGAGTTCTCTTTGCCTTTTTACTCATTAACAACAACAACAACAACAACAACAACAAAACCTTGGGATCTGCTTTTAGGGCAAGGGAGGTTTTCCAAGCTTTTTCTACAAGTAGTACCGAAGCAGAGGTGGGTATGCTGGGTCAGTGATGACTCACTCCCAGTACTGAGTGGGCAGGGCCAGGTTTCATGTGTCTCTGGCACTTTGGGGTCACTCTTTATCTTTTGTGTTTGTGTTGGATGTCTTATAACTTCTCTGCTGATCCACTGGCTTTCAACCAGGGCAGAGAGTCAATACTGCAGTAGAATCCTCTCCCTATATTCTCCCCTGCTCAGAGTCTGCACTACCCTGTGGAATTCTCTCCCTGCCCTGGGTCTGCACAGCATGTTCGGACATCCATGCTCATTCTGCTTGCACTTGGCCATCTCCCTCTGTACCTGACCAAAACTGACCTTTGTCTGAAAATCTTTGAAATTATCTTCTGCTGATAACTTGTTGCACTCCCAATATTTGTGGATTCTGCCAGTGCAGAACTAATTCAGAGGCTGGATTTGGTAATTAGCTGAGGGTCATGGGAGAAGATCAGAAGAAGTGTGCACCATCTCTATCATCTTGGCTCTGCCCTCCTGATTGGATTATTGATCCTGAAGATCATTCATTAATGAAATGATCTCAACCTCACAGGAAATCGCTACTGGTGTGCTTCAGAACTTTGTCTTCAACTTTGTTTTGTTCATTTTTATTCAGTGATTTAGATAAATACATGGACATCTATGAATATCTTTCAGTTGAGAAAGACGTTGATATTGTAAATGATAGAATCTAGCTTCCTAAAAATTTCACTATCTCAGATACTGTGCTGATATAAATATAATATAAAATTTGCATAAACACAGAACAAAGGAAACATGACAAGGAAATAATTCCTGTGAAGAAAAAAAAAAAAAGACCTAGAGATTTTAATGCAACGCAAACTCAACATGGGACAACAGTGTATTATGGAAGAAGGAAATTCATTCATTCTTCATCTGCATTAATGAAAAGATAAATAACTCCCAGAATTAGGAGACTATAGTCCAACTCTCTCCAATCTTGTTTCTAAAATCCTGGAATATTAGAGTCAGTTCTAGGCATTACACTTTACAAAGGATATCTACAATCAAAGAGTTGTACTGACAAGAATGACCACAAGGGTAATCGTAATGAAAACAATGCTGCTTGAAGATCAAGTGAAGATTAAATCAAATAAATTCAATAAGCATTTAGGAAATTTGGAGTCTTCTGTGAATTTATTGTTTTACAGCAAAATGCCCAACACAGATTTTCATAAGTGCCAAACAATCAGATGTGCAAAATAGTATATATAGTGCTTAAGTACAAATGGGAGACATGATTATTTTAAAATAAATACTTAAATACAAATTTATGGTCCTACAAAAGAGGCTTTAAACTAGATTATCTAATTTGATTTGCCTCCTTGGACACACAGTAACTGTTATTTGTCACAAAAACCAGTAGAATCAATATATTGAGTCATCATCAGTTCCACTTTGTGAATAATGGATCACAATAAACGAGTCCCCTTTTCTACAAGCTTTTCCTGGCTTTTCTACAAAAATGATCTAGGTTGGATAAAAACACAACAGGAATTTCTTAAAGGTCGTAGTCCAAAATGCTAACAATAGTTAAATATTCTACATGATCTATATTCACTGGTTCCATTTTTAGTACTTAGATAACTTTCTTCAATTCATCATACAGGACAAGCATGAAAGCTTCACCCATGCCTCTAAGAACCCTGGACCAGGTACCCTTGAAGTAAACCTTGCCTCTCTCATCTTCAGCAATCTTCCTTTAGCAGTCAATTGTCCCAGTGAACATGATATCAGTTCCTTTGCACCAGAGAGCATCAATATTTGCCACCTTACTATATTAAAGAGATAGGATACCCCACTTGCCATAGCACCCACATTGTACAATCATCCAACTTATCACAATATGAATGTTCTTGGGATCTGGAACTATACCTTTTGCTAAGTCATAGATCCCAAAATAGACTGCCCTGTAGGTAATGATGCTCTGTACTAAGACATTGAAATCTTGATATAAGCCATGAATTCCATTAGACTTAGTGATTTTTCACAAGACAGTCTCTCAGACCTCTGAATTCTCTCTCAGGATCAGATTTTTCAATATCAGCTGTCACATGGGTTCTTGTAAAATCCAAGAGATAGACAAAGGAGAGAGAAGTGTCTCCAGCAGCACTACCAGAAACAAGATTGCCAGAAAAATACCTCTAGAATTGTGTGTGCTTGCCCACTCTTCCCCAGAATACTTGCTAATGCTTATCCTTAAAGGCAAAGATAAGGGCCTGGGTAGAAAAATATCTGATGACATTTATTAAGTTACCCCACCAGAAGGAAAGCATTTCTTCTCCTTTGGAATTCATTATGCCCTTGTGCTGCTTATCTGCATTAATTTGTTCACTTGCATTTTGCACCTGTAGTAGTAGTTTGACTCTCTCGATCAGGGTCACCAGTCTTAGAGATAGCAGCAGCCATGCCACCAGACAAGAAGTTTTTGGTGAAGGAGATGGTCTGTTCTGTAAAGGTTACAGAGGATGAGGGTGCTGGGATTGTAGCAAGAAAGCCGATAGAAAAAAAAAACCCAAAAGCTGGGGAAATCATTGCAGCCTTCACAGGCCCTTGTTACAACTTGAATCCAAAGAGCATTTATGAATTATTTAGTATGAGTCAGATACTTTGGTCTCCTATGGATATATATACTTTAGCATTTGCTACTATTGTGGGTGAAGAAGAATGAGCTTGGCAATGACTTAGTGAGTTTCAAAGGTCAGGAAAGAAAGCCACTAAGAAATATGGTAGTAGAATCCAGATTGATGATGATGATGATTTGTAGGCAGCCAGCCTAGCATTGAGGCTTCAAGAAGCAAAAAGTGACTTTTGAGACTCAGCTTAGTTGTAGTTGAAGTGCTGATTCTTAGAAATTGCATACAATCAGCCTATTTTCTCCAAGGAACCGAAGTGGTATAAGGAAGAGTAAGTCCTTCAAGTATATATGTGAGACGAGGAGGTTTGAATTTCTATTCTTGATATTTCTTTGAAGAGAACATACCTTTTAATGTATGCTGGATAAGTGGATAATCATGGATGAATAATGTTGGGGTTAGAAAGAATATACTGGAATAGGTATTCAAAAATATAGCTTTAGAGAAAAGACATTCCAACCCTGCAAATCAGAACTATGAAAGGAATCTGTAGCCAACTTTACCCTAGAAAAATCAGGTAGAATATCATAATTCTAATATACTGAAGGTATAAAGATTAAAAATGACAGATTCTATCCTTAAGAAACTTACAGTACAAAAATTAAAACTGTCTGGAAAAAAGGAGAGGCCATGAAAATGTATGAACTTTAAAAATTTCATATACTCTAAGTTAATAGGCCCTGTTGATATATATATTTGCTTTCCAAGTTTAGGATTCACTGTGATATAAGATACTACATATTTTCCAAGGTGCTAGATCCTCATACAGACTCATACACACTTCATGAAGAACAGAAATAATGTAATATTGCTTATATAACTTGAATGAAAGGGATCATCTTCACAAACAGAATCTTGATATAAACATATATTGATAGGTAATTTTTTTTGTTTACATAAAGATTCTGTTCTTAAAGATGACCCCTTTCATTCATGTTATTTTCAATTATTTGGGCATATTTCCATTATTATTGTAAAGCTGAAAAAAATTGGAAAATAAATATTTATTTATATTGTCACAAAACCATACACACAAAGCTCCTAATTGAGCTGTCTTCCTCTGCTGATTACAATGGCCTTTATATCTCTATTTCATATTATGAAATATGAATTTTATATTTAAACAATGATCATAGTTTATGGATAAGAATTATCTTTGTTTACTGTCCTTGAGGACCTACTTAGTAATAACATGGAGAACTCATAATTGACATTTACATAACATTTCAGATATATAATTTCATTTGGTTCTTATAAATTGTAAAATAGGGTAAACATTATCATTTTCAAAGTGCTCAGAGATGTTAAGGATTTTGTTCCAGGATAACACAGCAAGTAAACAATGTAGTTTGGACTTAATAGCACTTCTTCTAACTCCAAGCCCAGTACCGTTTCCCTACACCAGAATTCCTTTCACATCATCTTGGTAAGAGGACTGATATATTCTCATAATCAACTTATAATATAATAATTAGGAAGCCAAAGTTAGGATATTAGTTTTAGTTCCAAGCCTGGTATGTATGAAAATATCTAAAGTTTTATACAGTAATCATATAAATATAACCTGTGTGGCCATAACTTGTATCTTATCTAAATGTGACTATTTCAGGTTTATTTGGCTCAAAATAAAATATAAAAACTTCTTTACAAAGTGAATCCAGTTCCTTAATTCTATGATTCCTTCTCAAGGCCTCCATATCTAAATAATTCTCTCATGCTATAGATGGGAGTTTAGGAAATAACATCAAGGCATTCACAGTTCAAATAGTAAGAAGAATAAAACCTCTTTTGTGCCAGAAGACATATTACTTTTTCAGGTAGAATTCATTAATCTTATTTAAAATAAAATTGAGTTGTAATAAAAATAGTTTCAATGTTAAATTAATAGAAATAAAATGATAAACCACAAATATATGCTACTGTTAATCATCAATTAGCAAAAAGAGGTCAAAAAGATTTCTAAGGATCCTTACATCCCTAATATTTTGTATTCATAGAATTAAAGTTTTAGAGCATGGAAAAATATTAGATATCATTTAGTGAAATTCTCTCATCTAATAAATAAGGGAACTAACTTGAATTCCTGAGGATTTACAGGGAGCAAATAATAGAGGTGGAATTAAGAACTGAAAATCCTGACTTACAAATCAGATGCTGTTTCTTCCTAATTAAAACTAAAATCTTATGATTCCATTTTTTTAATTGTTCTAAAATAGCAAAGTACTTTCCTAATAAATTATTCCCATGTTAATTATTTTTAAAAAGGAAAAAAAGTTCCTAGAGTAATTTTAATAGAATTGTTTATAATATTTTTATTTCAAATAATAGTTTTATTTTGTTAGTATAATAAAACTTATCCCCCTCTTTATTTTTCCATGTGTAACCTATATACTCAAAAATCATAGCCAAGAATCATCATTCACTTATTCATTGAACAAGAATGTATTATGTCTGTTCTATGCAAGGTAACTTTTCATAAAGTCAATATTTTTGCAAATTGAAATAAATGTATTTCTCCTGCAACCTGGTAGAACAGGCTTGTAAATTCCCATTGAGATGACTACAAAATAACATTTATTTTCTCTAAATGTTCTGATATTAACTCATAGAATTGGAGAGTTGGAAGAGATTACAAAAGTCTTCTAGTTCAAACCTGATGCTTTATATGCTGTATAAGTTATGTTTACTTAATCCCCTGGTTTTATAGACTAAGAAAACTGAGTCCCTCTATTGAAATAATTTGCACATGATGCCAAGATATTTATTCATATTAAATGTGCAATGATCAGTGCTTCCAAAAAGTATGCACATTATAATTTTTCACTTTGGATGACACAAGATATGATCAGCTTTGTAAAAAGATTGTATGAATTATAAAAACATTAGTGAAGAACAAGGGATGAGATATTCCTCTTTGTAGATACAAAATTGCAAGACATCATCGTTAGTGTAAATTGAAGGAGGTATCCTCATTTATAGATAAAAGTAGGATATTCTGGTCATCTAAATGAGCAAAGTTTTTTTTTTTTCTTGACTCCATTGTAACTTAGCTCTCACTCACTGTTTTTCAATCAAGCACTGGTTGCATTTAATACATGAGCTCTGGTAAAGTGCTACTTACTTGGACAATCAGGTCCACCTAGGTTATCAAAGCCTGTAGCATTAGGGAACAAGCTCTGTCAAGTCACAAAATCATAGTAAGTTGGAGTTGGAAACTACCACAGTGAATATCTACTCCAATCCACGCTCAAAAGTAATCATCTTACAGTAAACACATTCCCTAGAGTAACTGTCTAGTTTCTTTCTGAACTCACACCTCCAGTAAGAAAAGATGTCATAACTTCCCAAAGCAAAGCATTTAAATAACTCTAATTGATGGATATATTTTTTTTCCTTAACCAAAAGCCTCATTGCAGAACTATGGTTCTTGGTTCTACCCTCTAGGGAAATGGGAAAAATCCTCTTCAACAAGAAGCAGTTCAAATACTTGAAGACAGATATCCTCCCCCCCTCCTTCTAGGCTTTCCTATCTCCTTGTTCCTTCAATTAAACCTCATGTGACATGACATCAAGGCCATTGACTCATTCATTCCTATTATAGATTATGTTCAGTTTACCAAATTATTAGATTGTGTTAAAATGCTAAATTCCAGATTCTACCAGTTTTTCTAAGTTGAAAAGGCAGGCCTATGATGGATTTTGTTTCTGTACTCTGAGGATCAAACCAGCTAATTTTAATCACTCAACAAGGATTTATCAAATATGTATTATGTGTCAAATATTGACCTAGACTTTGTGAATGAAAAAGTAAAGATACAAACAAATCACTCTCTGTCCTCAAAGAGCTTATATTCTATTGGGAAGAAATAATATGTATAAAGGTAATTCAATATAAAGTAAAACTACATTAAATAAAGACTAATACTTGCTGAACTACAGAAAAATGACTATTCCAGCTCACCTCTCAAAGGCATCTATATGCAGAAGTATATCTACATTCTGCATTCATGAAAGGAGAACCCATACCTTATATATCACAGATCCTTAAAATATTGAATATGGAAAAACAACCCACATTGTACTTAGAGATATAAATGATACAAGGAAGAAAGAAGACTATCTCTATCTTCTTTCCTTGTAAACTAATTGATGAGATTGAAAGTATATATGTAAAAGAATAATTAAAATACTAAATATAATAAGCTAAATATTAAATGAAGAGAAGTTAGACAGATAGGAAGGAAGGAAGGAAGGAAGGAAGGAAGGAAGGAAGGAAGGAAGGAAGGAAGGAAGGAAGGAAGGAGGGAAGGAAAGAAGGGAAGAAAGTCATATGAATAAATCAACTTATTTGCAGTTACATGATCTAGGAACTCTCAAATCCTGGCCTATTCTTAAGATCAAGGTACCAAGCAGAAGAGCCTAGAGCTGCCAAGGATAGAGACAAGGAGCTAAACTAAAACAAATTGATATATGAAGACACTGTCTGCTCAGCAGCAATACCTGGAGGTTTTTCTCTGTAAGAAGAAAAGAAAACAACATTTTGGGCCAACATCTTGCCACAGGAAGGGTCCATGCTAATATAAGAGAAGATACAAAGCCATGATAAAAGTGAAGATCATTAAAAACTGTCCCTTATATTTGGAATGTGAGGTTATGGGAGCAGCGATGTATTTGTATATGGGGAACTAAAGATTATTACTTGTTACAGGAGCAACTCATTAGTGGCTGCTGGATGTTATCAGAGCCACCTGCCAGTGGCTGCTGGGGATCCAACTCAGACCAGCAGAATGGATTCCCTTCATGTGAGAGGATGATAACGGTACAAGGAGAATGAGAGGCAGTTGCATTCTCTGACCTCTCTCCTCTTTCCTCTTGCCTTCAATTTATTTCATTCCCAACCCACAAGCAACAACTGTGTCAGTAAAGGTTGATTTGCAGTTCCTTCAGGGTTGTTATGATTCACAGCTGTGGGGGCTTTTGGAAAATCAAAATGCCCCTTCACACTTAGGGGTGGTCCTTAACAATTACTGATTGATTTATATTTTTTTCCCCTTGCAAACCATTCTCTCTGAAGTATTTTGGCTATTTGATTAATATATAATTCTTAGTAGAAGAGGATATTCATTAGTCCTGAGGGTATTCCAGTCAAACTTCATGGAAGGCCTCTAATTTGACCTGTGCTTTAAAAGTAAACTAAGATTTCAGATAGTGGAGAGAAGATAAAACAGCATACCCAATATAGGCAGCCATGAAAATGAAATGCAGAAGGCCAGAGAGAAGTTACTGTTGAGAGGTAGATCAGTTCAGCTTAAACTAATGGTTTGTGTAGGCAAATAGAGGGTGAACCTGGAAATGTCACAAAGAACCTAGTTGTAGATAATCTTAAAGGCTAAGGACTTGGGAAATTTTCCTACAAGCAATGAAGAACCACTGGTCATTTTTGAGTTATTGCTATCCATTTAGAGAACACTTGTTAATTAACATAACGGGACTTCAGTTGACCATAGCTTTATAATTGGGAATGTGTGTTGTTCCATTAAAAAAAGAAGAATCAAATTAAATGCTTTTGAATTAATTTTGCATTTCACAGTTTTGACATAAATATAGGAAGAAGAATAAAATTTTAATCCCCTTAACAATCAGCAATGCTCAATCTTATCCTTCTAAAGTGGATGTCCTTAAAAATATCCCTGAGTAATTTGAATAAGAACTTCCCTTTCCAGTTTCCTTCCAATAGATTTGTGGGTTTAGGCTACTATGGTTGAGGAAGAGGGAGATGAAGATTTGGTGAAACCTCTAAAGCTATGAAGGTGCAACATGCATGGGAGATTCTTTACCAAGGAACTCCTTGAAGTGGAGACTATTTTTATTTTTGTCTTTGTATCACCATTACCTAGCACATGTCCTAATAAGTGCTTAATAAGTGCTTGGTAATGGATAAATTATCTTCTCAATCAAATATCTTCATAGTTGTGGCAGAATCTTATGGTCCTTCATTAAACTAGGAGCTCTATTCTGAATGCCCGTTAGTTTAAAAATGTCATTCCTAAATGTAACATGTAGAATAAGCAAAAAATCCAGAAGTTGTCTAAACTAAACAAATTTCAGCAACATGATCCCTTCCCATCTTAGTAAAGCATTTCACAAACTTTGAAGTACTATATAAATGCTAGTTATAGTGTTCAGGATTGCAATAACTTTTAGGTCATTATATCACACTATGGCCTCATCCTGAATTTGTAATACACTAAAAATATCAGACATTTTTCATACAAACTGATCTTCTATCATATCATGGGATTTTTTTCTTTTAAATTCTAGCCTAAATTTATATTTATCTTCCCAGTTAGATCAGGGAAATTTCTTTTTAGCTACCTCCCATCCAGAACACATTAGACACCATAAAGCCTGATAGAACAAGTGCTATGGGGTTCCCTTCTAATTCAACTTTTGCCAGCATTTTCTCCTTCTCCCAACCTTGGTGAATATTGACTGCCCATCCTTCTACACTTCTGTGAAAGGGAATTCAAAATCTTGTTCCATTCAGATACTCAGGTCCACTTATTCCTTTCTGAATAGTGATCATTGAGTTTCATTGAGCAACACTGCCCCACCAACAACCACTCTTTTCCTACTCCTAGCAGATATGGCAACCACAATCCTTTTAAATTAGAGGGTTTCTTTTTAATCTTACCTCTCACTACATTTTAATGTATTTTAACTTTTAACATCTATTCTGATGCACCATTGTCAGCTACTTAAGCAGTCCATAATGATCCTTCTTGGTATCAACCATGATGATGCACATTTAGGAATTCTTTTTTTTTTTTTTAATTCTGAATCACAGCTAAATTTACTTATACATGTATTGAATTCTACAATTACAGTGTGAGCTACTTGAGACTAGGAATTATCTTATTTCTCCATTTATATCTGTGAGGCTTAACAACATATTTAGCAAAAAAAGTACATAATAAATATTTTTATTCATTAATTCATAAATCTTATTAGAATTGGATTAGCTCTTTAAGCTGTTAGATTCTGATTCTATCATAAAGCTTGATAACTATATCTTCTCTGCAGAATTTTTCAGTCATTTGAAAATTTTATCAGCGTGCTATCTATGCCATTATAAAAGTAATTTATAAAAATGTTAAATAGCATTGGCCCCAACCCAGATTTTTTGAGTATTCTAATAGACTTCTAAGTTTGACATTAACCATTAATAATTTTGAATCCAGTTATTCAATTAATTCTAAATCCAGCTAATCACAACATTTAACCTAAATTTCTCTAGCTTTTATGCAAAAAAGCAAAATGTGAAAACATTTTATAATTTTTTTTCTCAAATTTTATTTACATCACTCAAGATCTATCAAGTTAACTATGATGTCAAAGAAGGAAATTAGGTTAGGTTAATATGGAATAACTTGTCCTTGATGAAGCTACCATCACTTTCTAAAAAAGATAATCCTCTTCTGCTGTTCCTAGTTCTGTTTCCATTCCTTAGCTTGTTCTCAGCTTTAACATTATTATTGTTATGCTGACACATTGTTTTATTCATTCCTCATCATTTTCCTTTGCTATCATCTTCTGTACATTTAAAAATTCTACTTTTGGGAGGGCAGAGCCAAGATAACAGAGAGTAAATATGATTTTCTTTGATCTCCTTTGACTTTCTCTTAAACCAACAGTAGATTAAATCTCTAAACTGGTTTTAGAGTCACAGAATCCACAAATATTTCAAGCACAGCACATTTACAGAAGTTATCTTGGAAGAACTTCAAGACAGGTCTGTATCAAATGGGCAGAGGGACAATCTGCCAAGCCCAAACCATAGCACAGGGAGTCCAGGAGAATGGAAGGGAGGGTAGGGTAGGGGAAGGAAGAGGGAAGGATCTAGAACAGGGAGTTCAAGTCTTGCAGCTTCCATGCACCTGGGAAACTTCAGTGAACCTCTTAGGCTACTCTGTCCTGTTGCAAGTGAGTGATATAGCAGATTTGCTACAAAAGACAAATTGTAAACCACTAAGTCCTGGAAAAACATAAAACCTAGTCATGATTACCTAGCACTGGAAGTCTATCAGCAGAACTACCCCAGGACAAACTAAACCATATGTAATTTTTTTGTGTGTGTGTGAGCAGACCTGAAGCCTAAAAAACAAAGAAACAAAAACAAACAAATGAAAAACCTCTCACCATAGACAGCTTTTATGGGGAGAAAGAAGAACAGATCTCAAATCCTGAGGTTCCTAAAGGCAAATCAAGTCCAGATGAAGCCTTAAAGTAAGATATGAGCTAGTCTCCATTTCAAAAGACTTACTTGGAAGATATCATAAAGGATTTTAAAAGAAAGTTAGAAGAAAAATGGGGAAAGGAAATGAGATCTTTACAAGAAGGGATGAGGAAAGCATATAACTCTCCACAAAATAGATTTGATGAAATGGAAAAAGCATATAACTCCTTACAAAATAGATATGAAAAAGACAACCAATTCATTGAAAAACAGAATTTGTGAAATGGAAAAAAAATGCAGTAAACATTTCAGTAAAACAATTCAATTGACCAAATACAAAAGGAGTTAAAAAAGGTCTCTAAAGTGGTTTTAGAGTCACAGAATCCACAAATATTTCAAGCACAGGACATTTACAGAAAATAATACAATAAAATAAGAATTGAACAAGTGGAAGTAAATGACTCAATAAGACTTCAAGAATCAGTCATACCAAAAAAAAAAAAAAAAAGTAGAAGAAAATATGAAATAATTCTTACAAAAAACCAAAAATTTGTTTAAAAACAAATAGATCTAGGAGAGACCATCTAAGCATTATTGGGCTTCCTTAAAGCCATGATGAAAAAAAAAGAATCTAGATATTATCTTACAAGAAATTATAAAGGAAAACTGCCCTGATGTCTGAGAATCAGAAGATAAAAAAGCCATTGAAAGAATTCACTGATCACCTCCTGAAAGACTCCAAAATTAACTTCTGGGGCAGAGCCAAGATGGCGGAGCAGGCACACACGACTCTCTAAGCTCCTCTCATTACCCTCATAACCAAATATTTAATCCAGCCTCAAAAATAACTCTTCACTGCTTAAATTCATGAAGATAAGAAGCACTACAACTTACCAGCTGATCCGAAAGCTCGCCAGGAAAGGTTTGTCCTGAGGGGCCAGGAACAGAGTAGCACAGGCAGCAGAGGCTAGCGTCCTGAGCAGACCAGGGGCGGGGGTGATCTCTGTGGCTAGAGAAGTTATAGGGACCACTCTGCTATAGGCTAACTGCTCTACCTTGATTACAAAGCAGTAAACTGGCAGAGAAGCTAAAGCCTAAAACAGAGGGTCCTCTAAAAAACACCAGAACCTAACGAGATCTGGCTGTAACCCCTCAAACCCGGAAGTGACTCAGGCAGACTTTACCGCAGCCCTGTGGCCACATCCGGCAGTTCTGGAGCTTTTGCGGGGGCAGTTACTAATCTGCAAGTCAGGGGGGCACAGCCTGGGCAACCTCTGATCGGCAGAGTGGGGGGCTCGGCCTGGGGCAATAGAACTTCCCCAGCAGACTGTGCTTCCCGAGCAGACACTTCCTGATCCTGCAAATCCATTCACTGCTCAGCTGCTAATACCCACAGCCCCAGGGCAGGGTTTGGCTTGGGAAGTGAAACTCTCACTGCTAAGTGTCTAGCCCCAGGGCAGTCGTTATCTCACACAGCTGAGGTTCTTTGAAAGGCACTTTCCCAGCCTGGCCCTGCAGGCCTGAGTTACTTTCTGGTGGGGAACTCTTTCCCAGAGCACTCCAGTACCTCGCTGCTTTTTGTAGCCGGTGGACAGGACAACTACCCCGTCCATACACCTTTCATTGCTCTGCAGAGGAAGCTAGTAATCTCCTGGCTCTGAAGGCAGACCTTACAGGCTTTAACAAAATGAGTAAAAAAATCAAAAGAACGATTGATACTTTCTACCCAGAAAGAGAACAGATTTTCAACCCTGAAGAAACTAATAGCAGACAGTCTCCAGACAATTGTTGGTCTCCAATACAAAAGGCTCTCCTAGAAGAGACTATCAAAAAACTTAAAAGAGAGCTAGAAGAAAAATGGGGAAAGGAAAGAGAAGCGATGCAAAAGAGTACAGAAAAGGCACATAACTCATTAAAAGAAAAATTTGATAAAGTGAAAAAAGAAAGCAACTTCCTGAAATGTGAATTGGAAAAGGTAAAAAACAGAGTTTGTGAATTGGAAAAAGAAAATGACTCACTAAAAAAAAAAAAAAAAAAAAAAAAAAAAAAAAAAAAAAATTAGTGAAATGGAAAAAAATTCCATAGAGCAAAACAACTCAATTGGACATATACAAAAAGAAGTAAAAAAAGCTAATGAAGAAAATAACTCGCTAAAAATTAGAACTGAACAAATAGAAATGACTGATTCATTGAGACATCAAGAATCAGTCAAGCAAAACCAAAAAAATGAAAGATTGGAAAAAAAATGTCAAATATTTACTGGGAAAAACAACAGATCCGGAAAATAGATTGAGGAGAGATAACCTGAGGATCATCGGACTACCCGAAAATTATGATGTAAAAAAGAGCCTAGATACTATTTTACAGGAAATCATCAAAGAGAACTGCCCAGAAGTAATAGAACCAGAAGGGAAAATAGGTGTTGAAAGAATTCATCGAATACCTTCTGAAAAAGACCCTAAAATAAAGACTCCAAGGAATATTGTGGCCAAACTTCAGAATTTCCAGACTAAAGAAAAAATTTTACAAGCAGCCAGGAAAAAACAGTTCAAATACCGAGATGCCACAATAAGGGTCACGCAAGATCTGGCTGCCTCAACATTAAAGGATCGAAGGGCCTGGAATCAGATATTCCGAAAGGCAAAAGAACTTGGAATGCAGCCAAGAATAAACTATCCAGCTAAGCTGAGTATGTTTTTCCATGGAAGAAGATGGATATTTAATGAAATAAAGAAATTCCATCTGTTTCTAAGGAAAAAACCAGACTTAAACAAAAAATTTGATCTTTAACAACAGGAATCAAGAGAAGTAGAAAAAGGTAAAAGGAACTCTTGAGAACTGTATTTCTGTTGTGAATATACATAAAAATCATATGTATAATTTGATTTTACCGATATAACATAAAAAAGGGAAGTAGAAATGGAAAGGGGATAGTGCCAGAAAAAGGGAAGAAGGGAGATAAAAAGAGGGAAACTACATGCGACAATGAGGCAGAGGAAACCTATCATATATGAGGGAACTTAGAGAGGGGGAGGAACATTGTGTGAATCCTACTCTCATCAGAGTTGGCTCAAAGAGGAAACAATTGACATATTTGTTTTACACAAATTCTTCTCTCACTTCATTAAAAAGTGGGAGAGGAAAAGGGAAAAGGAAAAAGAGTAATAAGGGAAGGGTACAAGAAAGGGGAAGGGATTCCAAGGGAGGAGGGAGGGATACTAAAGAGGGAGAGCTGTGCAATGTTAGTGGGACCAATAGGGAAGAAGGGAAGGAGGGCAAGAAAAAGAAAAGTATAATCTGGGGATATTAGGATGGCAGGAAATGCAGAATTGGTTATTGTAACCGCAAATGTGAATGGGATGAATTCTCCCATAAAGAGGAGGCGGATAACAGACTGGATCAAAAGTCAGAACCCTACAATCTGTTGTTTACAGGAAACACATTTAAAACAGGGAGATACATATAGACTAAAGGTAAAAGGCTGGAGCAGAATCTATTGTGCTTCAGGTGAAGTCAAAAAAGCAGGGGTAGCCATCCTTATCTCAGATCAAGCAAAAGCAAAGATTGATCTAATTAAAAAAGATAAGGAAGGAAACTATATCTTGCTAAATGGTACTATAGACAATGAAGCAATATCAGTATTAAACATATATGCGCCAAGTAGTATTAAATCTAACTTCCTTAAAGAGAAGCTAAGAGAGTTGCGAGAAGAAATAGACAGCAAAACTATAATAGTGGGAGATCTCAATCTTGCACTCTCAGATTTAGATAAATCAAATCACAAAACAAATAAGAAAGAAATTAAAGAGGTAAATAGAATATTAGAAAAATTAGGTATGATAGATCTCTGGAGAAAACTGAATGGTGACAGAAAGGAGTATACTTTCTTCTCAGCAGTTCATGGAACCTACACAAAAATTGACCACATCTTAGGACATAAAGACCTCAAAATTAAATGCAGGAAGGCAGAAATTTTAAATGCTTTTTTCTCAGATCACAATGCAATAAAAACTACATTTAACAAAAAGTTAGGTGTAAATAGACCAAAAAGTAATTGGAAACTAAATAATCTCATCTTAAAGAATGATTGGGTGAAACAGCAAATTATAGACACAATTAATAATTTCACTCAAGATAATGACAACAATGAGACATCATATCAAAATTTATGGGATGCAGCCAAAGCAGTAATAAGGGGAAATTTTATATCCTTAGAGGCTTACTTGAATAAAATAGAAAAAAAGAAGATCAATGAATTGGGCCTGGAACTTAAAAAGTTAGAAAAAGACCAAATTAAAAACCCCCAATCAATTACTAAACTTGAAATTCTAAAATTAAAAGGAGAAATTAATAATATAGAAAGTAAAAAAAAAACTATTGAACTAATAAATAAAACTAAGAGTTGGTTTTATGAAAAAACCAATAAAATTGATAAACCTTTGGTAAATCTGATTAGAAAAAGGAGAGAGGGAAATCAAATTGGCAGTCTTAAAAATGAAAAAGGAGAACTTACCACTGATGAAGAGGAAATTAAAGAAATAATAAGGGGTTACTTTGCCCAACTTTATGCCAATAAATTTGATAACCTAAGTGAAATGGATGACTACTTCCAAAAATATAGGCTTCCCAGATTATCAGAGGAGGAAGTAAATTGCTTAAATAGTCCCATTTCAGAAAAAGAAATAGAACAAGTTATTAATCAACTCCCTAAAAAAAAAATCCCCGGGACCAGATGGATTTACATGTGAATTCTACCAAACATTCAAAGAACAATTAGCCCCAATGCTTTATAAACTATTTGAAAAAATAGGGAATGAAGGAGTCCTACCAAACTCCTTTTATGACACAGACATGGTACTGATACCTAAACCAGGTAGGTTGAAAACAGAGAAAGAAAATTATAGACAAATCACCCTAATGAATATTGATGCTAAAATCTTAAATAAAATATTAGCAAAAAGACTACAGAAAATCATCCCCAGGATAATACATCTTGATCAAGTAGGATTTATACCAGGAATGTAGGGCTGGTTCAATATTAGGAAAACTATCAATATAATTGGCCATATTAATAATCAAATTAACAAAAACCATATGATCATCTCAATAGATGCAGAAAAAGCATTTGATAAAATCCAACATCCATTCCTATTAAAAACTCTTGAGAGTATAGGAATAAATGCACTTTTCCTTAAAATAATCAGTAGCATCTATTTAAAACCAGCAGTAAGCATTATATGTAACGGAGAAAAACTGCAACCATTCCCAATAAGATCAGGAGTAAAACAAGGTTGCCCACTATCACCGTTACTATTTAATATTGTATTAGAAATGCTAGCTTTGGCAATAAGAGTTGAGAAAGAGATTAAAGGAATAAGAATAGGCAATGAGGAAACCAAATTATCACTCTTTGCTGATGATATGATGGTATACTTAGAGAACCCCAGAGATTCTACCAAAAAGTTATTAGAAACAATCTACACCTACAGCAAAGTTGCAGGATATAAAATAAACCCACATAAGTCATCAGCATTCTTATATATCACTAACAAAATCCAACAGTTAGAGATATAAAAAGAAATTCCATTTAAAGTAACTACTGATTGTATAAAATATATAGGAATCTATCTGCCCAGGGAAAATCAGAAACTTTATGAGCAAAACTACAAAACACTTTCCACACAAATTAAGTCTGATCTAACCAACTGGAAAAATATTAAATGCTCTTGGATTGGGCGAGCAAATATAATAAAGATGATAATACTATCTAAATTAATTTACTTATTTAGCGCTATACCAATCAGACTCCCAAAAAACTACTTTGATGAATTAGAAAAAATAACAACAAAATTCATATGGAAAAACAAAAGGTCAAGAATTTCAAGGGAATTAATGAAAAAAAAATCAAATGAAGTTGGCCTAGCTGTACCAGATCTAAAATTATATTATAAAGCAGCAGTTACTAAAACCCTTTGGTATTGGCTAAGAAATAGACTAGTTGATCAATGGGATAAGTTAGGTTCAAAGGACAAAACAGCCAATAACTTTAATAATATAGTGTTTGACAAACCCAAAGACACCAGTTTCTGGGATAAGAATGCATTATTTAACAAAAATTGCTGGGAAAATTGGAAATCAGTATGGCAGAAACTAGGCATTGACCCACACTTTACACCGTACACCAAGATAAGGTCAAAATGGGTTCATGATCTAGGCATAAAGAATGAGATGATAAATAAATTGGAAGAACATAGGATAGTTTACCTGTCAGACCTGTAGAAGAGGGAGGAATTTATGACCAAAGAAGAACTAGAGATCACTATTGACCACAACATAGAAAATTTTGATTATATCAAACTGAAAAGTTTTTGTACAAACAAAACAAATGCAACAAGATTAGAAGGGAAACAATAAACTGGGAAAACATTTTTACAATCAAAGGTTCTGATAAAGGTCTCATATCCAAAATATATAGAGAACTGACCCTAATCTATAAGAAATCAAACCATTCTCCAATTGATAAATGGTCAAAGGATATGAACAGACAATTCTCAGACGAAGAAATTGAAACTATTTATAGACATATGAAAATATGCTCCAAATCATTATTAATCAGAGAAATGCAAATTAAGACAACTCTGAGATACCACTACATACCTGTCAGATTGGCTAGAATGACAGGGAAAGACAATGGGGAATGTTGGAGGGGATGTGGGAAAACAGGGACACTGATACATTGTTGGTGGAACTGTGAACAGATCCAGCCATTCTGGAAAGCAATTTGGAACTATGCTCAAAAAGTTATCAAGCTTATACCCCAAAGAGATACTAAAGAAAGAAAAGGGACCTGTATGTGCCAAAATGTTTGTGGCAGCCCCGTTTGTAGTGGCTAGAAGCTGGAAAATGAAAGGATGTTCATCAATTGGAGAATGGTTGAGTAAATTGTGGTATATGAACATTATGGAATATTATTGTTCTGTAAGAAATGACCAGCAGGATGAATACAGACAGGCTTAGAGAGACTTACATGAACTGATGCTAAGTGAAATGAGCAGAACCAGGAGATCATTATATACTTCAATAACGATACTGTATGAAGATGTATTCTGATGGAAGTGGATTTCTTTGACAACGAGATCTAATTCAGTTTCAATTGATCAATGATGGACAGAAACAGCTACAACCAAAGAAAGAACACTGGGAAATGAATTCAAACTGTTTGCATTTTTGTTTTTCTTCCCAGGTTATTTTTACCTTCTGAATCTAATTCTTCCTGTGCGACAAGAGAACTGTTCAGTTCTGCACACATATATTGTATCTAGGATACACTATTGCATATTTAACATGTACAGGACTGCTTGCCATCTGAGGAAGAGGGTGAAGGAAGGGAGGGGAAAAATCGGAACAGAAGTGAGTGCAAGGGATAATGTTGTAAAAAATTATGCTGGCATGGGTTCTTGTCAATAAAAAGTTATTTTTTTTAAAGAGTTAAATAGAATACTAGAAAAGTTAGGTATGACAGATCTTTGGAGAAAATTGAATGGAGACAGAAAGGAGTTCACTGTTTTCTCAGAAGTTCATGGAACATAAACAAAAATTGACCACATATTAGGGCATAAAAACTTCAAAGTCAAATGCAAGAAGGTAGAAGTAGTAAATGCATTTTTTTCAGATCATGATACAACAAAAATCACATGTAGTAAAAGGCCAGGAGGAAATAGATCAAAAATTAATTGGAAATTAAATAGTCTAATCCTAAAGAACGAATGGGTAAAGCAACAAATCAAAGATACAATTAGTAACTTCATGCAAGAAAATGAAAATAATGAGACAACATATCAAAATTTGTGGGATGCAGCCAAAGCACTTATTAAGGGAAATTTTGTATCTCTAGATGTTTATTTGCATAAAACAGAGAAAGAGAAGATCAATGAATTGGGCTTACAACGAAAAAAAAAAAAAAACTTAAAAAAGAACAAATTAGAAACCCTCAATTAAATATAAATTTGAAATTATGAAAATAAAAAGGGAGATTAATAAAACTGAAAATAAGAAAACAATTGAATTAATAAATAAAACTATGGTTTGGTTTTATGGGAAAAAATCAACAAAATGAACTTTTAGTTAATTTGATTAGAAAAAGGAAAGAAGAAAATCAAATTGTTAGTCTCAAAAATGAAAAGGGAGAACTTTCCACCAATGAAGAGGAAATTAGAGCAATAATTAGGATGTATTTTGCCCAACTCTATGTCAATAAATTTTAAAATCTAAGTGAAATGGAGGAATATCTACAAAAATATAGATTGCCCAAGTGAACAGAAGAGGAAATAAACTATTTAAATAGTCCCATTTTAGAAAAAGAAATAGATCAAGCTATTAATCAATTCCCTAAGAAAAAGTCTTCAGGGCCAAATGGACTTACATGTGAATTCCACCAAGCATTAAAAAACAATTAATTCCAATACTATATAGATTATTTGATAAAAAAAGAGAAGAAGATGCCCTACCAAATTTCTTTTATGACCCACATATGGTGCTGATACCTAAACCAAGTAGATATTATCGACCAATTTCCCTAAAGAATATTGATGCAAAACTCTTAAATAACATATTATCAATGAGATTATAAAACATCATCCTCAGGATAATACTCTATGATCAAGTAGGATTTATACCAGAAATGTTCAATATTAGGTAGCATAATCAACTATATCAATAACCAAACTAAAAAAAAATATATGATTATCTCAATAAATGCAGAAAAAGCATTTGATAAAACCCAACACCCATTCCTATTAAAAACACTAGAAAGAGCTGGAAAATGAATGGATGCCCATCAATTGGAGAATGGTTGAATAAATTGTAGTATATGAATGTTTTGGAATATTATTGTTCTGTAAGAAATGACCACCAGGATGAATACAGAGAGGACTGGCGAGACTTACATGAACTGATGCTAAGTGAAATGAGCAGAACCAGGAGATCATTATATACCTCAACGATACTGTTTGAGAATGTATTCTGATGGAAGTGGATCTCTTCGATAAAGAGAGCTAATTCAGTTTCAACTGAACAAGGATGGACAGAAGCAGCTACACCCAAAGAAAGAACACTGGGAAATGAATATAAACTGCTTGCATTTTTGTTTTTTCTTCCCGGGTTATTTATACCTTCTGAATCCAATTCTCCCTGTGCAACAAGAAAACTGTTCGGTTCTGCACACATATATTGTATCTGGGATATACTGTAACCTATTCAACATGTAAAGGACTGCTTGCCATCTGGGGGAGGGGGTGGAGGGAGGGAGGGGAAAAATCAGAACATAAGTGAGTGCAAGGGATAATGCTGTAAAAAATTACCCTGGCATGAGTTCTGTCAATAAAAAGTTATTTTTTTTTTAAAAAGGAACCTTTTTGATACTAAAAAAAAAAAAATCTATTAGAACATTAAAAAAAAAAAACACTAGAAAGTATAGGAATAAATGGACTTTTCCTTAAAATTATTAATAGCATCTATTTAAAACCATCAGCAAACATTATACGTAATGGGAACAAACTATAATTATCCCCAATTAGATAAGGAGTGAAACAAGAAAGCCCACCATCACCATTATTATTCAATATTGTATTAGAAATGTTAGCTTTGGCAATCAGATATGAATAAGAGGTTAAAGGAATTAAAGTAGGTAATGAGGAAACCAAATTATCAGTCTGTGGATGATATGATGGCATACTTAGAGAACCTTAGAGAATTAACTAAAAAACTACTAGAAACAATTCACAACTTAGCAAAGTTGCAAAATACAAATGAAATCCACATAAATCTTCAACATTTTTTATATATTGCTAACAAAGTCCAGCAGCAAGAGATACAAAGAGAAATTCCATTTAAAAAAAAGGCAATAGTATAAATATTTGGGTATCTATCTGCCAAGGGAAAGTCAGGAACCATATGAACAGAACTTCAAAACATTTTCCGCACAAATAAAGTCAGATCCAATCATTTGGGAAAATATCAAGTGCTCATGGGTAGGCCAAGGGAATAGAATAAAAATGACAATAATATCCAAATTAATCTACTTATTTAGTTCCATACCAATCAAACTCCCACGAAATTATTTTACAAATCTAGAAAAAATAATAACAAAGTTTATCTGGAAAAACAAAATGTCAAGAATTTCAAGGGAATTAATGAAAAAAAAATGCCAATGAAGGTGGCCTAGCTGTGCCAGATCTAAAACTATATTATAAAGCAATGGTCATCAAAACCAGTTGGTACTGGCTGAAAAATAGAATAGTTGATCAGTAGAATAGGTTAGGATCACAGGACAAAATAGTCAATAACTATAGCAATCTAGTATTTGACAAACCCAAAGACCCCCACTTTTGGGATAAGAACTCAGTATTTGACAAAAACTGCTAGGAAAATTGGAAACTAGTATGGAAGAAACTAGGCATTGATCCACACCTAACACTACATACTAAGATGACTGGAAATGGGTTCATGATTTAGACATAAAGAGTGATATTATATGCAAATTAGAATTATATAAGATAGTTTAAATCTTAGATCTGTGGAGGAGGAAAGAATTTGTGTCCAAAGAAGAACTAGAACTCATAAGTGAACACCAAATAGATAATTTTGATTATGTTAAGTTATAAAGTTTTTGTACAAACTTAGCCAATGCAGACAAAATCAGAAGGGATACAATGAATTGGTAAAACATGTTGACATTTAAGGGTTCTGATAAAGGCCTTATTTCTAAAATATATAGAGAATTGACTCAAATTTATAAGAATTCAAGCCATTCTCCAATTGATAAATGGTCAAAGTATATGAATAGAAAAATTTTAGATGAAGAAATTAAAACTATTTCTATTCATATGAAAAGGTGCTCTAAATTACTATTCATCAGAGAAATGTAAATTAAGACAACTCTGAGACACTACTACACATCTCTCAGATTTGTTAAGATGACAGGAACAGATAATGACAAATGTTAGAGGGGATGTAGGAAAACTGGGACACTAATATGTTGTTGGTGGAACTGTGAGCATATCCAACCATTCTGGAAAAAATATTTATTCGGAAAATAAGAAGGTTTCTTTTTTTTAACATCTCCCCATTTTCCCACTCATTTCTTGTTGTTTCCCACTGTTTCTTGTTGTGTCTTTGGAAATCCAAAGTTGGTAACTTCCTGTCTTTCCTAATAAAATTTCTTATTTTGAATTTTATGCCTAGGCATGTGTTTATGCTTTTTCTGAATGTGTTAAAAATGCTCTTCATAAAGTTTTAGGTTACATTCTATTTTCTTCTCTATTACAAATCCTGGAATGGAATTTTCATTTCCCACAAATATTTTCACCGCAGAAAATGTATATCCCAGAAAAAGTTTAATAAGAATTCATTAGGTACCTATTATGGACAAGATACTTAACCAGGAAATTGAGATATAAAGAAAAAAAAGAGAGAGAGAACTAGTTCCTACTCTTGGGAAGTTTATATTCAATTCCATAGTGCTTCTGTAACAATTTCGTGGAATCAGAACTTTAGAAATGAAAGGAATTTTAGAAGCCATTTAGTCTAACTCAACTCACTTTTCTGACATGAAAACTGAGTCCCAGAAATATCAA
The DNA here is from genome assembly GCF_016432865.1 of Antechinus flavipes. Classification (NCBI taxonomy): domain Eukaryota; kingdom Metazoa; phylum Chordata; class Mammalia; order Dasyuromorphia; family Dasyuridae; genus Antechinus; species Antechinus flavipes. The sequence goes on from NC_067398.1 coordinate 392,943,213, forward strand.
GTAATGTGTTTACAATCATATACAAGGGTAGCAGAAGAATTTGAACCTGAGTCCTCTGATTCCACATAACATACTCTTTCCATTGCATATTGTTATCTCTATTTAGTAGAATTGAATTCTTCATTGTTAATTTTTTCTTTTATTTATGTTTACAGGAATTAAAAGAGCATGATTCAACTACCCATTTAAGGTTATTTCATTAAAGACAAAGCAGAACAAAGATAGCAGGACTGTCACTTTCATAAAATAATGTCACTTTAAGCAAGAATGTTCTATGGCACAAATGGTTTTTGACCCATACCCAATGATCCCATTTATAGAGATTCATGATAATTTTCTGACTTTAGCTTGCTATATCAAATGTCATTTCTATCTCTTGTCTCATCTTTTGGATATGTATAAGTGAACTATATTTTGAGTAGTCACAGTCTTTGATTTGCTCTCTCTGATTCCTCTTTTTTCAAGAAAAATTCTTTAATTTGACAGATAGCTTATTACTCAAACATCAAAAAATTCCATTTCCACATATAGGAGGAGGTGAGATTTTTATTATTTATGGAATTTGAGTGTGAGGGAAGGAGATTATTATTTATTTTGTCTTTGTATTTCCAGAGTACAATTCATATAGTATAAGCTTACTGAATGCTTGTCGGATTGTAAAAACAAAGTGGATGAAAAAAATACACATTCTTCATACTATGATATATATATTCTATAGATAATCTTTCAAAAATCAGTTCCCTGATTATAGAAACATACACATATATGTAGGTTTTCTGTATGTATTTTATTTATTTACTTCTTCATTCTAGAAGCTTACTCTCCTTCTCGGGTAATTCTCATTTTATGTGTCCTTCCCCAGAGGACTTTTCCTCTGAGGTCTCCCAGAATCTGCACCTTAAAATGCAAGCCAGACCAATCATACCTCCCTATATTCCTATCCATCTGATGTTTTTGTTTTATTTTATCATACCCCAGGATCAGATATCTTCATCCCCACCTATACACATCCTTTCAACTTAAAAAAATTTTGTTTTCTTCTCCTATTAAAGAAGAAATTCATTTTTGGTTGGGGCTTTCAGCTGATATTTTAATTCCTAGCTCTTACTACAATGCCTGGCACATACATAGTACCTGCTTAATAGTCACCTATTATTAATTTATTGATAACTTATTAATATTATTATTGTTGTTATTATTATTAATTTGTTCATATATACATATAAATATGTTATTGTTCAGTCATTTTTCAATTATTTCTGATTCCTTATACAATTCTTTGGGATTTTCTTGGCAAAGACATTAGAGGGCTTTGCCAATTCTTTCTCCACTTTATTTTAAAGATGAGAAACCAAGGCAAACCAGATGAAGTGACTTGCCCAGAGTCACACAAATAGAAAGTATATGAGGCTGTATTTGTAGTTAGATCTTTTTGATTCTAGGTCTATTACTTCATCATTATTTCATCATATGAAACACCATATAAACACAAACATATATCTATATCTATCTCTACACACATACATACACATACATCTGGGATAAGTAGTTAAAATCAAGAATGAGCTGGGGCAAGAATTCAATAGAAGGTAACACAATTTGTTAGATTAAATGTTTTTAGTGATCCCAATCTACTTATATTTGGAAAAATTTATTCAGAACCATTATTTCCCAGTGATGTCATATTACTGCACATAATGAAATACCATAATCTTGGGGAAATTATCATTTAAAATAATCAAGAGAGTGATGGTAATATGCACACTCAGCATAAACAATTTAGCAAATGAATCATTTTCCAGAGAAGTGTGAGAGATGGCTACTGAGGTAAGATGGGCTGTTCATAGAGGTTGCTTAAATGTGAGTGTTTGTGTGCATGTGTATAATTGCCTTTTCCTATATTTCCTTATTGTTTAATCACTTTCAGTCATGTCCAACTCTTCATAATCCCATTGGATTTCCATGTCAAAGATGCTGGAATGGCTTGCTATTTCTTTTTTCCAGCTCAATTTACAGACAAGTTGCTGAGGCAAACAAGATTTAATGACTTGTCTGGTGTCTCATGAATAGTGAGTTTTTGAAGCCAGACTTGAACTCAGGAAGGTAAGTCTTAATGACTGTAGGCCCAGTACTTTATCCACTGTGCCACCTAGCACCTATATATCCCTATAGCTTAATTAAATACAATTCTTTCATCTGAAGAGATGTACTACTCCAAAAAAAAATGCAAACTAGTCCAGTTAAAGACCTACTGATAATCAGTTTACAATGGAAGACAGTAGAGCAACCTGTGGTCCTTTGTGTTCTGGTACAAAAAAGAAGGCAAGATATATTGACAAAATTAGAAATCTCAACACTCCACCTATTGGAAATCTTTAGGTATAGTTGTATTAACTATTAAGGGGCCATACAATATGAGCCTGGAGAAGAAAGGATTGAACACTAAGGTCATTAAAAGCTATTTAACACAAACTTCAGAAAGTACATCTAATAATAAAATGGGTGACAGAAAAACATAAACATAGTTCTTTGAAGTGGTTTGAAAGAGAGAAGACCACTTCTCTTAGGTAATTATAGACAAATTCCCCTAATGAATATTGATGCAAAAATCTTAAATAAAATATCAGCAAAGAGATTACAGAAAATCATCTCCTGGATAATACACTGTGACCAAGGAGGATTTATACCAGGATTGCAGGGCTGGTTTAATTAGGAAAACCATTAGCATAATTGACTATATCGATAACCAAACAAAAAAAATCATATGATTGTATCAATAGATGCAGAAAAAGCATTTGATAAATTCCAACATCTATTCCTATTAAAAATACTAGAAAGTATGGGAATAAATGGAATTTTCCTTAAAATGATCAGGAGCATCTAATTAAGACCAAAAGCAAACTCCATATGTAATGAGGATAAACTAGAGTCATTTCCAATAAAATCAGGGGCTAAACAAGGTTGCCCAGTATAATTTTCTTTCTCTATTTTCACCTTACCTGGTTTAGGTATCAGTACCATATCTGTGTCATAAAAAGGAATTTGGTAGGAATGCTTTTTTCCCCCACTTTTTTCAAATAGTTTGCATAGTATTAGAATACATTGTTCTTTAAATGTTTGGTAGACCAGCAGACTGTGCTTCCCAGGGCAGAGACACTTCCGGTCCCTGCAGGGCCATTCACTGCTCAGCAGCTAATACCCACAGGCCCAGAGCGGGATTTGGCTTGGGCCGCTAGCTTCTAGCCCCAGGGCAGTCATTATCTCACACAGCAGGGGTTCTTTGCAAGGCACTTTCCCAGCTCAGCTCTGCAGGTCTGTGTTATATCCAGGTGGGGAACACTTTCCCATAACCCTCCAGTACCTCGCTGCTTTTTATAGCCAGCTAGCAGGACAGCTACCCATCCATACACTTATCACTGCGCTGCAGAGGAAGCTGGTAACCTCCTAGCTCTGAAGGTAGACCCTATGGGCTTTAACAAAATGAGTAAAAAAATCAAAAGGATGATTGATAGTTTCTATACAGAAAGAGAGCAGCTTTTCAACCCTGAAGAGACTAATAGTAGACAGTCTCCAGACAATTGTTGGTCCCCAATACAAAAGGCTCTCCTAGAAGGGACTATTAAAAACCTTAAAAGAGAACTAGAAGAAAAATGGGGAAAGGAAAGAAAAGCTATGCAAGAGAGCAACAACTTCCTGAAATGTGAATTGGAAAAGGTAAAAAACTCCCAAGAAGTTCAGGGAAACAGAATTTATGAATTGGAAAAGGTTAAGAATTTCCAAGAAAGTAGGGTTTGTGAATTGGAAAAAGAAAATAACTCACTAAAAAAAAAAAAAATAGTGAAATGGAAAAAAAATTCCATAGAGCAAAACAACTCATTTAAAAATTCAATTGGACATATACAAAAAGAAGTAAAAAAGAGCTAATGATGAAAATAACTTACTAAAAATCAGAATTGAACAAAGAAATGACAAACACTAGATTATTAAAGTTATTGGCTGTTTTGTCCTTTGAACCTAACCTATTCCATTGATCAACTAGTCTATTCCTTAGCCAATACCAGATGCTTTCAGTAACTGCTGCTTTATAATATAATTTTAGATCTGGTACAACTAGACCACCTTCATTTGATTTTTTTTCGTTAATTCCCTTGAAATTCTTGACCTTTTGTTTTTCCATATGAACTTTGTTGTCATTTTTTCTAGGTCATCAAAATAGTTTTTTGGGAGTCTGATTGGTATAGCGCTAAATAAATAGATTAGTTTAGGTAGTATTGTCATCTTTATTATATTAGCTAGACTTATTTTTTTTTTTTTTTATGGGAGACAAATTGGATTTATTCTGATTGACTTCCTTTTTTTTTTTTTTAAATTTTTTTATTTAATAATTACATTATATTTACACTCATTTCTGTTCCGATTTTTTTTTCCCCTCCCTCCCTCCACCCCCTCCCCTAGATGGCAAGCAGTCCTTTATATGTTGGATATGTTGCAGTATATCCTAGATACAATATATGTTTGCAGAACCGAACAGTTCTCTTGTTGCGTAGGGAGAATTGGATTCAGAAGGTATAAATAATCCGGGAAGGAAAACAAAAATGCAGATAGTTCACATTCGTTTCCCAGTGTTCTTTCTTTGGGTGTAGCTGCTTTTGTCCGTCATTTATCAATTGAAACTCAGGTCTCTTTGTCAAAGAAATCCACTTCCATCAAAATATATCCTCATACAATATCGTTGTCGAAGTGTATAATGATCTCCTGGTTCTGCTCATTTCACTTAGCATCAGTTCATGTAGGTCTCTCCAAGCCTCTCTGTATTCATCCTGCTGGTCATTTCTTACAGAACAATAATATTCCATAACATTCATATACCACAATTTACCCAGCCATTCTCCAATTGATGGGCATCCATTCATTTTCCAGTTTCTAGCCACTACAAACAGGGCTGCTACAAACATTTTGGCACATACAGGTCCCTTTCCCTTCTTTAGTATTTCTTTGGGATATAAGCCCAATAGAAACACTGCTGGATCAAAGGATATGCACATTTTGATAATTTTTTGGGCATAATTCCAGATTGCTCTCCAGAATGGTTGGATTCGTTCACAACTCCACCAACAATGCATTAGTGTCCCAGTTTTCCCGCATCCCCTCCAACATTCATCATTATTTTTTCCTGTCATCTTAGCCAATCTGACAGGTGTGTAGTGGTATCTCAGAGTTGTCTTAATTTGCATTTCTCTGATCAATAATGATTTGGAACACTCTTTCATATGAGTGGTAATAGTTTCAATCTCATCCTCTGAAAATTGTCTGTTCATATCCTTTGACCATTTATCAATTGGAGAATGGCTTGATTTCTTATAAATTTGAGTCAGTTCTCTATATATTTTGGAAATGAGGCCTTTATCAGAACCTTTAACTGTGAAAATGTTTTCCCAGTTTGTTGCTTCACTTCTAATCTTGTTTGCATTAGTTTTATTTGTACAAAGGCTTTTTAATTTGATGTAATCGAAATTTTCTATTCTGTGATCAGTAAAGGTCTCTAGTTCATCTTTGGTCACAAATTTCTTTCTCCTCCACAAGTCTGAGAGATAAACTATTCTATGTTCCTCTAATTTATTTATAATCTCGTTCTTTATGCCTAGGTCATAGACCCATTTTGATCTTATCTTGGTATATGGTGTTAAGTGTGGGTCCATGCCTAATTTCTGCCATACTAATCTCCAATTATCCCAGCAGTTTTTATCAAATAATGAATTCTTTTCCCAGAAGTTAGGGGCTTTGGGTTTGTCAAACACTAGATTGCTATAGTTGACTATTCTGTCTTGTGAGCCTAGCCTTTTCCACTGATCCACTAATCTATTTCTTAGCCAATACCAAATGGTTTTGGTGACTGCTGCTTTATAATATAATTTTAGATCAGGTACAGCTAGGCCACCTTCATTTGATTTTTTTTTCATTAATTCCCTTGAGATTCTCGACTTTTTATTGTTCCATATGAATTTTGTTGTTATTTTTTCTAGATCAATAAAATATTTTCTTGGAAGTCTGATTGGTATAGCACTAAATAAATAGATTAGTTTAGGGAGTATTGTCATCTTTATTATGTTAGCTCGGCCGATCCAAGAGCACTTAATATTTTTCCAATTATTTAAGTCTGACTTTATTTGTGTGGAGACTTTTTTATAATTTTGCTCATATAATTCCTGACTTTCCTTTGGTAGATAGATTCCCAAATATTTTATGGTATCAACAGTTATTCTGAATGGAATTTCTCTTTGTATCTCTTGCTGTTGGGTTTTGTTGGTGATGTATAAAAATGCTGAGGATTTATGGGGATTTATTTTGTAGCCAGCTACTTTGCTAAAATTATGAATTATTTCCAATAGCTTTTTGGTAGAATCTCTGGGTTCTCTAGGTATACCATCATATCATCTGCAAAGAGTGATAGTTTGGTTTCCTCATTGCCTACTCTAATTCCTTTTATATCTTTCTCGACTCTTATTGCCGAGGCTAGTGTTTCTAATACGATATTAAATAATAATGGTGATAGTGGGCAACCTTGCTTCACTCCAGATCTTACTGGGAAAGGTTCCAGTTTTTCCCCATTGCATATGATGCTTACTGATGGTTTTAAAATATGCTCCTGACTATTTTAAGGAAAAGTCCATTTATTCCTATGCTCTCAAGTGTTTTTATTAGGAATGGATGTTGGATTTTATCAAATGCTTTTTCTGCATCTATTGAGATGATCATGTGGTTTTTGTTTGTTTGGTTATTGATATAGCCAATTATGCTAATAGTTTTCCTAATATTGAACCAGCCCTGCATTCCTGGTATAAATCCTACTTGGTCATAGTGTATTATCCTGGTGACAATTTTCTGTAATCTTTTTGCTAATATTTTATTTAAGATTTTAGCATTAATATTCATTAGGGAGATTGGTCTATAATTTTCTTTCTCTGTTTTCAGCCTACCTGGTTTAGGTATCAGTACCATATCTGTGTCATAAAAGGAGTTTGGTAGGACTCCTTCAATCCCTATTTTTTCAAATAGTTTATATAACATTGGAGTTAATTGTTCTTTAAATGTTTGGTAGAATTCACATGTAAATCCATCTGGTCCTGGGGATTTTTTCTTAGGGAGTTGATTGATAGTTTGTTCTATTTCTTTTTCTGAGATGGGACTGTTTAGGATATTTACTTCTTCCTCTGTTAGTTTGGGCAAGCTGTATTTTTGGAGGTATTTTTCTATTTCATTTAAGTTGTCGAATTTATTGGCATAAAGTTGGGCAAAGTAACTCCTAATTATTGCTCTAATTTCCTCTTCGTTAGTGGTGAGTTCTCCCTTTTCATTTTTAAGACTAACAATTTGATTTTCCTCTTTCCTTTTTTTAATCAGATTTACTAAGGGTTTGTCTATTTTGTTGGTTTTTTCATAGAACCAACTCTTAGTTTTATTAATCAATTCAATAGTTTTTTTTACTTTCAATTTTATTGATCTCACCTTTTACTTTTAGAATTTCAAGTTTAGTGTTTGACTGGGGGTTTTTAATTTGTTCCTTTTCTAGCATTTTTAATTGCAAACCCAATTCATTGACCTTCTCTTTCTCTATTTTATACAAATAGGCCTCTAGAGATATGAAATTTCCCCTTATTACCGCTTTGGCTGCATCCCATACATTTTGGTATGATGTCTCATTATTATCGTTTTCTTGGGTGAAGTTATTAATTATGTCTATGATTTGCTGTTTTACCCAATCATTCTTTAGTATGAGATTATTTAGTTTCCAAATATTTTTTGGTCTACTTCCCCCTGCTTTTTTGTTGAATGTAATTTTCATTGCATCGTGGTCTGAAAAGGATGCATTTACTATTTCTGCCTTACTACATTTGAGTTTGAGGTTTTTATGTCCTAATATATGGTCAATTTTTGTATAGGTTCCATGAACTGCTGAAAAGAAAGTGTATTCCTTTCTGTCTCCATTACATTTTCTCCAGAGATCTATCATATCTAGCTTTTCTAGTATTCTGTTTACCTCTTTGACTTCTTTCTTATTTATTTTCTGGTTTGATTTATCTAATTCTGAGAGTGCAAGGTTAAGATCTCCCACTATTATAGTTTTACTGTCTATTTCTTCTTGCAGCTCTCTTAGTTTCTCTTTTAAGAATTTAGATGCTACCCCACTTGGTGCATATATGTTTAATATAGATAGTGCTTCATTATCCATGCTACCCTTTAGCAAGATATAGTGTCCTTCCTTATCTCTTTTAATTAGGTCAATTTTTGCTTTAGCTTGATCTGAGATCAGGATGGCTACCCCTGCTTTTTTGACTTCACCTGAAGCATAGTAGATTTTGCTCCAACTTTTTACCTTTAACCTGCATGTATCTCCCCGCTTCAGGTGTGTTTCCTGTAAACAACATATTGTAGGATTCTGGCTTTTAATCCATTCTGCTAACCGCTTCCTCTTTATGGGGGAGTTTACCCCGTTCACGTTTATGGTTAGAATGACCAATTCTGTATTACTTGCCATCTTGTTAACCCCGGTTTATGCTTTCCTCCCTTCTTTCCCCTTTCCCCCCCTTCCAAGTATTAAGCTTGTGAGCACCCCTTGCTTCTCACAGCCCTCCCTTTTTAGTGTCCCTCCCCCCGCCTTAGAGTTCCTCCCCCTATCTTACCCCTTTCCCTCCCAGTTCCCGTATTCCCTTCCGCTTAGCTTATTCCTTCCCTTTCCACTTTTCCCTTCTCACTTTTCAATGAGATGGGAGAAGTTTCACCATAGATTGAATATGTCTTAAGATTTTTCACTTAAAGCCAATTCTGAAGGCAGTAAGATACCCACTATATTCATCCCCCACCATTCTTTCTCTCAGATATAATAGGTTTCCTATGCCTCTTCATGAGATGTACTACCCTCACTTTACCCTTTTTCTGGTACAATGTCCTTTCCACATCAATTTCTAGAACAAGGTATACATGTATTCTTTATACAACTATATAGTCAAAATATAGTTCCCAAGATTAATCTTTACCTTTTTAGATTTCTCTTGAGTTCTATATTTGTAGATCAAACTTTTTGTTAAGTTCTGGTTTTTTCATCAGAAATAGATGAAATTCGCTTACTTCGTTGAATGTCCATCTTCTTCCCTGGAAAAAGATGCTCATTCTCGCTGGGTAAGTTATTTTTGGTTGCATACCAAGTTCCTTAGCCTTTCGGAATATCATATTCCAGGCCCTTCGATCTTTTAATGTGGATGCTGCCAGATCCTGGGTGATCCTTATTGTGGCTCCTTGATACTTGAATTGGGTTTTTCTAGCCGCTTGCAATATTTTTTCTTTCACCTGAGGGTTCTGGCATTTGGCCACTATATTCCTTGGTGTTTTGATTTTAGGATCCCTTTCAGTGGGTGATCGATGAATCCTTTCAATGTTTATTTTTTCCTCTGTTCCTATGACTTCTGGGCAGTTCTCTTTGATAATTTCCTGGAAGACAGTGTCCAGGCTCTTTTTTTCATCATGTTTTTCTGGGAGTCCAATGATTCTCAGATTGTCTCTCCTGGATCTGTTTTCCAGGTCTGTTGTCTTCCCCAGAAGGTATTTCACATTTTTCTCCATTGTTTGATTTTTTTGGATTTGCTTGACTGATTCTTCTTGTCTCCTCGAGTCATTCAATTCCTCTTGTTCAATTCTGATTTTCAGTGAAGTATTCTCTTCACTCACTTTTTAAAAATCTTTTTCTAATTGTCCAATTGAGTTCTTTTGTTCTGTGGAATTTTTTTCCATTTCGCCAATTTTGTTTTTTAGAGAGCTGTTTTCTGTTTCCAGTTCACTAATCCTATTTTTCAAGGATTTTACTTCTTTATCCACTCTCTCTTTAACTTTCTCCAGGCTCTTTTGCCAAGCCTCCCTCTCCTTTTCCCAAGCCTCCCTCTCCTTTTGCCAAGCCTCACTCTGCTTTCCCCATTTTTCTTCTAGCTCCCTTGTGAGAGCCTTTTTAATCACTTCTATGAGGTTCATCTGTGCTGAGGAACAGACGATCTCCTCCTTTGGGGAATCACCTGGGGACTGCCTGTTTTTAGTCTCCTCAGGATTTAGAGTCTGCTCTCTATCTGTATAGAAGCTGTCAAGGGTTAAAGTCCTCTTCAGCTTCTTGCTCATTCTGTCTATTAATCAGAGATAAACTACCAAAGAAAAACAGAAAAAACTGGAGTCTTTCTTTGGGGGGGGGTGGGGCTGGGTGTGTTATCGAGCTTCCTCTACAGACTGCAGGTGGCAGCAGTGAGGCACTAGCAGGACTGTGCTGCGCCTGCGCTCTGAGATCCCAAAGCGTGCTGAGTCACTGAGGGGGGGGGGGGGGGCAGGTCCTGAGAGACTCCAGCTGTTTGCGGTTGTATTCTTCAGCCCCGGGTGTTTTTAGCTTCTCTGCTAGGCTGTTGACTTGCTGCAGGTTCCAAACCTGTAGCGAAGCTCTCCCCGCAGAGACGGCTACGATCACTCCCCACCCCCTCTCAGCTCTGCTCCCGTGCTCTCACTGCCGCTGCCCGCCGCCTGCGCCCGATCTAAAACCGCCCCAGCCCTCCAGTAAAGACAGACCTTTCTTGGCGGATCTCAAGGATGGCTTCTCTTGGTAACTATTTGTGGGTTTTTTTTCAGTCAAGCATTGATTCAGAGGCTTGTAATGAAGTGGATAGTGAGAGAAAGCGCGGAGCTTATGCAACTGTGAGCCTCCTCTCTGCCATCTTAACCGGAAGTCCTAGCTAGACTTATTCAAGAGCATTTAATATTTTTCCATTTGGTTAGATCGGACTTAATTTGTGTGGAAAGTGTTTTGTAATTTTGCTCATAACTTTTCTGATTTTCCCTTGACAGATAGATTCCTAACTATTTTATACAATCAGTAGTTACTTTAAATGGAATTTCTCTTTGTAACTCTAACTGTTGGGTTTTGCTAGTGATATATAAGAATGCTGATGACTTATGTGGGTTTATTCTATATTTTGCAGCTTTGCTAAAGGTGTGGATTGTTTCTAATACCTTTTTAGTAGAGTCTCTGGGGTTCTCTAAATATACCATCATATCATGAGCAAAAAGTGATAATTTGGTTTCCTCATTGCCTATTCTTATTCCTTTAATCTCCTTCTCAATTCTCATTGCCAGAGCTAGCATTTCTAATACAATATTAAATAATAATGGTGATAGTGGGCAACCTTGTTTTATTCCTGAACTTATTGGGAATGGCCCTGTTACATATGATGCTTACTGCTGGTTTTAAATAGATGCTACTGATTATTTTAAGGAAAACTCCACTTATTCCTATACTCTCAAGAGTTTTTAATAGGAATGGATGTTGGATTTTATCAAATGCTTTTTCTGCATCAATTGAGATGATTATATGTTTTTTGTTAATTTGATTATTAATATGGCCAATTATACTGATAGTTTTTCTAATATTAAGCTAGCCCTGCATTCCTGGTATAAATCCTACTTGATCGTGAGGTATTATCCTGGGGATGATTTTCTGTAGTCTTTTTGCTAATATCTTATTTAAGATTTTAGCATTAATATTCATTAGGGAGATTGGTCTATAATTTTCTTTCTCTGTTTTCAACCTACTGGTTTAGGTATCAGTACCATGTCTGTGTCATGAAATGAATTTGGTAGGACTCCTTCATTCCCTATTTTTTCAAGTAGTTTATAAAGCATTGGAGCTAATTGTTCTTTGAATGTGTGGTAGAATTCACATGTAAATCCATCTGGTCCTGGGGATTTTTTTTTAGGGAGTTGATTAAGAGCTTGCTCTATTTCTTTTTCTGAAATGGGACTATTTAAGCAATTAACTTCTTCCTCTGATAATCTGGGAAGACTATATTTTTGGAGGTAGTCATCATTTCACTTAGGTTATCAAATTTATTGGCATAAAGTTGGACAAAGTAACCCCTTATTATTTCTTTAGTTTCGTCTTCATTGGTGGAAAGTTCTCACTTTTCTTTTTTAAGACTACTAATTTGTTTTCCCTTTCTTCTTTTTCTAATCAGATTTATCAATGGTTTATCAATTGTATTGGTTTTTTCATAAAACCAACTCTTAGCTTTATTCATTAGTTCAATAGTTTTTTTTTTTTTACTTTCTATATTATTAATTTCTCCTTTTAATTAGAATTTTAAGTTTAGTAATTGATTGGGAGTTTTTAATTTGGTCTTTTTCTAGCTTTTTCAGTTGCAGGCCCAATTCATCGATCTTCTCTTTCTCTATTTTATCCAAGTAAGCCTCTAAGGATATAAAATTCCCCCTTATTACTGCTTTGGCTGCATCCCATAAAATCTGGTATGATGTCTCACCATTGTCATTATCTTGAGTGAAATTATTAATTGTGTCTTATAATTTGCTGTTTCACCCAATCATTCTTTAAGATGAGATAATTTAGTTTCCAATTGCTTTTTGGTCTATTTACATCTAACTTTTTATTGAATGTAGTTTTTATTGCATTGTGATCTGAAAAGAAAGCATTTACTATTTCTGCCTTCCTGCATTTAATTTTGAGGTTTTTATGTCCTAATATATGGTCAATTTTTGTGTAGGTTCCATGAACTGCTGAGAAGAAAGTATACTCCTCTGTTACCATTTAGTTTTCTCCAGAGATCTATCATACCTATTTTTTCTAATATTCTATTTACCTCTTTAATTTATTTCTTCTTTGTTTTGTGATTTGATTTATCTAAATCTGAGAGTGCAAGATTGAGATCTCCCATGATTATAGTTTTGCTATCTATTTCTTCTCGCAACTCTCTTAACTTCTTCATTAGAAAGTTAGATGCTATACCACTTGGCGCATATATGTTTAATACTGATATTGCTTCATTGTCTATAGTACCATTTAGCAAGATATAGTTTCCTTCCTTATCTCTTTTAATTAGATCAATTTTTGCTTTTGCTTGATCTGAGATAAGGATGGCTATCCCTGCTTTTTTGACTTCACCTGAAGCATAATAGATTTTGCTCCATCCTTTTACCTTTACTCTGTATCTCCCTGTTTTAAATATGTTTCCTGTAAACAACATATTGTAGGGTTCTGACTTTTGATCCAGTCTGCTATACACCTCCTATTTATGGGAGAGTTCATCCCATTCAAATTTATGATTAAAATTACTAATTCTGTATTTTCTGCCATCCTAATATCCCCAGATAATACTTTTCTTTTTCCTGCCCTCCTTCCCTCCTTCCCTAGTATTAAACTTATTGGTCCCACTTGTGTCACGCAGCTCTCCCTCTTTAGCATCCCTCCTTCCTCCCTTTGAATCCCTTCCCCTTTCTTGTACCCTTCCCTTATTACTATTTTTCCTTTTCCCTTTTCCTCTCCCACTTTTTAATGAAGTGAGAGAAGAATCTCTGTAAAACAAATATGTCAATTATTTCCTCTTTGAGCCAACTCTGATGAGAGTAGGATTCACACAATGTTCCTCCCCCTCTCTAAGTTCCCTCAGATATGATAGGTTTCCTTTGTCTCATTGTCTCATGTAGTTTCCCTCTTTTTATCTCCCCTTTTGCCTTTTTTCTGACACTATCCCCTTTCCATTTCTACTTTCCTTTTTTATGTTATATCGGTAAAATCAAATTATACATATGGTTTTTCTGTATAACCACAACAGAAATATAGTTCTCAAGAGTTCCTTTTACCTTTTTCTACTTCTCTTCAGTCCTGTTGTTGAAGATCAATTTTTTTTTGTTTAAGTCTGGTTTTTTCCTCAGAAACAAATGGAATTCCTCTATTTCATTAAATGTCCATCTTCTTCCATGGAAAAAAAAATACTCAGCTGAGTAGTTTATTCTTGGCTGCATTCCAAGATCTTTTGCCTTTCGGAATATCTGATTCCAGGCCCTTCGATCCTTTAATTTTGAGGCAGCCAGATCTTGCGTGACCCTTATTGTGGCATCTCGGTATTTGAACTGTTTTTTCCTGGCTGCTTGTAATATTTTTTCTTTAGTCTGAAAATTCTGAAGTTTGGCCACAATATTCCTCAGAGTCTTTGTTTTAGGGTCTTTTTCAGAAGGTGTTCAATGAATTTTTTCAATGCCTATTTTACCTTCTAGTTCTGTTACTTTTGGACAGTTCTCTTTGATGATTTCCTGTAAAATAGTATCTAGGCTCTTTTTTTCAATCATAATTTTTGGGTAGTCCAATGATCCTCAGGTTATCTCTCCTCAATCTATTTTCCAGGTCTGTTGTTTTTCCAAGTAAATAGTTGACATTTTTTTCCCCAATCTTTCATTTTTTTGGTTTTGCTTGACTGATTCTTGATGTCTCAATGAATCAGTCATTTCTATTTGTTCAGTTCTGATTTTTAGTGAGTTATTTTCTTCATTAGCTTTTTTTACTTCTTTTTGTATATGTCCAATTGAGTTATTTTGCTCTATGGAATTTTTTTCCATTTCACTATTTTTTTTTAGTGAGTTATTTTCTTTTTACAATTCACAAATTCTGTTTCCCTGCACTTCTTGGGAGTTTTTCACTTTTTCTAATTCACATTTTAGGAAGTTCTTGCTCTCTTGCATAGCTTCTCTTTCCTTTCCCCATTTTTCTTCTAGTTCTCTTTTAAGGTTTTTAATAGTCTCTTCTAGGAGAGCCTTTTGTATTGGAGACCAACAATTGTCTGGAGACTATCTGCTATTATTCTCTTCAGGGTTGAAAAGCTGTTCTCTTTCTGTATAGAAACTATCAATCATTCTTTTGATTTGTTTTTACTCATTTTGTTAAAGCCAGTAGGGTCTGCCTTCAGAGCCAGGAGGTTACCAGCTTCCTCTGCAGAGCAGTGAAAGGTGTATGGACGGGTAGCTGTCCTCCCAGCCGGCTACAAAAAGCAATGAGGTACTGGAGTACTTTGGGAAAGAGTTCCCCACTCCTGAATAACTCAGGCCTGCAGGGTGGAGCTGGGAAAGTGCCTTGCAAAGAACCCCAGCTGTATGAAATAAAGACTGCCTTGGGGCTAGACGCTGAGCAGTGAGAGTTTCACTACCCCAAGCCAAAGCCTGCCCTGGGGCTTTTATTAGCAGTTGACCAGTAAGTGGATTTGCAGGGATCAGAAGTGTCTGCCCGGAAAGCAGTCTCCTGGGGAAGTTCTATTGCACCAGGCTGAGCCCCCCCACTTTGCCAATTAGAGGCTGCCCAGGCTGTGCCCCCCTGATATGCAGATTAGTAACTGCCCCTGCAAAAGTCTCAAACTGCAGGATGTGGCTGCAGGGCTGAGTTACAGTCTGCCTGAGTCACTTCTGGGTTTGAGTGGTTACAGCCAGATCTCCTTAGGTTCTGGCATTTTTTAGAATACCCTCTCTTATAGGCTTTAATTTCTTTGCCAGTTTACTGCTTTGTAGTCAAGGCAGAGCAGTTAGCATATAGCAGAATGGTCTCTATAACTTCTCTAGCCACAGAGGTCACCCCTGCCTCTGGTCTGCTCAGGATGCTAGTCTCTCACTGCCTGTGCTAGTCTGTTCCAGGCCCCTTAGGACAAACCTTTCCTGGCAATCTGCCAGATTGACTTCAGCTGGTAAATTGTAGTGCTTCTAGTCTTCATGAATTTAAGCAGTGAAGAGCTATTTTTGAGGCTGAATTAAATAGTTGGTTATGAGGGGAATGAGAGAAGCTTAGAGAGTAGTATATGCCTTCTCTGCCATAGTAATTTGGCTTTTTGAACTACCCATGGCTTATTAACACAGGTGTCTCTATTAAAGATAACCCAACTATTACATAATTCTCAATGGATTTTTGAAGAAAAGGTTTCTAAAGTTCCTCTTAAAGGATCAACAACTTTACAGATGCATCCAAACATAATATTTGTGCTGTATACTCTTGTGACTTTACTATAGAATAGTCAGAACTCCTTTTCAGTCCACTCAGCAGAATGAATTGTATGCAATCATTCTAGCTCTTCCTTGTAATCCAGGAAATATAAATATAATATCTGATTCGGCCTCTTCAGTAGGTTTGGCACAAAGAATTGCCAATGCCCAAATAAATTTTGTAGCCTCTAATATATATCAGCTCTTTAAGAAACGTCAAGAGCAAGTGAGAACACATCCAGGCAAGATTTATATCTTGCATGCCCACTCTCATAATGGACTTCCAGGTCCTATTTTTGATGGTAATTCAAAGGCAAATAACATTCTAACTATGCTGGCCAATACTCTTTTATTTCAAGAAGCCCAAGAATCTCATTTTAAATATCATCAGGCTGCTCAAGCTTTAAGTTTGTAATTTGGGATAACAAGAGAGGAAGCAAGGAGCATAGTCAAAGCTTGTACAGCTTGCCTTCCTTTCCATGCTCCTACACTCCCTCCAGGGATGAACCCTCATGGTTTGAAACCCAATGAAATTTGGCAAATTGATGTGACTCATTATAAATCTTTTGGTCGTCTGTCTTTTAACCACATTGTAGTAGACACTTTTCAGGATTCACTTTTGCAATACCAGCAGCAAAAGATACAGCCCGAGTAGTCACTGAATTCCTTATACAAGCATTTGCAATTATGGGTATTCCCTAAGCAATAAAAGCAGATAATGGACCTGCTTATACTTCTAAACATTTTGCACACTTTTGTGCACAGTATAAGATTTTACACACCACTGGCATATCCTTTAATCCTCAAGGACAGGAAATAGTAGAAAGGAGAGAGACATTAAGACTCTCCTCTAAAAAACAAAAGAAAGAAGCAGCCACAGATAATGCTAGAGAACTTCTTAATTTGGCTCTTTATACTATTAATTTCTTGATTTTTGACAAACATGCCCTGGCTCCAGCAGACAGGTTTTATAACCCATTGGAAGGGCGGTGTCCAGTGTGAGCAGCTCCACTATTTTTAGATAATCACCAGGTGATGTGGAGAGATCCAGAAAGTGGTGAGTGGAAGAGACTAGATAGATTAACTGCTGGGGGAGAGTGTTTGTTTGTATGTGTATAGAGGGAGAAGAAATCAGATGGGTGCCAACCAGCTGTATTCACCTTGTCTGTCACAATGAGATGGAGCAGACCCTTGAAACAAAGGATAAGACCCAAGAAACATTGGATGGTTCTGTCACTGACTGTGCCCACCACTGAAAGAGCATGGCAATTATGATAACTGATTCATGGACATCAAAAATTGTTAATGAGACTGAACCAGGACTTGAAAACCCTCAGGAATTATTGGATTCTCTAAGACATGATAGGACTGTTGTAGGACTTGAAAACCCTCAGGAATCATTGGATTCCCTGAGAAATGATAAGACTGTTACAGGACTTCAAAAACTTGCAGGGATCACTGGATTCCCTGACAATGAAGTACTAGACAATAGGTTGGTTTTGGACTATATCTTGGTTGCTGAAGGAGGCTTATGTGTATTGCTATTTACACACCGTCTTTCTAGGACTTCTGGAAATCTTTTACAATACATGTGCATTCATATTGTTTGTTATATCACTACCTGCATGTACAATTAATGTTTGTTATACCACATTGAGCCTGCATCTGCTGTGGGAAGAGTCATCACTGCTAGTCTGTGCTTTATTGCTATTTGCTTGTGTGATACCTCCCATGGTAATGGGTTTGTGCATACCTGTTTCTAGTAAAACCCTTCAGTCCAGAAACTCACTTACAATATCTGGCTTGATTCCCCACTTCCCTTTGGTGTTTTTCGTCTCTCTTTCTGAGAAGTCAAGGAGGATGTGATCATCTCCTTTTTAGTGCTTTCACCTCCTTTCCTGAGAAGTCGGGGGGGTGGGGGTGATCACCTCCTTTGTGGGGTTCTCACCTCCCTGAGAAGTCAGGGATGGCATTACCATCTGTGTTCTAAAACAAAAGAAAACAGAAGATGTAAAGGTCTGAAACTTTGAATAGGTATACCTGAATCAGACAACAGAGCACTTAAGGCTAATTACCTATTTGAAATAAGACAATGACTCTATTAGCAAACATTTGGATAAATGGTTCTTCTCATTATTGATGCTGGCTCAATGTTTGATGTAAAAATACTTGTAGGAAGGATTAGAGAGTGGGGTGACAGAGGCCAGAGCTCACTTGGCCACAAGAAGAGGAGGAGAAATGTGGAGATTCTGGACTCTAGAATCAAGAAGAGATCCT
Source organism: Antechinus flavipes (assembly GCF_016432865.1). NCBI lineage: Eukaryota > Metazoa > Chordata > Mammalia > Dasyuromorphia > Dasyuridae > Antechinus > Antechinus flavipes. The sequence continues at coordinate 392,961,324 of NC_067398.1, forward strand.
TGTAGTCAAGGCAGAGCAGTTAGCCTATAGCAGAATGGTCACCTGAAACATAGTAGATTTTGCTCCAACCTTTTACCTTTAACCTGCATGTATCTCCCCACTTCAGGTGTGTTTCCTGTAAACAACATATTGTAGGATTCTGGCTTTTAGTCCATTCTGCTAACTGCTTCCTCTTTATGGAGGCGTTTACCCCATTCACATTTATGGATAGAATGACCAATTCTGTATTACTTGCCATCTTGTTAACTCCTGTTTATGCTTTTCTCCCTTCTTTCCCCTCTACCCCCCTTCCCAGTATTAAGCTTGTGAGCACCACTTGCTTCTCACAGCCCTCCCTTTTTAGTATCCCTCCCCCAGCCTTAGAATTCCTCCCCCTATCTTACCCCTTTTCCTCCCAGTTTCCGTATTCCCTTCCGCTTAGCTTATTCCTTCCCTTTTCACTTTTCCCTTCTCACTTTTCAATAAGGTGGGAGAAGTTTCACCATAGATTGAAGATGTCTAAAATTTTTCTCTTAAAGCCAATTCTGAAGGCAGTAAGATACCCACTATATTCATCCCCCTCCATTCTTTCTCTCAGATATAATAGGTTTCCTATGCCTCTTCATGAGATGTACTACCCCCACTTTACCCTTTTTCTGGTACAATGTCCTTTCTACATCAGTTTGTAGAACAAGGTATACGTGTATTCTTTATACATCTTTATAGCCGAAATATAGTTCCCAAGATTAATCTTTACCTTTTTAGATTTCTCTTGAGTTCTATATTTGTAGATCAAATTTTTTGTTAAGTTCTGGCTTTTTCATCAAAAATAGGTGAAATTCGCTTACTTCTTTGAATGTCCATCTTCTTCCCTGGAAAAAGATGCTCATTCTCACTGGGTAAGTTATTTTTGGTTGCATACCAAGTTCCTTAGCCTTTCGGAATATCATATTCCAGGCCCTTCAATCTTTTAGTGTGGATGCTGCCAGATCCTGGGTGATCCTTATTGTGGCTCCTTGATACTTGAATTGGGTTTTTCTAACTGCTTGCAATATTTTTTCCTTTGTCTGAGGGTTCTGGCATTTGGCCACTATATTCCTTGGTGTTTTGATTTTAGGATCCCTTTCAGTGGGTGATCAATGAATTCTTTCAATGTCTATTTTACTCTCTGTTTCTATGACTTCTGGGCAGTTCTCTTTGATAATTTCCTGGAAAATAGTGTCCAGGCTCTTTTTTTCATCATGCTTTTCTGGGAGTCCAATGATTCTCAGATTGTCTCTCCTGGATCTGTTTTCCAGGTCTGTTGTTTTCCCCAGAAGGTATTTCACATTCTTTTCCATTGTTTGATTTTTTTTGGATTTGCTTGACTGATTCTTCTTGTCTCCTCGAGTCATTCAATTCCAATTGTTCAATTCTGATTTTTAGTGAATTATTTTCTTTACTCACTCTTTTAAAATCTTTTTCTAATTGTCCCATTGAGTTCTTTTGTTCTATGGAATTTTTTTCCATTTCGCCAATTTTGTTTTTTAGAGAGCTATTTTCTGTTTCCAGTTTGCCAATCCTATTTTTCAAGGATTTTATTTCTTTATCCACTCTCTCTTTAACTGACTTCTCCAAGCTCTTTTGCCAAGCCTCCCTCTCCTTTTCCCATTTTTCTTCTAGCTCCCTTATGAGAGCCTTTTTAATTTCTTCCATGAGATTCATCTGTGCTGAGGAACAGATGATCTCCTCCTTTGGGGATTCACCTGGAGACTGTCTGTTTTTAATCTCCTCAGGATTTAGAGTCTGCTCTCTATCTGTATAGAAGCTGTCAAGGGTTAAAGTCCTCTTCAGTTTCTTGCTCATTCTGTCTAATAATCAAAGACAAACAAGCAAAGAAAAAAAGGAAAAAACTGGAGTCTTTCTTTGGGGGAGGGGCTGGGTGGTGTTACTGAGCTTCCTCTACAGACTGCCGGGGGGGGGGGGGGGTAAGCAGTGAGGCACTAGCCCTACTGTGCTGCGCCTGCGCTCTGAAATCCCAGAGCGTGCTGAGTCACTGTGGGGGGTGCGGGTGGGGAGGGGTGGCCAGGTCCCGAGAGACTCCAGCTGTTTGGGGTTGTATTCTTCACCCCCAGTGTTTTTAGCTTCTTTGCTGGGCTGCTGACTTGCTGCCAGGGCAAAGTATCCAGTCCCGTAGCAAAGCTCTCCCCGCAGAGACGGCTGCGATCACTCCCCACCCCCTCTCCAGTCTGCTCCCGTGCTCTCACTGCCACTGCCCGCCGCCTGCACCTGATCTAAAACCATCTCAGCCCTCCAGTTAAAACAGACCTTTCTTGGCAAATCTCAAGGATTGCTTCTCTTTGTAACTATTTGTGGGTTTTTTTTTCAGTCAAGCATTAATTCAGAGACTTGTAATGAAATGGATAGTGAGAGAAAACGCGGAGCCACAGCTGTGTGCCTCCTCTCCGCCATCTTAACCATAAGCCCCCTTTTTCTAACTCTTTTAAGATCCTTTTTGAATTATTCCAAAAGCCTTGTGAAATAGGGACCAACCCCTTTGGAGTAATTTGGGGATTTCTTCTAGTGTTGATTTACCTTTAGAATCCTCAGAGTTTGAGGTCTGTTTTTTCTCTTTCTCTATAAAAGGTGTCAATGCTCAGTGTTCTTTTTTGCTCTTTTGCTCATTTTTTAAAAGGCTGAGGTCTGCTCTTAAGGCAAAGGGGCAACAGCTGCTTTAGTTTGTCCTGGGACAGTTCTGCTGACTGACTTCTGGGGCTGGATAAGCACAGCCAAGTCCAATGTTCTCCCCCAGGCTCAATGGCTCACAATTTGCCTTTTGTGTTTGCTTTTAGGTATCTTATAACAAATCTACTTAACCACTGACTTCTATCCAGGACGGGATAGCCTAAAAGCTAGATTACCCTCTGTTTGTGCACAGTAATGCCCTGGCTCCCTGCTTCAGCTCCTTATCCTGGGTTTCCTGCACTGCAGCCTTGCCTCAGCAGCCTCTCCCCTGCCTGATTGAAATAGACCTTTTCTGATGTTCCTCCAAATTATCTTCTTTTGGAAATTTGTTTTAGTCCAAAGATTTATGAATTCTGTCAATCCAAAACCAGTTAAGAGGCTTAATCTGATGTTAATTTGAGGAAAGCTCAGAGGAGGTCACACAGACACTTGCCTGCTTTCTACCATCTTGACTCTCCCGATCTGGAGTATTTGAAGGACATATATTTATAATAATAAACTTCTGATTCATTTCATTTATTATTATAACCATATTTTCACTTAGGTAAAAATATAATTTAAGCTATTTGGATATGTAAAATTAGTCCATAATGCCCATCCTGATTCAACATGATGGTCAGGCAACAGGTCCTAAGCATACAATGTAAGAAGAATTGACTAGCTGGGTCATTGCTTTTTAGTTAGAAATTTCCCAAGTGAAAGCTCAGAAAATTAACATATTTTGCAAGGCTGTGGAAGTGTTGGAAACAGTTTATTATTAACCTCTACCTAGTGTCCTCAATGTCCATGAAACTGATTCTAATCTCCTCAGTGGCTTTTAAAAAAGAACTAGTAACCAACTTGTAAAGGGTACTCCATTTTTTCTTGATACAACTCCTAAATATATCTGGTGCTTCTTTCCCTAATGTTAATGAATTCCTTTCACTGTAACCAACGACTCACCTGAAATCAGTTTTTGATAGCAGCAGTATCTATTTCAATTCTATTTATAAAGGATCAATTAATCAGATTTATTAACAGATAAGTATTTTCAAAATGATTTTAATAACTCTAAGAAGTGAAATGATATAAATCTAATTCTTTCTTCTTGGTTATGGCCAATGACTCTAGATATTGATTTTCTAAACAGCAATTCAGTCTACAACTTACATGAAAGAGTTAATTTGACTTTCTCAGAATACCAGCCTGATTCCAACAGGGTGTTTTATATAGTTAGACAATCTAACTCTATCAATATATGAATGTTATACAAAACATATTTCATGTTGATAATGAATTTTTGTTGACACTGTTAATAGTTCTCTCTGGGAGAGCAGGTTTCTTGGGGAGATTTTCTGAAGGCAGCCTTAATTTCAATTAAAATTAATAATCACCCCAAATGCAGCCAGGTGCTAAAAATTCAGATCTTTTATTGTGTCTTTCATTATATCCCAGTTAGCTTTCTTAGAGGCCTCTCTCTCTCCTTGGTTCTAAGAGGTCTTGCAGCTTTGTCCTTTGCTTCTACCTCTGCTTTCTTCAGCCTCTAGCCAGCACAAAGGTGGAATGGATCTAACTCCTCTAGTTCAAGTCCAAATGTCTCCAGCCAGCACCAAGGTGGAAGTGGAAAATGAATATCTCTTGCCTCTGAGAAAGGGCTTCTGGCTCTCAATCTCCCAGAGTGCTCTGTGTCTGTCCCAGAATGCCTCTGGTCTGTCCCAGAGTACTCCTCTCTGACCCCTGGCAATGTTCCAAAGTAACTCACTAACCAGAAGCTAAGAGCCTCTTTATATGTGATCTCCCAAAGGTTGACTCCTCTTTCTGGAGGCAGGGATTAAGGGAGGTGTGAATTGGGTTATCTCATACTAAACTCTGAAATCTCCCAAACATGTGAACTCCAATGAGTACTTAAATATATTAGTGAGCTAGAGGATTTGTTAAGTACCATGCTAAATTAGCACTTTGTAAGGATTCCAACAATACTTCATATAAATTTCACTGATATATTTGCTAGAGAGAAAATTAATAAAGGAAAAGAATATGGGCTATGACAAACAACATGTTTCTGTTGGAAATGTGCATTTTTTGTAGGTGGAATACAGTTTTCTACTGCACTTTTATTTGAACAATATGAATACTGAAGTCTTCATACTAGAAAGTCTTTATTATTGTCTGTGCTATATGAATTGCTTTGAGAACATAAATGAAAACTTTTATTATTCTTTTAACAAAGATCCTAAATTCAAATTTTAGTGCTGTTGATGAAGATGAATAAATAGAATTACAACATATCAAATTTGTTTTTGTTTATTGTAAAATGCCAATGAAAATGTTATGTCAATTATCTGTTAGACTATTTTTAAAAAATATTGCTAAATTTCTTCTAGGGCTACTAGATGTCATAGCTGATATAATACTAAGTCTGAAATCAGGAAGGATTGTATTCAAATCTTACCTCAAACATTTGCTAGGTATATGACCCTGGGCAAATCATTTAACCCTGTATACCTCATTTTTTTTTTAATTTGTCAGATGCACTAGAGAAGGAATTGGCAAACTATTCCAGTATCTTTGCCAGGAAAACCTCAAATTGGATCATGAAGAGTCAGACATGACTGAACTAATTCAACAACAACAACAACTTACTTCTGGTTGAACTCCATGCTTTCCAAATAAAGGGTATAATTTGAGAAGATAGAATTGTACTGATCAAGTATACATCGCTAAACTGAACCTGAAAACACCCAAGCCTGATTAAACCTGAGTGTTATAAAAAGCAGGAAAGATCTTCCCAAATTAGACAGACCTCAGCCCCAATTTCCTGGTTTCATACTGGCATGGTGTCACCTTTGTCATATCTTGCTTGAAGAGCTCATCACTGAATTTTCATTGCATCTTAAGAATTTTATGTAATCTAATTGTTCAAAATGTTCAGTGCTTTGTAACATTCTTAATCATGTGAGTGTAATACTGCCCTCTTCTGTCACAGAAGAATTTTCAAACGTTCTTTGATTATGCTATTGAATCTTCAGTCACAGATATTCTTTAGTTGAAATATATCAACTGATTCAGGGACTAGTATCATTCTAATTAAAGGTAGAGAAGGCAGCTCATTTTAAGCTAAATCTTTGCTAGACAATTTGAATTAATAGGAATATGAATAAAATAAATGCCAACCCTCTTAAATTCTGTTGCATTAAACAAGCATTTTCCATTTCATTGTAAGGTTGTTGTTATTGTTTTTTTTTTTTCTTTTTTCTATTTGCCTGTATTTGTTTTTGTCTTTCTCAGTTTCTGTTTTTATGTCCCTCAAAGAATCAAGTTAGTAATTTGTGGGCAGGGAGGGGGATTTACATTCACAACATTTTCATATGATGATTTAATATATTTATTTACTGAACAACCTCAATTGGTACTTGGTTAGTTTTCTATTTTCACTTATGTAAATAAATATATAAGAAAATAAACAAAACAAATAATAGCAAGGAATCACAACAAAATTCAGAGTTGTACTTAAAAGATAAAAATGCAGGAAAAAATACTTCTGAAAATATCCAAATAACCATGAAGGAATGTGTGTGTGTGTGTATGTGTGTGTAATGTAAAGAATGTAAAAATCATAAAAACATAGAATGCTGCCATTGAGATTAACCTCAGATATCATCTAAGCTAAATTTAGCCAAATATGATTTCCTTTTCACAGTCTTCCATGATTTTGACACTAAATTTTCAATTATTTTCTTCATGATTTGGGGGAGGGGTCTTTTTTGGTATGATGGTATTAGATACTACCTGCATTTTAGCCTTGTCTTTCATGTGCCCTTGGAAGTCATAAAACTAGCACCTCAAGTTTTGCATCTCCATATTTAGATGCTAGAAAAAAAGTTGTCTTAAGACCATATGGCAGGATCCCCCAAAATATTTTTCTCACTCAATTTCCCCTGTCATATCTCTATTTTATAAGAATTCCCAAGCTCTTAACTAGAGTCAATCTGTTCTCTTCTCTCAACAGGATGTTAATTATGCGGTTTGGGATGACAGTCTACATTGCAAGAGGGACAGATGAGCAAACTTATTTACACATTTTCCAAGTCTTCTAATCATTTCCATCTCTCTCTCTCTTTCTCTCTCTCTCTCTCTCTCTCTCTCTCTCTCTCTCTCTCTCTCTCTCTCTCTCTCTCTCTCACACACACACACACACACACACACACACTCAAAAACACATAGTCTCTCTCAATTCTGAAAGTTAGCTGTGGTTTAGTGTTTTGTTTTTGTCAGGGTGTGTAAGAACATATGTACTAGAGAGGTTTTCATTGAGGAAAAGTTGAGTAAGAATGAAAAGAAGATCATATTACACAAAAATTCCCCAAACAACATAAATTCATAGCATAAGCAAATATCAAAGTTGAAAAGGAACTGAAGAAGCAAGAAGAATTGGGATCTTAAGAAAATTGGTTGTCCGGTACTAGCAAAGGAAAAATATATTTTAATTAATTCTCTTCTCTCCCCTCAGACAATACTAGGAGAGATTTCTTTATGACCATGTTCATATGAATTGAGAATGGCAATAGAATTTAGTAGACTACTAATTGAACTACTTTTTATTAAATGAGAAAAGAAATACATGAAAATATAAATTACTTGGCTAAAACATATTTAAAAGCATAAACAATATTTAAATTAAATACTTCTCTGACTAAATATCCATTGACCTTTCCAAAAAAAGTAAAGCTTCACCAGCATCAACACCTCCAAATCAATAGAGAATTTGAAATAGTAAAACTTAATCTGTATATTTCTAATATCATCACTGGGATTTAGGGAAGAAAGGAAAAGCCACAGAATCTAATCTTTGGAAAAAATATTGAAGGTCCTGGGGATCTGGATTAGCAGAGCATTGAACCTGACATGAATTGTCACTTAAGGGAGAGGGGGTGATGCCATCAACTTGAATGAAATGATCTGACAAAACAGTTTTCCTTGGGAGTCATCAGTTTCATTAGCATGACAAACTAATTACATTTGTCTTGTGTGGGGTGGCAAAGGCTCCTAGAAGTATCAAAAATTTAAATTCTGCTTATGAAATAATGTCATTTCTGTTTCTGTAAATGGATTTTGTGCTGTGTAGGAGCTGCTAAGGCTGGAATAAAACAAGGTTAAGATTTTCTTAAAGTGGAAGAAAGAAACATGCTGAGCTGTCTGATAGAAATGGGTAGAAAGAAGACTAGAAGGATGAAGAAAAAAATAACTCATTTTTTTGCTCAGGAGAGATGAAAAAGTAGTGAACTGGAATCTTTCATTAGCTGGTTGATAATGTAAATACATTTCTCATGTTAGATATAAGTAGGGATTTGTGTAATAATACTTTATGTACATTCCCCAATTTTTTCTATCCTCCCTCACATTGCTGCACATAGATAAAATATCACAAAAACTCTAACGTGGCATTGATTGTGAAATGTAATTAGTACTGCAAAACTGAATTAGATATTTTTGGGATAGCCCTGCCCAGTCTCTTTTTTTAATAAAAAAAAAAAAGTAACTAAGTCAAAATCCAGACAATCACTTAGTCTTGCTTTCTGCTTTCCCTCAGCTATGATGTCCCTACATGAGAGCTTAACATCTGTCCAAAACAATTTGTAGTCTTACTCCTCCAAGTGCCCAGTGAATCATATGAGGCCCTTTCCTTGACAATTAAGCACCTATTTCTGTCAAATGATACCTAGCAATGCACAGCCCTAGGGACAGGAATATATAGCCTGATGTTTAGGTACCTGACTCTGACTTATTAAGCACTTAATGTATACTACATAGATACTATCAGGAATTTTTTTCAAAATAGAGAGTTCCTGCTCTCCAATGTGGAGAGGGAAGTTAGGATCCTTGCCCTTAGGAATTTAGTACTCTACATAAAGATATAAGATGGGAGTGTATGTGTAATAACTAGAAAATAATTTAAAATACTAAATATAACCTATCTACCATCTACTTTGTGAGATAGAGCCCATTACTGCTATGGGAATATGGAGAAAAGATAATCATGGTTTGAAGTTGTCCAGGAAAGGAATACCTGAGTCACATCTTGGAAAAAGCAAGAGTTCAGGATCTTTAACGGAAAGGGCTGGTTAAAAGGTAGTGGTGGTGAATTAAATGCAGTCGACATTCAAAGAAATGATTTGTTTTGGATGCCATTGTTCTCTCAATAGCTTTTTGCTTGAAGAATTCTACAGACTCAGGCATTCTCTTCCACCCCCCCCCCCAATTTGGTTTCATATTTTTGCCCAGTCAACTCTAAAGGTTTATCCTTTTTCCAAAAGTGTTTCAACAGTATGCTTTGAGATGTGAGTTTCAATGAGGGGTTCTAGTCAGTGTTTTGCTGGTAAAGATTGAATTGGAGGACATGGTACAACAGCCCTATGAAGGTAGAAATGAAAGCGCCCATCTTTTCAAGTCCAGAGCTGATTCCTCCCTAACTTTACCATCATCTTCTTCGTGAAGTAGGCAAGAAACTTGACAAGATCATTAGTCCCTTAATAAATGATGCAGCTTTACTCAAATCCTCTGGTGAGGAGAACCTTTCTTAAGACTGAGATCACCCAAGTGAACATTACACCCAAAGGAGGACATATAATGCAATTCTTCTTGTCTGAAGAAAAGAAAAAGGAAAAGATCCTGTTTTTCTTTTCTATCTATCACCATTCTGGATCTTGTCTTTTTTTTTCCTTCTCTAGAGAAGCTGTCAACTCTATTTTCTCCATATTTCCCGAAGAATGTTTGCCCAGCTCGCCTCAGTTTTGTTGGTGGGCTATTACATCCAAGTTCAATGAAGATAAACTCTCCCAATGTCCTCTTGAGGATGAGAACATTGCCCTCCCCCACCCCAAAGTCCCCTCTACCTTTTTCTCAACCAGTCCATGGAAGCGTATCCATAGAAGCACTGATCTCCCTCCTGCTCCCTTCTCTTCTCTACATTTCCCTCCTCCTTCCCTTCTCCCCCTCCTCCCCCCTGTCTCCACCACGCTGCCAGGAGCTGACCACACCCCTCTCCCGTTGTCCAGTGTCCCCGGGACGGGTCCGCTGCCAGTCTGTTGGTGCTGGGGTTTGGCGGCCAGAGGCCGGGAGATGTCAGACCGCCCATGCGCGGAGGCAGTAGCAGTGGAGGCTGCGGGAGCGCGCAGTGGAAAAGGCAGAAGGGCAGCTCCTCCAATGTAACTCTCCTCCTCCTATCTCGGCGCTGGTGGCAGCCAGTAGCTGCAGCGACGGCAGCATCTCGCAGTCCCAGAAGCTACACCATGCTTCTAACTGCCCAGCCACTGACCGGAGTCGGGGGGTCTCTTGTCTCCTATCCTCCTGGCCAGTACCTCTAGGGCTGAGATCTCACGCGTGCTGTTCTCACCAATTCTGGGAAGACTTTTTTCTTCTTTTTGGCTTTGGGATTTAGGAGTATCGGGCAGCGAAGTGGGAAGTGGGCTACAGAAGAAGGGCTGAGGAAGCAGCTGTACAAGTCGGCTCCGGACTCGGCCTGAGACTTACACCAATGTGGCAAGAAGCGATGAGAAGGCGCCGCTATTTGCTGGACAGGGCAGAGGCTGCCGCGGGCGGAGGCGGCAGCGGCTCCGGGTCCGGGGCTGGGGGTTGTGGCGGCCGGCTACACAAGTCCCGGGACTGGCTTTACGAGTCCTATTACTGTATGAGCCAACAGCACCCACTCATCGTCTTCCTGTTGCTAATTATCATGGGCGCCTGCCTAGCCCTCCTCTCCGTCTTCTTTGCTTTGGGGCTGGTAAGTCCCTTTCCTGTATTCCCACACGCGCTGAAGCACCCCAGACCCTTGTGGTCCTCTCCCTTTAGTACTATGGCTTTTCCATCCACTCCCTGCCTCTTTCTCCTTCTGGAGACTTCACCTATTTAGTTCAGATTGTACAGGTTAAACCTTTTGCCACTCAGTTTTGCGGTAGCTGGGTGAACATCTTTCCTTCTCTACCTAAATTTTCTCCGCCCTCCCCATCCTCTCTGTCTCTTTCTCGTTGCTCTACTTGAATCTTGGTTTCTTTTCCTGGCTCAACGAAGGGCATGTAGAAAGGGAAAAAAAAGTTATTTTGGGAGGCATTAGACAAAATAAAGTTGCAGAATTTTCGGGTCTATGGTCAAGGTGTCAGGACTTGTTTGTTCTGGTCTATCTTCTCTCCCTCTTAGGCAAACACCATTTTCTCATTTAAACTAGTCACTTCAAATTAGAATGGACTCAAACTCAAAAAATTATTTGAGTTCATTGATTCCTAGTCTTTTCCATTGGAACAATCACCATTGTGACATTTTATAATGTATAACTCATGACATGAAAATTACTTTTAAAAATCTCAAGGAACAAGGGATAATAACATTTTAGCATTAAAAAAAGGAAAGTTTATAAATTTTTCATGCTCAAACAACTGCAAATGAACTGATAATCAAAATAAACCATTACACAAGTTTCGTGAGAGGCAGATTCAGTCTGTTTATTGTATATTTAGTGCACTTTATAAATGTATGGAGGATATTTAATGCCTCAAAAGATGATGCCAATTGCTAGTTTACATTTTCAAGCAAAAACCTATAGCTTTATACATTTGGATTGAATAGAAAGGGTGAGTCTGTAGAGGGCAGTAAATTCCTGTCAGTGGTTCTTTTTCTTATTTACAATTCAAAGTTTTACTCCAAACAAGGATAAATATAAGATTTGTTCCAAGTCATCTATTGTCTAAGATACATATTTGGTTATTGTGCTATTATTTCTCTCTCTCTCTCTCTCTCTCTCTCTCTCTCTCTCTCTCTCTCTCTCTCTCTCTTTCTCTTTCTCTCCCCCTCCCTCCTTTCTTCCTTTCCTCCTTGTCTCTTTTTTCTTGCTTTTCTTTCATTGCTCTTCTATCTTTCTGTCTCTGTCTCTCTCTTTTTCTTTCTTTCTTTCTTTCTTTCTTTTTTTTTTTTTTGCCTCTCTGCTTTTCCTCTGTATCTTTTTCTTCTCTCTCCATTCTAGGTGGTATTTTCTGATACTAGTTACTCTATCAAAGAAAAGGATGCTTTTTATTTCGAGAGAAATGGGCCAACAAAATGGTTGTTTATTTATTTTTTTTAATCAGGTGCAATTGAGAGCTTCCTTAGTTTTTGAAAAAAAAATTGAACCAGCTAGTACTCAGTTTTTATTCATTGGCAATGCTGAATTTCTATTCTCAGAGGGTTATTTGGTATTCCTTTTTTGTTTGTTTGAAGAGTAAATGAAATCTTTTGTCAATATATGATTTTTTTTTATTTCTTGGATAAGAGAAAGGCAATATGAGCATCAAAACATACAGGAAGGGATATTTTGGTATCAGTTCACACATGTGAAAATGTGATAAATTTCTAAAAATCAAAAAGACCTAACAGATTCTCACTGTCTAACTACATAGGGCAGTTCTTTCTGGTATTCATTCTCTAGGCTATTTTGGCCAAGTTTTAAATATCCCTATTCATAGTTCATTTATTTCTTTTACTGAGATATTATTCTTTAATCACAGAACTGGTAAAGGACCTCAAGTATTAGTTCATTCCCTTTTTGAGGGACTGTCTTGAAAATCAAATGATATCTTTCCTCTGTGTGTGTTTGTGTGTGTGTGTGTGTGTATGTGTGTGTGTGTGTGTACTGTATATTTTACTGCCTCCAAGTAAGGAAAATCCATAACTTACCCTCGATAGATTAAATAGCTCTCACCTTCAGGAAGTTCCTGCTTAGATCCAGTCTTAAATCCATAATACTCATTTGTTTTCTTGTAAATGAGAATGAAAATCAGGTGACCATCTATTTATAGCATCAATTTATCTGTTTAAAGACAAGTATGAAATTGGGGCCTCTTTTAATTTTGTTCTTTGCCTGAGTATATTTTCTAATTCTTTTAATTTTTCATCATGGTAAGTGCTAAAAGGTCAATCAAATTTTTTGAGTGGAGAAGCTAGTCTAAGTTATTTCTTTAATTTCATTTCACTTGTTTTGGGGACTGAATCACAGATTTATATCTGAGAGAGACCACAAAAATTATCTAGTTGAAAGTATCTGTTTTATAGAAGTGGAAAAAAGAGGCCCAGGTGACTTACTAAAAGTCACACAAGCCAGAGACAGAATTTAAATACTTGTCCCCTCATTCCTGAGTCAAATGTGTTTTCCATTGTACCACAGAGTAAAATAATTTCTATATATCATGTTTTGTTTAGCTATTATGCACTTTTTTGAAATGTTAGAATAATAGTTTGACAAATATTCTTTGTCTAAAAGCATTTATTCCTAAATTATCATATTTTCAAAAATTTGCTGCTGCCTCTCCATTTAGAAGATTTGGAAAGAAATCCTAGGGCCAATGATGAATAAAATCATACATAGCAGTATCAGCCTATTTCTTTATGATCTGGTTCCATTCTCTGTCACTCATCATATAGATCTACTTTAGTGATCTCTTTTAATTATAGGAACCTAGGATTAAATCTGCTTTCACAAATAATGGTTGCTGTCTTTGGCTACTGAAAGCAGGATCTTGTTTGAATTTACTAACCTAGATAATTTGATCAGAGAGAAACAATTCTTAAGTAGGACTTGCATTATTTTCTTACACTAGAATCGTTGAAGGTGCAGAGACACTGTGGGAATTCTGTTATCTTGTGATTTGTTGTTGTTGTTGTGAAGACATCATATTAAATCTTATTATAACTCCAAGTCAGATGAAGTCTAGTTGGGGAGTTTCACAAGAAGAAGTTTCATTTGAAGTTATAGTGCTTTCAATGGGCCTAAGATGATTTATTTGTAAGACTGAAGAAAACTTTGTCTTCAGAGACTTCCACCTCAGGATATTGAAATATTTCCTTTGGGATATTGCCCAGATTTCCACCTTAAAACACTTTACTAGAATAGCTTGGCTCTGATGTAATTCAGGAGCTAAGCAGATCTATTTTTTGCTGCTTGAAATCTTGGATTGATTCCTTATTTTCCCCTGAATGTGTCTATTTTAAATTAAGAGACTTTCATCAGGTTTTAGTAGTAAAAAAGTCTAGCCAATTCTTGATAAACAATTGTACTTTCTTTGAATATTTGATTTGAATCAGTAATTCTAGAATATTTCTAGCACATAACTTGTGTTTCTATTGCATGTCTTTGGTTGTGATATGAAATTAAATCAGTAATGAAATTCATCTTAATTTAACATTGTTGTACTTTTGCAGAATTTCAAAAGGATTTCAGTTCACTTCAATAAGAAGCCCAATTTTTGATTCACAAATAATGTGGTTATGACACTTTTGAAATAATTTTAGAAAAAATTTGCAACTAAATCCTAAAGTGGATATCACAAAGGCTTAATTATAAATTTTCTTATTCCTTAAAATTAACTTGACTATTTAGAGAATTTTTATTTTTTGAAAACTATCTGAATTTTTAAAACAATATAAATAGAACTTAGAGTTTGTCCTGAATATTCAAATTGATAGAAAACTTACTCTTTACAAAGGGTAGAAAATCTTTAATACAAATATTCAATGATATTGAATTTAAGTTTAAAACCTTTTTAAACTTTTTTTTTTTGCTTATAGGAATGTGAATGATTTTCCATAAAACTAAAATTTTTGTTTCCAAATGTACATATTCAGATCTTTTCTACATAGATATAAGTTTGGAATAAATACTTTACATGCTCTTTGGACAAAAATGCAAAATCCTAACTGGATCTATTTAGACTTTTTTTTCAGAAATATAAATTATAGTGAGGCAGTTTGTTCGAAATATAATTCTCATAATTCTCAAGTTAACAAATCACATTATAAATTATATATTTTTCACATATTGGGTTTTTTACTATTGTATTTCTTTTCTAAAAACCTATAAAACAATTTTTCAATATGTAAACACTGATGTAGTTTTCAAAAAGTTTTTTGGGTTTTAGGCACAGTAGGATGATGATAATACTAAATTGCAAATGCCAAGTAATTTAGTAATCTGTCCTATTCCCTCTTTAAGATATCATTTCATCTTTCAAATTTATTTCTTTCCCTACTTATGCCCCAACATTAGAAGGTTTGGATGCAAGTTAAGGTCTTTCTTCTTCCTTGATAACTCTTAGATAAGATAATAATTAGATTTTATATTCATATTTACTTTTATTATTTAATTGCTAAAACATCTCACTTGAGATTTTTTTTTCCAATAACAGAATTATTTGTGTTTTAGATTTTTTTACTGGATAATGAAAATTTATTAAAAGTATCAGTAACCCTGAATAATCAAACCCATGAAGGCATTGACATGTTCTTTCCATAATAATCAAGTAGATTCTCTTCCAGATGGGCTAATGTGAGAAAAGGGAGATGGATTCTCTCTACAAAGACAAGATCGGGGAGGAAGGGGAAAGACAGGTTGAAAATGAGATACTATGCATACACATCCCTTATTCAAAATAGTTTTGTGTACAGTTACTCTGTCTTCATATTTGTTGAAATGTGGAAACATAAGTACATGTTTCAAGAAGTTCAGTGGAAAGGCTTGGGGGGAGGAAGATTATGGTTGTTAAGGATACTTCTCTTGTGACACATTTTATATAATATTTTTTTGGGAAAAAAAAAAAAAAAAGATGTGCTGCTGCTTCCAATTGTGGATCACCCATTCTCCTGCCTCAATACTTCAACTATTCCTTTTCATCTAATTAAATACTCCTTCCTTTAATACAATTTATAACACTATTGTGTCTCAACATGTGATCTTAATGAGTAACTGTGGCTGAAAAAGAAATTTTGTTTTCTTTCTAGTTAACAGTCTGGTAATTCTTTGACCAGGTCAGTCCTTGCATAACAGTTATCTACAGGTTCCCATAAACTAGCTGAATGTGCTTGGACTCTTGAGACAGTTATTGATAGAATTCTTATATAGTCTACAGAATGAGAAAGAAAAGCTTAAATTTCTATAGATGCTTTGTGAAAGTGGTAGAAGAATTGGATAAAACATTTTGTGCTTTAAAATATCCTCTTTTATTTAATTAGCTTTAGAAATATTTTTATTTATATGCCATTTGAACATAAATAGATTCAAAATGGTTTATTCTATCCCTTCCCCATCTACTTTTTGAAATTTCTTGCCTGAACTATTGTTTATATTAAAAATATACCTTACAACTGATTGGTTGTACTGATATAACTTATTCTTTCATTTTTGTGAATGTGTGAGGGGGTATTTGTGTGGTGTATTTGTGTGTGTATGTGGACGTGAGTGTATGTTTTTAAAAATATTTTAAATATGTTTTCCATAGTCTGAAATGTATAATAATTATCTGCCTAGCTTTGAATTGCAGAAGGATTATTTTCAACACTGTATATTCCAGTAAGATTTCCAAATAGACACTAAGTGAAAACCAGTAATTCGCTATAATTTAATGCAACATTCACCTTATCACAATATTAAGTTAACATTGCTTCAGGGGAAAATGTGCCCCAGTTTACTTTTCACATGATTGTGTTCATGACATTGATGTGGTTTCATCAATAATTATCAGTGACAGGAAATACTATGCTGGAAGTTAATGAGTTTCTTTTTCCTTTCTATCATGAAACTTTTCATTATAAAGAAAAAGTCATTGGAAAGAGTGTCTGTGTTGCACCACAAAATAGAAAAATCAGTTA
Source organism: Antechinus flavipes (assembly GCF_016432865.1). Lineage (NCBI taxonomy): Eukaryota > Metazoa > Chordata > Mammalia > Dasyuromorphia > Dasyuridae > Antechinus > Antechinus flavipes. Next base: position 392,977,671 of record NC_067398.1, read on the forward strand.
CTGAAATGCCAAAATAACAACATCACACAATTACCCTAAGCATTTTAAGAGTGATGACCAATTACAACTTATGTTTGTAACTTCTAAACCCTAGAATAGTATTTGTTGTATATAATAGTTCACTTAATGAATAGTTGTCAAATGAGGTCATCTAATCTAAGTCATGATTTTTATGTCAGGAAACTGACATCTGGAGAATTTAACTGCCCCAAGATCACACAAATAGAAAAAAAAAAAAAAAGTCAGAGCTTAGATTTCAAGTCAGGGTTCAAAGCAGAAATAACTTCCCCAGCATCACAGATAAAAAGAGGGTAGAGCTTAGATTTGAAAACAAATTCACTAATTCTAAAGATCGTATTATTTTCGATGCTTCTTTTTATATGACATATTTTAACTTCAACTAGGTTGGAATGACTAAGAATTTGTCCAGGGGTGATGAAATTTATGAGATATGCATGTGTATGCATGCATGTGTGTGTATATACACACATACACATACATACATACATACACACATGCACACATGTTCAATACCCAGTTAGCAATAATAATTAATTTGCACTATGTTATTAAATAGTCTACCTCGGAGCTGTATTATAATTGAGTTCTTCAATAAATTTGACCTGCTCTTTAGTCATAATCTAGGTGAGCTTTTCCTATAAATGATAATTGCAGGATCTTTTGGGATATCTCTTTCCTCTCCGAATCACCATATCCCAATGCTCTCCCAGTCTGTCATGGAACCTTGTGTTCTGAAAGGTGATATCACTGAAATATCCCTGTTAACCCATCTATTAAGCTCTTTGAATCTCTCTTTGCCCTAAAGACCAGATCTCCTAGATATTGCAGTGCCCATAATTATATTGTCTGAAATTACTCAAATTACTTTATGTGTGTTGTTCTTGTTTCTTACCTAGATTATAAGCATCCTTGGATTAAATGTTCTGTCCAACACACTCATTTCTTCAGTAACAAATAGCACAGTTTCAGGAACACAGTTGATAATCATCCAATAGTTATTCATTTATTGATTGTGAGATTTTTTTTATTAAATTCCTAGAACAAATCAATTTTCCTGGAGAGAAAGCAATTCATAAAGCTTCATGGTACTGTCATTTGGACTGTAAAATAATAATTATTTGATAAATTTTAGGGTGTAGATAAGGGAAAGTAGAGTTGTTTTGCTGTCTCTATGATAAACATTTATGATTTTTTGGATAATCAAGAAACTACTGGTGAAGAACCTTCCCCCAATGCAGTTTGGAAACTTTCTTGCAACTTTATAATCTTAGATTTCTGCCTAGGGTCCTGAAAGTTAAATGGTTTTCCTTTCCACACTGCCAATATGAGTTAGAGTTAGTATTCAAACCCAGCTTTTCTGGATTCCAAGATTTCACTGTGTATTACACATTCACTGACAGAGTGTTCAAGATCCCAGAATAACAAATTAGAACATTAAAATGAAGCATAGGGTTTTAATAGATTATATACTGCGAAAATTACTTTACACATATTATTTTATTTAATCCTCACAACAGTTCTAAGAGGTAGGTGCTATTTTATCTTATTTGGACAATTGAGAAAGCTGAGGCAGGTGGAAATTAAATGACTTTCCTAGGATCACACAGTTAAATGCTTAAGGTTAGGTTTGAACTCAGGATTAAGGATTTTATAGATTGTTGAAATAAAAAAGACATTCATTGTTTTAAAATTTCTCCCTATACAAACTTTCTACCAAATTGTTAATAAGGAGTAAAAGATTAGGGTTTGTTTCTTCTAGAGATGAAAATTGAATATTATTTGAAGTCAGTTCCAACAATTAGGGAACCAATAGCAAGGTACACAAGGAAGAAAAGCAAGAGGGTGGGGTGATTCACAAACTGGATAATGAGTCTCCAAAAAATTAAATATTGACTGTTTATTTAAGAATTTCTAATTCAGTGTGAGTTGAATGAGGTACAGATTGACCCTAGTACTCAGATCTATCATAGAGAGATAATTTTATACAAATCGATAAAAAAAAAAAGCAGATTAAAAAAAATATGCAATTCCTTAGTTTAAAATTTAAAAGTCAAACAACTGCAAATGTTGGATTTAAGAGAGAATTTTTTTTCAGCATACCACCCACATGCTACTTTCACTAACCCAAAATATGACCAAAATTGTGCTGGCAATGCTATCTAGATTGAAAAGAACATAATCACATTGAATAGAAAGAGGGCAGGGCAGTGTTCAGGGGGATTCTTCTACTGGCGGTGTACTTTAGGAAAAAAAAAAAGGAAAAAAGAGTTTTGCATTTTTCTTGTCATTTTGGTTTGACATCATGTTGCCTCAAGGAAATATCAGATGAGGGGGAGATGTATACTGTTGGCATACTTCTTAGCTGAATTTCACAGAATCATTAGGAATGGTTTGTTTTGTTTTGTTTTCCTAGACAATCTTAGCTCTGATGCATAGAACCAGTTAGAAGCCAGAGAACAATGAGACACGCCTAGACTCAAGAGCCTTAAAGCTCCTATATTTACTTTTAAAAGGGGGATACTTAGAAGTTCCAACACAGATGAATTTTGTCACCTGTAGTAATAGATGCAGTAGGCTTCATTTTCCTAGATCTTTCTACCTCAATTTAAACTCACCTTTCTGTCAAAGAGTTTAAGAATGCAGAACAGAAAAGATGAACGAAGAATGAAAGACTACTGACAGATATATTTTTCCCCTATCATTTCCTAAGCTCTGGACAGCTTTCATGATCTGAAGGTGCTACAGATCATGCAAAATGTGTATTGACCAATAAACACACAGGAAACAATGATGTAGAAGTAGTTCCATAGGCAGTTTGCCTTAGCCTTTTGCAGTTAGGAAGTTCAAAGGGATACAAGCTGAGTTTGTTCCATGTTTTTACAGTTCCATCATATTTAAATTCTTCATGTAACATTACTCATGGTTTCTTTATTGACTTTCTGTAATGTCTTAATTTGTTTTGTTAACAAAAATTCTTCCTCAAATATTACAGATGAAATAGAAAATGACAAATTAAATAAATTATCACAACAAATGAACAAATTGGATGGTACAGAAACAGTAAAAGCCATCTAGCCTGAGAATCAAAGGCAAATAAATTATTATTGTGGCAAAACTTTTACTATATATTTCAAGTGTTTGAAGACAAGTTGCTTCTTCAAAAACAGGCAATGTTTTCATTTCTGTCATTTGTCATATTATCAACAGATGAGGGTCACAACTAATCATGATTTGAGTATAGAAAAATCATTTCAGAAACAAAATATAGGTCACAGATAAAGATTGATTGTTACAATTTCGGGAAGACCTTCAAAATCATTTGAGATGAGCAATAAAGGAGAAAAGGAATTATTGAAAAATACAAAAATAGTTATCATTCTGACAGAGTCAGAAAAGTCCTTGGGAGAAAGCTTTGAGGAAGCAGACCAAAGGGAAAGAGGGGAGAGATGGATAAGAGGATTACAAAGAAACTTAGAAGACAGAAAAATAGTCTAGGGGAAAGAGAAAGAAGAGCAGAAAAAAAAAAGGAGGGTGTGATGAATGGAATTAAAAGACAGGAGGGAGAAAGAAAAGTGAGACTTTAGTTTTCCCACACATTCCACATGATCACATATGATTGCACAAATATATTTTGTGCTATTTGTACATTTTAATCCACCTAAGGCACTGAAGACATACATTTTTACTTATGTATTATAATTCATTAAAAAAAATCTTTCTAAGTGCTTATTATAGTTCTCAGGCTGATAATAGACATAGAATAAAATATTTGTTGAACTGAATCTTGGAGAGCTGATTGATAATTCAATAAAAATTCAAATGAAATGTTGTAAATAAATAAATAAAAGAAAAATAAGACTACATTAATTAAAGCTATGTTAGTTGAAATATTTATTAATTATAAATTCTTAAAATATGATGAGATATAATATGGTACTATCCCAGTTTTCAGGAATAAAACTGCTTTCTTTTTATTCCTCTATACTATTAAAAGAATTATTTGTTAGGGAGTGAGCAGAGGATAAATAAGACAATTAGATAAACGATGAAAATTGCAACAAATACCTTTCCCTCCCCCTCAACCCTTACTAACCTACCTGAAACTTTGAGTCTTCACTAGACCTAGCCTTCACTACAAGTAAAATAAGACTTACTTATGAATAAATATAAAAATGAATTTCTTGATATTAAAATATGTTTATCTATAAAAAGCAATTTTGAAAAATGATCTTTTTTTGTATACCTCATTTATTACACCTTAGATGTCTGTCTACTCCTAGTCTTGGAGTGGAAGCAAATTACCAAAAATAAAAAATAAAAAAACGCACAAAAAAATTAAAGACAAATCCAAAATTATAGGCAACACTATACTTTAGTTCAAAGTGGCAGCCAGGTGGCACATAATGTATGGAAAATCATGTCTGGATTCAGGAAAACTCATCTTCCTGAGTTCAAATCTGGTCTCAAACACTTACCAACTGCGTGACATTGTAATCCTGTATAACTCAGTTTCCTCGAATATAAAATGAAATGAAAAAGGAAATATCAAAGCACTTCAATATCTCTGCTAAAAAATAAACAAAATGAGGTCATGAAACATTAGACATGACTGAAACAACTGGATAACAACAGGAATATTGGCATAGCAAGGAAAGGATAGGTGTAGCAGAAAGTTTCTATCCTTAACCAGAACCATGATGAGCTCTTCACTGTATGGGCTGATTGGGTTTGAAACTGGATTGCAGATTCCTTGAAATCCACTCGCATGCCTTTTGTAATTATAGCCCAAGAATAAAGTGACTTGAGACATAATGTATTTAAAATAAATATAGTGTATATGCATGCAAATATATATGCATGTATTATTATTCAGATAGTCCATTAATAAACAAATAAACAAATAATTATATTGCAATTTAGGTTTAAATAGCATTTGGGAAGTAAAGAAAACAGTAGGAAATAAAAATTTATAAAGCACTTAGTATATGACATGTTTTATGGTAATTTTTTTACAAATATTATTTTATTTGATCCTTGCAACAACTCTTTGAGATTAGTCCTATTATCATCTCCATTTTTACAGTTGACAAGGTTAAGTCAAATAGAGGTTTAGGGACTTTCCCATGATCCCACAAATAGCAAGTATCTGAAACTGCATTTGACTTCAGATCTTTCTGATTTCAGATCCAGCATTTTTTTTTTCATCACACCAGTTAGTTTCATTAGATTTTATATTTTTAGACAGACAGATTGATGGATAGATAAATAGAAAGATAGATAAATACATGGATGATGCACAGTTATAAACCACAATAAATAGATAAAAAAATAAGATTATGAATGTTTAAAGATAGTATAGAACAAAAATCAATCAATCTACAATATTTATTAAAAAATCTTCTATCTGCCAACATTCTGCTAGTTTTGGGAATATGAAAATCAGTAATGAAACACTCCATGCCAATAAGAAGCTTATATTAGGAAGAAATAATAGACCCAGTTAGTACATTTGAATATTTGCACATGTAGCTCATCATCTGAAACTAATTTCCCTACTCCTACTTATACAGGCAGGCTGAGCACGTCTACTGCATCTCCATCCCAGAATCCTAGGGGATACATTTACAATATTTGGTATTTGTTTATCTAAAGTTTTATAATTTAGGACCTTCTATCAATATTCTTCTCTCCGTGATTAGTGCTTTATATCAGTCACACAAATTTATGAGCTTTTAATAAGAGGTATTATTTTAGATATTATAGTTAGAACAGTTAATACTACTTCTACTTCCAAGTTCATGACACAATCTCCTATATAATATATTAGATCTAAATATATAGACATATCTATATATCTTTATATATAATCTTTCAGGAAATTGAGGCAGAGAGAGACTATAATCCTTAGAGTTACAGAAATTATAGATCTCAGAGTTACAGATCAAGAATAACAGAACTAAAGAAATAATTAATTATTTTTGTATGTTTGTATTCTTGTCCAGATATTGCATTAAGATGTATATGTTATGATAATTTATGCATTGAATACATCCAGTAAAAGAGAGAGAAAGAGAGAAAGAGAGAGAGAGAGAGAGAGAGAGAGAGAGAGAGAGAGAGAGAGAACGAGAGTCTTGTGAACTGATTTAATATTTAAGAAATAAATATGTCAAAATGTGGTGATACACCCCTGGTTTCCAGAATTTTTTTCTGCTTTTCCTGGAATACTTACAAAGTTCCCTTCAAGTATCATATAGTTTTCTCCAAAACTACTTGTAGAGACTTTACTCTTTTTCTTATAATATTCAGTCTGTGCCTTCCAATGATCACCACTAACTGCTACTACCTCATGGAAACTTTTAGAATGCAAATGAAAAATTCAAACTCTTTTGGTCTTCCAAAGTTCACAAGATCCTCTCCTTTTTTAAGAGAGAGATTATACTGAAGCTAAGGTACTTCTCCTGCTATCTCCCAACACACCACACACACACACACACACACACACACACACACACACACACACACATTTCTGTACTGGTCTGATACTTTATAGAAGAACTATATGGTATGATCAAATATTGTTAAAAAAAATAAGGATTTAATCCCAAAAGATTTTCTGTTCTATTTAATTGTAGTACTTACAATCAGAATGAGAAACTGATTTATTCTTTTGAGATATTTTACCATCTGGTAAAATATCATGGGAAAATAAGATAGAGTGATTGATTCAAATGACCGCAGCCCTTAATAAGATACATTTAAGAAAAATAAAAGATATCACAAGACAGCATGGGGAAAAGAGGAAGTATTATGGTAAGTGTATGAGAAAAGGCTCATGGGGTTGTACTAAAGCTAATCTTCTGATTTAGTTAAGGATTCAAAGAAACAAAACTCTGAGATGAGACAAAATTCCAAGTATAAAGGACAGGCTGCCTAATGGTATGAAGAACAGAAAAGAAGTCAGTTTTGGTGGGAAAAGAGAGTGCATAAAGGATAGGAATGTATAAGTCTCTAAGTACAAATCTCAGGACTTAAAAAGCTGAAAATAAGACTTTGTATTTGAATCTAAATGCTTCAATATTTGTATTTTTTTAACCTAGCACCTAGCATGTAATAAGCACGTAACTGCATGCTGATTGATTGGTTGCCGATTTAAAATGATTAAATTGTGTAATCTTATATATTTAATTAGTCTTCTGTGGTCGAAATAAGTATATGTGCTTTAAAAAAGAGATTTAGCAGATTCTAATTGTGGTCTGCAAAGCCTATCACTATAGGATAGAAAGGTCTATTAAACTTTACATTTGAGAGGAACTTTGTATCTTAACATTTGCTTGAAAATTATTGAAACAACTTTCTTTTAAATTTTTGAATTAGAAAATTTTAAACAGAGTCTCTCCCCTTTCTTTTAAAATTAAAAAAAATAAAATTTAAAAATTTGTTATTAAAAAATAACAACTTTAAAGAGAGTTCAACTGAAGCCACAGATTATTGGGGTTTTATTTTGATAGAACAAGCTGGTAAAATGTTTGTGGCCCAGTTTTGAATTGTCACAAAGAGACTAAAGGCAAATTACCATTGCAGCATACACACAAAAACAGAACACGATGAACTGGGGAACCAAAGAAATATATGAAAGCAGACTGGCCCCTTAAAATTTTGGAGAGCAACCTTTAGTTCATATCAAAGCAGTTCATTAAAATATCTTAACCTGAAAGAATAATTTTGTATAGCACTGATGCTCTCTCTGTTCAATACCATCTAAATGGAGGCTCATATTATTTTCAAGGAAATACAAGAATGAATATGGTTAAGAATGGAGAGGGAGGCAAAAAGGATAGCTTTATAGAAAGATCACAAAGAATGGCTTACCATCTAAAATAAAAGTGTTATCATACAATAAGTGAAAATGGTGAGCTTTTAATTAGCCTAGCAATTAGATGGAATACAACATTAGCAGAAACGCATTTGGAAAGGAAACAAATTCTTAATTGAAAAGAACTATCTAGATAGACTGATGCATTAGAGGCACCATGCTAGCAATTTCATTGTTTTTGGTACTTTTTAGTACATTTATTTAAGAGTGCAATCTTTTCAAAGACTAGCTCTTCAATCCTTCTATGGAATATGAGGAGGTAATGTGATTTATCTTGAACTGAAAATATTTTTTTAAATTGTTTTAGTGTCTGTCAATTTTAGTAACAATGATCAATATTAAAATGTTTTGGCAAAAAAGTAGATAATTTTAAAGATTATCTGGGAGAAAACCAATTTTTTAAAAGTATGTTTCTGTGTTACCATGGCTTTGTTCCTTTTCCTGTACATTTTGAACTGTAAGTTGGAAGACATTCAGAATCTTGTCTTCCCATGTTTAAGGAAATATCCTCAGTTAATTCATCTTAACCTTAAGAAGACATTTAATTGAAGTGATTGAGTCTAGGAAGGAAAAACAGGGAGAGACAGAGACAGAGACAGAATCAGAGAGACAAAGAGAGAGACAGAGGCAGAGACAAAGACAGAGACAGAGACAGAGCCCAAATAGAACATCCTTAATGAATATCCAACTTTTTCTTTGTGACATTTTTTAAACTTCTGTTTCATTGAAGAACCCACATTAGAACCCTTGTACAATTATAGTTCAAAAGAAAAATGTCTAGGTTAAAGATTACTCTTTAGCAATCTTTCTTAGGGAGTTCTTGGCCCTTCAGTGCACCATCCTTCAGAATAAAAGGCTGACAAAGAGATGACCATACCAAATTATGGAGTTTTAGGATTAAAAGAGATTTTAAGAGTTATATAGTTAAAGTCAAATATGATAAAGAGTAGGGATAGAGTTTATCCTCTATATTATATCTGACAAATGGGTAACCAGTCTTGTTTTAAGACTTTCAGTGAGTAGGCAATAGCAACATGGTACAGTTGAAAAAGTTTAAGTCCTAGAAGTAGAGGCCCTGGGTTCAAGTCCCAACTCTACAGTTATTATATGTTTGACATTAGGCAAGTCATTTTACCTGTATGGACTTCAATTTCCTCCATTTGTAAAATGAAAGAGTTGGCCATGTTGGCTTCTAAGATCACTTCCACCTTTAGATCTAGGATTCAATGAGCCTCCCAAGACATCTTATAGGCTTCAAGTAGCTTCAATTTTTTTTTTTCCTTCAGCTGCATATACTTTTTCAGCTACTTTCAGTTCATATTATCTCAAAACAAGAAGGAATCTTAGCAGTTTATCATGTCCTTTTGCAGATGATGTTATTGAAGCCAGAGAAGTGTGTACATATATATATATATATATATATATATATATATATATATATATATTTTAAATTATGAACTTAATAATGCTATGGATAGGGAGATTAATGATACAATATATTATAATGTGATATAATAAACATGTATTAAATACCTATTGTATACTCAAGGTACTTTGAGAGTTACAAAGTTTTGCTAAAAATAGAATCTGTCATCAGGAGTTATGGTCCATTATCAGAATAAAATATGAAGCTGTAAGATACAATAGTACTTAATAACAACAGCTAACATTATATATATGTATATGAATACATATACATATATATATATAAATTTAAGATTTGCAAAATACTTTGTATACATTATCTCATTTGATCATCATAACTGCTCTTTGAGGAAGATATTATTATTGCCCTCATTTCATCTTGCTTTGCTGCTTTCCCTTTCAACTTTTGATACTCAGAATAGGTAAATAATTATTTGAAAAATAATGCCCATTATGTACCAGGCTATGCACTAAATGCTTTACAAATATAATCTCAATGCCTGTATATTCTATTATGATCCTCATTTTTCTGTTGAGAAAAGTAGAGAGATATCAAGTGACTTTTTTCAAGATTATACAGCTCTTACGTATCTGAGGCTAAAATGCAAACTGCATTTTCCAGACAGCAGGCCCAATGGCCTATCTATTGGGGTACCTAATAGCCTACACAAGGTATTAAGCATAGAAGAACAAAAAATTTGTAAAAAAAATAGCTACCTACCAAATTGGGGGGCGGGATGTAATTGTACTTAAGGGTTTTGTAGTTGTTGTTATTTTCTAAGTATGAAATCTTGATTACATCATCCCACTATGCAAATCCTTCTATGGCTTCCTATTACTGACCAATCAAAATCCACTCTATATATTGCCAATTCAGAGCCCTTTACCATTTTGTTATAGTCCAATTTTGTAGCAAAAGTGTGCTTCTTATTTTGTATTTCTCTCATAATTATTTCATGCTACAGGCAAACTTCTTTTCAAACTCTAAATTTTGCTTACAGTTTTATAATTTGACTATATTTGGTAGGCAAAAACAGAAATCAGAAAATAAGTGTAACTGGAAATATTAAAAAAATACAGTGGAATTTTGCAAATAATTATTTACCTATCTTGGGTTCTGAAAATTGAAGGGGAAAGTAGCAAAGCAAAATGAATTAAAGTTGTCTATTCTTCTGTATTTATTTTATGGCTCTATTTCCAACTATCATATGTCTATTCCCTTTTTCAACTTGAACACTTTTATAAAGAACAGCAGAATTTACTTTTAGACTTAGTTGAGAAAGTAAAAATATTTTTAAAAGCAGTGATTATCTATATGTATGAATATTTTTCTTTAATGTAAATCCAATTCTGTTCTCCTAGATTGGATTGGGTAGATTTTATTTTTCTGAATTTTATGCTTCTTTGTATTGCAAAATTAATTTCTTGATTTATTATGCATTGTATACATGAGAATATCTTTATTGTTACACTTGTAAAATATTTAATATTATAGTATTTATGTATAAGGTCATGTTTCTATTTCGTATTAAACTTAGTTTTCAAATGTTTAAATCAGTTAACTTTTGAAAGAATGGTTTTATTCTGATATTCTTTGACATTGATTATCCATCACTGGATTTTAACAACATAAATCATTTTTTTTAATCTAAGTGTCTTTACATTGATACATATTTTCCCTTTCTCTTCTCAGGATGCTAAAGAGCATGTGGCATTTTTAATAACAGTTCCAACTGCCCTTGCTATTTTCTTCGCAATATTTATTCTCGTCTGCATTGAATCTGTATTTAAGAAGCTGCTTCGTGTTTTCTCCTTGGTAATATGGGTATGCCTCGTTGCCATGGGATATTTATTCATGTGTTTTGAGGGCTCCATTTTTCCTTGGGACCAGGTAAGATTTCAAAAAATGTTTTTTATTTCTTTTTTTCCATGATTTGATTATAATTTCTGCAATCTATTCTAAAATAAATAATTTTGTGAGTTACTTTAAGTAGATATCTTAAAAATAAGCAAGTTGATTGATAACACATTTTAACAAGATACTTTCCTGTCAATATATTCAAAACAGAAATAAGAGCAACAACAATGACAATTTGGTCACCACTACTCAACCCTAAGCCTTAGAAACAGAAAACATTCAACAGAGATTTATGCCATCAACTTTCCTTTATATGGAAAAGATTTTTCAGGAACTCTTATCAGAGAAAGAAAGATGTTGGAAGAATTTCATAAACAAAAGGCTATTTTTGAGCAAAAAGCAGTTGGTGAATTTTAGCTGGAAGTTGTGATGCATCAGTATGGTTCCTGCAACTGTGAAGGCTGAAGATGGTAGATCATTTAAATGTGGCAGTTCTGAGCTTCAGAACTAAAGTCAATCCAATCTAGCACCAGTATGATGAGCCTCTGAAAGTCAGATAGGGAAACCAGGCTGTTAAAGTAAAAGCAAATTGTTTTATATTGATAATAGAGTGCATAAAAGCCTTCTTTTTGATCAGCAGCAGAGTCAGATTATGAATGACTACTGTGCTTTCAGACAGGGGGAGATAAGGAGATGCAAATAAATAAAACAAAATGGAACACAAAATATGAAATATAACCACATATTGAGATTTTTTTCCAAGACGATTATAGATCTAATGAAAATGTTTTAGTTCATTAACTGACACACCTCTATAGATAGGAAGAATGAAAAGATTGACTAGTTTGATGATTGACAGTCACTCAATTACTTATATGAAAACTTTAGAAAATATTAATCATCAAGACTCAGCCATTAACCAGGAAGAAAGCAAAAAAGAGCAGAAACAAAAATGTGTCTCTTATGAATATAAATGATGTGCTTAAGGTGTTCTTTGGGGAATTCCAACTTTTAGGCACTCTATGGATCAGTATTTCCTAAAATCATAGGACAGAAGCCCCTATCAATGTGCTTACTTACTGGTAAATCAGAAGACACACATTTTAAAATGCATTTATCAAATAGAAAAGACAAGAAAATGACAAGAAAACATTCTCCCACATCCATATCTACACAGAGATTACCATACCACTGATAGGAGAAAATATAAATGACCAGAGAACATTAATACTTCATACTATTTAGAGGTCATATGACCAGGGATATGCTTAAAAGACCACATGAAACTATTTCACGCTTCTAATATTGCAGAGCTACCATTGTTCTCTGGTGATATTATTGCCCTGCTTTCTGCTACTTTGTTTCAGTGCCATAGAACATAATTGTTTTCTGCTGAATTTTGTATCTAATTCCATTATTTCTACTTGGTAACTGTTAATCTATAATTGCTAAACTATTATTTGTTGCCATATGCTGAACTTTAGGTCTTTAATCTCGTCAGGTCCTCTCTTGAGCTTTGCTGCCATCTATTGAGGCACAAGACCTTACACACTTCTTTGACAGAGGCCAGCTAATTCTCTTTTAACATGCAGGACTCAAACACAATACAACCTAGTCAAAAATTCAGTCAAAGGTAGCAGAAGAAATTAAATTTCCCTCCCTCACAACATTCTGCCTGATTGACACAAAGAAAAAGCTAGAGGAAAGAAGAGAAGGCTAGATAGAATAGGCAATCCATATATTTATAGCCTTGTTTCTCATTCTGTTGGGGTAGACCAAAATGTTAGGGTACTAGGGTGTATGTAATGTCATCTTTGAAATAATTCATGTCCAAACCAACTTCAAAACAAGCAAAGGGCATTTACTGGCATCATGCACTCTGAGGGACATTTCCTTAAGGGAAAAGGGCCACCCAGCAGAGTAAAGTGAAGAGTAAAGTAAGACAGAGCAGGAGAAATGGGTAAAGCAGGAAAATTGCTGATATGTTTGTACAATCTGAGATAAAATGGGCATGGGAATAGTTCTTGTGATTAGATATATCTCACATAGAATATGGTTGGGAAAAGTAATATTTTTCCTAGTGAGCAGGATATTGGTACTGAAAAATAGTGGAAAAAAAAAAACTTGTCAGGTTAATGGGGCTGGAAAGTCCATCAATTCAAATATTTTCCAGTAATAAAATTGCTGTATTTTTTTGCCACATTCTAGTTAGCACAAACCTTACTATTCCTACAACTGAAAATCAGAATTATGGTAAGAGCTGATTCAAATGTTGCTGAGTAAGGTGAGAAAAGCCATGGAAATAATATACACAGTGATTCACAATAGCTTGTAGAAACATTTAAAGGCAGCATAACTGAGATCAACTACAATGAACATTCAGCTGTTGCTAAAGAACAGATAAATAATGAAGCATTTGCCCTTTCTTGGTAGAGAGATGAAGGGTTAAAAGTGTAGAATGCAACACCTATTTTCCGAAGCAATTATTTTGTCATTTGGTTTTACTTACACATCTTCATTTGATCCCAGGGAGCATTTACTGGGGATTGAGTGTGCATAACAGGAATTAATTGATGTAAAAATAAAAACAATTTAGAGGTTCATTTTTTTTAAAGAAGATACTTCTCATCAAATCTATATACTTTATTGACAGTGGAAGCATAGGATGATTCCTGGTTTAAAATAATACATTTGTTTTTAGAATTTAGATTTAGAATTATATGCTAAACTTGATCAATTATTGCTAAAATTTGCTAGTTAAATGTGGCCTAGTCATTACTTTAGTACCTCCTAAGACTGCAAATTAAAAGGAAGAAAGGAGTACTTGCCCTCTGCTAATACATTTTTAGCCTAAAAGATAGAGAATGAGGACAATCATTAATAGCAGTCTAGTGCTGCTTGTTAGAAGACAGAGGAGAAAGGACTTATTAAGTTCCTACTACATGCCAGACACTGGGCTAAAAGATTTTTAAAAATCCATTTCATCCTTACAACCACTCTGAGAAATAGGTGATATTATTATCTTCATTTTACAGTTAACTAAGACAGTCTGAGGTGAAGTGTTAGGATATATCTAAGACTGAATATCTTCCCCCAAATACTTTTTTAAAATATTACAATATGTTCAATACTTTTTGTTTCAAAGATCATTTTCCCTTAAAATATTCAATAAAAGACAAAATATTCATTTTTAGGAGATCATAAACCTGATTTCTTTTCAGGTAGGGGGTAAATTAGATGCTTTGTAGGCTCTCTTCCAGCTTTAAGAGTCAGTATTTCTGTTAATACTTCATTACCTGAGGGAGATGAACAAATGATGAAAATTTTCAAAAACAAAAGTGCAAGTAATGACATTAAAATTTTCTTCTTTAATTTTTCATGGTAGCCTGTTACACTATTTGGGGAAATTTTAAAAGTTATAAAATAAAATCCTATTTATTGATAATAGTATTAATATAATCATTATTAATCTACCACCAGTGCCTCATTTCCTAAAATATGGCTAAGATGTCTGACCATATAGAAGTTATATAGAATTAGAATGAATCAGAATTAAAATTATTTTAGGAAAAATATTTCACTAAAAATGAAATTGATAACATATTGTATTTTTAAACAATCATTTAGATAAACTCTGTTCATGAACAAGCAGTTTTAAAATTTAGACCAACAACAAAATAACAATAAGTAGCAAAGTGGATGGGCTATTTGCTAGGTATTCAGACCTAAATTCAAATGCCACTCCTAAAGCTTGTTACCCACAGGAGTCTCAGCAAATCATTTATTCTGTGTCCTTTGGGCCACCAACTAGGACTTTTGTATTGAAATAGGAGAGGGATTATAATCTGCACCTATGGAACATGTTCCCTATGTGGATAAAGACACAGATTTTTACATTTTCAAGTGACAAATAAAAACTGATAGATTTTATTGCCTTATTCCTTGGCATTTATTCAGGCATGAGATATTTTAAGAGAATTATTTTCTTTAGAAACAAGCTTCAACTGAATTTAGGCATCTTCAAGTATCTAAATACTTACTTCAACTTTTTAAAAATAGAAAATGCTCCTTAAATATTCTACTCTTCTTTCTATCTTCTAAAATAGAAGATAGCAAATATAATTTCATGCTGTTTGATATCAGCATCATCATAATTACCCATTTTATATTGTATATAAAATTGTAAACCTCAGAAAGAGAATTAGAGAACAAAATACAAGCCACTGTAACAGAGATTTTGGGGGAGCTTCCTGCTATAGTTTTGTTCTTTTTAGTTTGGCTCTATTCTGGAAAAGTTGAAGCTTCTGGATATATTGTCATTACTACTTTTATCTAAGCCATTACTATTAATTTTTTTTTCTTTTCATTCCACAAGTTGCAATATTCTAAAGATGGAACCCAAACCCATAGCCTACCCATAGACAACATAATATGAATGAAAGAATACTGCTAAGTCAACAAGCATTTATTTAGCCCAGAACCTTTACTAGATATTAAAAATAGCAAACAAAAAAAAAAACCCTCTGGAATCAGAGAGTTGGGTTCAGAACTCATCTATTATATTAATCGTGTAACTAGGTAGTACACTTAACTTATCTGGGCTTTCACTTTACTCCTCTGTGGAAAAAAAGAAGGGAGGTATAGATACTTGTTTACGGTTTTTCCTAGCCCCAACTCCAATCTTGCACTGTTGTTTTATTTTTCTTTTGGAAGTAAGTAGCTTTTTATTGATTATTGGTATCATATATACTATTTTGGCAAGTAAAAATCTCCAGTCAGATTCTGACATATCTTTCCAGAAATATTTAATGTGCTCATTGAATATAAACTATATTAAAGTATTAAAGTATCAGCTGTTCCTCGATCTTGTCCTGAACTTTTCTATCTCTTCCTTCTAAGACCCCTTTTAGATGTTCTATCTTCTAAAGTTCTTTGTCAAAAAGATCTGGTTTTCATTAAATGATCCTAGAACACAATTTTCTCTAGAGAACATAGATACACCTTTATGTATCTGTCTGAATTTCCATACTACATGAATTTATTGAGGGGAAGAACAGTGTCATTTTGCATTGTCCCAACCATCAAATATTTGATTGAATTAATTATGATAATAGCAGTAGCAACAACAACAATAGATTTTTATATGCACTTTATAGTTTTATACTCATCTCTCTTGAGCCTAACAATAATAAACAATAAAATCATTATTCCCCTTATATAATAAATTAGAAAGATGAGGTTCAAAAAGTTTACATTACTTTGTCCTGGTCATCAACGTAGTTAATGGGATTATGAATTTAGATCTGGTAACTCCATGTTTTACCAACAGGCAATCACAACTTCACAAAACTCTCATGAAAACTAGGTTTATTATAAGAGAAATGAACATACATGTGAAACAAAAGGATTCACAATCTATGAAGAAGTTTGAATTTTTATAACAGCAGGACAAAGGAAGAAGAAGATACCAGAAATTTCCCTCTGAAGGAGCATGAGAAGAGAAAAGGTACAATGAAGTTAGAAAAAGAACAAAACTCTTCCAGAAAGAGCAAGGCAAAGGCAAAAGCCCCCTTCTTTTCCCTTTGGAACTACTAGGCTTTGAAGATAAGGTGGTTTGCTTATCTTTATGAGTCTCTGCACACAAAACTTTCACATTTGACCATAGACAGATGAATTTTTAATACATGTTGCTTTATTAATCATGTTGGCAAAAGGAAAAAACCAGGGGAGAGATAAAAAAGTGAACACAGCATGTTTGATTTACATTCAGTCTCCTTATTTCTTTTTCTGCATGCATATGACATTTCTGTCCAAAGTCTGCTGAGATTGCTTTGGATCACTGAATCACTGGGAAGAACCAAGTCTTTCATAGTTGATTAGCACAGATTCTTTCTGACTTTGCTTGTTTCATTTAACATCAATTTGTGTAAATCTTTCCAGGTCTTCCTAAAATCAGCTTGTTCATCATTTTCATAGGAACTGCACAAGCAGTTTCTCAGATTAGCAAAGACTGACTGGCATCCATCTTGACTCCAAGGACACACAGAGAGTCCAATTTGGGATGCTTAACAACAAATTATGTCAGATGGGAGAGACTTCAACCAGGAACCCCTACATGCTCTGGGTCCAGTGTTTCTGAAAAATATGACAACTCAAAAAATGAGTTCAGGGGACCTCTTAACATTATAGAATTCTTTTCAATAGAATAAGGAACCTTCTGAAGATTCCCCACTGGGGTGACTATGGCATGTCTTTCCACTTTTGCACAGCATTACTACTCTGTCCTAGCAGGACACCTGTTGGGGTTGGCAGGAAGAATAGACATACAACCTCTCTTGTTCTCTAAAGAATAGCTTTCTTAACAGTCCTTATTTAATAAGAAGCTCCTAAGCCATAGCAGCAGACACTGTCAGCTATACTGAAGAATTGAGAAACTCTGTTGGAAAGGTTTTGCTTTCCTTTTAATCTTTTTGAATTGATCTGTGAAAATATGAAAAGTTAAAAAAAAAAGAAGGATCAAGCAGAACAAAAATTTTGAAGGAAAAAGTCACTTATTTGAGTAACACTGTTCCTTTCACTAATTAGTTGTTTCTTTGAGAAATTCAAATGACTGTCACGGGCAAAATATACTACCCAAAAGAATATATTTCTACTTAAGAACAAGTATTTTTCTATTAAAAGTTACTAGTATTTTTAATAAATTATTTTTACTTGATAAATTGGATGTAAATTTATTTAAATTCTGAAACATAAAATTATGAATATAAAGAAAAACCACAAGTATAACATTTAAACATTTTAAAATAGCAAACTTTTTTGCCTCAATTAGAAATAAATCAATAATCATGAGTATAAAGAGAGTATCAATCCACAAATCTGGCCAAGCAGATTTACCTGAGAGTTGAGAGAATTTTAAGAATTAATATAAAGGTTTGGGTAAATGATGATTTGTCATTGGACAATCAAATCCTATTTCAGGGTCTCTTTTTTGTTACTGTTCTAGGATTATTTACAGGACAATGATGTGTGTTACCTAATAGTATCTTTTGTATATATTATAATACAAAAATATATGTATGTGTATCTATTGATATTCTGAGCAAATAATTACCTTGAAGACTGACACAATACAAGGCAGTTACTTTTTGACTTGTGTAACTTCTCTCTCCTCTAGAATTTGGTACAATGCAAAGAGTTCTAGTTTTGGGGTCAGAAGAAGTAAGGTAAAATCATAGTTCAAATGTTTAGCATCTATATAATTTTGAATAAGCCAGTTAAAATAACTTAAGTCACAGTTTCCTCATTGTAAAATCAGAGTATTGACTTGGTGGTATCTAACATCCTTTCCAGCTTTACATCTATGATCCTGTGATTTGTTTTTAGATGGATATAATGCAATTGGAGCGCCAGTTCTGGAGTCAAAAGACATGGCTACAACACTTCCCTCTGATATTCAATGTGTTAGCTTGAAAAAATCATTTAACTTAGCTGGGGTTCAGGCTCCTCTTCTAAGTAATTAAGTTATTGGACTAGTTGGAATATAAGATCCTTATTCCAGTTGGAATAAGATCCTTACTCTCCTTTCTCTCTCCCTTTCCCTTCCTTCTTCCCTCCCTCCCCCCTTCTCTCATATATATAATTATATGAATATTCATTCCAAATTTTGAAAGAAAAAGGGGGTAACCTATATGGCTAAAGCCATTGGCCAGTACAAATAAGACCTGTAAAGGTATAAAGGAGCTTGTAGAAAATTTTCACATTTGACCATAGACAGATACATTTTAATACATGTTGCTTTATTAATCATGTAGGCAAAAGGGAAAAACCAGGGGAGAGATAAAAAAGTGAATATATCATGTGTAGATTGACATTAAGTCTGCTTAGTTCTTTTTCTAGATGTGTATGACATTTCTGTCCAAAGTCTACTGGGATGGCTTTGGATCACTGAATCATGGGAAGAACCAAGTCTTTCATAGCTGATTATCATAGATTCTTTCTATTAATGTGTATAACATATATCCTGGCTTTGCTTGTTTCATTTAACATGTATTTGTGTAAATCTTTCCAGGTCTTTCTAAAATCAGCTTGTTCATCATTTTTATTGGACAATAAAATTTCATTACCTTCATTTACTACAACTTATTCAGCTATTCCCCAATTGATGGGCATTTATTCATTTTTTTCAATTCTTTGCTGGCTCAAAAAGAGTTGCTACAAATATTTTTACACATGGGGTCCTTTTCTCTCCTTTATCATTTCCTTAGGATACAGACCCAGTAATGGCACTGCTAGGTCAATAGATAAAAATATTTAACAGAGTTTATCTTTATCATTATTGGATTCAATTATTTAATTAAAATTTTCAGTCTGTCCAAATTTCAGTATTCAATACTTAGTAAAGAAAAATGCTAAAGATGATGTTAAAAATACATTAATGGTCATTAACCATCATGATATGTAAAAGTTAACTAAGGAATTCTTCATATTTTCAACTAGGAAGATGTAAAATAACCCAGCATATGCTTATATGTATTTTCTTTCTTTTTTTTCTTTTTCTTTTTCTTTCTTTCTTTCTTTCTTTCTTTCTTTCTTTCTTTCTTTCTTTCTTTCTTTCTTTCTTTCTTTCTTTCTTTCTTTCTTTCTTTTCTTCTTCTTCTTCTTCTTCTTCTTCTTCTTCTTCTTCTTCTTCTTCTTCTTCTTCTTCTTCTTCTTCTTTCTTCTTCTTTTTTGTGAGGCATTTGGGGTTAAGTGACTTGCCCAGGGTCACCCAGCTAAGGAAGTGTGAAGTTTCTGAGATCACATTTGACCTCAGGTTCTCCTGACTTCAGGACTGGTTCTGTGCCCATTGCATAACCTAGCTGCCCTTAAATATTTTCTTACAAAAAAAAATAGAGCATTTGTATGTAAACATTTTCCTTTTGGGAAGGGAAAAAAGGAAGCCTTATTCTAGCCTTTGAGAGTACATGGTTTGCTTTTGCTTAAGGAAATTATTCAGAATACCATACAATTATATATTTACTATATGAATAGCCAACTGTGCTATTATTTAGCCAAGAATCCAATCATTTATAACTGAGTAATCACTTTTGTGGTACATGTTTTCAAACAAGAAACCAAAGCAAATGGATGAGGGTTTTTTTTTGATATTTTGTACCCCCAAAATGTTCATGTTGTATAATATAATATGCAAATGAACCATGTCAAAAATAGGGATGTTTGACTAAAAGTGAATAGGTTTAAATGGTCTATATTATATGAGATAATTTTAATTGTTAAATGTAATAATTGTTAAGGAAGTGATAATTTTAATTTTCTTTCAAGTCATATTTTTCAATAAAACATAAATTAAGCACCTACTCTATAATAGATGCTTTTCTAGATGCTGAAAATAAGAGAAAATTAAACTCCCCTCTTCCTTCTCTCCCCTTCTCTTTCTACCCAACAAGAACTTTACATTTTTGTCAATTTCCACAACAAACTCAATCTTTGTCACAATTTTCTGAATGCCTAAATTGGTCTGCTCTTATTTATACTTCTTGTAATCTTCTCCATGATGAGTGATAATTTCATTAATGTTCATGATTATTAATCATAATCATCATTAATTACTATAAATTGATCTAATATTTTAGCACTCTTTCTTTGCTAAGCAATGAATGCTGAGATATTTTTATTTCTGACTGAAAATGTTATTCAACTAATCCAATAACCAATAACTACAAGGGAAATAATATAAAAATATGGCACATAGGTTTCTCTTTTATACATTTTAGGTTTTCCTCATATTTTCATAGTGATAAACATCTCCCTATTCCTGTGTGCATTTTTCCCCTAATGGGTATAGGCATTCCTTCTTCCCTTTCTCTGCCAGATTGTATTATGGAAATTAAAAAAAAAATACTTCCTTTGTTTGGAGTGAAAGAGTTGAAAGGCATTGACTTGTGATTATCTATATATTTTTTTTCATTTTTATTAACTTCAAAAAAATCTATATTTATTTTCTCTTTATCAATTCCTCCCTCTTAAGGTCTGAAGGGTTGTAACAAATATTCATAATAAAATAGATATAAGCACAGATGAAAGGAACAGATTTAGAGAAGCCTGGGGAGGGACTTCAATGAATTCATGTAGAATGAAGTGAGAAAAACTGGGAGATAAATTTGTGCAAGATCAAATCTGTTTGTTTTTCAAACTCTCTATAATTAGGTCAGTTTTCTGGTCAGAAAAGATAATCATGAGTTAACTTAGAAAAGACAAAAAAACAATTGATTTATAAAGGATTTGAATGAAAAAAAAAAAAAAACATGTCCTTAGGCTATCTTTGATAACACTTCACTGAAAATTGTGTGGAAAAAAATGCTATATTTGCAAGCATTTACCACACTGCCTAACATGGTAACTTAATAAATGTTCTATTCCTTTCTTCCCTTTAAGGCTCTCTAAACCGTGATCAGGTCCTTGCATTCTAGTCTTATTTCTATTCCCCTACTTATCTTCCAGAGTAGGATACTCAGTTTTCATCCAGCTGATCCTGATCTTTCTTGTCTCTGGGTATTTGCACCCTCCCTTCATGCCTAGAACATAATCCGTCCTCAGTAGTTTCCTGAACTCTCCAGAATTTTGCAAAAGATGGAGGGAATGTGCTTTCTAGACTTATACATCTGCTATTAACTCATTTTAAAGAACAAAAATTTGACTATCATCTCAATACTTTAGAATTTGTTGTAAATTATTCCTATTGTTTAGCATGTGACGTTTTTGATGCACACACATATTTTAAAGATATTTTGCTGCTGTCTGACTGGAATTCAGACTTATTCTAGTAGGCTAAGCAATTTAGTAAGCAAAGTTTTAACCACCAGCCAGGTTGAAGAAGGAGGGGAAGAAATTTGGAAATTTTGGATACAACACCAAATTCCTAGGAAGGAATAATCCAGAGTTTAAAATATTCCCCATTAAGAGTTGCTAGGCAACATCTCAGCCTCTCCTGTATTTAGTATTTCAAATTTCCCTATCTCAGCAGCTGCTAATATCAACTTCACCTACCTCATAAAATAAGGAGCAAAGTACAGACCTTCAAACCAAATAAAAACATTTTCATGGAAGAATTTTAAAATCTTGATTTCTATATTTAGGGTAACCAAATAATGAAATAACACTAATTTTTTCATGACAATTGTAAGAATAAAGAAAATTATTTTTCTGAATAATATCTTGAAACTATCATTATCTTTCCTTTAAGTCTCCCTTACCCTCATTGTGAACTATTTATATTCCTAAATTGGTTTAATTTTTTCATCTCTCTTTTGCACCTTCATCTCTCTCTCTCTCTTGAAAGAGTATAAGTTCCTTGAGAGCAATAACTATTTTTCATTTTTGCTTTATTTATGATGTTATCCATTAGTTCAGTACCTTGTAACCAGAAAGCCTTTAATAAGTGATTGTAGACTTTAATTATGTTTTGTGTATTCGTTTCTTCGTATTCCCAAACCTCCTTAATATGGCACTTGGCATATTATAAACACTCAATAAATAGCATTTTAATTGTTTGATTGATCATTACTTCAAATATTTGTGGATAACAATTATATGTCTTATTCTTCAGTGTAGCTCCTTCCATGCTGTGGAAGCCTAATAAATGTTGTACTCTTCATCTTCTCTCTTCCAAGTGAGGTTGGACTAAAGAGCTTCATTTGCTTTTGCTTATACATTTTAAGAGTTCCCACACGTGTTTTATTTTTAAATTTTCTTTTAGCTATTCTTAACATGCTTGCTAGGCTTCAAAACACATGAGTAAAAAGAATTGGTGATGATAATGCAGAATAAACTTATCCCTCACCACATACTTTCTTTACTTCTGTCATGCATACTTTTCTTTGAATCATTAAGCACTCAGTGTCATCAGGAAAACCATTTCACGTATGTGATATCTATTACAGAGCTAATTGAGCTTCAAATTGGTTTTCTATCATTTGTTCACAATAATACTGCTTACCCTTGTGTGTAAGTGATTACTAATATTTCTGTTTAGAAGAAGAAAACTTACCTCCCAAATATAAAAAGAAATAGTTCAAGGCAAATGTCTCATTCAGTATAATTCAGAAAAAAATTTGGTTTATACATATAACTCACCTCCCAAATAGTCATTTTCCCTACAGAAGAGGGGGTTTTCAGGTGGATGGATAAGTAGAAATAATGTAAAAACCCTCTCTGTCACTCATAGGACCAAAAGGAAGGTCTTTTTTGGTTAAGAGAGAGAATACCCTAGTGGTATTTTTCACTGTGACATCCCCTGGGCAGACATTTTTCCTTTATCTTCAAGTTCTATAGAAAATGCTTAAGGCTTCCTTTAGACTATAGAAGAAAGGGAAGGTTCCTTATGAAACACTTTTTAAGAATTTTTAGCTAAAATTAGACTAGGTAAGCATTCCATTCAAACTCTTCATTTCCACCAAATGGGACTTTATTATTATAATATCCATAACGAAGCCAGGACATTGAAGAATGTTCATTTTCCCAGCTGCCTATAGCAACAGTTAAAAGAGAAGTATTGGGAAATATATAATTATCTATGCTCAATAATGTAGGCTGGAGTCAATTTTATTAAAATCTTAGGTCTATGGAACTACAGTCAGGTTCAGTTTGAATTCAAGTTCTCTCACTTGAACTCAGAGTATCACACACTGATAATTCTTGACCAAGTAATTCATTCTTTTCTATATATACATGTATACTCAGCACAATCTTTCCCAGGTTCAATGACATGTGCCTCTAAGGGAAAACATCATATGATGAATGAAAAAGGAATTCCTGTTATGATTTATAGAGATTCTTTGAAGGGTTCTCTAAGAATGGCTAACCTGATTGCAGAATGCATGTTCTAGGTCATGAGTCTGGTCAAATAATAGATCACCAGCTGAAGAGCTACATCTTTTGCTGTCCCTTTTGTCCTAAGTCAGAATTTGAGTTGAGGGAGTGAGTGAACATGATAGAAATTAAGGTTAAAGAATATCACTAGTTCTTCCTACTGAAATCATTGCATAATTAGCATATATATGTTTATGCTCTTCCTCCCTTTCAGTCATACACCTCCAAAGTTCTAAGTATGGCAAAAAATTTGTTCATCTCTTTCAAGACAGAATGTTTGACCAAGGAATATCTATAGCACATTGGCAGTTTGAGTTACTCTATTTCCTTCTTTTGTTGATAGATTTCCTCTGGATTTTCATTTGATTTGATTGTATACAGAGGATGGGAGGTAGAAAATTCAATAGGAACAATTAATAATACAAGGAAAAAATTAATTTAGCCTCTTAAAGAAGGGCAATATTTTTTTCAATAAAGAGGTACTACTATGATCTCTCTATTTATTGTTTATTGTAATAAATTACAAGTTTAGGCACGAGTTAAAAAACTTACTCTTTACCTTCATATTCTTATATGATCCTTATTGCTGTTTTTTTTTATTCTATTGCTTATGAACTTGATAGCAACTTTTATACTATAAAGAACAAATCCTTCCTAAGAAATGTAATCTAATTTGAATATCCATGGAGTTTTTACTGCATCATATTGACATCATTCTTTGGTGGACAAGAAGATGAAAAATCTGAAAAGTTTACAGCAAGGAAAAAAAAATCTTGCATCTTGTAGAATTCTGGTATGTTGGATTTGAGGTTAATCCTATGATTTTTGACTTTTCCATCTATTCTCAGATATTGCTACAATCACATTCTGTTCCTTCCACTAGTCTTCTTTTATAAAACTATCACAAAACCTTTTTTTTAATGTTATGGATAAACAACTCTTAAAATTTAAGTGCCAATTATATAATTTGTAGATTATCATAGGACTTTTAGCCTTGATTAACCATCAAGCCTACCACAAAATTTTGTCATTCCTTTAATGATTTCCATTAGAAAGTAAATAGGATGAGTAGAAAATATTTGTGACATCAGTAATTTCTAAAATATAAACTAAAAGAATAGATATAGCTTGTTTCTTTGGAGTAATTTCTACCTCTCTTGATGTTAAAGTGAATTCATTGAGCCTGATGATATAAAAATTGTTATAAAAATCCTGGAAGATCTTTTCTCTTTTCCTTATGTTTGATTGCACTGTTTCTATTTGTATCTATAAATGTCCTGGATTGTTATAAACTAAATTGGATTTCTCCCTTAAAGTGATGGTTTTGCCTCTATTTCTGTCTAGTTTGTACAGAAATTTCCTTCTTCTATTTAATGAAAAGACAAGATTATACTTACCTTTATTGGGTAAATTATTATGGTTATAACACCAGCTCTTTTGCTCTATGAAATAAATCGTTCCATGTAGAAGCTGCTTATTCAATATTTATTATAGCTCAAAATATTTAAATTGTATTTTTTTCTTATTTTATATAGAGGGCATAACAGGAAAAAAAAACTATAGAGCAGTATAGTAGTCTTTGTAAGTAAGACCTAGGAACATATGTGAACAACTACCTAGTTTTTGATAAACTATTTTCACCAGTCCCCAGTCTCGGTCTTAACTAAACATCCAAATTTCCTTCTACTTTAATATTTCACTGGAGAGTATGGAAGACCATTAATAGTCTGGGTTGTGATGAGTAAGAGATATAGTGGGTGTGTGTGGAGCCAATGCCTAATAGAAGAAGGAATGTATTAATAATTATAGATATTAAAAAATTAAATGAGTTTCTGTAATGCTTGATGAGGTTCTCAAAGCTATGTCTTTGAGGAAACAATGGATCGTCATTCTTCATTGTTACTTTTTTCTTTGTCACTCTTAGTTATTGTATAAATAAGGAACATCAATAGGTTGCTGAATGACAAGATGAGCTGGAAACAAATCTATCTCATTTTAGCCTGATTCTTTAACTAGGCAAATATAACATTCAATCAATCAAAATACTTTAAACTAAGTTGGAAAAATCTTTGAAAGCCATTCAATGAAGTGAAAGGATGCCAGACTAAATAAGTCTGCTCTAATTGGCCTTGGGATTTTATTATTCCCTCTGGCTCTGATATAACAGCATACAGTTAATTAGAATGGAATGCTTTTTTTATCAGTCAGTCAAGAAGAATTTATTAAGAGCTTACAATGAACCAAGCACTGTGCTGTGTTTTTCCAGAAATTGGAGCAAGTAAGCCTTTCAAGCACCTCATTGAAGAAGCACTATCTTGGAGGAGGACTGAGGAAGGAGAATTTTACTTTGCCCAAATCTTCTCCTACCCTCTGCTTTTGAATGGAGAAGGACTTTCCCTTTTGAAGGGGAATTTTGAAGTACAAAATTACTTCCTATTGGTGCCCTAAATGGTATTACTGGATTACCTGTAGCAATGTCTACATTATTTTTGATAAAAGGACAAAGTTGACCTGTGGGTTACAAGCTTCACAAGGAACTCAACAAAAAGATTTTACTTTGCTTAAGGAATTTCCCACAATTGGGGAAAATGATACCCAGAAACCAAGAAGTGTAAGTTCATTGCCACATAGGCACTTAAAAAAATTATTATAGCTTTTTATTTACAAGATGCATGCATGGATAATTTTTCAGACTTGACAACTGCAAAATCTTTTGTTCCATTTTTTTCCCTCCTTCCCCTCACCCCCTCTCCCAGATGGCAGGTTGACCAATGCATGTTAAATATATTAAAGTATGTTAAATACAATATATGTATAAATATGTATAAATACAGTTATTTTGCTGTACAAAAAGAATCGGACTTTGAAATAGTGTACAATTAACCTATGAAGGAAATAAAAAATATAGGCGGACAAAAATAGAGGGATTGGGAATTCTATGTGGTGGTTCACATTCATTTCCCAGAGTTCTTTTGCTGGGTATAGCTGGTTCAATTCATTATTGCTCTATTGGAGTTGATTTGGTTCATCTCATTGCTGAAGAGGACCACGTCACATAGGCTTTTTAAATTTGAATCCACTTAACTTTACACACTATATTAACTTGTGGAAGAGTATGTTACAGACGTCTGGAGAAATGTTTTGTACTAAGTGGTCTTATCTATTTGATTTACTTTTTGACTAAAGTGTAACTGCAATTACAATGTCATATCCTTTCAGTTAAAACAATATACCATGAAGTAGGAAAACTTTTTATTAAAAGTAATATTCAGGTAATAACAAAACACTTTTATATTGCTTGCCAAATATAAAAATGGTGATTTCCTATTTTGAATTTCAAAAATAAATTTTCATCTAAACATAATTTCCAGTTTGGAATGGAATAATGAGGGAAGTATTTATAAAGGAAGTTAAATGAAAGCATGGCCTTCATGAGCTACAGTTAGATGAGATGTGGGGAAGAATATTTTAGATCCAAGTATCAAGGAACAAAAGAAGACAATAAATTCTGAGAATGGTGAATAGAACACTTTTGCTGATCAACATACAAAGGAAGACGTATAGTATGAGATTAATTTTGAAAAGCAATTCAGAGGCAGATTGTGAATATCTTGAATAACAGGCTAGGAAAGTTTTTTAGCTTTTTCAATAGCCAAAAGTGAGTCATTAAATGATTTATCAAAGCAAGGAGGCATAGGAGTTGGGGAGTAGGAAGCATAAGGGACTTCTAAAATTATTCAGATAAGAAGCAATGAAATCAATTAGAATGGTGCCAGGGGAATAGAAAGGAGATAATGGAGAAGAAAGATTTTGAAGGAAATAAAACAGAGAAGCCTGTGTGATAAATTGAAGTAGGGTAAAAATGATTGAATATTTTAGTCATGTGACTAAACTTTGTGTGCTATATTACTCAGGGTGAATGTCAGAAAGAGATTCCATGAAAGAAATCAATTAAAATGGCATAATGATTAATAAAGAAAACCACCTAGTAATTATAATAAAAAGGTTATGGCACTATGATGTAGAAGAAATAACATCTGTCTGTAAGACCTCTAGATTCTAATGTCCTCTCTATTATCAATTAATCTCAATAACTTCAGCATATTCTTTAGTTTATTTGGACATGAATGCCTTCATCTATTAAGTAAAAAGGTTAATCATTATAGATTCTTTTATAGACTATTATGTCTCTTTTTATTTCTATTATTATAGAAATAAAATTTATATTTTAATAAATAAAATAATATTTTAAATAGCTTAAAAAAGATGGCTGGTCCTATCATTTCAGCTATACAGTAATATTCAATCATTGTGAATAAGAACATCTTAAAACAGCTATGAAAGGTTCCTGTACTCAGCTGAAAATAATCAGAATATTCACAGATTCTCATTTCTACTGACACTTTAATCATAAAGTTGACTTTTTAATGTTTATAGGCTTTGCCAAGAAGTCAAAAGAAACACTTTAAATAATCCATATCTTGCATTCCACACAAACTAAGTTTAGTCAGTGTGTCACATGCTAATAATTCCAATAAAGAAGAATATTATTCTGTAATTAATTTGTCTCTGTAATTAATAAATATTTTATTTTCAAAATGGAGATATAAACACAAGAATAACATGATTTAATGGGTGTTCTCTACTATGGATATTCATTGAGTTAGAGTATAATAATGAAACTGTCTAATGTTCATAGATAGGGGGGGTAAATTGTGATTCAGCCATTAATTCTACAATGTCATGTAGCGAAAAGCAAATCATTGAGCTAGAATCTTAATTTTGGATCTCAATTCTGGTGTGTTACTTATCATTTATGTGATGATGGAGATGTAATAAGCTCTCTGGCCTTGGATTTCCTAATATTTAAAGTGAAGTACCTGCCCTACATGACCTCTAAGGTCCCTGCCAAATCTAAATTGATGTTTCTTTGAAATTTGTATGTAGTAGATACATACTGTAATAAATTATGGTGGGGGATAGGAAGGAGGAGAGGATCACAATACATAAGTATAAGGCACATTTTCAAGAAGCATATCATCTTGTTTGGAAGACAACATGGAAAGTGTTAACTAATAGTACAAAAAGAAGTATGTGAAGATGTAACTACTTGAGGGATAGAAACATGTTAGAAGAATTCAATGAAAGAAAAGACTACTGTAGACTGGTGTGATCAGGAAAATTTCATTGATGAGGTGATACTTGAAACAGAGCATATGCTTTTGAAATCAGGAGTATTGAATGATTTTTGCCCTTTAGGAATAAGGTCTATTGGACTTTTTGTGTGTCCCTAGTACCTAATATAGTTCCTGATGCTACATGGATACTTAATAATAGTTTTTTGAAATTATTGAATTGAACTGAAAAGTGGACTTTGATTAGCTAGGCCAATCAGAAAGAGCAGGGCTATCAAAACAATCTATGATTGAGGTCCCTAAAGTTTGATTTTATTATTTATATACATTACAAATCCATAACCAAAAAATTATTTTAACAATGTACTCTTCTAGATAAAGGTACTTAGTCAGATGAAAGTCATCAATCAATGAACAAATATTTATTAAGTGCTGACAGCAATACAGAGATTTTGTTTTAGGGAACAAAAAAGCTTAAATAAGACATGATCCTTGCTTTCAAGGAATTTAGAGGCTAGAAGTAATTAAAAATAATTTGTATTTGTTTTCCCTAAATTTTAATATCAAAACCATATGCTAAGTGGAGCTATTTTTCTGAGAATTATTCTTCTGATAAAGAAACTAAGTATAAAAGTTTAAAACAATACAATAGCTTTCAGATGAAAAGTGAACAGAAGAGAACCATTAAGAAAGTGGATAATGGTTCCTTTCTATTTTGAATAGTAGCTTGATTCTTGATTTATGGAAGCAAGCTGAAAAACTAACATAAAAATATTTGGTATCAGCAATAACATTTGAAAGGCATCAGATTTATTCAAGATTTATAATTTCTTACCTTTTAGTCAATATTTAAATTGACATATTTACTGGTTTGGGAGTACTTTTTTGGCCCTGTGCAGAATATTAAAAATGAGAGGTATGACAAATGGGAAAGGTTACTGAAACTGACTCTTTTAGAACAGATTTTGGATAGTAATACCTGAACCACACATGTTGAAATCCAAAATAAACTTCCAGGCCATAACTGTGATATTTTTTGTAATTCCGTATTTAGCATTGTGCTCTATCAGGAAATATTCTGATTGACTATATTCTAGCTAGCAAAGGCTGTTGCTTTCATTTATTTACACAATAAAGACTACTGATGGGATTAAGTAATGTATGTTGCACAAATTTAGTGTTAATCAAATTTTACTTGACAGAAAGCAGAGACTGCTTTCAATTAGTTTTTAATACTACTATTTAACTTATTTTCTTTTTTGTCATAAGCAATTCATCTATTTAAATACTGGTAATTTTTTGTTTTGTTTTATTTTGTTGTTGTTGTTGTTTGTTTTTTGTAATTTTTTTTTTTTAAGAAAGAGATTAAACTATTCTACTCACCATTCCCAGAGTTTACAGACTGTCTTCTTTTGTTCCATGATGCATATGCATAAAATGTCCTTACCCACACTGCATTTAGCTGGAGCCTTTGAAGGTCATGGTTACATGTCATCTCCTTCACAAACACTTCTCTCATATGCATCCTAACCTCAGGTTCAGCTAGAAGTGATTCCTCTCTTTTTAAGAACTCTGATAATGGAATTTTTCCACATGTATTTTGTTAATTTTTGTCTGTGTATTATTTAATTAGATTGTTTTAGATGTAAAAATAGAAGGCCCTTAAAGAAGACATTACAATCCTTCATCTTAAATATAGGGAAGTTAAAGGAAATGGCATTTCCACAGGAGACTGTTAGTTTATTAGCTTCTTGAAAGCAAGTACCAACTATTTGTATACTTAAGTGGAATTGTTTATATTCCTTAAATAGCATAGAATAGGTTCTCAATAACTATGTGTTGAATAAGATTATCCTGTTCAAATTGGGAAGATAACAGAAGGGATAATGGATGAAAGTTACAAATATAAATCTTTGACTGCTAAAAAGCAAAAATTATGAAAAAAAATAAAGTTGTCAGCCTGAGTCCCTTTTAAAATCCTGAATTGTCCAGCATATAAGGTAGATAATCATATCTCAAGTATGTTCTGGACAGAACTGAGAAACCAGGAGTCAGTTAACATTTAAGTTCCCTTCCTGCTCTAAAATTCTGATTCTTTTTAGCTTGAAAATTCTAGTCATCTTTTCTGTAAATTAGATTCTTGATATTTAAAGTAGAAATAATGACATCTTTTCTTAAATATCATTAGAGATAGCATCAGTAGCAGCAACTTCATTGTTATCATTATCAATATGTCAAGGAGGACTTAGATATAATGTGAGCAAAACAACAAAATTTAAGTCAAAGTTAAGAATGAGAATAAGATTTTATAACAAGAACAATATTTGGGGATGAGTGTCATGCAAGCAAAATAGTCTAATGTACTCAAATTTTAGAGTAATTAAGTATAAGAACATATTTTTAACTTTTAAAAACCATAATTATTTCTTTATTTTATTTATAGAATTAATATCAAAATATAAAAAAAGTTTCTATGAGTTGATGGGAAAAAAATCTTAATTTTTAGTTTACTTTGATTTTTTTGGATAGCTAAAAAAAATAAGATTATAAAAAGACAAAAAATAATTCTTTGGATGCCAGCTTTCCTTCAAATCTGAAACAACCATTTCTTTGACATATGTGTTAATAGAATAGTTTTGTTATGATTAGGTAATATTTCATAAATATTTTGTCTAAATGCTCTATTGTATAACTGATCTAGACCCCTGTGATAGGCATAATTATAAAAATAGTATATTAATTTAATGCCAATTAATTGTTCCTGTACCTGCCTTATCTATCTATATCTTCTCTTTAGCTTGAACAAATTATTTAAATGCAATATTTTTTAAATGGAGTTTTTAGCATATACTAAATCCTCACCAAGCAATGAGTGGTGGGAAATATAAAAAAAAATTTCTTTTCCTAGAAAAGTATTTTCCTTAAGGAGTTTTAATTATTTAGTTTAAATATATTACTGAATGCTTCCTTTTCTCCTTCTTAAAATGCAAAGAATTGCAGCAATATAGAGCAATCGAAGAATCACTTTTGAAAGTCTAAAAATTGAAGAAGCAACAAAACACATTTGTATAATGCAAATGGTTCCACAGAATAACCTTCTGCCTGGGGACATACTTGACTTTTGCAACAATTAAATCACAAAACATCAAGTCTTATATTGTATATTCAGAAATCAAAGCAAAAAGAAAAAAAAAACATTTAGGACCATTCTTTTTTGTTGTCTGAGAAAGCTTTATATCACATGTGAGAATCCTCGCATTGAATATTGTAAGCTGGTTGGAGAGCTGTAGAAACTCTTTGGGATAATTAGAGTATAATTAATAAATGATTTCACAAGATTGTGGTTACTATGATTAGAGAAAGATTAGCCCTGCAGCTCTTTGGGGTAAACTTTCTTGAATTGTCTCTATCTTGATGGGCTCCTGTCTGATCTGAAGTGTGGGAACATTCAGCTGTTTTCCCTAGAAACTCGTGTTATATCTATTCATCTGGGGGTGATTTTCAAAAATAAGATTATATCTGTTCATCTGGTGGTAATTAGGCTTTTTTTCCAAAAAACGAATCTTCAAATAAATTTGTTTTTAAATTCTTAATGACAATCGATTAGTTCACAAGAATGAATTTACCTTTTCTTCACTAATTGAAGACACGTGTTAGTTACCCAAAGTTTTTACTTCCTACTATCAGTATACTGTGGAAGCATAATTATTAAACAAGTTTCCAGGTAAAACTAGAATTAAATGAATGGATTTTACTTACCCTCAAGAATATTTAATCAAGGCCATATTGCAGCTTTAGAATTATTTGTTCTGATTTTAAATTTATTCTTGTATTTATTTAGTCAATTAACAAGTATTTATCAAAGTTTATTTTGCACCGTGAGTTGTTCATATGTGTATGCATTAACTCATTCAACAAAGTTTTATTAACAGCTTCTTGTGTATATAGTGCTGTTATAGGTCCCGTAGTGTGTTCTGAAACTTAGATGATATGGAACCCTTGCCCTCACCAAGTTTAAAATTCAATGGCAGTTAGGACCTATATGGCAGAAGAGGAGAAAGAAATATTCAAAGTCCTCATCTAGAACTTTTTAACAGAAATCTAGAAAATGCATTAGACTGAGTCTTCAATGAGAAAACCAAAGGTAGAAAAATCACAGCAAGTCATTATTTTCTAGTCCAGAACATATTAAGATATTGAAAAAGAGGGCTGAGGAAACTGAAGAAAGATTTTTAGATAGAATCAGAGGGAGACGTTAGTGATGAAGGTAAAAAAACATAGAGACATAATTTTAAAGTCTGTAGAAAGTCAGGAACAGGGCTGTTGGGAGAATAAAGGCAGGTCAGTCTCAATCTCTTAAAAAAAAAATTCTTGGAGGAAATCACCAATGGAAAGAAGGGCAAGGCAAGAGAAGAAAAATTAACTCAATCAAGTAACTAAGTAACTAATTAAAATTATAATCCCCTACCTTAAATTTCATCTTAACCAAATTTAATTTTAGGCCATTGATTCTGTCCTAAAATTTCAGGATACGTACATGCTAACTCATCTCCTATAAAAATGTTTTCATACTTTTTCCTGTACCTTTGTCTCACGTAACTTCCCTACCAGTGCTAAAGAAGCTGCTTTCCCAAATTTCAAAGAAGGAAAGAGATAGTTATTGCTACCCCACAGAAACTTTGTCCCTCATGTCTTAATTAAGGAATGATAAAAGGGAAAGAGATGGCATTTAGGGGTGAGGAAAGTACAGTTTAAGTAATAGGGATGCAAGGGCAGCCAAAAGAGAAAAGATTGCATATCTATTCAGAAGAAGAGAGGAAGTCTTAGTTGAACTCTGTTTTTAAAGAAGTGCTGTCTGAGAAAACTTCTATCCTGTTTCATAACTCTCTATGTTCAACTTTACTGATTATTTGTATTGGGTGCCTCTTGTATACTACACTAGAAATTTGAGAATTTCAGTGGAATTTAGTAGACATAACTTTCAGAGATTATTCTTAAGGAAATCCATTTTGGCAGCTGTGTGGAAGATGATTAGGAATGGAAAGTCACAGAAAGAGAGTTTCAAGGAAGATGAAGTTAACAATGTTGAAGAAGCCAAATCAAAGAGACTAAGCATGAAAAATGGCTATTTTCATTCTTGAAGGTTCAACTTAGACTGCAGGAGATTTTATATTTGCACTGCTTTTCTTTTTATTGTTGTTTTTAAGTTCTGCTTTCCAGACTCCTTGTGCCAATGTCATTGAAAGCTTTTATTAAATAAAGGTTGCTTTTGAAATTTCTGTTGAAGACAGAGAAATAGATTGATTAAAGTTATGTGTTATGTTTGTAGACTTCATAATAGCATAACAGACCACAAATATTTATAGAAGCTGTTTAAATCTCCTTTCCTCCTCAGCCATCTTTTAAACAGAAATTCTTAATATTGTGTGTGTGTGTGTGTGTGTGTGTGTGTGTTATAAATTCTTCTGGCAGTCAAGTGATTGATCCCTTCTCAAAATAATGTTATGAAATGAGTAAAATTAAATACATAAGATTATAAAGAAGCCGATTGTTGCATTGTTAAAATATGTTATAAAAACACCAACAACTTTGTATACCCCAGGTTAAGAACTCCTGTAAATGAATCTGTTTAAAAGTCAATGATTATTCAGGACTACTTCAACCTAAGGGTTTAATTAGTAGGAATCACTACATAACATAAGGAATAGACTAAGGGCTTAATTAGTCTATTCTTTATGTTATGTAGTGATTTTTATTTGCATTATTGCTATAGTTCAGTCAAAGTTTCTTTAGGGACCCAAAACATGTAATGCACAAACCTTTCTCATAATTACATGTAGATGCTTCCTGGTAAGGAAGATGACCTATTCAGATGGGTCATATTTCACTAGGAAACTGCATAGCAGAAGGTTAGGAAGAACATAAAAAAGTAAGAATGTAGTTTTAAGATAAGGGATGAATGGCATTAAAGTGACAAAAACCATTAAATTATAATTCAAAATGATACCTATAAAAAATGAAACAGTTTTTTTTCTGAAAACAAGGGGGGCAGAAAAAAAGGGGGACAGAAGTAGGGCACAGGATTTTAGGGTTTTAAAAGTTGAGCAAAGAGACCCAAAAAGGAGTGAAGATACATGATAAATAGGGAAAGTGCCTTTTTCTTTTTAGCAGATTTACAGTAGCTAAGGTAATTTTCAGGTTTTAGAAGAATTGCAGGAATAAGGAAGCTAGCTGCATGGCTTCCCAAGATTAGCTCAATCAGCCACCTTATCAGAGAAGTATGGGGCCACTGGACAAAAGTTATTACGACTATGTCTGTCAGTTCCTTAGCCCAATTTTGTTTCTATTTTTGATGATTTAAAACTAACTTTTAAAACTGAAGGAAAATACAGAGATCATCCAGGTCTACCCCCTCAACATACATAGAAATGTTAGTACATAAAAACAAAAGTCTCAAATTCACAGAGCTAGGAAATGATTTTTTCACAACCAGAATCGTAGAGCTAGAGTGAAAAGAAATCTCAGAGTGCATATAATCCAAGTCCCTCTACCAGGTGAGAAAACTGAGCCTACCAAGGTTAAGCAACATTCCCAAATTCATACATTTAGTATTAAAGGCTGAATTTAAACCTAGATTCTCTGACTTGATCCAGTGAATGCTTTATTTCTTAAGCACACTGTTCTATAGCTGAATTCTACTAGACTACCAGACAAAAAGTCTTTCAATTGCAGACAGCTTTCCCTTCCAGGTAGACTTCAGGGGAATTCAGGGCCTCTTCTGCCCTCCAAAATCTCAATATCTGTTTCTTGCTACCTTAAATTCTTTCAAGAAAGGGAGAATTTTTTCAATAATTAAAGGAAGTTGGCTTTGAAATTGAAGTAATGCTTTGGCTTGTATCCCTCAGAAATCAATTAGCAGGATTAAAATACCTATTATTACAGTCCTATTAATCCTTGTCTGACTGCAAGAAAGAGTGAAGAGAGCAGGAGGAGAAAACCAGGGAAAGACAAAATACATTTCTCTGACTTTAGGACTTTGCTTCTGGTAAATACCTTTTACAGTCAATAAGACTAGGCCATATAGAAGCTAAGCACTCTATGGTATTTTTACTGTGAAGCTGCAAACCCAGGTGGCTCTGTTCATATGGTTTACGAAAGGTGTGTTTTATTTGTTTTTCTTAACAAGGTATGCCTACTTCCTGTAATGGCTTTTTATATCCAGGGAAAAGATGACTTTCCTAGAGTTTTTTGCCTACTGAATTTAATTCATTGGGTAGGGTATCTTACAGATTTTGGAATGTGGAGAAGTGCATGGATTTTAATAAAACTTCTGAGTTTTTGAAACTTGAATTTTATAGATAACCTTTTTATTGTTCATATTTGTAGACTTTCTCCTAAAGTCCTTTCTTTATCCCCTAGAGCTGTCCTTTATGACCTGTTTGTGTATCTTACTATATATGTACATTTATGTATATGTATATATATATATATATGTATGATTAAAAAAAAATGAAAGCTTCCCCTCTGCAAGGATTAGAATCATGTGGGACAAGGGAGAGTTAAGGAGTTCTTCTCATAAATTTTCATTGGAACCAAAAACTTATTCTTTAAAATTTTTCAATATTTATTTTCAGTTGTTTGGTGGTTATTGTTCTTTCCATTTATATCGCTCTAAACATTATGAGTATTGTTTCCATGACTCTACTTAATTCATTTTATTTAAATTCATGTTTTTTTCCTTGTTTCCATTTTCTGTATTTATTATGTTCATATTTTTAAATGCACACATAGATCCCATTACATTCATATACCATAGTTTGCTTAGCCATTTCCCAATTTATGGGTGTCTACTTATTTAAAGTTTTTTCTAAGTACAATAGTACTATAGAAGCTTTTTTTTTTTTTTGGTCAGTGACCTCCAGAGAACATATTCTTGCTTAATAATGAAATTTTGAAATCAAAATGAATAAGTATTTTACTCATAGCTCCACTAACTATATATTAGTTTGTATTTTAACTATCCCTCTAACTTTGACAATCCTCTTTTTGTTTTCCTTTCCAAATTTACTAGGTGGAAGGTGAAATTTCATGTGTGTTTTGCTTTGCATTTTTATTATTACTTGTATTTAATATTCTATTTGTTAATGGTTTGTAATTCTTTTGAGAACTGATTAAAACCCCTGATATTTTGTTTACTTTAAAAAAAACAAACAGCCTTTCAACTCTAATTTAAAAGAATGAAAAAAAAATGAATTGTAACATCTTTTTTCTTTTTTCATTTCTTTTTGGTTTGATTTTAGAATTTAAATGATTATTTTATATATGCTCATTGTGGCATAGTTAGTATGAAATCTTGATTACTCTTCTTCCATATTAGAGAGCTTCTTGGTCTCAGTTCACATTTTCTCATGGGCTATCTGCATTAATCTTTTTTAGAATACTGTTTTAACTACAATTTTGCTGTCATACCATTGAGACCAAGTTATAGTGGGGTTTTACAGTGTTTCCAATTTCATTTAACAATAAGCCTGCTCTTTGGATGTTTGTTGTTGTTTCCTTTTCCTTTATTCTCAGAAAACACCAAGATGGCAGAGAGGTTAGGCTATGACATAATTGAATTGAATTTAAGTATAGGAAGGATGTGCAAAGTCAGCAGAATCACTCTTCTCCAGAGTTGTTTAGGTCCAGGCAAGATGGTCCTGGATGCCATGAAGGACCTTGGCCTTTTAAAGCTAAGATCTTTAACAAATCTCAGTTTGATTGAGGTGAAATTGATACTGTTAATAAGACTAGGTTAGAATTGAGACAAAAATTAGTAAAAAAAAAAAATCCAATCTGGGAAGGAAAAACCAGGTTTATAGCTAAACTAGAAACAATATCTATTTACACTTACTCTGAGCTAATCAGGGCCCAAATAAATAATAATCAAATGAGCTGGGATTTATTGTTGTCAAATTAATTAGAACTAGAGTCATTTGGAATTAAGGCATAGTCCTTAAGAAAGAAATTTACCTGGTAAAAGTCAGGATATCTCTGGAGGTTTCAGTGATCAAAAATAAATAAATAAATAAAATTATCTTCCTTTGGGTGCAGCAATCACAGCTAAGGATATTATATTCAACGAGGGAAGGAAAGAAAGAAGGAAGGAAGGAAGGAAGGAAGGAAACTGACAAGGAAAGGAAAACAATGCTGCCTAATGAAATATCCTTAATTTTTAAAAAAAAGGAATTAAAAATGAAGGGAAAGTATTTTAAAGTATTTCAGTTATTTGAAGTTCAATTTATTTTGATGCTATTGTTTTTAATGTTTAACTGACCAAACAAGCCTTATCTGTCTTTACTTTTTCTATATATAAATGGAATACCTTCTTTTCTTTTCTTTTTTCCTCTTAATTTCATGAAAGTAACATCATCTTTCCAGGCAATAGATGAGTGAACAAATATAAAAAAAAAATCCTTATTCCTTATTAATTATAGATTCTTACTGTCTTCTAAAGATAGGGAAATATATTGTCACTCTTTTAAAAATAAGTAAATTTTATTTGGATTTTAATTTAGTTCAAATTTGTTTCCATTTTGTGACTATATATAATTTTCTATATTTTTTGAATTTTCAGATTCATAATCATAGGTTCCCACCTTTCCTTCATATGTCCTTCTTATAACTATCCAGAAATGTGTCTTCTATATGTTCATCATCTCTACCACTCACCACAATAATATTACAATTTCCTTCTGAGCTACTAAAGCCTGAATCACAAAGTAGATAAACAGAAGAGGAATGATGAGAAAGTAGAAAAGAATTGGGGAAGGGCCATCATTATATTATCATTATTTTCATAAACCCACTGGAGTAAAAGAGTAAATATTTTAGGGAATATGACAGCACTGTAACAGAATAGTAAAGATGTCAGCTATGAATATTTCCCTTTGCAGTATGTTTACTTTGGAAGAATTTGTAGCCTATATCTGATGCACAGAAAATATCTTTGAGACTTGGAGTGATGAATCTGTATCAAAAAATGAGTAACATGCAACTTCCTTGGAAGGACCAAGTGTATAAATTGATGCAAAAATTTTTTAAAGTGTTATTTTACAATTTTACTATCTTATTATAATTTCTCCCACGTGTAACAATGTACCTTAAGTAGAAATAATTAAAAGTAGATATTATAATTTTGCTTTGAAATAAAAGTTTTCATATCTTAGATGCATTTTGCATTGAGTTTTGGATTTAAAAAAAAATGTACTGAATCAGTTAATGCCGCTTGGTCCTTCAAAGTAGTCTTAAATTCCAGGCTTCTTGATAACAAAATGATTTGAACCACTCCCTTTTCTTTAACCTATCTCACTGTCAGTGCATAGAAGAACAAGAAAATATTAACTTAAACTATAGAGAAGTAATTTAAGATGTAGGTGGTAGCATGGTTGTACTCTAGTTAGAGCACCAGACCTGGAGTCATGAAGACTTGAAATGAATATGCCCTCAGATACTTATTAGCTGAGTGAGCCTGGGAAAATCATTTAACCGTATTTGCCTCAGTTTCCTCATTTGTAAGGTGAGCTAGAGAAGGAAATGGTAAACTTTTCCAGTACCTTTGCCAAGAAAACCCAAATGTGATCATAAAGAGTTCAATACAACTGAAAAGACAGAACATGCACACACACATACACACACACACACACACACACACACACAGAGAGAGAGAGAGAGAGAGAGAGAGAGAGAGAGAGAGAGAGAGAGAGAGAGAGAGGTAACTAATTTTATTATACTGCATTTCTAGGATGAGAAATTTATAATACTTTGAGTGTGGGAAATAATGCTTTCACAATATGTTTGTTTCTAAGCATCATGTGGGATAAAATTAACTCAATCATTAAAACATTGAAGTATCATGTCTATTTTATTGCTTTTTTGAGCATGGGATAGAGAAAACAGTTATCTTTATGTCAGAGGGAAAGCAAAACAAATATTTTCCCCTGAGACGAAGAAAGTACTTTAACATTATGGAATTGTCTTTCTTCATTGGATTCTTGATTCTTTTTTTTTTTTTTTTGAACATTTCACGAAGGGAGGCATTCTACTGACACAGTAATCTATGTTGTTACTACTTTGCTGAGCCAAGGAGTTTTAATAAGAAAATAAAGTCAATTCTAAATCAGAGATTGCCAGTATTTATCAGTTAATAATACCTTTAGTGTCTCAATTGTAATGGTTCCATTTATAAAGTAATTCCCAAAATTAATATTTATTTATGCTCTAAAAACTTAGTAGTGGTTTGGAAAAAACTCATATAAATTGAAAGGAATTTTTAAAAATGTTATTCTTAAATAACCACAATTGTAAATAAAAAGAACATGTGTGTCTATTGAACAATGAAAAACTTCCCAGGTCCTGAATATATTTATAAATTGTTCAGGTTTGAATTTTGCACAGTTCTTGCTCTTTATCACAGCAACTAACCAAGAGGGAAAAAAAAAATAAAACACCAACAACAAAGAAACAAAAGCATTAAAAAGATATCACAAATGATAAAGTGAGAGAAATCATTAGCAGAGCCAAAAGTATAAACAAACAAAATATATCTCAAACATGGAAGAACATCATTGATAGAAATAAAGCTCAATCTAATGTTGAAATTGTGAACTACCTCAATCTAATAGCTGCCAGTATGACAGAATTATATGGCAAGTATCTCTCTATTCCCCTAAAAATGTAAAATATTCTACTATACCCTTCTTGATTTGCAGTTTAAAAATTTGGAATTGACGCCTTACATCATAAATGTATATCATTATTTCCAGTTAGGCTAATAGATTAGAGTGAAAAAGAAGTTTTGGAAATAAGAAAAGTGAATTTAAGTCTTGTGTACAATAGTTATTAACTGTGTGAACCTGGAAAAGTATTTTAATTTCTCTGGACCTTATTTTCCTTAAAATAATATAGTAATATCCTAGTAGGTTGTGAATAAAGAACCTCATAACTGAATAATTTTATAAATGTGAGCAGTCCTTTCATTTACTTATATCCATAACTTTGAAAGTTGTTTTTTAGACAGGTTAAAAAACATTTGCTTCTATTAAATTGAAGAAGATGCAAAATAAATAAATAAACTACTTGTTCTACAGTTTCCAAGAAGAAAGTTTTCTTTCTGGTTTACCTCTAGGCAAAATGGTAATTTTAACAATAGTCCATTTTTGTAAAATCTACCATTGCAGAATGGCTTGATAATTCAAAGAGTATTAATTTGAAGTGAACAAGAGAATATGACATTTTAAAACTAAAGCTAATTCAATGATTAATTATTTAGATTAATATATCCTTAGTATGAAATAAATAAATCGCTTATTTTTATGAAATTCATTATTCATAGAAGTTAAATTATTTGTGTATAAAGGTGAACTAGCTCTTCAAAATATAACTTCAGAAAATGTTTGCACCTCCAAATACAATGAAGTTTATATCTAGCAACAGCCATAAAATTAAATTCCTCATAATTTAGCTTTTGCTAACATGAAGACGATGAAACTTTATTTACATTTCCTGAAACAAGACAATTAGAATAAAAGTTGCATTTATATTTTGAATCATGACATTTGATTTTATATTATTTGCCAAATTATTGACCAAGTTAAGGAGCTACATTTTCTGCTCAGTTTAGGAATTATTATTTTAAGATTACTAGAGTTAGAGGGGAAAAAAATCTTTCTGTTTTTATTAAATTATATGTGTTCATGAATTAAAGCAGGTTTTCAAGGTACAGAGATATACTCATGTGATATAATTAGAGAGTTTCTCAATAAGTATACACTCTTGCAGTCTAGTGCCCATTTTGGATGTGATATTGATTTTGATTTGGAGAGATTGAAGCATTATAGCAGGTAGATAATTCACAGAATACAACACTGGGGAGGAGTCAAGAAGACCCAAATTCAAATTCAACATCAGGCACTTTCTAATTGTATGATCCTCGGTAAGTCATCTCTCTCTGCCTCCATTTCCTCAACTGTAAAATGGGGTTAATAATAACATCTATCTCACAAAGTTGTTGGAGGATTGATTAAGATTTTGTAAAGTACTTACCATAGTGCTTGGTCCAATAAATAGGATGTAATTAAGAAATACTTATTCCCTTCCTCGTTTTCCCATATAGAATAAAGAGCTAATCAGAAGCAAGACCACCAAGCTTCAAATTTTGCCTGAAAATATGAAGAATCCAGTTATTTTGTGACCCTTATGGAGGCTACCCAATTCCTCAATGTTCTAGGTACATATCTAAGACTAGTAGTTGTGAATAACATAATGACTTTCTTTGATAGAATAAACTCTTTTCCCTGTACTAAATCAATCCCATGCTCAGTCCCTGTTCTCTCTCAGAGAGATGAAACAATAGAAAAGATAAATTTCAGCAAGCGTTTCTTCCACAGACATTGCTGGCTGAGTCTGAGTGACCTGGAGTAGTTAGCTTTTGTAGGAACAAAGCAAATTGTAGTCTTCTACAAATATACTGTTTAAGAATGACCAGAATCTACCTTTGAAAACACTAATCATGACAGGAAAAAATGATAAATATCTAAGGGGATGCTGGAAAACTACTACACTAGAATACTGTTGGTGGAGTTTTTAACTGATCCAACCACTTTGGAAAGCAATTTGGAAATGTGCCCAAAGGGCTATCAAACCTTGCATATCCTTTGATGCAGCAGTATTGTCACAGAGGCTGTATCCCAAAGAGATCATAAAAAATAAGAGAACCCACATATGCAAAAATATTTGTAGCAGCCCTTTTTATATTGACAAGGAATTGGAAACTGACTGGAAGCTTCTCAGTTGGGGAATGGCTGAATAAATTATGGTATATAAATGTTACAGAATATTGTTGTTCCATAAGAAATGATCAGCAGGATGGTTTCAGAGAGGCCTGAAGAGACTTATATGAACTGATGCAAAGTAAAGTGACTAGAATCAAGAGAACATTGTACACAACAACAAGATTATGTGATGACCTACTGTGATGGATTTGGCTTTTTTCAACAATAACGTGATTCAAGCTAATTCCAATAGATTTATGATGAAGAGAGCCATCTGCATCCACAGAGAGGACTATGGGGACTAAATGTAGACCACAACATAGTATTTTCACCTTAAAAAAACACTAATCACAGGTAGGTTAATAGGAATAAACACTCAATGAGGAGATTTTTATTGAACTGAAATAAGTATAACATTTTGGGGAGATGGGGAAAGTCATTTCTGGTTAAAGAAACCATATGACTGAAGTCAAAGAAGTAGGAATATTCTCAATGAATATTATGAAAATAATGAGGATGGCCTGACTGAGGAATTTTATTAGGAAGCTGCATATGTATTAGGGCAAAAATTGGGTAGAAATAGGGAAGGGAGGGAAATGTCAATTCTTGAATATGAAGATGAGAATACTTTTATAGTTTTTATATTTATCTATATGTCAATGTTATAATTGCCTTCATATCTTCCCTCATCCTTTGTTACAATTTTGAGGAAGAAGATTTGATTTCCCCCCACACTTCCACCCCTTTTCAGCATTTTCTCTCACTTCACTGGCATAATCTATAGAAGTAGCTCTGACACTGGGCAATTCAAATAAGAATAATAACTGAAATTTCATATAAAATTTTCAAAATGTATTCTGGCAATGTTTGCTCATTAAAATATAATTTTAAAAAAATGTAACATTAAATTTAACCTTCCCCATTGTTCTTTGGGGATAAAATTGTCTCTCTTTTTGATGAGTAAAATAGTAATGTAAAGATTTCATTTTATAATTCTCCTAATATTGAATCTAAGACAGTTGTACAACTTGAATCCATTCCCCCTCTCCTTAGGTAGTCTTGGGAAGACATTGAGATAAGGGAGCCAATGGGGTATACTTTTTGTGTTCTTGATACTATCTAGAAACTTTTGGGGTTGAATATAAAAACCTGAAATGAAACTCACTTAGTTTTTATACATCCATAAAAATATTTCATAGGTATTTAAACCATTGTCTCTACTTTGGGAAAAAGAGGAGCATAATCCTACAACATTTACATGTTTAGCAGAGATCTAAGCATTTTTGATGAACAAAGCAAACTCAAAATAATGGGGGAGATTTATTTTGCTATCATCTTCATATATTTCCAAGAAAGATCAAAATTTGGATTTTATTGTAGATAAGATTGATTTGTTTGTTTGGGGTTTTGAGTACTTTTGAGTCATAGAGGAAATAATATAGAGAGAGGTAAAATTACAGAAACAAAGAAAGGGAACTGTTCAGGGAAAAAAAAAAAAACAAAGCCAGGCATAATCATTATCTACAGCTTTTCAAATGCTCTTATCAGGTTTTTAGAGGTCCACTCTGAAACAGACATGTAGTGCTGATAGTCACAGCCACCTGCTGGGGGGGAGACGCAGTGATTTTGTGGGTTCTACACTACAACAGGAGATTGCCAGACTATCTCTATTTGTATAATATACTTAAATCATTTCCAATGACTGAGCTATTCCTATCTTCCCTGCTACCTCTGTTTTAGCAGTAAA
Organism: Antechinus flavipes; assembly: GCF_016432865.1. Lineage (NCBI taxonomy): Eukaryota > Metazoa > Chordata > Mammalia > Dasyuromorphia > Dasyuridae > Antechinus > Antechinus flavipes. The sequence goes on from NC_067398.1 coordinate 393,022,408, forward strand.
AACCTTCAAGAGAAAATGAGAAAATCATGCAAGTAACTAACAAACTGTTTAGGTATATTATCAACCAATTTTGCTCTTTAATCTATTGTTTCTCTTAAAAATATCTCCATTTTCTTCTTCATTCTTCATTTGCATTCAGTCCTATCATCAATCCTATCATCAATCTACATCATCTACAGTAAGAATACATATTCAATGAAAGGGGTTCATATAAATCCAGAGCAATCAGTGGTGAAAAGAAACTTTCCTTTTCAAAGTCACAGTTTGTATTACCCAATCTTAAAGTATAAAGGGTAAAAAAAAAAAGACTACAAAAGATTTTTTCATTGTTAAAGGGGAGTAATAATAGGAGAAACAGTGTACATTTCCAGCATTAGATATAATCTACTTATAAAGCATTGGAATAATTATAAATACTCAGTGTTCTGTTTTGACATTTATTATTGAATTATCATGATTGGATTATTTTATAGGAGCTTTGCAAAATAAGTGTCAGTAATGACAAGCATATAAGTCTGTTCAACACTTTCATTTTACCTTTATAAATCCTTTCTTTTACATATTAATTATTTCCTTTTCTAGACTGGAGTTTCATTCCTCTTGTGCATGTCAGAATGAGTATATACATTTCTTCGTGTAGATTATGCATTAGTAGTCATGGGATGATTGAGCTTTTTTAATTTTAAAATGTAGAAAGATTTTTACATAATTTGATTGTATTAGGGGAATAGAATTCATTGGAGAAGATTTTATATGCTACCCAAATATTGGCCAATGGAAAAAAATGCCTTTACTTTTAGACTGTAGTTGGTGCTAATATTTGTGTAGAATCTTAAAGCTTACAAAATACTTTTCACACAACAATACTGAAAGCAGATTAATGCAAGCATTATTATTCCCATTCTACAGATAATTAAACTAAAACTAGATTAAGTAATTTGCCTACAGTTGAATAGATTTTTAAGTGGTAGAACCAATACTTCAACTCAAAATTTTACTTCAGGTTAAGTATTCTTTTTTATTAGACTTTGTTGTCTCTTATATACTAGAAGAAAACCATAAATTGTTCAACATATTATTAAAATGTCTGATATCTTTGTAGATCAAAGGACTACTTTCCACAAATTGGGTCCTCAGAGGAACAATTGCTACCTTGAGGCAGAGGAATAAGGGATATGGCTAATGTAGCTGTTGAATATCCATCAATGTTTTTCACATTAGTAATCAAACAGTAGACTTAATTAGCATTTAACAAATGCATTTACTCTAAAGCCATAGTAATTACTATTATTATAAAATATTTCCTCTCAATATTATGGGATTCATGATGCTCTAAATAGTAAGTTTTCAAGAGAAAGAGTTGAATATATCAGAGTACAATGGTAATGAGAAACACTAGGTCTTATGACTTCAAGTTCAAAGAGTTTTTCATTATACAACATTACACAATAACTCAGGTCATCCTGTTATACCTATGTGTACATTAGTCCCCTATGACTAGAACAGACATTTCTTCCTCCAAAGACCAGCAAAATTGTCAACTCCTTGAAATCTGCCTTGGTCTTCTCAACTAAGAATGACCAACAAATACTTTTCAATAGTTTGGGATCTTTGGATTTCTTCAATATTTCCATTAATTTATCAGTTCAATTTATAATTGCTTTAGGTTTTTTTTTTAATTTGTTGGTAAGGTGTCATGCATCATTTGTGAAGTTGTCTAACTTAGAAAAAATAGCAATTCTAACTTGAACTGACTATAAATAGTTTTAAAGAATCCTTTTGAAGATAATTCAATGAATGTGATAAAAACAATGAATTTAGATTTTATTTTACTTTCACATGTTCCATTTTAAATTTGTCAAGATTTAGAATGGAATGATATAAAATTTTATAAAAGAAAACATTTTTGCTTTCTAAGAATAATATAATTTAATATATTAATAAAATAAGATAAAATTCAAGGACAATCCTCCTCTTTTGTGACTCTCTTTCCTTAGAAGTTTTGGTAATGTTATATTCCTATATTTTAACTTTCTTTTGACAAAATAGCTCAGTATCAGTTGCTAAAAGTAACCAAGTGTATGAGAACTCCTTTATGTGCCATTAGTCTAATGGGTTGCAATCAATGAAAGCCAAAAACCTAAAGTTTGAATTTTGGTATATGTAACTTTATTTTGAAATAATCATTGAAAAAACTAATAGTAATTAATGAAAGTTTTAAAAATATTGGCGCATGAAGCTAACCATATGTTAGCTCTTCAAACTGTGATATTTAGCTCACAAATTAATAATAGGTCAGATGCCAAGTTTTGATTTTTTATTACATGGCATGTACAATATTGTATTCATAGTTAATGTAGTTAATATGTAGTATCTTGAATATTTCAGATATCTTGGTTTCTTCTTATCTCTGGAGAGATTTTTTTCCTAATACAGAATAAGTTGTAAATGGAATTCCATCATTTAGAATTTAGTTAATGAATTAGTTCCATTAACTGACAATTTTCCACATTTAGAGTAGTCATGGCATATTTTTGGCACTGACCAAAATAATGTGAAATCTTAAAATATGTCCAGGATGACAAAAGAGAGACTAGATTATGATAAATAAAATTTTGAAAGTTCCATGTGTTTTATTATTCTTTTTTTCTTAAATCTAGCACCTATGTAAGTTGTGTGTATTGATTGCCTACCAATCATTAATCCTATTCTATGGCTGAGTCAACAGAATTTTTACTGTTTCATTAGTTATATAATTTCAAAATCAATATCATAATGCATAGGTAAAAGAATAATTTGCATATTTTTTCAAATACTGCATTTGTAGCAAAAGGAAAGATTTTTCTAAGTTGGCTTATGATAACCAATTCAGGGAGTGATAAGAAATTTAGGTAAGTTTATATTATCTTAGAGCTTATCATAACTGCCTTTTCATCTTTCAAAATACATTTCATTACCCCCAAAAATGACATCTTGTCAAATAGTCTAAACTCACTGTAAAATTCTTAAGAATAGTATTTACTACATAAGATTTCCATTCCCTTCATGCTTAAATTGGCTTATTTCTCTATATTTTAGTAAGGGGTTATCATGTTTCAGATAACCTTTGTGGAAATATGGGTTGCCAAGTGCTTTTTGTAGTGTCAGGGAATATTCAAATGGTTAGTTTGGACAGGAAGGCACTCAAAAATATTTCATTTGTAATCATTGTTAGATTTTTAAAAGGGCAGGATCCTGAGTGTCACATTAAAGTCTCTAATTGTTTGGGATAGAATGGGGATAGGAATTGAATCTTTGATTTCATTAGAATAAAAAACCTCTCTCTGGTTGGGTAAGATCCCTTACTATTTAAGTCTGTGTCTTCTTGAGAACTTATAGTCTTAAGAGTTGGCTAGAACAGGGATGTCACACTCCACTTGAAATAGGGACCACTAAAGCATCCCTATGACATGTATATTGATTTATATAACCACTCATAAACATTATCTATGTCACATTGTGTTTGTATTTACTTTGTTAAACATTTCGCAATTAATTTTAATCTTGTCTGGCAGTACTCAAGAGCAGCCCACAGTTTTACATCTTTATCCTAGCACACTGACAAGCCAAGCTGCTTACCCAAATTCTCATAGTAGTGAGACTCAAGGGCAGAATTTTAATTCAAAACTTGGGCTTGAAGCCCATTCTGTGATTACTATGCCATGCTGCCTATAAGCAAAAAAAAAAAAGTCTTTACAAAAAATATAAATATCATGTGACTCAATGCCTTTTACATACATATGTACATATACATATATACTTTTCCCACTTTTCTACCATTATCACTGCAGAATCCATATATTTCTGAGTGTCACTTTGTCTGTTTTTGTTGTTTTTGATGTTTTTTCATGGATTGGCCTGTGCTTACCAAATCTACTGTCTAAGACATATCCTCTTTGGAAAGTAAACTCTTATATACTTCTATTTGAAATTATACTATGGTTTGTGTTAGAATCTCCTGGAAGAAATATATAACCACAGAAAGATTTTGTCACATTCTTACAAAAACAGCAGCAACAGCATATGGAGGAAAAATAGTTTTTGTCCAGATTATATATTTGTGTTGGGGAAGGTGTGATGGAAAGGGGACAGATAGTGCAAAGGCAAAGTTGGGCCCATAATTAAGCAGGAGGTAGAGAATGGATGAACTGCCTTTAGACAATCAAAAATCTTGTAATGTCTTCAACTTTGTCTCAGAAACCAATGTTGTACTTTTAATATGAATATTCCAGGCATGTGGCTATATGAATTTAAGTCATATAACATAATTGACAAAGAAGATTAAAAATAAGCACCACTATATGAAAAGCCAGAAAGAGGTGAGCAGGTGTCATATTATACAAATAAGGTATAAGAATAAGGCTATCATTGAGAAAATTATATGATTGGAAAAGAAGATGAGGTGCTTGTGAGAGAGAGATAACAGGCTACCATCTTGAATATTCTTTTGGTATCCTCTCAATATGAGGAGAAAGAAATAAAGAAAGCATTGTTCTGATCCCCCTGACTACCTCCCTTCTATTCAGAAGAGTAAATAAATTTCTAAGTAACAAGATAAAGGGTCAATAGTAGGAAATAAGATTGCATAGAGGGACTTATAAGTCACAGGCAAACTATCCCAAAGGGAAATGGAACATGGTTTAAAAATTACAACATATTAATAAAAAAATCATATCTTGGTAATATCTGTTGAATCATCAAAAGTTGTTTAGGTGCTGCCATCAGTGTTCTTGGGAATATAACATATAAATTCTACTTTCCAAACTTTCATAGTTCCAGATCAGTTGTATATGAAAAAGTATTGATAGCTTTGAGATGATGTGGACATTTTAACTATTAAGTTTTACTTTAAGACTTTGAGATGACTTGTCTGTGTTAACAAACCCCCAAGGTGGCACAAATAGAAGTTGATCTAGTCCTCTAAAAATCCTATGAAAATGAATTCTTAAATACCTTTTCCCAGCCCTTTTAGATTTCCATTGGATTCATGCTGTCTAATGCTCCCAACTCTAATCCAAGGTTACATGAGTGACACTTTCTGTTTCTCCCTCTTCTGATGCTTTCTCCCATCTTGCCAGGTTTTCTTCATCTTCCCTACACCATCTGCATATGTACCCACTTTGCCACTTTGAATTTTCTGTGCCTTATTAAAATGTAGCATCTCTGTTTTCCACTGCTATCACAGGCTTTCCCAATAACTACACAAGTAGCATATGTACCTGTCCCCTTTTTATAATCTCATAATTTCATAAATTTATTATAAAGTCAAAAGTCCTTAGGTAAATCTTTAGTACATTTATGGAAGGGTCTAGAAACAAGCTGAAAAAAATGGAATGGAATAAATTGATTCTAATATGTATTATTGAAAGAAATATAAAAATCAGTAAGATTGAGATGAGTTTAATGTTGACTGTGGCATATTTTAGATTACAATACCATCTTTAGGTAATGAAATGATGTGAAGACTGAGTTAGCACCCTGGATGCCTTAGAATCAGTCAGAGTCAGGATAAGCAAAAGTCCTTGGTCTTTAGGAGTAGAAGTAAACAGGATGGACACAGGATCTCCTCGACCTTCCTTCTCTTCTTCTACCACCAAAATCTTGTCTTACTCCACCCCCTAATCCTTCCCACAATTCTCTGTATACACCAAAAGATTGAACCAGCACAGAATAGTGGGAAGGATCATTTTCCAAGTATATGCTAATAGAGTATTGTCCAATCAGTAATTAACTTTAAGTGCTCAGTTGCTCAACCTCAGTGCATCAACTCAGAGTTTCAACCCTTTACAAAATGATATGCAGTTTTGATAGAACTTTAGCTACTGAAGATAAATATTGTTGTATAGTGAGGGGGGGAAACATTTGGTTGACATTAAACAATCTAAATTCCAGTTTCCACCACTTAAACCTATGATACTATGACTCAATCAATTATAGTATTTCACATTTTAGAGTGCTTTGAGATTTACAAAGTTATTTATTAGCAACCTAACCTCTATGAACACAAATTTCAATATCTTTAAAATGAAAAGTTTGCACTAGATAATTCCTAGGATTTATAGAATCTCTAATCCAGTGAAACCTATGGATTTGTGATTATTGCTGTATAAGTACTCCCTTTGTTATTGCATGTAGAGATTTTCCTCTCTTGACTCCATTCCCTTCTATTCAAATACCTTCTTATCTTGTGTGATTTTTGTCAATATTTTTTAAATTTAATTTTATTTAATAATAACTTTGTATTTGTCAATATTTTTTAATGTGCTATACTAAAAAGATCATGAGACGTAGTGACAGAAGAGGCCTGGGTTCAAATCCTTCCTTGTTTATTTAGTAGATGATTCTTTGCAGGACATTTAAATTTTCTGAACCCAGAACCCAGAATTTCCTTTTATGCAGAATTTTTAGATTAATAATCTTATTCTTGTGATAAGCAAATGAGTGTATAAATTACCTTGCAAACCTTAAAACCCTGTAAAAATATCAGATATAACTATTCTTGAATGTTTTGTTTGTTGTTTTTAATACCTCATGGGTCCTATGCAACACATAGGCTGCCTATCTGTTAATTCTCACTCTAACTATATGGCTTCTTTTTCTTCATATATAGCTCACATGTCATTTTATGTTGTTTCATCCACTGAACAATTTAGCAAATAAAAACTCTTTTGTATCAGGCACGGTGCTAAACACTAGTAATACACAGACAAAATCAAAAGAGTCCTTGAATGTATGAGTGAAAAATAATCATTAAATACTTACAATGTATTAAATAGAAGGCTGAGACAGAAATTCATCTTAAAGATTTAATGTTATAATTGGAGAAGATATACATGGGAAGGTTCTGCTTTAGAAAGGTAAAGACCTAAAGGTACATCAACAGGTCAGATGACAAAGGCCATATTTGTTTTGGAGGATTTACTGTTAAGGCAGATGTTCAGTCCTGGTAGTCCTCCAGACCAGAGAATTATAATTAGAGGTTCCTTACTTGGCCAAAAACTTGTAAGAGGCCATATGGAGATGGAGTGGAACCAATGAGGGTAGAGTGCAGTTATGATGGGTTTGTGGAGACAGGAATAATTGAAGGAGTGTGAATGATGGGAGCTTTAAGATTTCTCTTTTAGGAGGATGGAAGTGTCAGCTTTCAGCCAGGAAGGATGAAGGAAAAGGAGGGATTACAACAAAGGTTGAAGGGAATAGATTCCCACAGTACTTACTCAACTGAGCCAATAGAGCCTCAAGAAAATCCATATCTAATGGCTCAGTTCCCCAAAATGTCAACTCTTACTATATTTTCCATTTACTTAATGATTTTACATTTTAATTTCAGAAGGCAATTTGTAATAAGTAAATTTAATGCATAGAGAGTATTTTTTGGGGAGAAATTACACCTAGGAGAATAACACCTTTGAGAAGATGGCTTTTGATCTAAATCCTTGAAGGGATTAGGACTCTCAGGAGGCCAAGACTGGAAGAGATGGCATTACAGGCATGTTGGACAACCTGTGAGAAGATATAGAGGAGAAACTAGTTTTAATATGTGTGGGGAGTATTAAGCCATTTTGTTTGGATCACAGAGTTACACATTCTGTAAAGATAAATGAGCATTTTTGCACAAACAAAACCAACAGAAACAAGATTAAAAGAAAAGTACAAAGCTGAGAAAACCTTTATAGCCAGTATTTCTGATAAAGGCCTCCTTTGCAAAACATATAATAAAAACATCTGAAATTTATAAGAATACAAGTCATCCCCAATTGATAAATTGTCAAAGACAATTTTCACATGTTGATCTTAAAGCCATTGATAATCATATGAAAAAATGCTTCAAATCACTATTGATTAGAGAAATGCAAGTTAAAACAACTCTGAGATATCATCTCATACCTATTATATTGGCTAAGTTGATGGGAAAAGATAATGATAAATTTTGGAGGAGATGTGGGAAAATTGGAACGCTAATGCATTGTTGATAGAGTTGTGAAATGATCCAACCATCTAGAGAGCAATCTGGAACTATACCCAAAGCTATAAAATTGTGCATACCCATTGATCCAGCAGTCCCATTACTGAGTCTGTATCCCAAGGAAATCATAAAGGAGGGAAAAGGACCCATATGTGCAAAATTGTTTCTAGCAGCTCTTTTTGTGGTAGCGAAGAATGGAAAAGGAGCAGATGCCCTTCAATTAGGGAATGGATGAACAAGCTGTGATATATGAAGGTAATGGAATAATATTGTTTTATAAAAAAGGAACAAGCTGATTAGAGAAAGACCTGGAAAGATTAATATGAATTGATTATGAGTAAAACAAGCAGAACCAGCAATACATTGCACACAATAACAAGAATGAGCAATGATCAACTAGGAAAGACTTGGTTCTTCTCAGTAGTTCAGTGATTCAAAGAAATCCCAAAAGATTTTGGACAGAAAATGCCATCTGCATCCAGAAAAAGAATTAAGGAGACTGAATGTAAATCAACACATGCTCTGTTCACTTTTTTCTGTTTTTTTTTTTTTTTTTTAATTTATCCCCTGGTTTTTCCCTTTCTCTGATTTTTCTCTCCAAGCATAATTATAAAGCTGTATGTGTTTTAAAAAATGAAATTTTAAAAATATAGACTGGAACTTGATTTTCAAGGATTTTAAATGCCTAAAAGTTTTTATTTTATCCTGGGGCCAATAGGAAGCCATTGGAACTATTCAATAACAAAAAGTTACTTGCATTGTGGGAATATGAATTAGGCAGCTATGTAAAGGATAAATGGAAAGAGAAAATACTAGAAGCTTGGAAACCAGTTAGGAAACTTTGAAATACTCTGATTAAATACAATTCACCATTGGTAATCTGCTATAAATCAGTGTACATATATTTAATTGCTTTAAATTTAAAATTTATTCCTATTAAAATTATGTTGTTACATGTATCACAGTCTTCTAGACTTCTCCAAATAGTAACTTGAAGCAAGAAATCATTCACTGAAAGTTCTATGGAACTCCCTAATTTTGTTCTAGGTTGCCACATATCTATGACCAATAATACCTTGAAAGCTAAAATAATAGAGGTAAATTTGCTCCATTAAAATTTAATTGTTAATATCAGATGGGGTGTAAGATTGATGAATCCCTGCTCTCTAAAGACATTTGCCACTTGTAGAACAGAGCCAATTCAGAATCCAAGTCAGAAAGGGATTCCAAATAGATGACAAACTATTCCACATGCTCATATGTATGACATTGTGTGATATTCATGATTGCATGAAGTAGTCAACCAGAAATACTGAAAAGTCTACTAATGAGCTCTATGATTATTTAAATAAGCTGAACCATTGAGAAAAGGAAAAAAAAATGTAAATGCCTATGCCCAGAGAAATGATGGTAAATGCTTAACAACTACCTTTCTGGGAGAAAAATATTAAGGATGACACTATTTTAAATTTAATCTACATTATTAACATTCTTCTTATAACTTATTTAATTATAAACTATCAAAAATAACAAATAATACCCTGATTTGAAGTTTTGAAGTACAGATGCTTACTGTGAAAGTTAAATTGGCTTCATAAGACTTTATGAGCTTGCTCTAGCAAGCACCCAGACTATGATGTGCAATTGGATGAGCGAACAGTAGATAGAGAAGACACCCCATTAATGCAAATTATATGTAAATTTATAGATAAGGATATACTTATTTATACATGCAAATATACATATATAATATATGTGTATGTACATATATTGTATGCATATATTATATCTATTGTCATCTACATGTATGTGTATATATGTTTATATACACATGTATGTTTATATGTGTGTTAACAAACATTGAGTTGGCATACGAATACTTAGCTGTTTGGAGAAATTATGAAATTTAAAAAAAAATCTAAAGTTTCTTGAAATAGACTCATCTTTTTAGCACTGATATTTTTCTTGGAAATATTATGTAGGTGGCTATCATGGAAAATTAGTCTTCAAAGACATGAAGGTGAAACACATCCGATATGTGATAGGAAGGTGCATAGTAAACATGAATATGCCATGAAATGTTCACTAAATTACATGATAATAACAATTAATTAGGAAAAAAATCCATTTAAGGAATGCCATTCAAAAACTTTTGGTAGAAAAATAAGAGAGGAAAGCCACACTGTGAAAGTTTATTGTGTTGTTGTCCTCCCAACTAACAACAAAGATCCCTACTGTTAGATGAACTTCATATGGTGAATATTATAGATAACATGAACAAGAATTAGACAGGATACATAGGCAAAGATGGACTGTTAGCTCTATGTTGGAGAAAATATTCATATCCAAGTTGCAAGTTGGACCCACTACATTTTCCAGCTACACATTTAAGTCTGGAAACACTCAAAATTACTTAATATTATATATCTGATACTGCAAGATCATGTTTCCCATACTATTCTGTGATTTGCTCAAATATCTAGCTGTTTTTGTGAGAGTGTTTTTCAAGGACATATATCTTAACTGGCTAGAGAAGGTATAGTTAAAGTTTTTAAGGTTAAACAGAAAATCACCTTAGTTTATTTAAGAACAGAAAGTTCCACTGATAATGAATTGCAAAGAAGTGTATTATAAACAAAGAAGTAATCATAAGCTTGTCCTTGGACAAATGCAATGGTGCATAGATTCTTAAGGTACTCCCTGTTCAGGTCAATTGATATGACTTGGAAAGAGTTCAGATAATAACTAAAATCAAGGAGATGGAGGACTCTGGACTAACTTTTTAGAAATAAATATTTCTCAAGGCTGAAAAATCCAAATCTGGGAAGGTAATTTATCAAAAGTTATAAGAACACAAAATATAAATAGGGTCAATATTATTCAGCAAATCCTAGAGAACCAGAATTAGTAATACTATATCTGAAATTTAAAGGAAGTAAACCTGGAATAATTGGAAGTAAGTTAGTCAGCCAATTAACATTTATTAAACTGTTATTATCTTTTAAGTATCTAGCTAAGTACTAGAAATACAAATATAAATTTTTTTTTAAAACACAATCTCAGCCCTCAAGGAACTTACTTAAAAAAAATCTAACCTTAAGAAATAAAAGAAGCATTTCTATAATATGGCAGAAAAAGAAGAAATTATTGTATATGAAACTGCAAGTCTTTTATACAACTTGGGCATATATTATAAAATTCTCATTTAGCTTTCTTTTTTTCATCCCTCTCTCTTTCCCCCATCTAAAGACAGCTATCATTATGCATACGTACACATATATGTATATGCATAAGTACACATATATGTAAAATCATTCTATGCATTCTCTTTTTTATAACTTTTTTTGTTTGCTTGCAAATTAGCTTCTTTCTTTCTTCATGTAAGAAAACAACATAAAAAAAAAAGAAGCTGAAAAGGATGGAAGGAAGATAATTTCCTTGGGAGGATGATAGAGGAAATCTCAGAATATAACCTAGAAAAGATTGACTTAAAGTTTTGAAGGGGATTCAGAGAGGGAGGAGGGTCAAGAAGCAGGTAGAGTACTTCAAATTATGAGATTTCTAGGCCTGTAGTAAAACTCCATGATTAATAACTGGATCATGTTATGACTTTATTTGAAGAGCTAGAGAATGATATAGGAAGTTAGAGTGTAAGAGTACAGCTTTTCCTGCTAGGGGGTTAATTCTGCATTAATGATGATACTATAATTTCCTGAGTTTTGGAGACTCCTAAGGTGGGAACTCTCTAGACCAACCCATTTATAACTTAGCAGATAGTTCTAGGATGCTGCTTGAGGCATATAAAAATTAAGATATTTCCTGACTCATATACTTGGTATCAGAGCTGGGACTGAAACACACATTGCCTTCAAGGTATAGTTTGGAAAACATATGATTATAGTGAATAAGTCCCAGTGGAAAGGCATATAATCATGGTCAATAATGATTTAAATAAAGGTTAATCTTTTAAAATTACATAATAGAATATAAAGTTGACAAAATGATAACAAGACAATGATTTCTTAATGTCATCAAAGATATGATTTAGGTTTCTTGGAATATTGTTTTGAAGTAGTATAGATTTCTTGTGATCTTGTATTCTTATCTGCAAATAAAGATCTCTCCTAAGAGAATTCTATAGCCATCATGAATATATCAATCATCAAAAATTTCTGAGTACCTGCTATATGTATGACCTTTTGTGTGAAAAAGTTATAAAGATATACATCAGATGGATCCTGTCCTCAAGGTGTTTATGGATTTGGGGATATAATTAGTCATTTAATAAATACTTATTGTATGCTTATTATATTCTTAGGACTAGGAACAAAAAATATGAATATGGAAAACATTTAGAATTACTTAAAATTTTAATGTTAAGATTTTATAAATTTAAAATTACTTTAAAATTCTAAAAATTAATAATTAAAATGATAAATAAAATAATTTAAATTATTTTAGAAACTTAAAATTATTTAAAATTAATTTAAATATTAATAGTACATCAAAATATTGAGTTATCATAAAACATATATGGTTAATAGCAAAAGAAATGAGATTTTTATACTATGATAATAATATTCTGAACTTGGTATCATTGAAGTCATAATTCAGTAAAGTTTAGCCTGTCTGTGTAGTGCTTTGTAGTATTTCTGGGGTATAAGCATAGGCAACAAAGTCTTTTTTTTTTAACATAAATCCTTGGATTTGTGGTATTTCTTATGCATTTGTGTTTCCAAATTTTATTTAGTTGTATTGTTATATCTAGAAATTAAAAAAATATTCTCTACTACCCTACTTCTAACTCTTTGAAAGCAAATTTGAAATATGTTTTGTAGAAAATAATAATGCATATTCCTAAATTATGTTTTTCCCTTAAATTACATACTTATCCCCATTTGAAATTGGAGATTGACTCAGCTTCATCTGAAGAGCCATTGCTAGAGGCCAGTATAGAAAAAGTAATGTTAAACAATAATTTTTTTTTTAAGTAAACCTATCTTAAAAGATTAAGAGTGGCTACCTGTTATTTCCCAGATAAAAACGCAAAATGAATGTGATGCATGATACTGAAGGCATTTACATATTCCCAATGATGATTAAAGTATTTGTACTTTTTAAAAGATTGTTTTCTAAATTCTTTCAATTTAAAAGTTGTCTTAGTGATTACTTAGAGACAATATTATATATTGGTGACATATTTAAAACTACAACTAAATGAAACATTCAAAGCCATCAATGTTATATGGGGAAGCCTCTTTACATAAAACCAAAATTCTTATTTAGAGGGAGCCTAATCTCTGGACTAACTGCAATAGTAATTTAAGGTCACTTTAGGAAGGTAATATGTTAGATACTGATAGCTTGAGAGATAGATATTTGAAGTCAATTAGCTTCTTCATTTCACAGTAGAGGAACTGAGATTCTAAAAGCTTAAATGATGTCTCTGATGTTAAACACTTGCTGTGGCCAAGATGTGTCTCTTAACTGGTGTTCTTTCCACTTCACCACAGAGCCAATTCTTTCTTTTTAAAAACTTTGCATAAAATTATTCCTGTTATTCTGGCTTATAGCTGTTGAGTAGACTATATCCTCTAAAAATAACCTCTACAATGCAAAGTAAACAGAATAAATAAATGAATAGATAGATAAATAGAAAGAGTTAAATAAATACACATATAAAATTGCTTTTGACTCCACAAAAATAAGGATACTGGGTAATTTTTCACTTTTAAAGTTGCTTTGAATTATCACTTAATCTAATTTAAATTTCTATATAAGGCATGCACTTTATGCTTTTACTATTATTTTCAGGAGTAGTCTCAAGAAAAGCCTTGTAGAGTTGACTATTTGATCTAGCTTTCAATTTTGAGGAAACGCCCTCTCTCCTCTACCTCCATCTAGTATGTGTCCATCCTGCAATGAATCTATGCTTTCATGGATATTAATATTGCCTCCATACTACAGATAACTCATTCTTGCCCTAACATTCTATGCCATTCTTGTTAATGTTCTCCATACTGATAATGCTTGTCTTCAAAAACTATCATATAGTTTATACATATATAAATAACTATTTTGTATGCCTTTCTTTTTAGTACCCTTAAATTTATGTTGGATACATATTTTATGTATACCTATGGCCTCCTCCATTAGAATGTAAGGTCTTTGTGAAGAGGGCTTGTTTCATTCTTTGTATTTGTATCTCCAAGATCTAGAATAAAATTATGTACCAAGCTACATATTTAGTGGAATGATTAAATGAATGAGAAGCAAATATCCATGAAATAAGAAATACAAAATAATTTTATGATTTTGGGAATTTAAGAAAAATAAACTCAAGAGATGTTCATGAAACTGGTATTAAGTATATTACTAAAGGCTTCTTACTAATGAAACTCTGAATTATGATGACATAAAGCAAAATATGAATTAAGAAAGGCATCACAAACATGAGAAAGACTATTCAATAGGCAATTATATGTAGCATTGGGGAATTTCCCTTACCTCTCTCCCAATTTTAGACAGCAATGCCATAACCAACATTTCATTTAGATACTAAAACTTAACTTCATGCATAAAAAAAAATTCAGTTGGAAAATTAAACATCAGTCACTGGCTAAGGGAGAGTAGGATATACCTTAAAGGCTCAACAGAATTGTAAATATTTGTAAATGAAAATGGCAGTATAAGTGATAAAGCAAAAATAACCCCATTGTCAAATTAAGCTCTTTTGCAGTCAAAAAACAGCATGATACAGGGAACACTTACTCACTTGTAGTGTTACTTTCTTCTTTTATCTGTACTTTAAAATCAATCTTTAATGAAAGAACATTAAGATGTTACAAAATGAGAAAATAATGTCCAACTGAAAAAGAAAAGCAGAAGGACTAGTTAATAGGAAAGTAATGTAATTTTTGTACTGCGATATCTCTCTATCTTATTTTGATCTCCTCTTTAGAATTTGAGGCTTCAAAGTCTTGAAATTGGAAATTTGAATTATCCATGATAGAGACAACTCTTACTGTGTGACCTTTGGCCAGTTATTTAAACTATTTATGGTGCTAAATAGAATCCCATTTAGAACCAGATATTGTCACTAAGAAATATAGTTCAATGTAATGACCGCGTATTTAAAATCAGCCGGAGTCAGGAATTCAGGTTAAGGGAAAAATCTTCAATAGTTATTGAAGTGAAGAGGTGAATAAAGATTGCGATAGCAAATATAGGCAGTTGAGACAGGAAGCCAGCTAAGAGAGAGCGACGCGAGCTGAGCCAACCGTGGCAATGGCAATCCCAAAAGCCTCTCCTCCCCTTCCTTTTCCACTTCCCTGCCTCCACCCACCAAAATCGTCATTTCCTATACAACACATCAGGACTTGCACAAAGAGTGGGTGGGGGCCATTCTTTCTCCAAGCTTATATATTAATAGAGTATGGTCCAATTACTATTTAGCCTCATGTGCTTGGGACCTCAGTGCATCAACTCAAGCCTCAGCCCATTACAGTTCAAAATATCAGTCTTAAGACTTTTTGTTCATTGCATGTCTGGGCACTAATCCAACTAAGAAAAGACATATCATTTTACACAGCCTTGCAAATACATACTTATGCTATATCAGCTTGCATAAATTGTTTTATTAGCCTATACTTCTGCCAGAAGTTAAAAGTAGGAGAGTGAACAAGATCAGGATTCTTTACTACTTGCTTAGGATAAAGTACTGATTGTCACAGGTAAGTAATTATTCACATGACTGAATTCTTTACTACAGTTTATTTAACAGTTTTAACTGTGTGCTTGCCAGATTCAGAATTAGGGTAAAAGAATAACTATCATGGAGTAGCATAAGAGTTAATTAAAAACTCATGTCTATATCTCTTTCAGGAAACGTTAAAAAAATGAAAAAAAAAAAAAAACCAAACCTCTTTAACTCAATCTGTCCTTAAACCAAATGTAAACTAAAAGTTTCCAAAAATTGTTGGTCACAAAATTTTCATTATAACATTCACCAACACCCTCTCACAGGCTCTTATATATCTTTACCTTTTTTTCTCTGAACTCTATCAACATTGATAAAGTAATGGAACTTTATACTCCAACTAGAATAAAAGCCAGTTTTTCCTAATATTGATATTCACATTAAAACCAAATCATGTAACTAAGAGCATAGTTTTGTGAAATGGTTTGCCAGAGTGCAGTTTCTGCCACTGAAACATTTTTTTTCTTCCAGAACTCATTCAATTGTGCTTACCACAATACTTCACATGATTTGTGAGTGCATGATTGTGGTTGACCAACCATCTACTGTCAGTTAATAGCCTAGACATCCTATAACAAAATGATATTTAAACTGAAAAGACAGTTTCTTTTGAAGTGCCATGACCAAAATATTTAATCATATGATATATAGCATTCTGGTGATGAATCTCTCTGACATTCTATATACTAACTGGTTGTTGAATGGCAGGAACACATTAGAATCATTAGAAGTACTCTATTTAAGGAGGAATACAACACAATCTTTTTTTTTTTGCTTACTTAAAATAATTTATATTAATATATTTTATTTTATATTATCAAATTTTTCCATTGACTCTCCCCCCCCAAAAAAAAATTGAAAGCTAGTTCAGAAAAGAAGACTTCATTGAAGAAAGAAAAATCAAAGGAGATAGAAAAGGAACATCATAAAAACCAATCAATAAGTAAAAAAAAAAATCTGAAAATATATTTAATGTTCCACATCTATTGATCCTTTCCTTCTAGAAAGGAATAGGATGTGGTGTCTTCTCATCACTTTTTTGAGGTTATGCTTATTCTTTTCAACTTTTTGTGTCTAAAATACTCTTTTTATGGCTTAGTAGAACCATGACAGTTGGCTCAGACTTGAAGTCAGATAAGTTTGGAAAGACTTATCAAGACTTTTACTTGCCTTGTAAAGATTGTTATATTTTGGGGACAATGAAACATTAGAAGAGGATACTTGTAGAACAACTCATTTTTCTGAAGATTAAACCCATAATACATAATGTTTACTTTTTAATTTTTTGCAGCAAAAGAACATTTAAAATAATTTATTTACATTAATTAATGAACATAGAAGGAAAAAATTCTGTGGCCATATATATCTAAGTAGAGTATGAAAAATTTTTCATTCAAATCATATTTGAAACACCCTTTCTCAGCACCCACTAATCAGTACGGAAGTACATGTTCTTAATATTGAATAATAAATATGTAATGTATCTTATTAAAACTAACCATTTGATCTCATATTATTTAAATCTTTTACTTCTTAAATTTGAAAGAAAAGTAGCAACTACAATGCATTTTTTATTTTTTTATTATAATTTTTTATTGACAGTACTTATGCATGGGCAATTTTTTACATTATCCCTTGCACTCACTTCTCTTTCAACTTTTCCCTTCCCTCCTTCTACCTCCTCCCCTAGCTAGCAAGCAGTCTTATACATGTTAAGTATGTTATAGTATATCCTAGATACAATATATGTGTGCAGAACCAAATAGTTCTCTTGTTGCACAGGAAGAATTGGATTCAGAACGTAAAAATAACCTGAAAAGAAAAAACAAAAATGTAAACTGGTCATACTCATTTCCCAGTGTTCCTTCTCTGGTTATAGCTGATTCTGTCCATCATTAATCAATTGGAACTGAATTAGATCTTCTCTTTGTTGAAGATACCCATTTCCATCAGAATACATCCTCATACAGTATTGCTTTTGAAGTGCATTATGATCTCCCAGTTCTGCTCATTTCACTCATATGGTGCATTTAAAAAAAAAAAAAAAGAATAGGTAGCATAAAATTTTAATTTATTTCTCCATTTTAGTTTAGTTTCTCTAGCTACATTATAAACTACTTAAAGTCAAGGATACTTCATTTCTTTCTCTTCTACTTCTTGAGATATTGGTGGGCACACTGTGGGATCTCAGAACTTTCTTGTTCATTGCTTGAATATAGTATCTGCACAATAAAGATAAAAAAAACTTATAATTATACTTACTTCCATAATTATGTGTGGAAAATCCATCTATATTATATAGTATTACATGAAAATCTGGCCTCACAAAGTATACTTTGTGAAGCTCTACAATTGAAATACTAACTTTTGATAATATCTCACATTCCTTCATATGTTTTCTGACTTTAAAGAAGGAAGAAAGTGATCCAAGTGATATTTCATTTAGGTGGATTTGGAACTGGGTGTTTAAATCAAAAGAGAAATTTGGTTTTATGACCAAAATGGGGGAGACTCTAGTTGAGTGTCCCAGGTATCTGTGTTTGGTACTGCACTATTTAATACTTTTCTGTGACTTGGATGAAGAAATAGGTAGCATGCTCATAACATTTGCAAATGACACAAAAGGGGAAGGAGAGCTGTCACACTAAATGAGGCATTATTAGAAAAGATTTTGACAGAGTAGATTGAACATTAGGAGAAATAAAATGAGATGAAATTTAATAGAGATATCAAAATACTGATATTCAACTGGTATATGGAAGTATATTTTGGGCAAAATATTAGAACCAAATATAGTGATTTTTGTGTTATCCATGCAAATAATTGTCAGTACTTCAACATAGGTGCTTTATTAAATGACAAAAAATATTACAAAAATGGACAGAATTCAATATAAAGAAAGCTCCTGATTAGACTACTGTTCTGAATTATTTTGGATGCAATTTAGTGGAGTTTATGTAAAGCTTTCCACTAATGTCAAAAAAAAAATTACACACAATATGGGGAAGGGGTGCAATATGTCTAAAAACAAGCTTTTGAGAATTAAGCAGAACATAAGTGCAATGTGAGTAAATGATGTGCTATGGCAGCTAATAATGAGAATGTGATTTCAGGCTGTATTGAGAGGCATAGCTTGAGGCATAATGATATAACAGTTCTTCTGTACTCAGTCAGAGTCACTCTACCGAGATTGTTATGTTTAGTTCAGGATGTCATATTTCATGTCTCAACCTCAGAAGCTTTGATTCTTCATTTTTCTCACCATTCCACCATCCATAACACATGATTCCATTCAGTTGTGAAATCATATGTATTTTATGACTGTAAAATATCATTCATATCTCCCATTCTCTCCTTTCTCATGGCCATCATCTTACTACATAACATCATTATATCTTTTCTATGTGATTGCAATGACCATCTTTTAAAAATATATTTATTTTAACATGTTTTTAGAATTTTTAGTTTCAAATCCTCTCCATCCATTACTAGTCCCCCATCATTCTTTGAGAAAGCAAGCAATATGATATCAATTATACATATGACATCATGGAAATATATTTCCATATTAATAATGTTATAAAAAAGAAAAGAAAGAAATTATTATAGTTTAATTTGTAAAGTTTATCATTTCTCTTTCTGGAGTCAGAATTTTTCATCATGAATCCTTTGGAATTGTCTTAAAATATGGTAATGATCTGAATAGCAAATCTTTCATAGTTGATAATCATTTTAATATGGCTATTACTGTTGTGATTATATTTACTTTGCATCCTTTGATGTTTTTTCATGTTTTTTTTCCTGAAAATTTCCCTTTTTAAGTTTTTCTTATAGAATAATAATATTCTATCACAATCATGCCATAGCTTGTCCAGCCATTTCTCAATTAAAGTTCATCTCTCAATTTTCTATTCTTGGACATCAAAAAAAGAGCTGATAAAAATATGTTTGTACATATAGGCCCTTTTTCTTTGATCTCTTTTGATTGCAAACTTAGTAGTATAAATTTGACTCAGTTTCCTATATACTTGATAAAAGAGACTTTATCAAGGAAATTTGCTCTAAATTTTTTTGATATTACTTGTCTGTGATGTTTTTGATCAAAATTACCTCTTTTAATTTCGTTTATTTTTGGTTTTTCCTTTATTTGAGATCATAATTGCTACCCTTGCCTTATTTTTCTTTAAATGAGGAATGACAATTCTGCTCCATTTCCATATTGTAATTCTGTATATATGTGTTTCTTTGTCAAGATTCTCTTGTAAACAATATAATATTAGATTCTGGTTTTTAATCCTCTGTGATATCTGCTTTCATTTTATAGGTAAACTCAACCTATTCACAAATATGATAATATAATTTTTCCTCCATTCTATTTTCTCCTGTTTATACTTCTCTCTTTCTTTATGCCCTATCTTTTTTTGAAAGTTTGGTTTGAAGTGAAGCCAAAATGATGGAGTAAAGGCAACAATTCTCCAATATCTCCCCTTAACCACTGCAAATTCCTTTAAATAATGACTCTAAATAAATTAAGTTTCAGAATACTGAACAAGACAAAGAAGACACAATTGAACATTTTCCAACCTAAGGCAACCTAGAAGATCAGCAGCAAAGGTCTGTGAGACCAGGGTGGGAGTCCAACATGCAGTCCCAGTGCAAGCCACGCCAGCACAAACCTGACCTCAGCCTAAACCCCTGCCCCATCCCCGTAAAGCAGGAATAGGTCTAGGAATCTCTGAATCAGAATCAGACCAGAGTCACTACAGATGAGTTTAAAGGTCAACAGAAAAAGTCTATGGCAACAGGGTGAGTCCAGCATGCAATCTCAGTTCCAGTCCTGGCCCCATCATCAGCAAAGCAAGACTGTTACTTTAACACATTAGATCTTGCAGCTACAGAGCAGTGGGGGCACATCTAAGAATTTCAGGGCAGAAAAGAGTGCTTGTGGTTAGGTTCCTAGAAGAATCCATTTTCACAATCACTCTGTACAAATTAGGAGAGTCTGGGATTTGGTTATGCCTGATAATATAAGATTAGGATTTTTCCTAACAAAGGAAGACAGAAAGCTCAAAGTCCAAACTAGACTATAAATCAGAGGTTTTAAAGAAGAAATCATAATGATGAAAAAGCCAAGTAACTAGGAATATGAGAAGGCAGCAGAAAAATATTCTGGCCATAGAAAGTTACTATGGCAACTACGAAAAACAAAACACACACTCAAGACTATTTCAAAGCTCCTACATCCAGAGCCTCCAAGAAAAATAAGAATAGGGCTCAGGCCATGGAAAAAAACTAAAAGGGATTTTGAAAATCAAATAAGAGAGAGAGAGGAAAAATTAGAGAAAAAATGAAAGTGGTGCAAAAGGAAATACAAAAAGCTAATGAGAAGAAATTCTTAAAAAACAAAATTGGTTAATTGGGAAAGAAGATACAAAAGCTCACTAAGGAAAATAATTTCTTAAAAATTAGAATTGAGTAAATGGAAGCAAATGATTTTATGAGAAATCGAGATACAAGATACAAAGCAAAACCAAAAAAATAAAAAAAACCCAACAAAATGAAATATATGATTGAAAAAACAAATAACCTGGAAAACAGATCCAGAAGAGACAAATGTATGTACATGAAAATCATGGTCAAAAAAAGAGCCTGGACATCATCTTTCAAGAATTTGTCAAGGAAAACTGTCTAGATATTCTAGAACCAGAGGATAAAATAGAAATTGCAAGAATCCACTGATCACCTCATGAAAGACATCCCAAAATGAAAACTCCCAGGAATATTACAAACAAATTCCAGAACTTCCTGCTCAAGAAAATTTGTTGCAAAAATACAGAAAGAAACAAGTCAAGTATAGTGGAATCTCAATCAGGATTACATGATATTTAGCAGCTTCTACATTAAAGGACTAGAGAACTTGAAATATGGTATTTCAGAGAGTAATGGAGCAAGGATTACAGTCAAGAATCACTTACCAAGCAAAAGTAACTATAATTCTTCAAGGGAAAAGGTGGATTTTCAATGAAATAGAAGATTTTCAAACATTCATGATGAAAAGACCAAAACAGAATGGAATATATGATTTTTAAATATAGGATTCAGGAGAAGCATAAAGAGGTAATCAGGAAAGTGTTTTCATAAGGGACTTAATAAAGTGTATCTGTTTATACTCTTATATGGCATGCTGATACTTGCAACTCATTAGAACTTTGTCATTATACTGGAATGAAGGAATGAAACAGAAGTTAGAAGAATTGAAAGAGAAACATAGGTGTGAGTTGAATATAAAGGAATAATACATTTAAAATGATGAAATTAAGGTATGAAAGAAGGTAGAAGTAAAATATTTTCTGCAATAAAAAAGAAGCATGAAAAATCTTGTATAAAGAAGGGGAAAGAGTAGAAGAAAAAACTTTACTCTCATCAGAATTGACTCAATAAGGAAAAAAAAATGCATACTCAAAATGAGTATAAAAGTATATCTTTCCCTGAAGAAAAATAGGAGGGAAATGGAACTTTTTCTTAAATATAGGGATAACTGAGTCAAATTTATAAAAAATAAGAGACATGACCCAATTGATAAATGAATAAAAGATATGATCTATACCCAAAGAATGATAAATTCATGCATTTCCTTTGACCTAATAATACCACTATTAGGCATGAATACCAAAAGAAATTTCTTTAAAATAAGAAAAAGACATATATATATAAGCTCTCTTCTCAGGGGAAAAGTGTTGGAAATTGATGGAATGCCCATCAATTGGGGCATGACTGAATAAATAATGATATGTGTTTATCATGAAATATTATTGTTGTATGGGAAATGATCAGAATGTCTAAAAAAAAAAACTTTGGAAAGTCTTCCATGAACTCAAATGTAGTGAAATGTACTATTTACAAAGTAATAACAATGTTCTGGGATGACCAGGTGTAGTATTCTCAGCAGTACAATAATCCATGAATATTCTGAAATACTTATAAAGAAAAATGCTATTCATTCCCAGAGAAATAACTGATTGAGTCTAAATACAGATTGAATCATATTTTCTCTCTCTTTTTTTAAACTTTATTTTTCTTGAGGGTTTTATTTTTTTTTTTAATCCACAATATGACTCTTATGGAAATAGTTTATATAACTTCACATCTAATTTCTTAATGGGGTACTGAGGATAGGAATAAGGAAGAGACCCTGGAACTCAAAAATTTTAAAAACCAAATGGAAAAAAATGTTTTAAATCTAAACTGGGAGAAAATATAAAATCAGTTAAGTAAACATAAATAAATAAATAAATACTAATGCAATAAAAAAGCCTGATTTGCTTTTCTCAATACCTACCTTTTGTATTTTTCTCCCTTTCTCTTACCCCCTTCTCCTCCTATATCCATTGATTAAAGTCAATTTCTATCCCCAAATGTGTGTGTATTTCTTTTTTTGAACCAATCTGATGAGAATGAGGTTCAAGCATTTCTTGTCAGTTTTTACTCCTAACAAAAGCTCTTCTTTGCACACCTCTTCTTTTTTGAGAAATATTTCCCCATTCTGCCTCCCTTTTCTTCTTTCTCCCAGTGCATCCCTCTTTCAAAACCCTCCAATATTTTTTCAGATAATTACAATATAATCAACTCACATCTATGCCTTCTGTCTATGTAGATTATTTCTCACTGCATTGATAAAGATAAAATTCTTAGAAATTATGTGCATCAGAGCCAAGATGGCAGAGCAGGCACACATGACTCTCTAACCTCCTTTCCTTCCCTTCATAACCAATTATTTAATCCAGCCTCAAAAATAGCTCTTCACTGCTTAAATTCATGAAGATGAGAAGCACTACAACTTACCAGCCGATCCAGAAGCTCGCCAGGAAAGGTTTGTCCTGAGGGGCCAGGAACAGACTAGCAGAGGCAGAGAGAGACTAACGTCCTGAGCAGACCGGGGGTGAGGGTAATCTCTGTGGCTAGAGAAGTTATAGAGATGACTCTGCTATAGGCTAACTGCTCTGCCTTGACTACAAAGCAGTAAACTGGCAGAGAAATTAATGCCTGAAACAAAGGGTCCTCTATAAAACGTCAGAACCTAACGAGATCTGGCTGTAACCCCTCAAACCCGGAAGTGACTCAGGCAGACTTTACTGCAGCCCTGTGGCCACATCCGGCAGTTCGGGGCTTTTGCAGGGGCAGTTACTAATCTGCACGGCAGGGGGCTCGGCTGGGCAGCCTCTGATCAGCAGTGTGGGGAGCTCGGCTTGGGGCAATAGAACCTCCCCAGCTGACTGTGCTTCGGGGCTTCTGGTCCCTGCAAATCCATTCACTGCTCAGCTGCTAATACCCACAGCCCCAGGGCAGGGTTTGGCTTGGGGCAGTGAAACTCTCACTGCTAAGTGTCTAGCCCCAGGGCAGTCGTTATCTCACACAGTTGAGGTTCTTTGCAGGGCACTTTCCCAGCCCGGCCCTGCGGGCCTGAGTTACTTTCAGGTGGGGAACTCTTTCCCAGAGCACTCCAGTACCTCGCTGCTTTTTGTAGCCGGCTGGCAGGACAGCTACCCATCCATATACCTTTCACTGCTCTGCAGAGGAAGCTGGTAACCACCTGGCTCTGAAGGCAAACCTTACAGTCTTTAACAAAATGAGTAAAAAAATCAAAAGAACAATTGATAGTTTCTACACAGAAAAAGAACAGCTTTTCAATCCTGAAGAGACTAAAAGCAGACAGTCTCCAGACAATTATTGGTCTCCAGTACAAAAGGCTCTCCTAGAAGAGACTATTAAAAACTTTAAAAGAGAACTAGAAGAGAAATGGGGAAAGGAAAGAGAAGCTATGCAAGAGAGCAACAACTTCCTAAAATGTGAATTGGAAAAGATAAAAAACGTCCAAGAAGTGCAGGGAAACAGAATTTGCGAATTGGAGAAAGAAAATAACTCACTAAAAAAAAAAAAAAAATAGTGAAATGGAAAAAAATTCCATAGAGCAAAACAACTCAATTGGACATATACAAAAGAAGTAAAAAAAGCTAATGAAGAAAATAACTCACTAAAAATCAGAACTGAACAAATAGAAATGACTGATTCATTGAGACATCATGAATCAGTCCAGCAAAACCAAAAAAATGAAAGATTGGAAAAAAATGTCAAATATTTACTTGGAAAAACAACAGACCTGGAAAATAGATCTAGGAGAGATAACCTGAGGATCATCGGACTACCAGAAAATTATGATGAAAAAAAGAGCCTAGATACTATTTTACAGGAAATCATCAAAGAGAACTGCCCAGAAGTAATAGAACCAGAAGGGAAAATAGGTATTGAAAGAATTCATCGAACACCTTCTGAAAAAGACCCTAAAATAAAGACTCTGAGGAATATTGTGTCCAAACTTCAGAATTTTCTGACTAAAGAAAAATTTTACAAGCAGCCAGGAAAAAAACAGTTCAAATACCGAGGTGCCACAATAAGGGTCAAGCAAGATCTGGCTGCCTCAACATTAAAGGATCGAAGGGCCTGGAATCAGATATTCCGAAAGGCAAAAGAACTTGGAATGCAGCCAAGAATAAACTACCCAGCTAAGCTGAGTATTTTTTTCCACGGAAGAAGATGGACATTTAGTGAAACAGAGGAATTCTATCTGTTTCTAAGGAAAAAGCCAGACTTAAACAAAAAATTCGATCTCCAACAACAGGAATCAAGAGAAGTAGAAAAAGGAGAAACTAGACAATATAGTAAAGTAAGAGAATACAGTTCAACCCAACTCCTCCTACAACTACTTCAACAAAGATGAGAAATTGAAGGATACACTGCAAGACTCAAGTGTTTCCTTCAAGTCCTCTATCTTCAGAGTCGATGTTCTTTTCACTTGCCATTGTGCTTCCCATGGTCCGGCACACTGTAACATGCCCTTGACTCCTGTGCCTCCAAATCCTGTATTTGGAGTGACCAAATAAATGTCTCCTCCCCAACCCACTCACAAAAATAAATAAATAAATAAATAAAATTTAAAAAAAAAAAAAAAAAAAGATAGAGCACAGGACCTGGAGTCAAGAAGAACTGAATTCAAATATAGCCTCACATCCTGCCTAGCCCTGGACAAGTCATTTTACCTCTGACAAAGTGGATCCACTGGATCCACTAGGGAAGATCTGTGCCAAGAAAAGGCCAAATGGGGACAACAAGGGCTGGACAAGGCTGTCACAACTGAGCAACAACCAGAGAGAAGTTTTCCTGATGCCAGGACCAGCCTTCTAGCCACTGTGCCACCCAAAATGCCCTTATTAATATGCCTATTAGCAACCTTTGTGTTGTATATGTTTATTTTAATATGTGCCTATTAACACTTTAATAAAAAAAAAAAAAGAAATTATGTGCATCAATTACCCATATAGGAATATAAACAGGTTAAATATATTGAATCTCTTACAATTTAACTTTCATATTTGCCTTTTTTTTCTTCTCTTGTGCCTTATGTTGAATTTCAAATTTTCTATTCAGTTCTAGTCTTTTTCTGTCCTTTATTTCATCAAATATCATTTTTGTTAGATAGATTTTCTTGTATGTAATTCTGGCCCCCTTAGAATATACTATTCTAAGCTCTCTGATCTTTTAATGTAGAAGGGGCTAAATTTTGTGTAATCAATCCTGATTGTAACACAACAATATTTTAAGAGTTTCTTGCTGCTTCCTTGCCATATTTTCTCCTTGACATGCAAATCTTAACACAGAAACCAAATTCTAGAGCTTCCATTTCAAGAAATTTTCATTTTGAGATCTTTAACAAGAGGAGACAAATGAGTTCTTTTAATTTCTATCATACATTTTGGAGTTAATATATTGGGTCACTTTTCTTTATAATTTCTTAAAATATGATATATAAGCACTTTTTAAATCATGGGTTTCAGATATTCTATAATTCTCAAATTTTCTCTCTTCAGTCTATTTTCCAGATAGTTATTTCCAATGAGATATTTCACGTCCCCCTCTATTTTTATTTTATTTTTTTTGGTTTTTGATTGTTTTTTGATGTCTCATGGAATTATTAGCTTCCAGATGTCCAATTCTAATTTTTAAGGAATTGTTTTCTTCAGTGAGCTTTTGTACCTCTTTTCCCATTTGGCTTATTTTGCTTTTTAGGGATGGCTATTTGTGCTTCTTTTACCATTAGGCCAGTTCTATTTTTTAAGTGTTATTTTCTTCAAGTATTTTTGTATACCTTTTACCAAGCTATTTTGTTTTCATAATTTCCTTGCATTGCTTGCTTTTCTTTTCCCAATTTTATTTTTACTACTCAAAATTAGGAAAAGAAATGAAGGCTTTGGTTATACTTGTTTTTACATTATTTCCTCTTCTGAATTTATGTCTTGGTCTTCCCTGCTATCATAATAGCTTTTTATGATAAACTTTTTTTTTGTTCATTTTTCTAGCCTATTTAATGACAATGACCTTTAAGTTAAAGTTGAGCTCTGCTCACCAGGAACTAGGGAAGGACTATCTCTAGCTTCAGACTTTTTTTGTTACAGTTTTCAGAAGTAGTTTTTAATGCTACCAAACCTCAGTGATCCAGGGAAAGGAATGGTCATTGCTTTCCTGATTTGTACTCTGACCTTTACTCAGCAAGACTTGTTTCTTTAATTTTGAAAGTACTGGCACTTTCCTTGGCACCATGGAACTGTGATCAGATTCCTTCTTATCCTGCAATTACAAGCACTAGTGCTACTATCCATCCTGGAACTTGATTCCAGAACTGTGTATGGATAATAGAGTTGCTAATCAGCACCAAATGGACCCAATACCAGCAATGGGTCCTACATAATATATTTCGGACTAATTGTCTGACCCTCTTACTTAGGGTGGAAAATTCTCAAAGCTGCTGCTACTATCATAGTCACCTCCAAGTCTCACAGTTGGTACTGCCTGCTCCTTGGTTCAAACCCCACCCTGGTGTATCCTGCTTACTCCTGAATATCTTTAAGCTAGAAAAATGTCTCATCTTAACCTTTTGTTGATTCTGCCACTCCAAAATTTGATTTGAAGAGTTATTTTTAAATATTTGGAGGGGAATGTTGGGAGAGTTATGTTGGGTCACTACTACTAATTCAACATCTCGATTCCATCCAACAATGACCTTTAATTGAACTCTTTCTCTCTGTCTGGTCTTTCCCCTTTCCAAAATATCATCTATGAAGTTTCCAGGTTTATGTAACTAAACTATAGATATAAACAT
Source organism: Antechinus flavipes (assembly GCF_016432865.1). Classification (NCBI taxonomy): domain Eukaryota; kingdom Metazoa; phylum Chordata; class Mammalia; order Dasyuromorphia; family Dasyuridae; genus Antechinus; species Antechinus flavipes. The sequence continues at coordinate 393,050,383 of NC_067398.1, forward strand.
GGGACAATTTTGCTCAAGAACTTTTAGTAACACCCAGCAGAATTCAGGATAAAATACTGTGCCACTTTTCTTTATAATTTCTTGAAATATGGTATATAAGCACTTTTTTTTTAAAATCATGGCTTTCAGGTAATCTATAATTCTCAAATTTTCTCTCATAAGTCTATTTTCCAGATAGTTATTTCTAATGAGATATTTCATATCCCCACTTCAAATGTAATTTAAAGACATTTACAAATTGATTCCAATTTATCTTTCTAGTTTTAATTCTCATTCTTTTTCTTTTACACAGGCTACATTCCAGCCAATTTGTCTTAATTGTTCTTCCTCATACCTTTCTTCATAGCAGCCCCTGATCTCTACCCCTGAACTCCCCAGGTTTGTATTATAATTCCTTTTCACTTGCAGGCTATTCAAAACCTATGTTGATTATATTCTTACCATCCCTACCTTTTCATTCTGCTCCTATCAAAGCCTTGGAATGCTGGGTTCTGATAGGTGAAAGCCTGACTGTATCTTGTCTGAAGTCAGTCCTCCACATTACTTCCAGGCCATTTCCAAGGCATGTAGTTTCTTGTATCTCAATGATCCCTTTCTAGATCTCCTTTGTGTTGTTTGCTTCCTTTCAGATACAAGCTGTTTGAAAGCAGGGACTATTTGTTTACTTCTCTCTTTTTTTCCTGAGATAGCATGATGCCAGGCACATCGTAATTGTTTAATGTTTTTATTATTTATTCATTTATTGCTTACCTTGGCCTCTTAGTCTCCCAGTTTTCTTCATGTGCTACCTCCCACAAGATACTTTCTCTTCCTGGTAACTAGTAATATATAATACAGAGCTATGTAAATAGTAGCAATTGTTTCTGTTATTTCAAGTACTTCTACAGGCTCAGGTAAAATCAATGTTATATTTTCTTTAACTTCAACAAATATTAACTTAGGATTTATCTATTTATAACTGTTTTCCACTTTTCCACTAGATTTATGTTTCAGTCTGAATTCACTAAATATATATGTAGATACTTTAGCTTAAAAATTAGAAGAGCTGGAGGAGTAAAACCTAGGAAAAGTTAACAACAAGAAAGATACAATCCTGCCTTCATGGAACTAAGAATCTGATAGATTAAATGAAGCAAACATAGCAAATGTAGTTCAGTGTAAAAGGTTTCATTTTATGCAAAAACTATAAAGAAAGGAATATGAGAATTCTAAGAAGGTATTACATTTGAGCTACATGTTCGAAATAGAATTGCATTAGGGAGAGACTAGAAATTGAGTACTCCAGGTATAGGGAACAGAGATGGAAGAATTCATTTAGAATGTGGTGAATAAGAAAAGTGGAAAAGCACTACAGAAGTGTGGGCTAAGACTGAAAAAATTAAAATCAAAGTGTGGAAAGTCTTAAATACTAAGCTAGAGATTTAGACTTAATTTCATCCACAAGAGGAAACCACTAGATGTTTTAGAATGGTATGATGATGTCATATGGTAACAAGGAATAATAATTTAGCAGTGAAGCATGATTAAAAGACAGTGTGAGATTGGGAAGAAAGGCTTCATCCATATTTAAATCCCATAGAGTTAGACAAAAAAAAAATAGAAAGAATGACTATAGGGCAACTCTGAATTTGACCAATTTAATATAGATTAAAATCCAGATAAAAGCAACTACAAAAAAAATAGCCTCCATCAGATGTCTTTACACAAATGCAAAAAAAAAAAAAATAGAAATAAGCTTACCTAGAGGTTCTAATGTGAGAGGATAAATCTGAAATCATAATTGCCTCTGAGATTACCTGATGCTTGAAAATGAATATGGTTGCAGAAATAAATTTTTAGGCTCAGTTAAAAAAAAAAGATATGTGCATGGGAAGTGACATATTATGAAAGAAAGTAGCCTTAATCTCAGAAGAGGGACTCCCACCCCAGTGTGCTGACTCCCATCCCAGCATACAGAATACTGAGACAGAATGTGGTGGTAGAATCAACAGACCTTGACAATCAATTAAATGTGGGAGAAAATCTTAATAATAGCAGGGTTTACATAAGACACTGCTGACAGAGGAATACCATGATTTAAAAGAGAAAGTGAAACAAATTTGATAACCTAATATTGTATTTTAATCTGACTTTATAGTGAAACTAATATTTAAAAGCAAACAAAGCTGAGTAAATTTGAACAGGACTAATAGATAAAGCATATATTGATAATGGGGACTTTTTAAAAGGGAAATGGGTTGGCCTGACATGACTTTCACTTTGGAAATCTGTTTTCTCTAATATATATATTAACCCAGAAAAAAAAAATTCTTGGATTGTTGGAATACATGGGAGAGCAGCAAAGGCTGCCTTGCAACATCTTCATCAACATCTGTGTGTTATCATCCACAACTGTGGAGGCTCTCGGAGAACTGACCTATCCCTTAACAAAGGATAATTATAAATAACCAGTATAACATTTTTTCATGTGAATTTGAACACAGAGTATACAGCCCCTATTACAGCTTCACAATGTTTTCAGTTCATTCATCCCAATTGGCATTTGAGTACAGTATTTATATATATCATATTTTCACTACATTTAAATTCAAATCCTTCCCAATCAAATGAAGTATGTCACTTTCTGTTAATATACAATCTATACACACTAAAGAGTAGAAAAAAATTTAAATCATAATTTGTGTAACAATAGACTTAGAACAACTAGACGAATTCAGTTCAACTTAAAATAAAATATTTAAGCATTTACTATATGAAAGATGCAGTGCTAGGCAAATGAATACTATACATGGAGAAGGCAGAGACCCTACTCAAGAAAGTCTTACAACATCATAGGGGAAAAACACAAATAACTCATGTAAAGGAAAATATGATAAGTATATGCAGGTAGAATGTTAGGGGAGTAATTACATTTCAAGACCTTCATGGAATAACTGCTACCTAAATTGAGACATGAAATAAGAGGGATCAGAATAGATATGACTGATAAAATTTATTACAAACCGTATATGGAAATGGGAAAAGGCAGGATGAGAACAGGTTTACACTACTTCAGATTATATAGAATACATTGAGGTGGATAATAGGAGGTCAGGCTTCAGAGATAAGACAAGAGTCAAATTGCAGAAAGCCTTGAAAATCAGGCTCAGGATTTCATATTTTATTCTGAAAGCATTCAAGAATTATTGAAGATTTTATAATATGAGAATACTGTGATCAGAGTAATGCACTGGGAAAATTCCTAATGGGTAGTGAAGACAAAGATAGCTTGGGGGAAGCCCAGAAAGACCAGATCAAATACCAGAGCTGATATGAGAAGAAAGATCTTGAGAAAAGTAGCAATGCTAAGGAAATTTTGTTTCTTTTCTTATTTTTTTCTTTATTCGGAGCACAGGGTTATAAATATGTTTGTAGGTTTAAAGGAAGCAGTATGGGAAAGATAAAAGATTTCATATACCTCAGAGTAGGAGGAAGGAAGTTAATGATTGACAGGACATTTGTTCAGTCAGTTTTTAGTCACTTCTTACTGTTTGTGATGCCATTTGGGATTTTCTTGACAGAAGTACTGGAGTGATTTTTCAGTTCGTGGTCCACCTCATTTTATAAATGAGAAAACTGAAGAACAGGGTTCTTGTTTTGCCCAAGATCACATAGCTAGAAAGTGGCTAAGGCCAGATTTGAACTCAGGAAGATGAGTCTTCCTGATTCCAGGCCAGATATTCCATTCACTGTGCCACATAGCTGTGCCCAGGACAACATTTACATGTGGGAAGAATTGGAATTGAGGTAGAATGAAGTGGCACCTTAGCTTCACCAAATAAGAAAGCTTTGTTCTGTGAAATATTAAATGTTATAGATTTTTTTTATTTCCTGAAGTAGACTAATTTGTGTCAACAGAAAATATCAAATAAACTTTTTTGTTCACATGTGATATCTCAAAATAGTAAAGTACAGAGGCTAGAGAATCAAATATAAGTTATTTGTGTGTCTGTGTGTGTGTATGTGTGTGTGTGTATGAATTGTTAATATATATCTAGATTTATAAGCATGCCATTTTATCCACTCTGCTTAAACCAGAGTAACTCATTATGTCTCTGGTATTTGAATCATAAAGCTATTTTCTAATAACTGACCAAAACATCCAATACTATTCCAGGAAATATCTAATTTTAGCTGCCTCACAGTTTATTAAATCTGTCTGAAACATAAGATCACTTCACTTATAATATGAAATAAATCAGTGAAACAGACTGAATCATATTACCTTTAGATGATTATTTTTAAAGGAAAAATATTTTGATTTATTCTGCTCTTTATATGAGTATTTCCTTTTCTAATATATGAACAGTGTTAGATTGTATTCATATGAGTAACTGATATATTGAAAGGTTTCAATTTATAAATCCATAAGTAATGTAAAGTCTGAGGAATATTTTTGATATATTCATCAAGTATAAATGATTTAAGCTGACCATTGTTTCATATTTTCAAAGTAAAATATTTTTACACACGATGCCAATGAAGTTGTAATGAAGTCTGTTTCTTTACATAAAAATCCAAATCAAAACACCCCACCACTTGAAAGTTTATTCTGCCTGAATATAGTGATTACAAAATTCTAAGTATACCTATCCCAAATTAAATTGAACACCCAAAGTTTATGTTTTAAAGTGGAAAAGACCCATCAAGTTTCAAAGTTTAACACCATTATCTTGCAAATGAACTGAGGTACAGAAATATTAGTTGATTAAACAAATTCCCTGGCAGAACCATGGTTTAATTTTCAATCCTGACACTAAAACCTGTATGGTTTGAAAAAAAAATGTATTTACTTTGGAAGTCACTTAACTATTGTGGACTTCAGTTTACTCATGTGTAAGAAAAGGTTTAGTTCAGGTCATCTCTATGGTCCAGTACAAATATGAAAGTCTATATTTCAATGTGTTGCAGCTATTACAGGCAGCTGCTACATATACACTACAAACAATTTGTTGAAAGTCAAAAAATCAGTCAACCATCTATCTTAAAATATCCAGATGGTTCTCATTTTCTTTACCTTCTAAATATCTGACCTTTAAGAAGATGAGCCCTCAATGAAACTAAATAAACAATTTCATAGAGAATGAAATAGTAGGACTGATAACTAGAGATGTCATGATAATGTGGTAAAGGAACCATGTTTATTTCAGTCATCCATGAATGTTATTATGCAGCAGATGATAGATTGATAAATCAGAATGAGAGCATTAAGTGGACAGAAGAGCTATTTTATTCTTCTTCTGAATATTATTCCCCTTATGTCACTGGTATTAGCAAATTCATTTTAGTATAAAGAATAATTAAAGCTTAAAAATGGATTATTTCTTACTCTTTGAAGATCACTCTTTAGTATCTTTGCTTGTTTCATTATTATTTTACTTATTTTGACATGCAGAAAATTTCTTTTTTTTTCTCCTCATCTTCATAGTCACTACATAGCACAGTGTATAGTTAGCATTTAGTCAGAAAGATGAGTCCAAATCCAGTCTTCTATACAGAAAAGCAGACACAAAAATTCTACCAGATTATACACAAAGCTACTTGAGCTAAAAAAAAAAAGCTTCATTAATTACACTGTGATTTAATATATATGTGTGATATATCCACAAACTTTTTCTACATAATTTAAGAATAAACTTATTTACATTAGATATAAACAATACTCTTGTATACTTCAAATGTGCTGCGATTTGAGGATTCCTGCTTATAAAGCAGATAGCAACTAATCTGTCCAAGTAAGATCATCATAACCTCCAGTAAATTCATCACAAGGAGTTCATTCATCCACTATTCTAGACATCTTTGCATTTCCTTGATAATATAGAGACAGTACTGACACTAATGGACTAGCCATAAATATGTTTGTTTTTTTTTTTAAGTGTTTCAATATTATACTAATTTGAATATATCATTTTTTACCATTTTTCCTTGTAGTTTTTATTTATGCTTTAGAGTCAATTTACATTAACCAGTTATCACTTTATTGCTCTGTGAATGAAATCGAATTTTAGTTTTTTAAAGACCATAATACTCCATAACTTCACAAAAATATAACAATGCCAGAAATAATTTTGGTATTAAAGATATGTGATTGTCTTTCAGGTATTTTTTTGAGATTATTTATAGCACTTTACAATCTTCCAAAGACAATCTAATCTGCTTACCTCCTTCTATCCAAGACAAGTTTATTGTTCATTTTTAGTGTTTGACCAGGATATAGATCATAATGAAAAAAAGCTTTCTTTAACTTTTCCTCTTGTGATAGACATGGTAAAGGTATATAATTTATAATAATAATGAAAAGTATATTATATTTATTATTATTGATAAATAAAATTATTAAGGTTTCAATTCTAATGAAGCAATGAAAATTGTTATTTACTTTGAAGTGACTATCTTTTTTTTAAAAAGATATTAAATTATTAGCAGGTAATTAGTAGCTGTATCCCCTCAACCCTAACACATATTAAAATTCTATCTACAATTAGATTTGGATGTAGAAGGAAGGAAAAGAAGAACAAATTCAGATTTAAGTCCCCTGATCTTTTTAACATTAATTGTACTTAATAAAAAAAGTTAAAAAACATACACTTCAATCTGTATTCAGGTCCATCCATTTTCTTTCTGGAGGTGCATAGCATTTTTCAAGTCCTTCAGAATTGTTTTGGATCATTGTATTCCTAGGAACATCTAAGTCATTTACAATTAAGCATAATAAAATGTTATTATTGTACACACCGTTTTTCTGGTTATGCTAACTTCACTTTGGATCAGTTCATATAAATCTGTCTAGGTTTTTCAGAAATCATTCTGCATTTAATTTCTTATAGCACATTATTGTTCTATCACAATCACATACCACAACTTGTTCAGCCATTTCCCTGTTAATGGGCATTCCCCACAATTTACAAAATTTTTGACACAACAAAAGGGTCTGCTGTAAATATTTTTGGAATTATTTTCCTTTTCTTTATTAAAAATATCGCTTTGAGATATAGACCTAATAGTAGTCTGTGTCAAAGGGTTGTATGATTTTATAGCATAGTTCCAATTTGGGCATAGTTCCAAATTGCTCTTCAGAAGAGTTAGATCAATTCACAACTCCACCAGATGTGCTTTAGTGTCCCACTTTCCCCACATTTTCACCAAAATTTGACACTCTCTCGTTTTTCATATATTAGTTGATTTGATAGCTGTGAGTGGTGCCTCAGAGTTGTTTTAATCTTCATTTCTCTAACCAAGAGTAATTAAGAACATTTTTATATGATTATAGATATCTTTGATTCCTTCAACTAAAAACTGCTTCTTCACATCCATTCACCATTTATCAATTAGGGAATCCTTGGCATTCTTTTTAAATTTAGCTCTTTTCTCCATATATGTGAGAAATGAGACCTCTCTCAGAGAAACTTGTATAATTTTTTTTCACACTTATGATTACTATGTATTTGCCTCCATACTTTTCTACCATGTTTAGCTTTCCCTCTGTGTCTTTTTACCCTTTCTGTCTTCAAAATTGTTTTGCTTCTACCATGTCACCCAATCTACCCTCCATATTATCAGCATCCCTTTCCCCCCTCTTTTTCATCCTTTAATTTTGTTTTTCAAATAACTTCTCATTATTTCACATTCTTCCCTGTGTCTATGTATATTCCTTCTGTCCTAAAAATTATAAAGGTCTTAGGAATTACAAGTTTCATTATCTCATAAAACGATATAAAAAATTCAACCTTATTTAATACCTTGTGATTTCTATTTCCTGTTTAGCTTTTTTATGTTTCTCCTAAGTCTTACTTTTGAAAGTGAAATTTTCTATTTGTTCTGGTCTTTTCTTCAGAGTGCTTAAAATCTTCTATTTCATTAAATATCCATTTTTCATTTGAAGATTATACTATATTTTCTTGAATATTCTTTGTTATAATCTTGGCTTCTTTGCACTCCAGAATATCATATTTCAAGCCTCTGATACTTTAATATAGAAGATATTAAATCTTGTATTATCCAGGTTGTATTAAATCATTGTATTATCCAAATTCCTTGATGTTTGAATTGTTTCTTTCTGGCTGTTTACAATATTTTCTCCTTGATCTGGGAGCTTGGCAATTTGGATATAATACTCTTGGGAGTTTTCATTTTGGGATCTTTTTAAAGAGTTGATGAATTCTATCCATTTTTCTTTTACCCTCTCTGTAATTTTCCTTGATAAATTCTTGAATGTGATGTTTATATTCTTTTGCTTTTATCACTAACTTTCAGGTAATCCAATCATTCTTAAGTTTTCTCTCTTCATGATTGTGAGATCAAATCACATTTTTCTGTAATGCTTTGGTAGCTGCTTTAACTTTATTGTCTTTTGAGATTGTTTTTATGTTCCCTATCACCATAATGACTTTCTATGTCAAGTTCTTTTTTTACTTGTTTCTTTTCTCATTTTTCCAGGCTATTTCTTGACTTTTAATTTTCAGTTCCCAGGTTTTCTGCTCCCAGGTTGAAGGGGGAAGCATCTCATGTTACAGGTTTTTCTTGTTGATATTTTCAGCTAGTTCTAGAAACTTCAAGTTTCCAGTTCTTCCAAAGTAGGAGGACTTAAGGACAGGAATGGTTAATGCTTTCCTAGCCTATGAGTAATCACAAACACCCTTTTGTCACTCAAAGTGACCCCTTCTGTTTGGCTCTTCCTCAGTTCAGTTATGGTTACATTTGGATTTAGCAAAGGAATAATTACTTTTATAATAGTGGCAGGTATTACCTTTGTTATATGGTTGATACAAGAGAAAAAATATTTGCTGAAATATGGTTCTGAGGATCCCAAGTTACATCAAGAGCAAAACAGAAGAAGGTTGACATACCTACTATATTGTTATCCAGTGATCTAGGTAAAAACCAACTAGATTAAGAGAGAATGGATGTTTTTTTGAAATGGATTAACACAGTAAAATATCTCTTCAAATTGCAGATCATAATCTAAAAATATACATTCTCCATCCATTTTGTGCAGTTAATATATCATACACAAACAGAAATGTAGGAGAATTGAATCTATAGGGAATTTCTTTTCAATTTAGACACTGTACTGAATATTTCCATGATAAATGAAATCTTTGTAAGCATATTTCCTTCTTGTAATCTTCACTTGATATTAATAATCAGTTGGTCACTGAATAAAGTCTTTCTGATTTATTTCTTTCAAAGAATTTTTTGCATATATATATTAACCTGACAGTTTGTCAGATCATAGCCTTCATGCTGATTCATTTTTTTTTTATGATCAACAAACAACAATTGCAGAGGGATCTTATATGCTTTAAATCTTCCAGGAATTGGGGCAGCTGGTTGTGCAGTGGATAGAGCACCAGCTCTCAAGTCAGGAGGACCTGAGTTCAAATCTAGCCTCAGATGCTTAACACTTCCTAGTTATGTGACCCTGAGCAAGTCACTTATTCCCAATTGCCTCAGTGCAAAAAAAAAGAAAAAAAAAAGAAAAAAAAATCTTCCAATCATTGTGTAATGGAAAATCCCATCTACTACTAACATATTGCTTTTGAAAGCTTGCCCATTTGTTCCTAATATTATTAAAGCCATCCTTGAGGTGAGTGTGAGTTATTCTTATTGATGAGAAAATAATAATATGGGTCTAGTTCTTTATGTAACCTCAGTAATTTTTTTTTGTAATGATAATATCCGAGTTATTATTTTTCTTTTTAACTATACCTTTCTTATTCTCTAACCGCCTCTCTTTCATGTAACTTGACCATTCAGTACTTTTAAAATTGTATTACTTTCATGGATCTCTTTTGTTTGTGTGTGTACCAGCTGCTGTTCTGATATTTGCCTTTTATTTTTTTAAATCTTCATCTTTCTTCATTGTTAGGTAAAATTGATATTATATAGATACATTGGTTGGTTGGTTAGTTATTATCCTTTGTATTTCAAAAGAATCAAAATTGCATCACTATGTTAGAGTCGAGTTACAGTGTGTCTGACTGTGACTGATCAGAACAATACAGGCTCAAAATGTTCTGCCACAGGATGGACACAAATAATTCCTATGCATATTTGAGTTGGATTCTCTAATTCTGGATATCTTGTGTTTCTTCTGAACTAATTCAATTCTGCTTCACGCGAAGAGCATAGCACCTTTTCTGATGAGGGCACACCATGCTGGGCAGTCTTGTGCCAGTGTCTCCCATGTCATATAATTGAGTCTAAAGATTTTAAGAGAGATCGTGAGGGTGTACTGCTTTTTTGATCACCATAAATACATACATATGTGTGTATATGTCTTTTTTTGAGTATGTAAAGATACAAAGAAAGGGAGATTTGTTTTATTATTTCTTTTTAGCTGTTTAACAGCATCTTCTCCACCTTTGTTTGCATTTACCTTCTTAAGCATCTGAGATGTCTTTCTCTCCAAAGTTCCCATGACTATTGGGTCAGAAAAAGAATGCTTTATATTTCTGGACATGTAGAGGAAAGACGGATTTCTGCAGTGTTCACTTATTTGATAGAGAAACCAGTCAGTTTCAGCTTCCCTTGTCTTAGTTAATTAAACTTAAGGTAGAGATCTTGAAGAATGACTACCAATGACATCAGTGTTTGTGTTCAAAGAAAAGCCCTGCGAGTATATAAGCAGATAATCTGAACCAATGTTTTCTTTGGTTCATCTCTATAAACTTTCACATAGCCCTTGGTACTTTATGTCAGTAATTAGGGCAGGACTAAAGAATTCTACAGACAGAAGTTTTACCTTCATTAGAAAGCAATTAAGTGAGTCTTCCAGTAGGTAAATTCATAATCTTTGCTAATTGTCTCATATCTGTTTATACTATATCCTGCAATAAACCCTGCTTACTTTGAGTGGAGTATGATTTATACTCAAGTGGCAAAGGCCACTTGAACACCCAACTATTCATTTAGAAAGTCCTTGCTACTCATTTTAGTAATGTGCAGAATCAGTCAACCAATCAAAAATAATTCACTGGGGACTCAAGGATAAAATTGAAACAGTTTTTTTCTTCAAGAAGCTTATATTTTTATCATGCAGAAGAGATTGATCACCTTTCTAATAACTCAAAACATGAATTCTTTTAACCTGAGACACTTCTTATAAGATAAGATGCTTCTTAATCAAAGGTATATGAATTTCTTACTGTTGCTATTGTTTTATTATTTTTATAATTGTTCATCAGTATAATTGTTTCTTTTATAACTTCATATATTTTACTTTTGGAATTTTTTTGAGAAAACATCCATAGAATTTATCAGACTGCCAGAAAGATCTATGATGTTAATATATCTGATCTTTCCTTGTGATTTCTATTTCCTGTTTAGCTTTTTTATGTTTCTCCTAAGTCTTACTTTTGACATTATCCTTTGCAGGGGGTGTCATCATTGGCATTCTAATGTTGAAGAATCTTCTGAGTTAAAGCTCTGCTGCTATAACCTCTGAGAAACCAAAGTTAAATCTATAACTTGATGAGAAATCATAATAGAACTTTTGGGGAAGATTACAATATAATTCTTGTAAAGTTATTTCAATTACCCTGAACTAAAAAGTAAAATGCTTGAGACTATAGGATCTATTTCTAGAACTTTTTTTACATACCCAGAAATTTTTTTGCCTGAATTGAATTTATAAAAATTGAGGCTAAATCAAAGACATTTTGAGACCATATCTTTTAATCCATTTATTTTGCATATGAAAAAAACTCTTGCTGTAAAGTTAGGTAACCTGCCCAAGTTCACACAACTTGCTAGTTCCAGAAATGAGACTGGAATTAAATTTTCCTGATTTTTAATATATTTCATTTTGATTAATAGGTTCATTTATGAAATAAAACAAACACTTTCCACTAGTAGGTTCTTAACAAATTATATTAGTTATAGAATGAAAATTCAGTAACTATAAAAAGCAAGAGATGATTAACAGAATATGCAGGTATACAAAGACATGTGTGCGAACATGCATATGCATTTGTGTATGTGTGTGTATGTATATATAATATATATGTGTATGTATATATATATATATATATAAAATCTATGAAAGAAATCAAACTTATATAGAGAGGATAAAAGGCCATAGTAAATGGATTATACAAATCTGATTTTGAGTAAAGGGAAATAAGGGAAATTGAGAGGGGAATGTCACAAAATGAAATAATTGTATGGGGGAAAATCTGTCCCTGAAAATAAAGGTTTATTGTAAAATTGGGAAAATTGGAATATTTGCTGAGACTATGTTAATTGTGAGAAATGTTCTCCTTAAGTAAAGTTTATGCTTACAAGTCTTACATCTTGCATGGCATTTATGAACCTTAAACTGCTGGATTTTTATAATCATATTCTATTTTATTATTATAAACATTATTATAATTTGTATTTTTCAATAGTGTAAAAAAAAGGTTTTTCTTTTCTTGAAAACTGTGATAGATGTTAAGATAGCTGCACAAAAGAGAGTGGAGCAGAAAGAATCCAGAACTAAATCTAAGTAAGAATCAGCAGATAGAACATCCTGCTTCTATCCTAGGACTAAAATTCTTAGAGTCCTCTTATGACCAGATTGAGGATTGATTTGCCCATTGTTTCATAACATAAGACATATATATAAATATGTATGTATATATATATGTATGTATATATATATGTATGTATTATATATATGTATATGTTATAAATTCTAAGGCAATATATTACATTTTATAGTAGTAAAATTGTAAATCTCATATTTCATGTTATTATTTGTCTCAGGTTGATTGGATATTCAATGGATGAAAAAGAATTAAATTGAAATAAAACAGGGCATTTTAGAATCACATTTAATGTCAAGGACTTTTGAAGAGTTTGCATCTCCTGATATTTAATATCTCAATACATGAGAAAGAAAGCAAAAACAAAACAAAAAAACTAGTCTTTTTTTTTTAAAGAAGACAAAAGCTTGTCTGCTTTTTTGTCCCAAAATTAAAGCAGGATGTTCCGTTTACTAACCCTTCCTTACATTCAGTCCTGTATTCTTTCTGCTCAATCTCCTCTCCTTCAACTGATTGAAATTATGTCTATTATATTTCCATATGAATGGATGAAAGATGGCCATCCTTCCCTTGCTAGGCTCTCAGAGGGAAGGACAAGAGCAGTTACTAACCCTAAAAAACACATAAAATGAAAGGAGAAAATGGAAAAGATAAGGCTAAATAATGTATCCTAAATTTTATATATACATATGTGTGTGTGCGTGTGTGTATGTGTGTGTGCATGTGCATATATGTATTTGTGTGTATACACACATTTATGTATGTTGGTTGCAGTCCTTAGTTCTGGAAGAGGACCAAAATGACATCACTATTTTAGAACCAAGTTACACTGTGTCTAACTGGCCAATACAAGCTCAGGAATGTTCTGCCACAGGTAAGATACAAATAGATCCTATGAACATTGAGGATGAATTATCTAACTTTGCACTTCTCACATTTCTTCTAATCTAATTCAATTCTGTTTTGCTCAAAGAACACAGCACCTTCTCTGATAAAGGCATGTGCTGGGCAGTCCTATGGCAGTGTCTCCAATCAGTTCTAAAGTTCTTAAGAGAGATATTGAGGGCAGCTATATGGGCACAGTGGATAGAGCACCAGCCTTAACTTTAGGGCCTAAGTTAAATCTAGTCTCAGACACTTAACATTTCCTAGCTATGTGACCCTGAGCAAGTCACTTAAGCCCAATAGCCTCAGCAACAACAATAACAACAACAACAAAGTTAAAAAAAAAAGAAAAGAAAAGAAAAAGAAAAAAAGAGAGATGTTGAGAATGTTCTTGTATTGCTTTTTCTGACAACCTTATGTGTTTTCTATAAAATAATATTTTTGGCAAGGATACATTTGAATAATGTGACTAGCCCAATGGAAAGTACTCTTCATAGTAGAGTTGGAATATTTGGCAGTTTAGTTCAAGAAAGATCAGTGTCTGTTACTTTATCCTGCCAGATGATCTTCAGAATCGTCCTAAGACAATTCAAATGGAAATGATTTTATTTCTCAGCATGGCACTTGGTATACTGTTCACTACACACATACATACATACATACACACACACACACACGCACATATTTGTGTGGATGTATATGTGTGTTTATGTGTGTATATGTGTTTGTGTGTATACATTACTAAGTTTGAGAAGAAAAAGATCAATGATGAATTCTCCCTACATTTATGGGGAGCTAGGTGATAAAGTAAATAGAATGCTAGATCTAGAGTCAGAAAGACTTCTTTATCGTGAATCTGGTCTCAGAAAGCTACAACATGTGTGACTGTGGACAAGGCATTTTTCTGTTTGCCTCAGTTTCTTCATCTTTCAAATGAGCCAAAGAAGGAAATAGTAAACCACTCCAATATCTTTGACCAAAAAACCCCTAATGTGCTCATAAAGAATCAGACCCAATCAAAACAACTGAATAAATATGACACTATATTTATACTATGATTAAAAAAATGTTTTGGTGAATTCATGATCTGGTTGATATGAACATCTGCTCTTTCCAACAGTGACATAATCACTTTTTTATCAAGTGGAATTTTTGAACATCTCTTACGAATTTTTCAGAGGAGTTCACCCAATACTCTAGGAGAATTTTTGTAGTCTCTTGATAGTTGGTTGATAAAAATGTAGCATGGTTCAAAAATAAAGACTACTGGGTCCTATTTGGAATACAATTGTTTTGTTTTGTTTTTTAATTTCATGTTTGTGTGTCTTTTTAACTAAAAAGTTCTTTGAACATGTTTTTACTCAAATATACTTCTCTGCAATCATTCTGACCCCTCCCCTAAGCACAAAGAGCAGAGCTGGACACAGACCAAGTACTTAATAAATACTTGTTGGCTTGCTGATTAGTTGATATTTAATGCCAAGCACCTGTAATCTACTCAGCATTATATTAAAATCTATACAAATCTGATATATGAAGTTAATACTTTTGATACCCATAAATCATTTTAGCTGTTTTTTCTTAGTTATTTCACTTAAAATTTAATCACAAATCCAATAAAGAAGATCCAGGCTAGTATCTGTATTTGTAGATTTCTCTTTAAATAGATTTTATAGATTTTTAAACAAATTTACATCTAGATTTCTCCCTGTATAACTTTCTGACTCCCCACATCCAACAAAGCCATTCTTTATAACAAAGAATTCAAATAAATGAAAAATAATTTCAACACAACCAATCAATATTATTTTAAAAAGTCATAAACAATGTTCCACATCTACAGACCCACTTCTCTAAAGAAATAGATTATATTCTCATATCTCTTCTTTGAAGTCATGCTTGATGTTTATAATATATTTATTTCTCACTTTTTTATAGCTCTTATTTTTTTTTTCTTTTACATTGGTCACTACTGCGTATATTGTTTCTTAGCTCTTATTATTTGGTTTCATTAGTTCATATAGATCTTTTCACAGCTTTCTATTTTTATCATATTGGCCATATCTTATAGCACAGTAATAAAATAATAATGAGAAAGTTAAAATCAGTGGTCATCAATGGCATGCCAATGTAAATTGTAGATTCAGTTTAGTAATCTTATTTCTAAACTTCAATGATTTTCATCTTCTGTCTTTGCTTGGTGTTTGTTAATCCATGGGATGATTATTATTTAAAAACTAATTTTACATTCAGTTATCACCCATTCTTTCTAGATACTTAAAGTTTAGTACCAACATTAGACAATTTTATAGTTGACAAGATGTTTCCTTATTAAAACCCAACCAAGCAAGGCAAAGTAGCAAATGTTGGGCTAATCCACATTCTCACCTCTTTCTGCTGAAGGGAAAAACACAACTATGTCATAGTAAATGCCAATTTAGTCAGTTGTTAGGATCTAGCATCCTTAGTTAAGGGAGGGAAAAACCTGAAAAGACAATTCTAGTCATGGTAGAATGAGGTTCATCATAAGTGGCAGTGTCAGGAACCATAAATGGATATTGCATGCTTTGACAAGATCAGTGGCAGCACTTTTAGGGTAGTACTATGATAAAAAGAAAATCTAGAAAATTTCAAATTAATAACTATAGACTTGTTAGTAATCTGTGAAATTCTGGTATATATTACAATGACCTGTGGAAGGAAAGAAAGAGAAATCTGTATTTGTGATTTTGGTAAGACAAATGAGAATTCCAAGAGAAGTGTTCCTAGTTAGTTAATAATCAATTCATTAATTAAACTATCCAACAACAAACAAATTAATGGTCAGTGGTTTCTCTCAGTAACCAAAGATCCCAAGGGAGACCTTGAAATACCTTAAATCCCTGCTGAAAGAGAATTTACTTAACAAGTAAAAATCAATATTGATTAATGGGTTTTTAAAGAGAAGGTGAGCTAAAAGCCTTCATATTTTTCTGCTGAGAATGTAGCTTGATCTTAAAATTCAACAGTCTCCAACAATCTAGGGAGAGGAAGCTGTTTCTATCCAGACTTCTCTGGCTGATTTTCTTCTTTATAAACTGGGTCACCCTAAACTCTAATGGAGGAGATGGAGGAAAGAGTTTCTCTCCCTCAGGGAAGGTTCAAGGACTGGATTCCATTTATATTCTAAAAAGAAATCAGGCCTCCTAGTTGGATGGAGTTCTACTCAAATTGAAGAGCATATGCCTTAAGGGCTAGAAACATCAATCACCCATATCTTTCTGAAATTGACTGAAACTTAAACAGAGTTGGAACAGAAATAGAAGGAAAAATAAAAGGAAAAGGGTGAATAATTAGTTGTTGATATAATAGTGTAATATTAACTTCTCTTATTGACAAGGTGAAAAATTTCTGCTATTTATATCGATTGGCAACTTTGGTTCTTAAATGAGTTTAACCATGAGTTGCTGAGTATAATGGTCTACACTGCTGGGTTTGTGTCACAGATAGAATTAGAATTTAGATCTTCCTCACAATATAATCAAATGAATTTTAATACTAATTTGAAAAATTTGAAAAAAAGTAATTTTTTTCTAAATTGCTATATATTCCTTAGACGAATGAACAATATAGATTTATGATATACACTTTATTAAAGTGACAAAATTCTACTGTAAAAATCAAAAGAAAATCAAATTTAAAAAATTGTTACAGGTAACAGAAAAATTATATAATCATTTTAACAATATGGGATACTCAGGTGAAACAGAGAATTACAAAGAAAGACTGAGACAGAAAAACAGAGACAGTATTAATTAGGAACTTATTTTTTTTTTTCAGTTACAAATGCAAGTAAACTTATCCATGTTTTTCTACAAACAATGGGCTCATCATTTCTTATAGAACATTAATATTCTATCATTATCATATACTACATCTCTGGGAAAGAGACTTGGGGAGAATGAGGTAAGAGGGGAAAAGAAAGTTACACAATACTTTATTATATATTTAAAAGGGATAGCAAATTGTAAATAATAGATTAGTAGTTTTGCATGCAATTATATTTTTTTATTCTATTGTATTAGGGAAATGCTTGTGTTATTTTATAAATTATAAAGAAAACAAAAAGAATAAGTTCCTTCTCATTCTGACAACAACAATGCAAACAAGCACTACAATCCTTGTCCTCAAGAAGTATATATTCTTATAGGCACAAATAAAGCAGTAGGTAGCCAATGGGGGAAAATTAAAATAAGATAAAATTAATAAAATCTTACAGTTTTATGGATATTATCATTATTAGAACACCTTTTCTTTTAAATAGAAATATGATGTTATTTGAGTATACAACATGATAATAAAATCTTCAGTAGACCTAAGGACAAAAGAACCTATATCTACAAATCATTTCTATGATCTTGTTTTTAGTGTTTGATTTCAGGAGTCTTCTAATCACATAAGAGCTATCAGATTTCTTTAGTAATCGTCTTTTATAAATTAACTATGACAGAAAAAAGACAAATTTAATGATTTCTCTGTGGTTACAGGAAATTCCTGTTTAGGAAAAATAGAACTCTTATATGCTTTTAATTTCATTAGTATTTTATGATAAAATATTTTTACATTTAAAAAATCTCACCTTATCTTTACAACAGTTATGAAAGATTGTTAGTGCATTATTATTTTTTTAAATACATGGTTCAACTAAGATTTAGAATGGTAATGGGTCTTTTACAAGTTCACACAAGTAATTGGCAAAACCAAAAAGTAAAACTTGTTTTTATTCCAAGTTCAATATTCTTGACACTGCAGCATTCACTTTTCTTTACATGGGTCATCCCGGTGTTCAATGCTGTTCCCCTAGGTGTTAAAATTTTTAATATTTTTTTTCAGGATATATTAGAACATTTAATAGAATATTTTAAAATTAAATATCTGTATTTATATGCATAGCATATGTATATATATTACACATATACATATATATATATATATGTATATATATATACTTTGCTTGTGAGTTTAAAGTGTTAACTCAATAAACAGTTTATTCTTTATAATCACTCTTTTATTGTAACACCAGAGAAACCAAGGCAAGAAAGAGATTGGTTTTTATCTTTTAATGTGGAGGTTTTAAACTAATTGACTGGGATGGGACTCATGTTTAAATCATTCTGGCCCCTAGGAACTGAGGCAGAGAACTTATAGAGGGCTTTAGCTAACTAGAGTTTACAAACAGAATATATAACTTAAGTATAAAATCTTAAAGGGAAAACAAAGGCAGATTGGGGGGGGAGGGGGTGCAAGGACACTGGGTGGGCAGACAAGAAAAAATTCCAGGAAAGCATCATAACCTGATAGGCTAGAGGTTAAGATTAGAAGTTTGAGGGCAGGAGACAGGGAGGTGAGAGGTGATACTCAAATGGAGAGGGAATTATCCCAGATAATATACCTGAAGTTTATAACACAATGATTTGTAAAGGTGATGAGAGATCCAAGATTTGTCCTGACTCAATTCTCCTAGTCTTAATGGCAAGGAAAGGGAAGTGGCCATAATTTATTCAGGGCATAACATTATAAGTTGCAAATTTGTGTTTTTCCATCATAACCTTTCATCATTACTCTTTTTATTTTTATTTTAAAAACAAAGTAGCCCATATGTTGAAAAATTCTTTAAAACTCAAAACAAATTTGGAGCATCAATTTTCAGTGTTTGTTTTTCAAGTTGAGAGAATGACTTTTAAAAAGTTGAAATATGACAGTCACTTCTCTTAGCTTTTTTGTATCTCTACCAACTCAACTCCTAGTTAGCTGGCTTCTTAGTTTTCATGAAAATAGGCACTTCATTGTTGAAAATGAGATATGGTGCTTCGAACTAAAAGTTATTTTGTCTTTTCATAGTTCAAGCCAACACTATTAATTCCTTTTTAATATACATTCTAATATTATAACAGCCTAAAAGCACTGATTCTGGGTGCTCTAAAATGTATGGAAAACAGGTTTTAAGATAAAAGCATTAGATGTTACTTAAGATTGTATTTAAAATTGATCATTGATTAACATTGATGTAAGATAAACATATCAAAGCATAGATGTCTCCTATGCTGATGAAACTCCCAGTGGTTGATTCAGACCCTAACATGTTTAGTTGCTTCACTTGTGTTTATTTTACAACTATATACTTTTAATCCATCTTTTTTATAATATTTGCTTACCTAGGCCATGTGAGTTTCAAATGAGAAAATATAAAAATAATTTTTAAAAATTGGTAGATATATAATAACCTTTTTAACCTCTTATTACCAATCTTAGAGTCACATGAATTTGGGATTTCTAGTTCTATCCTTTTAATAATTTAGATATTTAGATTTTGTTGGATTTTGTTGTTCTTATTTACCCAAAGGGCTTATTGAATCTTCTTAATTTTCTTATTTTTTAAATTAGGGAATAGTACAATTGATGCCTTTTTCCTTTTGAAATATAGTCAATCTTATTAATATTTTTATAGTGTTATGGATTAAAGGAGAGGGAAAGGAATACAATTTCAACTTTGTGCCCATCATGGTGCTAAGTGATTTACAAATATTATCTCATTTGTTTCTCACAATTCCATAAAGCAGATGCTATTAAGATTCTCATTTTGTTTTTAAGGAAACTGAAGAATGAATTTACATTATTTTTCCAGGGTCATACAGCTGAAATTGAAACTATATCTTTCTGACTTCACACCCAAAATGCTATCCATTGGGTCACCTAGTTGACTATGCAAAGTTCCATGCATAGTAAAAGAACCAACATTTGAAATAATTCTATGGAAAGATAAATGAAACAGTATAAAGACTGAAATGCAGACTAAATATGGGAAAAACAAAATACAATTTTATTTTTACTATTTCCAAGTGTGTAGACCTGTTCACTTTATATCACCAACCAAAACCTTCCTTGGTTTCTCAATACATAACAATTAAACTCCATAATTCTCATTCCCAATTCATAATTTTGCTACAGTTTGTCTTTCCAGTTTTGTTTTATAATTCTCCACAACTGCTCTGTGCTATAGCCAAACTAAATTTCTTTGCCATGCTCCACAACTTGCCCACAATTTTTTTTTTGTTTTGGTTTTTGTTATGTGTGTCTTGCTCATCATATTCTTTCACCAATCAGTGCTCTCTCTGTTACCTCCATTGCTTAATATCCAAGCCATCCTTCAAGGATTTGGTCAAATGCTTTTTATTTTCCCCAGGGAAAGTGTTCAATCTCCTGTTTAATCCAATGATCCTTTGTATAACTAAAATGAACTCCTTCAATCCTGTTTTCTATTATACTTACTTAAAAGTATGTCTAATTCCAAATGCTGATGGTAAATTGTTTTACATCTGGAATTTTATTTGAACTTCACACCAAGCCAATGAAGTAAATGCTATTAACCCTCCTTTTAAAGGTCATTAAGTTGAAGCTGAGAAAAGATAAGTGAATTTATGAGGTCGCACAATGGGTAAATGTCTGAGGCAGTATTCCAAGGCTTTCCATTTACCAAGTCATCACTCTCTCCACAATGGTTTATCGCACATAGTTCCTTTTAATAAATACTCACTTCTTCAATTTTTAAAAAAGTTTCTGTTTTGATACTTGAATAAATTAAAGTTCAGAAGCGAAGTGATTTTTTTTAGTCAAATAGTTGATAAAGATATCATAGAGTTAGGACTCATGACTTAACACCCAGATCTTCTGACACTGAAGCCCTTCCATTATTTTTCACTGATTTCTAAAAGTACTTAAAATAATTTTGTCTAAGATTTTCAGTGACTTCCCCTCCTCCCCCATCTATACTACCAATATGCAATATAAACAAAGCATTTAATAAGTAAAAATTAATTTAATTCCAGCCCAGAATTATCACAAGTTCCAAATTTATTGTCTGAATTAATGAAGATTCAGAGCAAATACAGAATATGTTATCATGATTAATATAACTACCATTAAAATTCTGTGAAGTCAGATTCCTTTAAAGTCACGCTTTTTATTTCTGAATATTTTAACTGAAACCTTCAAAGTCTAAATGAGTTTCTATCTTTTTTTCCTCAATCTAGGTCATATTACTCATGCTGCATTATTTGTTCTGTTTTCAACTCCCCCCCCCCCCTTTTTTTTTTTTGGTCTGGATCTCAAGGTGAGAGCTTATTATGATGATTCCTCTCCTGCAGATAACTTAAATTACTTAGGCTCAATGAGAAGAGAAAGATGATCCTGTTGTGATTCTCATAGCAAAGACAATGATTTTGAGGCTTTTAATCATTTTCAAGGTGGTGTGGGGGTTTCTTTGGCTCAGTTTTATGAACTGAGAATTCTACCCATGTGTAATATTTTCCTGAAAGTAGGATTTATATAATTCTGAAATCAGCATGTTATAGTCTTATGGGTTTTTCCAGGATTACTTTACCCAAATTCTTTCTCTAATATTTACTACTAACGCTGAAATTTGAGAGAAATTAAAGAGC
Source organism: Antechinus flavipes (assembly GCF_016432865.1). NCBI lineage: Eukaryota > Metazoa > Chordata > Mammalia > Dasyuromorphia > Dasyuridae > Antechinus > Antechinus flavipes. The sequence continues at coordinate 393,072,314 of NC_067398.1, forward strand.
TGCTAAATACTGATTAGAGATTGACAGATGACTGATTTGGAGGAGGCGTAGACACAGGAGTTTCAGACTGCTGGTCTATTATTCTTGATTTCATTGTTTCTTGGTACATTTTTAAAGGTGGTAAAGTTTAACATTTCATTTGGTGCAAATGTAAAGGACTTGCATGATGTAAATTACCACTCTCAATGAAGAGGCCTCATATTTCTGCGGGGGAGGGCTTCAGGCATGATTGGAGGTTTAATTATTTTTGCCAGAATAAGTGGTTTTCACAGGAAAAAAACATAAAAGTGATTGAGTTTCGATTTTTTCAATCTGTGAGGTATATGTAATAGGAATAGCTATCATTGCATATAGTCTTTATATCTTTTGCTTTACTCATTTCAAAAAGGCACTGCTTGAATATTTCATCTTTTTCTTTACATTTAAGAGAAAAGCTTATTTTGAGTAGAAATACTTTCTCTGTTTTGCACACCAGGAGTATTTAAAGATTATTCAGGGTTAAATACAGCTCAAGTTCTTTGAAGGCTGCTGGTTAGGCATGTCAAAAAATCATTTTGGAGAAAGGAGTACTATAATATCTTAAATATAAAATTTCTTCTAATAGCCTGAGGGAAAAAAACCCATTGCAGCCTCAGGAGAATTTAAGGAGTTAGAATCCTCATCTCTTAGCACTGAAAGAGATCTAAGAAAAATTGTAATGCAGTACCCTTATTGTATGCTTGAAGAAACTGAAACCCAGTAAGAAGTTCATCAATTTTGTTTTGTTTTACTCTCTGCTTTTTTTTTGTTTTGTTTGTTTGTCTATGGTCCTCCTAAGTTATAATACCTCATTTCTAAAATAGGTTAAAATTTTAATCATCTCTTTAGTAGTACTGATCCCTGCTATACTAATAGACTTGAGGGTGGCCTTGTCTTTGAACTGGCTTCTTCCCCTAAAAAGTGACCTGCTAGCATTATCCTGAATAAGTTGCAAGGCTACTTCCATATCATGTATCATTTTGTCTTCTAACTTATCTAGTATTCAAACTAGCCTTCTACTTTTTAAATCTGCTTATATATTACTCTGTAGCCAGCCCCAACCCAGATATTCTGCTCAGTTGGCATGCTGTTCTAGGAACAAGACAGCTCATTTCTTTGCTTTAAACATTTTCTCTGACTGCCCCCCATGTCTATAGTGTTCCCATCTTTTCTCCACCTACTGGCTTCCCTGGCTTCCTTTAAATTCACCTAAAACATCTTAATTCTAGTTTTTTTTTTTTATTCCAGTTCTTATCTCCATTTCATCTTATATATATAGCTTTTGTGTAATTTTTCTTTTTCTTATGGTCTTCCCCATTAGACTGCGAGCTCCTTGAGAGTAGTGGAGGGTCTTTGACCTCTTTGTATGATCAGAACTTAGTTCAGTCTCCTAATAAATGTTTAGTGACTAACTGGTTTAACTTCCTTATCTAGATTCCTAATTTTCCAGTCCTCTGTAGATTGTAAATCTGGTTTCTCGATATCCTACCCTCTCTTTACCATGGTTTACCGATTGCTTACTTATTGACTTGTTTACCTCCTGTTACCCATAAATTTTAGGAGCTCCTGACTTTAACTTCTGGTTTAAATTTCCTTACTTTGGATTGTACCTTTGGTATTCCTTCTGACTCTTGACTATCTGGTTTCAACACTTAATGTTGTTTTGAGTCACATTGCTAAGAGACCATCTCTCACCTGCTCATGCTTCTCTTTGACTTGACAGTTAGAGTCTAAATACTTACAGCCTCAGTACAACTCCCCCAGACAAACCTGCTCCTTTCTCTATCTCCTAGAACCACCCATATGCTTAACATACTACCTGGACCACTAATATACCAAAGGAGAATTTTCTCTTATTGTCATGTCCAGATTAACTTTATTGATCCAACTAGGAGGCATTTTTAAAAGCAATAAATCAAAAAACTTCATGTTCCAATTTTCAGATATTACAAGGAAAGTACTTTGTTAACTGCTTAAATGTCCCTCTCCCTTTTAAAGATAGGTTCTTACTATTACTAAGCAATCATATCTAAAATGTTATAAAATTTTCACAAAAAGCCAAATTAGTAAGCAGGGATCTCATTTAAATTATTTTTGGTGCACTGACTATGACACATGAGGAGCATGCAATTTTCTTATAGTATATTTAAATATATGTTATTAATTATATCTTATTTTCCTTTTCTTCAAGTAAACTGGTGGGGCTGTTATTTAGCAGTGTGATTTATTAAAGTGTTGCTATGAAAGGAGAGAATGTGAAGAAAAGTGTTGGAACTAGGATGGCAGACGCATCTGAGTCTGATTTTTAAAAAACGTTTATTTTAGTCTTGAGAATAATACTTTGTGAGTCTGCCATCTGGAAATGACTGTCACCCAGAGTGATTCTGTTATAGACTTCTTCAGATTCAAATAATAGGCAGTCCTCATTTTTCTGAAGTTTCAAGTATTCCTGGTTTCCTCACTCCATACCTCCTTGTAAAATCCTATCCCTTCCTTCTTTTTCTTGATTTTATCCATTAATAGTTTCTTCCAATATCTGAACACAAGAAAGTAACATGACTCAGGATGGAGGAAAGAAAGAGAGGAAGAGAGAGAGCGAGAGAGAGAGAGAGAGACAGAGACAGAGAGAGACAGAGACAGAGAGAGAGAGAGAGAAGAAAGACACAGAGAGAGAGACAGATAGACAAACAGAGACAGAGTCAGAAAAATATCTAATCTTAGCAAAACATTTAGACTATTTAGAGATGGAATGTTCTAAGAAAACTTTAATAAAGCCCTCTCATTGTGCTTTTCTCTCTGTCTATATGTGCAAATGCTAATGTTTGTGTGTGTGTGTGTATATATATATATATATATACACACATACACATTATACACACACACACACACACACACACACACAGAGAGAGAGAGAGAGAGAGAGAGAGAGAGAGAGATCTCACCAGTTCTCTAAGAAATCTTTTGAGTTCCTTTTTAAAAATTACTTTAATGATCCTGTAAATTTCCTTAGATATCATGCCTTACATTTGTCAACAAAATGTCAAGAAAATGACTTAGCCTCATTTATTATTTACTAATGTTCCTGGCTGGGTCTATTGACTTCTAATTTTAGCTAAACTATGAAGTAGTAGACAGAAATTCTGGAGCAGCTTTAACTTCAGAGATGCTTTCTATTAATACAAATATCATCCTCAAAAATAAGTACAGGAATTGAAAATCTATGGTGATTCTTTGAAGTTATAAAGACATTTAAAGAATACTTATTACCTTGTGTCACTTCAGGAAAAGTTACAAAAACAAATAAATAAATAACAGATAGATGAACATTTAGATAGATGGACAGATGAATCCTCAGACAAGACAGTAAGAACATTTGCTCAGACTCCTTATAAAGCCCTATTAGAATGGAGGGGGTAATTATACAAATAAAATTATATATCTTCAAAATATTAAAATATTGCATGTGTCGAATATGCAATCTAATGAACTTGAAGGTTTTTTAAAATGTATTGCATTTAAATTTCATAATTTGTCAGAATCCCAAAGTCTAATGAGTTTGTGATCATTTTATAGAAATTGGTATATCGTTTTAATATTTTAACGGATATGTTTATAAACAGATCAATGATTTCATGAAGAACTTCCTCAATTAGTGCATGCAGCTCAGCTCTTTCTCTGCAATTCTTATCCTGAAGAGAAATGTTTGAAAGTATATTGTCCTGGGTCCCAGAGCGGGAGGCAAAACCCAAAACTTCATGATTCCAAAGCTAACCCCTTACCAATCTGCATGCTAAATATCATTAGATAATTATCAAGGTTTATAACTGCACCTTTCAGAACAGATTTTCAAGTGCAACTGCAAGTTCATATTCAACTGTACATTTGCCAACTATGTCAGTGTTCATAGATTATTGGTTTCGAGCTAGAAGAAACCAGCTCATATTAAAGATGAGGAAATTGCCCTTTGAACTGCAGCATGTCAACTATAGGGAAATAAATTCTATTTTACAATACTCTACTTTGTTGTTTCTAGGAAAATTGGAAACAGCTCAGAGGTTGCATTCATCTTCCTCCTATTGTTTCATTTTTTCAGAATTCTCTCATATGGGGAATAAGAAGTCTAATAAGCCTTGCATTCAACAAAAACTGAATCAAAACACAGCTGGATTCACCTTCTCTCTTTCCTTTAGCTTCTTATATTTCTTGACCCTTTTTTAAATTCAGAAATTCCACATTTTAATTTTCTCATAGTAACAACAGTAGCAATTCACTGATAGCTGTGTTCAGCTGCACATCTCTGATCATTCCTATTCTGAATGATCACTTCAACTCTAGAAATCATACTACACTATCAGCCTTGGATCCCACAGCCTCCTCCGATTGGAGCTTCTCCATGAAGCTCAGTTTAAGGAAAACAGCAAGAACAGCCTTTTGTTCATTTCCCACTGAACTATACTTATCTGGACTTTTCCATCCTGCTCCTTAGTCACCATATCTACTTTCCAGATTTTTTTTTCTATGTAGTGTACTCCTATTAGGTTGTAAACTTCTGAAGGCAGAGACTAAATTTGGTCTTTCTTTGTATCTTCAGTACTTAGAACAGAGGCTGGTATATAATAAGTACTTAATAAATGTTTATTGACGGAATGGATAATAATAGCAGATCTTTGTAAAGTTCTCTTATCTTAATTTCTTGAAATGTGATATCTAGGCTTTTTTTTTTGTCATGCCTTTCAATTAGCCCCATAGTTTTAATATTATTTATTTCAGATCAGTTGTTTTTCTAATGAGATATGTCACCTTGTCTTTTTTATTCTTTTGATTTTGTTTTTTGTTCTTGATTTCTCATAATGTCATTAGCTTCCATTTGCTCAATTTTAATTTTGAACGAATTATTTTCTTCAATGAACTTTTATATTTTCTTTTCCATTTGGCCAATTTTGCTTTTTAAGGAATTCTCCTCATTGGCTTTTTGTACTTTCTTTACTATTTCACTTAATGTTGTTTAAAGTATTTTTTTAGTTTTTTGTGTCTATTAATTATTGAATTTTTTCATTATTTTTTGCATCACTCTTATTTCTCTCCCCAATTTTTCCTCTACCTCTTTTATTTCATTTTCAAAATCTTTTTTGAGGTGTTCCATAGTCTGAGACCAATTCACATTTTTCTTGGCTGCTTTTGATGTGGGAACTTTGACTTCATTATCTTCTAACTGTGTATTTTGATCTTCCTCATCATCATTGTAACTTTCTATGATCAGAAATTTTTCTATTGTTTGCTCATTTTCCAAGCCTATTATTTGACTTTTAATTCTTTGTTAAAGTAGAACTGTGCTTGCAGGGTGCACTGTCCCAAGCTTTAGGGGTTTTGTACAGTTCTTTTAAGAGAGATTTCTAGACACCTATTTTTTTAGTTCTTCCAAGGTGTGATCTAAAGAGTGGTGTCTTTACTGCTCCCCTGGACTGTTTTGTAATCTATGAGTGAACACAAGCACTCTTTTCTGCTCTGTAATTGTGAGGACAATACCCATTCCACTGTGTATGCAAACTTTTGTATATTAGGATTCCTGCTTACCCTGAAACAGTCACCCAAGACTTCTACCCAGATCTGAGTATGAGCAAAGAAACAGAGTCCTGCATCAATGCTAGTAAAGAGACTCTTGTATTCTCCTAATTGACCAATGATCATTATGGCTGAGAGCTCCAGAAGCAGCCACTAGAACTGCAGATTGGGTGACTTCCAAGGCCTTCACCTGATTTACTAGGGCTAGGGCTGTGATTTATTTTAATTGAAAAAGCTGATCCAAATTTCATACAATTAACTTTCCAATTCTTTCCATCATTCATTCTTTTGCCCCAGCAAATTCTGGCTCTAGACTCCAGGCTGAATTAGACATGATCTATAAATTTATGTATAAATATTATTCTTTATGTCTTTCTTTTTCCTCATTCAGAAATAACAACACCACCAACAACAAGGCTAATCTACTCATTATGACCTCCAGCTTCAGTCCTAACATAACTTTCTGACCTTAGAAATTCCATCATGAATACTATTTTCACTGTTTAATTAATTGTTTTCTTTCTCAAAGTTTTTCCTTTTTGTTCTGATTCTTCTTTCATAACATTACTAATAAAGAAATATATTTTAAATGATTTTACATGTATAGCCTCTATTGGATTGCTTGCTGTCCTGGGGAGATAGAGGAGGGAAGGGGGGGAGGAAAGAAAAAAAAATTGAAACCAAAAATATTACAAAAGTGTATGTTAAAAACATTTTTATATGTAACTGAAAAAAATAAAATACTTGTAGTACAAAAAAAAAAAAGAAAGAAAAATTCATTCATGAGTGAGTATACCTTTTCATAGCTGCACACCTACTTTGGAAAACATATAATTACATACTCTTAGCCAAAAAACACATATGCACATTGCACATCTTGAAGTTAGAAATGGCTACACTATTGTGACAGTTCCATGTTCTCAATTCAGAATTCAGGATTACTGACATGAACTACTGAATTTTTCAATAAGTTGATTTTTTGGGGTTTTTTTGAGGGGAGGGGAATAGAAATGAATATCATGCATAATTAGTAAGAAATATAGAGAATTGTTTTAGAAATTGAAAACAAAACTGATGTGAGGATTTTTAGTTGTTTACCCTAGGGGAAAAAATATATATGTATATATGTATATATATATATATATACACACACACACATACATACATATATTCACTGAAAGAAAAAATATTAGTGGTATGAAGTAGCCAAGTTTGAAAATTTTAAATATAGCTTTACATTTGTTCCTTTTAAGAAAACAATTTTGATAATTTTATTTTTATGGATACTAATGAGTAAAAATTCTACATTTTATTTTTCTGTTATATTAAATTAAATGTGTGTTTCATCTGCACATTTAAGCATCTGTTGCTATCTAAAAATAGCTCCTTAGATTTTTTCATTTCTCCAAATTAGCCACTGATTTGGAATCACTCTCTATAAATTATTTATCCAGTCAGTGGAAAGACCTCACATATTTCAGGAAGGAGAGTAGCTATAAAGAAGGATCTGTGAATCTGCAAAAACAATTTTCTTTCTGAGTTCTGGTCATGTATATGCCCATTTTTTTTTTTTACAAGCTAGTTGCAGCCTACTCCACATGCCCTACTGAGACTGCAAAAGGCCCCTTTTATTGCCAACAGAGCTTGGCCAAGTTTAAAACACATGCAAGGACATGAAAGCTTTTCTTTTTTTAGGACCAGAAATGTTAGGAGATTTCTCACCTTCTTATATTTTTGACATTTTCATTTTTCAATGTGATTTACAGTGCTTGATTGTAAGTCTGAGCAATGTGTTAACTCCACAGTAATATTCTTCCATTTGTAACTGAGTGTCTATAAGAGAAAGCAAGGAGCCAAGTCTACACCTGGCTGAAGCTCACATTCCATCCTAACAGCTCTCCATTGCACTCACACAAACTTATATTTGATAAAGTGTGCTTTATATGTGACAACCTGATTAAAACACTGTTATCACAGAACAAACCTAATCCCTTTCTTAGAATCACAAAAGGGGAAGAGAGAAGGGAGAAATAAGCATTTATTTTATTAAGCATGTACCATGTGCTAGGCAATGCATTAATTGCTTTATAAACATTTTCTCAGTCACTAGGGCCGTTAGGACTTTAGAAATTACAATAATAGTCATAGTAACTCATATATATGTATATGTATGTATGTCATTGTATAAATATATGATGCACATATACAGAAATAAAAATTCTTACTTTCTTTACCTCGTAGTATTAAGAAAAAAAAAATTGATTCTCTCTTTCTCTCCTTCTCTGTCTCTCTCTGTGAACATATTTATGTATGAATCAGGTCATAAAATACTTCCTTTTTATTTCCCTGAATGTAAGTCAACACATGGCATATTCACTTCTTTTTCCTGCTTTTTAATCTCTCCTATTGTTTTTCCCTTTTGCCCCAATTTTCTCTTCCAACATGATTCATAAGGCAATGTATATTAAAAATAAATAAACTTAGAAAAAACATAATTTTTATTTCCATTTTAGAGAAGAGGTTAAGAGAAAGGAAATGTCTTATAAGTGGCCATCTAGTTAGTAAGCATGTAAAGCAGGATTCACACTCTTGTGTCTTGATGCAAAGTCCAATTCACTATCTATTATGCAACAGTTTCTCATCTAATTCAATACAATTCTGTCTTAAGCAAATTGTTTTATACCATTGTTTGTTTTATAAAACTGTTGTCATATTTCAGGAATATGCAATCTGAGTTTTGGTATAGCTAATGGTATTCATTAATTTGAGTTATAACAAGCAATACATTATACATACAAATTATATGATTCACATGTATTTCCTGAGTTCAAATTTCAAGAAGTCCAAGAATGATGGTTGGGGAACAGAGAAAGAAGTTCATTTTTTTTTATTAGTTTCTACAATTTATTTTCTTCTTACCTTGTATCTGTCTGTCTTTTTTTTTTCTGTCTCTGTCTTTCTCTTTCTCTCTGTCTCTATGTGTGTGAGAGAGACAGAGAAAGAAAGAGACTCTCTCTTACTTCCTTTTATCCCAAGAGAAACAATATATTTCTCAACCAGGAAACAATATATATTGAGAGCTTATCCATAGCCACTGGTCTTAGGATAATATATTTTTGTGTGAACAAGAAACAAGGGTGTGAGGTCTAGGAGAAAAATATAAAATGAAATTTCCATTTAAAGATGGTCAATAAGGGTCCAGTGAAATAACTAAAAGCATCTGTCCAAGGAATAGAAAAAATAATAATAATACTTTGAGTTAGTGAAAATAGAACTTGAAAGAGTTAGAAGCAATAAGACAAGTCTATACACCATAATGAGCGTCAAAAAGTATATTTGAGGTTAAGGAAGCATGGAAATCCAAAGCCAGAATCAATTGAGGACAAAATAAATGGGTTCAATCTTCAAGGTTTACTCACAAATTGATATTCTATCTGACTCATGCCTCTGCCCCAAAGTCTTCTCTCTTGTAAAAATGATCTTTGCTCATTTCGGCTTTTATCTAGGTGTCCTCACTTGCAAAGCAAGCTAGAAAGCAGTGAAGCATGAAAGAAAAGTTTGTTTAAAATAAAAAAAGAATACAAAAATGATAATATACTCAAAGCCATAGACAGTAAGTACTGTCCCTTTCTTGTGATCCTTAACTGAGAAGAAGAAAAGAAATTAGATTTGTTATTTTTGGTCTTGAGTAGAGTATATATATTCTATATATATAGAAAGGCAGATTCAAGGTGATTGTAAGAAAAGATTCCTTAACAATTACTGTTTTTTGAAAGTGGAATGGACTAATTTGGTGCTGTTCTTCACGAAAAGGCTGGACAAAGACATTTTGTAAATATGCAAAACCAAGTTCTTCTTTAGGAGTTGGTTGATCAAGATGGTTTTGGTATCCTTCCAAACTCTGAAATTCTGTGATTTCCCATTTGGTTATACAATACTTTCAGATTTATAGTTGAGAATTCCAAAAGCAAGAAAAGATTAAGAGTTGTTAGACAGTTAGGCAACTACTATGGCAAGTTCTGCCTTCCCAGGATCTGAGAAAAAGCATGTAATAGTTCCACTGGAGTGCCACCATCATGGGACTGATCCATTCTTCAATCAAGTAAGACAAGAATACAATCTTACCCTGGAGTCTATCTCCTTCTATTATGCCAAAACAACAAAACTCAAATAACCCCAAGAGGGAATGTCAGTTTATAAGTTTTCATTTGTTTAATAAACTATTTGTAACCTTATTCCTATGGTACTAACTGCTTCCTGAAATGTTATTTCACTTAATATATTTTCCTGAAAGCCATTGATTATGATGTTTCAGAAACTTTGCATATTTATTTTAATTTTTTTTTAATTTTTGTTGCTGCAACTTTTTAATTTATCCTCCCTTTCATAGACTCTACTCAATAACAGATAAATGTAACTCTAACTAAATAAATTTAAAAGGATAGATGGAAGGATGCCAAAATAATGTATGAATGTCTTGAAAAGACCACATGTGCGGTTCTGCAAACATATATTGTATCTAGGATATACTGCAACATATCCAACATATAAAGTACTGCTTGCCATCTAGGGGAAGGGGTGGAGGGAGGGAGGGGAAAAAAAATTGGAACAGAAACGAGTGTCAATATAAAGTAATTATTAAATAAAAAATTAAAAAAAAAAGACCACATGTGAAAGTGTGATGGAGTTCAGTAATAAAAGTACAAGACTGATCGTCCAATTAGCAAATTGGTCTCTCTTTACCCCAACCTTCAATACCTATATCCTATGGAGAAAATTGCTTCTAAATCTTTTTTGCTTTTGTTAAAAAATAAATGAAAAAAGTCACTGTCTTACACCATGCTATTCTTATTGGGCTTCCTATTTATCATATTAAACCAATAACACTTTCTAGTGATTGTCCTTTTTTTCTTCTTCACTTCCCTATGAAAGAGGGCATATATATAGATAGATATAGATAGATCTATCTATCTATATCTATCTATATATATATACATATATATATACCCATGCTGATGTCTTATTTAGTTGTTTTTGTGACTCCTTTAAACAGCATGGAGAAATTAAAGCAAATACACTAGCATTTGTCCCTTAAGGGTTATTGATTTAAAACAAAAATATGTTCTTAACTAATTTTAAAATCAATTTTAGTTAAAATCTATTTTAATATCACCTTTATTTCCCAATACATCTTTTTCTTCTCGCCCATCTAAAAAGCCAGCACCCTTTCCTCACAAAAAATAAAAAAAGGAAGAACAAATAGAGAAGGTAGGGACATTTATTTTCAAGTCTCATCTTTAGAGTAAAGCCACTTACCTATTATATGACAAGTTTCTATATTAATGCATGAAAATAAAAAAAAAATATATGGCACAAAGAAATATGTGGCTTTTTGAATGGAAGGCTTCATTTGCCCCATGTCTAGTATATAGTTGGAAAGACTACAGGATTCAAAGCTAAAGACAATACTTTGAATCTCAGGGCTGATATTTAATACCCAGAATACCTTAAGCAAGTCATATCCTCTCTCTGGTCCTTAGTTTCTTCATCTGAAAAGTGGAGATATTAGACTAAATATTTGCAAAATTCCTTCTATGTTCTATTCACTTGAAATCAAAGTTGGATATTTATAGAATAATCTCTGGTTTTTCTTCTTATTTAATCTTAGAATTGTACCTGGTCAAAAGACTTAATAGAATTGGTTGCAAGTAAAACTAATACTTTGAAGAAAACTCAAGATACTTTTGAGGCAACAAAAGAATCTGCTTTTAAAATCCTTGCTTCAAATTAATTACATATACACTTTTGATATCATTTCAATTTATTCCCTGGGTCTCATTGAGAAGCTGATTAAAAGCCAAAAGCTGTTCAGTTTTGAAATGGAAGTTTTCAATTATTAGTTCAAAGTGCTGACAAATTAACAAATTCTCTATTGCCACAGAAATGATATAGAAAAAAATAATGGCACTAAGAAAACAGTCTGGTACAGTGGAAATACCACTTATTCTTGTTAGAGATAATGGATTCAGATTCCCTTCTCCTTCTATACTTAATAGCCATGTAGCCTTGATTAGCCTCAGTTTTCCTCATCTGTACTCTGAAGTAGTCTTTTCTCTCTGGTATTTTAAAATAATGATATATCATGATTTCTTGACAATATGTGTGAGACCTGCTTCCAACAGTTGTTGAAACCTAACCATGAGTGTTTTTGAGTATTCACTGACCTGGAAACCCAAGTCAAGTCTCTTCCAGGCACTTCAGCCCCATATCTGTCCCACTGTTCACTGGACTTTTTAAAGGATACCCCAGACACATCTCTTAACTTATCTGAAACATAATTTATCTTTCTTCTCTATCTTACTGCTTTGGAAAATTCTTATATTTCTTTTAAATGAATCATAATTCATTTGATCTCTTAAGTTATTCATTTCACGTCATCCTTAACTCCCCACTTTTCCTGATTCCACATGTCTAAATCATATATTTCTATCTTTACAATATATTTTAACTGTGGTTTCTTTAAAGTTTAAGTCAGACTACAATCATCTATTCCCTAAATTATTGCATTGGCATCCTAACTGGCCTCCTTACCTGAAAAAAATCTTTATACTTTACACAGATATTAAAGGAATCTTTATCTGTCACTCTTTTGTCCAATAAACTTCAGTATTGCCTCCCTATTGCCTCCAAGAAAAATGTGAATTATTCTGATTAGTATTTATACCCTTTTACAATCTGGTTCTAAAAAACAAGATGGTGTCCTTGATAGAGTGCTGAGTCTGAAATAAGGGAGATCTAAGTTCAAGTCCAGCATTAGACATTTAGTAGCTATGTTTGCCTCATTTTCCTCATATGTAAAATCTGCAATAGTACCTATCCCATGGGTGTTGTGAGAATCAGTTGAGATAATTAATAAAGTACTTAATGTATTATCTGGAATATAGTAAACACTATGCCAGTATTAGTCATTATTTTCCCCAACCATATTATACCTTGCTTTCTTATCCATCAAACAGAGAACAACAAAATCACTTAAAATAATTATATAGCAAGCCAACTCTGGGACCAAATAATATATGCATAGACTTTTTGGTATTATTTAAAATAAAACACTATTGAAATATCATCTATATAAAAGATTTCATCTGATATATCACCTGCAGCATAATATGAGAAATATAACAAATTCTAGTAAAAAAATTTCTGCATATATCCGAAAATGTTTTTAAACTTTTTTATAACACTATCTTAGAGCAATTTTTATTGTTTTTCATAAATCCACTTGAAAGATATTAATTTTTAACTACTTTGGTGATTTATGGAAATATTATTCAATAATAAAGTAGAAATGGACTTGTGAAGAGACATATATGGAGGAAAATCATAGCAGCTGACAATGGGAGCTCTAAGTCAAAGGAACACATAAGCCTAAGAAACTCTTTGGGATTACTTTCTCATGCATTACTGAAGCTATTTACCTCATTCAGAGACAGTGTTTTGATTTACCCTGAAGGAAATATCCATTATTATTCCAGCTGGAAAATTAATACTATTTATTAGATTATTGTAGAGCTTTATATTAACAGTTAATACAATCATCAACAATTGTTGAATAGTAAAGTTATAATTCATTGCCTCAGATTATAAACATGTGTCTATCTCCTAATGCAATTGACACAACAAAATTATTGGGTCTAGAACCTCATCAATGGGAATATTCCAAATAACAGTATAGATCACATCCTCTCTGTGCGTTCTCATTCTCAAGCAACAGCTTGAATATGGTGGTGGGGAGGGAAGTGTTGATAATGAAAAGTCAAGGATGACAACTTGAATGCCAACCTGAAGAATTGGAAAGATAGTGGTGTCCTCTATAATAATAGGAAAGATAGCAGGGGAAAATACTGAAAGGACAGGTAATTAGTTCTTTTTTAGACATACTGAGTTTAATTAAGATGTCTACTGCTGGACTTCGATTTTAACGTGTCTAAAAGGCAGTTAGAGATGAAAAACTTCATAGTGTTGGCAGAGGTAGGGGAAAAAGAAATAGATTTGAGAATTACAACATTGGTTGTTCAATCATTTTTCAGTGATAGCTCCAAATTTGTGAGCTATCTATTTGGGGTTTTCTTGGTAAAGATATGGGAGTGGTTTGTCATTTCCTGCTCCAGCTCATTTTAAAAATGAGGAAACTCAAGTAAACTGGGTTAAATGACCTCCTTCAGGTCACACACCCACTATCTGAGATCAGATATGAACTCAGGAAGATGGATCTTCTTGACTTCAGTACCAGTACTCTATTCACTGTACCATTAAGATGCTCACCATCAGCATAGAGATGATAAAGTAAATCCATGATATCATCAGGTAGGGGGATAAGAGAAAAGGATTCAGGACAGAACTTAACTTTTCTGGACCTCAATTTCTCCATCTGAAAATGAGGAATTTGAATTAGTTATTTGCTAAGAACCATTCCAACTCAATCTATGATGTTATGATCTCATTTCTTTTACATCTTAGCTACATTTAGAGCTACATTTATGGCTACATAGGGAAGAGAGAAGGAAATATGATCTGTAGTATGACTTTATTGTAAACTACCATGGAAGAAATTTCTTCCCCCATAGATGAGCAACTTATTCATAAATTATAATTCAAAATGTTGTCTATAGCACTGAATTGTTAAATAACTCCTATAATCTTGGATCTAACATGTGTTAGTTAAGTGGTAAACTTGGGTTTTCCTGACAATAAGGTTGGTGATGTATTCAATATATCATGTAGTACCAGATATTGAATATTGCAGATAACTCATATACATAGGACAGGAATAAATATCATAGAGATCCTATATGTGCTAGACATTTTACTTAACACTTTTAAAAACTATTATCTTATTTGTTAATAACAACTATGAAATGTTTATGTTATTATTGTCCCCATTTTACAGCTGAGAAAACTGAGGGAAAAAGAGGTTAAATGATTTTTCCAGTCTAACATACCTAGTATGTGTCTAAAGTTTAATTTGAATTCAGCTTATGCAGACTCAAAGCCCAATGATTTATCCATTTTATCAGCAAGCTGTTTTGTATTACTTATATGTTGCCTAGTTACTATTCACAAAAAATGGGTACAACTGTGACACATAGAAAATGTAAAAGGAGGTTATTAAATTGCAATAAAGATGGTACTACCTTTGATATGGTGTTTGGTAAAAATACCATTTCTGATATTTTTAAATAGATGACTAAAGTGGGGATTGAGAAAGTAGCAGGAAAATAACCTATGTATTGATATTTCTTTCCACTAGTCATAATAACAGTTTAGTTTTAATGCAAACCTGAGAGAAATCATTTACGTATTTTTTATTTTTTTTTATTTTTTTCTGAGGCAATTGGGGTTAAGTGACTTGCCCAGGGTCACACCACTAGGGAATATTAAGTATCTGAGATCCGATTTGAACTCAGGTTCTCCTGATTTCAGGGCTGGTGTTGTATCCACTGTGCCACCTAGCTGTCCCCATTTATGTATTTCTTATATTGGATGAGTAATGTTTTTTTTTGTTTGTTTTGTTTTGTTTTGTTTTTGTGAAATGGGGTAGGTAAAAATTAGTTAAAGATATATTATTAGTGAAGAATCATTTTTGTTTAGTGTGGTTAAGGTCAACAGACACATTATAGGGCAAATAGAATTTTTGTGGGCATAAAACTCTTGAAAACTATTTTGATAGCTTGGCTAATACTGTCCATATTAGACAAAATTTTGGATATGTGGTCCAATAGATAACAAAGTTAAATAGTTTCCATGAACTAGAACTGAATCTTATAAATTTTTAAACTAGTAATTGAGTTGCCTGACCAGTTTGAAGGAAGAGTGGACAATGACTAATGACCTTAAACTGTTATATATTCATTAAAAAATTCTGGGAGGAAAAAAATCGTAGGGTAAAAGAATGTAAAATTTTGTCTAGATTATTCTAATAGGAATTGCAAAAAGCATTTATAAAAAATCTTCAAACTTAAAGGGCCTTATTGTGGAAAGAATTTCATTGTTTTCATTTGATATTGGCTAGTTGATCAGTAGAATAGGTTAGGTTCAAAGGACAAAACAGCCAATAACTTCAATAATCCAGCAGTTACCAAAACCATTTGCTGTTGGCTGAGGAATAGATTAGTTGATCAGAGGAATAGGTTAGGTTCAAAGGACAAAATAGTCAATAACTATAGCAACCTAGTTTTTGACAAACCCAAAGACTCTAGCTTTTGGGATAAGAACTTACTGTTTGACAAAAATTACAGGGAAAATTGGAAATTAGTATGGCAGAAACTAGGCATTGACCCACACTTAACACCGTACACCAAGATAAGGTCAAAGTGGGTTCATGACCTATGCATAAAGAATGAGATTATAAATAAATTAGAGGAACACAGGATAGTTTACCTCTCACTCCTGTGGAAGAGGAAGGAATTTATGACCAAAGAAGAACTAGAGATCATTACTGATCACAAAATAGAAAATTTTGATTGTACCAAACTGAAAAGTTTTTGTACAAACAAAACTAATGCAGACAAGATTAGAAGGGAAGTAATAAGGGAAAATATTTTTTACAATCAAAGGTTCTGATAAAGACCAAATTTCCAAAATATATAGAGAATTGACTCTAATTTATAAGAAATCAAGCCATTCTCCAATTGATAAATGGTCAAAGGATATGAACAGACAATTCTCAGATGAAGAAATTGAAACTATTTCTAGCCATATGAAAAAATGCTCCAAGTCATTATTAATCAGAGAAATGCAAATTAAGACAACTCTGAGATACCACTACACACCTGCCAGACTGACTAGAATGACAGGGAAAGATAATGCGGAATATTGGAGGGGAGGTGGGAAAACAGGGACACTAATACATTGTTGGTGGAATTGTGAATACATCCAACCATTCTGGAAAGCAATTTGGAACTATGCTCAAAAAGTTATCAAACTGTGCATACCCTTTAATCCAGCAGTGTTATATCCCAAAGAGATCATAAAGAAGGGAAAGGGACCTGTTTGTGCCAGAATGTTTGTGGCAGCCCTCTTTGTAGTGGCCAGAAACTGGAAACTGAGTGGATGCCCATCAATTGGAGAATGGCTAAATAAATTGTGATATATGAATATTATGGAATATTATTGTTTGGTAAGAAATGACCAACAGGATGATTTCAGAAAGGCCTGCAGAGACTTACATGAACTGATGCTGAGTGAAACGAGCAAGGCCAGGAGATCATTATATATTTCAACAATACTATATGTTGACCAATTCTGGTGGACCTGGCCATCCTCAGCAATGAGATGAACCAAATCAGTTCCAATGGAGCAGTAATGAACTGTACCAGCTTTGCCCCATGAAGGAACTCTGGGAGATGACTAAAAACCATTACATTGAATTCCCAATCCCTATATTTTTACCTGCCTGCATTTTGGATTTCCTTCACAGGCTAATTGTACAATATTTCAGAGTCCGATTCTTTTTGTACAGCAAAATAATGGTTTGGACATGTCTACTTATTATGTATCTAATTTATATTTTAATATATTTAACATCTACTGGTCATCCTGCCATCTGGGGATGGGGTGGGGGAAAGGAGGGGAAAAATTGGAACAAGAGGTTTGGTAATTGTCAATGCTGAAAAATTACCCATATACCCATACATATAACATAAAAGGCTATTAAAATAAAAAAAAAAGAGGAACATTCTTTTATTCTACTCAAAGCCTTTTTAAAATAGCAAATAAGACAGAATATGAGTTAAATAGTTATAGAGTTTCTTATCAATTTCATATTGAAGCAGGTTGTGGTTCCTTTAGGAAACTGTATTTCCTATTGATCTGTAATCCCTTTCAGATTCTCAGCCTCTCCTGGCTGAGGCATATCCTCCCCAGACAATTTGTCTTTCTGGGATGCCAGAGCCTTTTGTTCAATTACAAATCTTGGTCAAAAAGCATCTCTTTGAATTCCAATAGGAGATCTGGGCTGTTCCAGCCTCTACTGGGTCTGAGCCAACTTGGGCTGCCCCAGCCCCTTTCAGGTCTGACATGCTCTCTGTACTAGCTCTGTACTAAGATACTCAATATAAAAGAGCCAAACTAAAATCCTCTTTTTGCAGAGGTTCCAAACATGCCAGCTATGCTATGCTTGCTATGCAAGGAGCCTCTGTCCACTTGAATATTCTGTTCCAGTGTCACCCTCTCTTTACCTTCACCTTTTTCCCTAACCAGACTTTATGCCTCTCTGACAGGATTTCTAACCTTTCCTTTAATAAACCTCTTTTATCAATCTAGGTTTTTGGATCTGTAAATTCTTTTACAGAGAATCTCTGCAATGCCAGAAGGAGGTTCCCCAAAACTCCCTACCCTTGCACCAAATCCCAAGGGGATACAGGGGAGCCAAATCTTTCCATTTGATTCTTTGAACCCCTAATCTGACACTAGACCTTATCATTTAACTCCCTGACCACCAGAAACCCTAATCTCATTTTGGTTCCCTAAATCTAGACCTTATCAATTTCAATCAAAACAGTAAGGTAAGGGGAGAGAAAAGGGAAGTAATGAGGCAGATCAAAGATGGTAGAGTAAAAGCAGGAAACTGTCCAAACTCTCCCTGAAATTGCTCCAAATTCCTTTAAATAATGACTCTAAACAAAACACACAGAGATAGAATATTTTCCAGCCAAAGGCAATTTAGAAACTCAGTGGAAAAGGTCTGTGACTCTAGGGTGGGAATACTGGGACAGGACATGCTAGTGCAGGCCCAAACCCAACCCCAGCTTAGCCTGACCAGGCAGGACCTCTGAATTAGCAGCAGTACTGGTGGCTTGCAGACCTGTCAGACCAGAGCCATCAAAGAGGAAGTCAGCAGAAAAAGTCTGTAGAATATGAGTGGGATCCCAGTGTGTGAACCCAGTATGCAATCCCAGCACAGGTCAGCCCCTGCTCTGACATGCACCCTAGCATCAGCAGGTGGAACCTCTGACTCGGTAGTAGCGCTGTAAACTTTAGGACAACTCAACCCAGGGATCCCAGGGACAATTCAAAAGATCAGTAGAGAGGGTCTGTGGCAACAGGGTAGAGGTCTAATATGAAATCCCAGCACAGTCCAGGGCAGCAGAGCTCTAGCCCCCAGCCCAGTACACTATATCTTATAGCTACAATGGAACAGTGAAAGTTTTAATAGCTCCAGGGCACAAAAGAGTTCTTGTAGTCAGATTTCTAGAAGGCTCTCTGAAAACAGCTGCACCATCCTCCTGAAGCTTGGACAATGCACCCTCCATGCTGGAAACAGAGCCTTACTTTAACAAAGAGGTTAAAGCTAAATAATAGACTAGAAAAATGAGCAGAAAACAAAAGAAGTTTCTGACTACTGAGAATTATAATCTTGACAAGGAAAATTGACAAACATTCAGAAGATGATAACAAAGTCAAAGCTCCTACATCCAAAGCCTCCAAGAAAAATAAGAATCAGACTCAGGCCATGGAAGAACTTAAAAGTGACTTTGAAAATCTAGTAAGTGAGATAGAGGAAAAATTAAGGAAAAAATTGAGAACAATACAAAAGGAAATACAAAAAGCTAATGAGAGGAGTGACTTAAAAAGCAAAATTGGCCAATTGGGAAAATAGGTACAAAAATTCACTGAGGAAAATAATTGCTTCAAATTTAGAATTGAGCAAATGCAAGATAATGAATTTATGAGAAATCAAAATACAATAAAGCAAAACCAAAAAAAAAAAACCCAAAAAAACAGAGAGAGAGAGAGAGAGAGAGAGAGAAAAGAGAAAAAAAAGTGAAATATCTCATTGGAAAAGCAATGACATAGAAAATAGATCCAGGGGAGATAATTTAGAAATTATTGGTCTACCTGAAAGTCATGATAAAAAAAAGAGCCTGGATGTCATCTTTAAAGAAATTATTAAGGAAAACTATCTTGATATTCTAGAACCAGAGGGTAAAATAGAAATCTCCTAAAAAAGATCCCAAAATAAAAACTCCCAGGAATATTATAGCTAAATTCCAGAACTCTCAAGTCAAGGAGAAAATATTGTTAGAATCCAGAAAGAAATAATTCAAATATACTGGAGCCACAATAAGGATAACCAATGATTTAGTAGCTTCTACATAAAAGACCAGAGGGATTGAGATATGTTTATTCTGGAGTGCAATGGAGCTAGGATTGCAATCAAGAATCACCTACCCAGCAAAACTGAGTATAATTCATCAGAGGAAGAGGCGGTCATTCAATGAATCCGAGGGTTTTCAAGCATTTGTGATCAAAAGACCATAGCTCAATAGAAAATTTTATTTGCAAACACAGGATTCTGGAGAAGCATAAGGAGGTAATCAGGAAAGTGATATGATAAGGGACTTCAATAAGGTTTATCTCTTTACATTCCTACATAGGATGATGACACTTGAAACTCAATAGAACTTTCTCGTTATTATGGCAGTTAGAAGGGATGCATATTGACAGAGGGCACAGGTGTGAGTTAAATATGAAGGGATAATATATAATTTTTTAATGATGAAATTAAGGGGTAAAAGAGGAATGTTTTGGAAGAAAGAAAAAGAGAAAAGTGGAATGGTGAAAATTATCTGTCATAAAAAAGAGGCAAGAAAAAGCTTTTATAATGGGGGGGAAGAGGGAGAGGAGTGGATGAATGAGTGAAACTTACTCTCATCAGAACTGGCTCAAATATGAAATAACATACATACTCAGTAGGGATATAGACATCTATCTTACCCTGTGGGAAAAAGAAGGGGAATGGGATATGGGAAGGGAGGAGAGAATGATAAAAGAGAGGGCACGTTGGGGGTGGGAGTGGTTAATAGCAAAACACTTTTGAGGAGAGACAGGATGAAAGGAGAGAGAAAATAAATGAAAGAAAATACAGTTAACAATAGTAACTGTAAAAAAAAAGTTTATTGAACCAAGTTTCTCTGATGGAATATTATTCTTCTCTGGAAAATAATGAGCAGGAGGTTCTCAGGAAAACAAAACAAAACAAAACAAAAATCTGGAAAGTCCTTCATGAACTAAGTAGAATGTACTGTATTCAAAGTAATCGCAATTTTCTGGAATGTCCAGCTGTAAATGGATTTGTTATTCTTAGTAGTCAATCATTCATTATCTACTTTGAAAGACTTATGATGAAAAATCCTATCCATACCCATAGAAAGAATTGATCAAATCTGAATATAGATAGAAGCATCCTCTATTACTCTCTCTATCTCTCTCTTTATTTTTAAATTAATTTTTCTTTCTTTTTTTTAATAATTTTTTATTGATAGAACGCATGCCAGGGTAATTTTTTACAGCATTATCCCTTGCATTCATTTCTGTTCCGATTTTTCCCCTCCCTCCCTCCACCCCTTCCCTCAGATGGCAAGAGTCCTTTACATGTTGAATGGGTTGCAGTATATCCTAGATACAATATATCTGTGTAGAACCAAACAGTTTTCTTGTTGCACAGGGAGAATTGAATTCAGAAGGTATAAATAACCCGGGAGGAAAAACATAAATGCAAGCAGTTTATATTCATTTCCAGTGTTCTTTCTCTGGGTGTAGCTGCTTCTGACCATCTTTGATCAATTAAGGCTCTCTTTATCAAAGAGGTCCACTTCCATCAGAATACATCCTCAAACAGTATCATTGTTGAGGTATATAATGATCTCCTGGTTCTGCTCATTTCACTCAGCATCAGTTCATGTAAGTCTCGCCAGTCCTCTCTGTATTCATCCTGCTGGTCGTTCCTTACAGAACAATAATATTCCATAACGTTCATATACCACAATTTACTCAACCATTCTCCAATTGATGGACATCCTTTCATTTTCCAGCTTCTAGCCACTACAAACAGGGCTGCCACAAACATTTTGGCACATACAGGTCCCTTTCCTTTCTTTAGTATCTCTTTGGGGTATAACCCCAGTAGAAACACTGCTGGATCAAAGGGTATGCACAGCTTGATAACTTTTTGAGCATAGTTCCAAATTGCTCTCCAGAATGGCTGGATGTGTTCACAATTCCACCAACAATGTATCAGTGTCCCTGTTTTCCCACATCCCCTCCAACATTCCCCATTATCTTTCCCTGTCATTCTAGCCAATCTGACAGGTGTGTAGTGGTATCTCAGAGTTGTCTTAATTTGCATTTCTCTGATTAATAATGATTTGGAGCATATTTTCATATGTCTATAAATAGTTTCAATTTCTTCGTCTGAGAATTGTCTGTTCATATCCTTTGACCATTTATCAATTGGAGAATGGTTTGATTTCTTATAAATTAGGGTCAGTTCTCTATATATTTTGGAAATGAGGCCTTTATCAGAACCTTTGATTGTAAAAATGTTTTCCCAGTTTATTGTTTCCCTTCTAATCTTGTTTGCATTTGTTTTGTTTGTACAAAAACTTTTCAATTTGATATAATCAAAATTTTCTATGTTGTGGTCAATAGTGATCTCTAATTCTTCTTTGGTCATAAATTCCTCCCTCTTCCATAGGTCTGACAGGTAAATTATCCTATGCTCTTCCAATTTATTTATAATCTCATTCTTTATGCCTAGGTCTTGAACCCATTTTGACCTTATCTTGGTGTACGGTGTTAAGTGTGGGTCAATGCCTATTAACTTAATTTTTCTTGAAGGTTTTTATTTTCATTAGTGTGGGAGATCTATGTTTTCTTTCACAACCTGACCGTTATGGAAAATTTTTATACAACTTCACATGTGGTTTCTTAATTGTGATTGGGGATAAGGGAGAGAATCTAGAACTCAAAAATTTTAAAAACAAATGAAAAACATTAATTTTTCATGTAATCAGGGAAATGTTAAATAAATAAAATAAATTGAAATTTAAAAAGAAAATGGAAGTAATACACAATAGATTATGAACTCTTCAATGGAAGATGCTTTGATATTTTCTTTTTCTTTTCCTTGTTTTCCTTCTTTTTTCTTTCTTTATATAATTCAATTTTTGTTTCCTTCCTTCCTTATTTCCTTCCTTCCTCCTTTCTTTTTCATTTTCCTTTCGTTCTTTCTCTCTTTCTTTTTTCCTTTTCTTTCATTCTTTCCTTTATTTTCTTTCCTTCTGTCTTTTTTGTCTTTCTTCCTTTCTTCTTTTCCTTCTTTCTATCTTTCTTTCCATTTTTTTCTTATCCTGGAAGTTGTTGTTGTACTTAAATAGTGATTAATAAGTGTTATTGGAATTCTTTAAATAAATTATATACTACCAAAACCTTAGAATAGATTTATGAAAGTTCTAACTAGGAGCAAACCTCTATTACAAAGAAAATATAAAAGAAATTTTGCATATATTATCATTAAAAAACACTTTGACTCTTATCAATACAGTGACAGTTTTTAACTTGAGAGCATTGATGGTGAAAGAGCGATAGGTCTCCATTTCAATGTAGTTTATAAGCACAAAGGGGGAGTAATATGTCAGGCATTGCTAACATATTAGTTTATTTGGCTTGAATGCATTTTTTTTTTTAGAAAGAAGTGTTCTCTGGGAGTGGGGATCATTAGAACTTGATAGTGGTATTTTTCAACAGCATCAATAAAATATGTATTTTTTTTTAAATAAGGAAAATTATTTCATTCCTAGAATACTTCCTTCTGACTTAAATGCCACATTCCTCTTCTAGAAGCCTGGTAGCATTCAGATCATTTTGATCATGGGTTGCTGAAAATAATTTCTACATAAGAATATCTTGAGCTAAAAATATTTCTCAGTTATCAAATTTATCTTGGCAAAAGTAAAAATATTTTCTTTCAGGACTGCATTATTAGACATAAGAAAGATTATTTGAAAAACATAGTTTGATTGGAAAATATAGGACTTAGATCTGCTAATGATCCAAAAAAAAAGCATCACACACACACACACACACACACACACACTCACACAAACAATAGCATCTATCTTTGAGGGCATTACTCAAAAAGATAGGTGGTAAACATCAAAGAAAAACCATCTTTGGATATTTCCCATTTAAAAGCAGAGAAGAAATAGTTTTTAGTAAAAATAGCTTAACAGAAAAAGACTAAAAATCTCAAATGTAATATGGCAAGAAATCTACAGAGATAGAAAGTTGTTCAAAATCAATAAACAGTATTTATTTTTATGGTATTTGAGATGCATATTTAAAATAGAGTACATATATCAGAGACCCATGAACTCTCTCTCATCCCCACAACCTTTTTTCCCTAAAATGAAGCAGCTAATATTCACAGAAGTTAATAGATTTCTTCAAGGCCACATAGCCAGTAACAGTAAAAGAGAAGTTTCTGTTACCTCCAGTTCCAACACTGCTCCCAGTATGTTATGCTGAAAAGAATATAAGCATTCAAGAACATGCTCAGGAATGTTCCTGAGCATTCCAATGGCCGATTGCTGCATATCTCCACTCAATATATTATTAGCAACTCATATTTACATTTCATAAACTATTTATCTTCCATCTTATAATTGCTTTTCCTTCAGAAAATTATTTTTCTCTTGAAGTTTCCACCATTCTCCCAATCACTCAAGTTTGAAGTATAAAAAATTCTTCACGTGAAGTCCATAAACTTCTCCCCTCAAAATAGTACTTTATTTTTACAATTACACATAAAAATAGTTTTCAACATTCATTTTGTAAGATTTTGAATTCCAAATTTTTTCCCTCCCTCCCTTACTTCTTTCTTCTCCAAAATAGCAAGCAATATGATATAGGTTTATATGTGTACAATCATTTTAAACAAATTTTCATATTTGTCATATTGTGAAAGAAAAATCAGACCAAAGAGAAAAATATGAGAAAAAAACAAAAACAATAAAACAATAAAAATAGTAGCTTACTTAAAGTGTAGTGAATCTATATATGATATAGATTATATAAAATATTCAATCTTTATAGAATTTATGGAAACTTTAGTCATAAAGTAATTAGGACTAAAAAGACTAAACAATATATAAATGTGGCTATGTGTGTGTACACTTAAATACATACACACATTTTGTATATATAACCATCCATCCTTGACCCACAGAGATCTATGTATGGATACTAGGTTAAGAATCCCTTTCTAGAACAGAGTGATGTGGAGGCCTGAAACTCTGAATAGATGTACTTGAATCTGAGAATGCAGAGCTTATACGGCTAATTACCTATTCCATATGAGACAATGGCTTTATTAGCATATATTTGGATCATGGCTCTTCTCACTTTTGGTGCTTGCTGAATCTTTGGTAGTAAGATAATCTTAGGCAAGGAATGGGGGTGGGATGAGAGAAGGGAGAGTGACTTGGTGGCAGAATGAGGAGGAGAGAGACTGGTGACTCTGGACTCCAGAATCCAGGATACATCTTTGGCAAGTCTTGGGGTAGCTTGCCTGCCTCCTTCACTTCTCCCCCTAAAGACCAAGGACTTTAATTTATCCTGACTCTGGATGACTCTGAAGCCCTCCAGGGAGCTAGCCCATACTTTACAGAGTAAAGACACAGCTAAGTTAAAATATTTAATAATACCTAAAATTTGTGTATAATTTTATAATTTACAAAATACTTTCCTTACAAGAAATACAAGGAAAATGATAAAAACAATAATATTCATATTTTATTGACAAAAATGCCAACATGGTGAGGGATTAAAAGACATGTCCAGTATCATATGGCTACTATTATTTTATCATCAGCAGCATGAATCTGAAAAAAAAAAAAAAAACTTCAGAGTTTATACAAAAGAAAAAGACAGCCTTAGTCATAAAGCAATTAAAATTAGACTTAAGAATATCTTTGAGTGGAAAGAACAATCTCTACAAATAAAAGTAAGCATCACATCACAAGAATTTTAGAATGATAGAAAAGAGAAAAGAAATCAATGAAAAGGGGGCCCCACATAACCTCATAGTGATCTTTTATATATCACAAAACATTTTATAGATTTAGCCTATTGACAATTATTTTCCTTCCTTGCATTTGGGAAAATGAGGCATAAAAAGGTTAACTGACTTGTCCAAGATGATAAATAGTAAAACTAAGAGCACATTTTCCCTAAAGTATATAAAGATATTTCTTCTGATTCTAAAAAAATATATTCAGGAAAGGATATGAGAAAAGTTTTAGAACCCAAGACATTTACTACATATAAAATCATAAGAATTTTGGGTATTTATATGTTTTACTAAAAGCACTTTACAGTGACAAGTCTTTATCAATGTAGATCACTTGATTTTTCTTTTCAGATTTAAAGATAGAAAACAGCAATGTTATTTAGAAGAGACTGGGCAAAAGTATTTTTATTCAAAAGATATCACATGTCTATTTCCCCCGCCTCTGTGCATAATTTTCACTAGTTATCATAGATAACTACATGGAGAGTTTCTGAATTGTACTTTTTTTCTTCTTCAGCAAGTAATAAATAACTAGCATTCTATTTTATACTCATACATTTGCACAAACATGAAATCATTACCAAACTTTTACCTTATATCCTTTCTTTAGACTGAAATGCTAATATGAATATCAGAATGTCTCAGTTCAGTTCAGTTCTTTGTGCCTGCATCTGTGATGGTACATTAATGACAGCAATTCACAGATTGAGAATTCTTCATTTCAATAATTTATTCTTTGTGTATATGAGACCCCAATTTTGAATGATACAGACACAGTAAATGACTTATTATGTGTTTACATATACAAAAGAGATTAGGCAGATAAGTATTGCCTTTAAGAAGGTAAACATTTCCAAAATAGTCACATAAAGTTCATGATCTCAGAATCCAATAGTTTACATTACGAGCTTTATTGGGGAGTGGGAAGAGAATAAATATTCATTAAGCACCTACTATATATACTTAGCAGCACTTTGCAAAAAAAAAATTAGGTAGGAATTATTATTTATAGTTGAGGAATCTTATTAAGAGACACACTAAGTGACTGATAGATGGTCATTAAAAAAACTAGTAAATGTCTGATGCCAGTTTTGAACTCAGGATGTTTTTATTTACTGTGCTACTTACCTTCTTGAGCAATGCATAAAGGTTAGTTTCATGAAAGGAACACTGGAACTGGATAAAGTAGAATTGGATTCTCCCTCAGCTGTAGGATTTGGAAACTAGGTCATCTGGTAAAATTATTGAATATTTCTCAACCTCAGCTTCTTCATCTAAAAAAAAAATGGATCTAACACCACAACATTTTATTGGGAGGACAAAATGAGAAAATTTGTACTAATGTGCTTTTTGTTCTGTAGGCACATTGTTGCTTCTAAATACTTTCGACATTTACATGACTAAATAGGAAGCTCAGCTATTTAAAGGCTAAACAGGAGGTACATGTAAAGAAAAGAAGCCCAAAATAAAAGAAAAGATTGGATGCATTCTATTCAAATATAGCTAAGGCCTAACTTGTGAAAGAAGAGAAAGACAATGGAAAAGTTCTAAGGGTCCTTGATAGAATAGAAATCCATTTTATTTTTTTCATGTAAAGAAAGTTTTGTGTCTATGACAATTTACATGAGAAAGGAAAGTCACCAAGCATAAGCAGCTGGGGTCATTTTTCTGTGGTGATTGGGCCACTTGAACGTTCTTTGAATTTTCATTTAATAGAAAATTTAGAAGCTTTCAAAAATATCTCTGAATATTATAGAAAAAAATCATTATTTTTCTTCACTTGTGAATATTCATGCCTGGTGTTTTTTAAACATTTATTTATTTATTTTGAAAGCTCACTGCTTCAGATAAGGAAAACTCAAAGAGGGAAAATGAATAAATTATCCTCTTAACTACAAATATTATTTTGGAGCCAAATTATGCACTTGTATTTTCAGCACCTATGTAAATCAGTATCTTAGATTGGGAAATAACCATACATCTATTCTAGATAATGATTTAATTTTAGAGTCAGGAAAGACAATCTGCTCATTTTGTAGGGAAGAGAAATGGTGTTGGAAGAAGGCAAGTTATTTGCCCAAGATTGTAACTCTAGAATTGTTTTGTCTATTCTTTCTACACAAAAACAATGAAATTCTTTTTTTAAGCTTTTTTATAGCTTTTTATTTACAAGATATATGCATAAGTAATTTTTCAGCATTGACAATTGCCAAACCTCTTGTTCCAATTTTTCCCCTCCTTTCCCCCACCCCACCCCCAGATGGCAGGATGACCAGTAGATGTTAAATATATTAAAATATAAATTAGATATACAATAAGTAGACATGTCCAAACCATTATTTTGCTGTACAAAAGAATCGGACTCTGTAATATTGTACAATTAGCCTGTGAAGGAAATCCAAAATGCTGGCAGGCAAAAATATAGGGATTGGGAATTCAATGTAATGGTTCTTAGTCATCTCCCAGAGTTCTTTCACTGGGCAAAGCTGGTTCAGTTCATTACTGCTCCATTGGAACTGATTTGGTTCATCTCATTGCTGAGGATGGCCAAGTCCATCAGAATTGGTCATCATATAGTATTGTTGTTGAAATATATAATGATCTCCTGGCCCTGCTCGTTTCACTCAGCATCAGTTCATGTAAGTCTCTGCAGGCCTTTCTGAAATCATCCTGTTGGTCATTTCTTACCAAACAATAATATTCCATAATATTCATATACCACAATTTATTTAGCCATTCTCCAATTGATGGGCATCCACTCAGTTTCCAGTTTCTGGCCACTACAAAGAGGGCTGCCACAAACATTCTGGCACAAACAGGTCCCTTTCCCTTCTTTATGATCTCTTTGGGATATAACACTGCTGGATCAAAGGCTATGCACAGTTTGATAATTTTTTGAGCATAGTTCCAAATTGCTCTCCAGAATGGTTGGATGTATTCACAATTCCACCAACAATGTATTAGTGTCCCTGTTTTCCCACATCCCCTCCAACATTCTGCATTATCTTTCCCTGTCATTCTAGCCAGTCTCTCAGGTGTGTAGTGGTATCTCAGAGTTGTCTTAATTTGCATTTCTCTGATTAATAATGACTTGGAGCATCTTTTCATATGGCTAGAAATAGTTTCAATTTCTTCATCTGAGAATTGTCTGTTCATATCCTTTGACCATTTATCAATTGGAGAATGGCTTGATTTCTTATAAATTAGAGTCAATTCTCTATATATTTTGGAAATGAGGCCTTTATCAGAACCTTTGACTGTAAAAATATTTTCCCAGTTTATTATTTCCCTTCTAATCCGTCTGCATTAGTTTTGTTTATACAAAAACTTTTCAGTTTGGTAAAATCAAAATTTTCTATTTTGTGATCAGTAATGATCTCTAGTTCTTCTTTGGTCATAAATTCCTTCCTCTTCCACAGGTCTGAGAGGTAAACTATCCTGTGTTCCTATAATTTATTTATAATCTCATTCTTTACGCATAGGTCATGAACCTACTTTGACCTTATCTTGGTGTACGGTGTTAAGTGTGGGTCAATGCCTAGTTTCTGCCATACTAATTTCCAATTTTCCCTGCAATTTTTGTCAAACAGTAAGTTCTTATCCCAAAAGCTAGGGTCTTTGGGTTTGTCAAAAACTAGGTTGCTATAGTTATTGACTATTTTGTTGTTTGAACCTAACTTATTCCTCTGATCAACTAATCTGTTCCTTAGCCAATAGCAAAGGGTTTTGGTAACTGCTGCTCTATAATATAATTTTAGATCTGGTACAGCTAAACCACCTTCATTTGATTTTTTTTCCATTAAAGAAATGTTCCTCTTTAAAGACCAAAACATTTTGAGGAAGGAGGAATCATTTTTTTTTTCAGGAAAGCTTGCTGAAAAAAAAAATGGGTTAGTTATGTAGCATAGAAATCCATTTAACAAGTATTCCATTTTGTGGGCATTTCAGCTAACCACAAAGGAATGACAAAAAATACTGGAAGAGAAAGAAAAGAAAAGAAGTTGAATGTGGTGGTTTTCTTCTTTAATATAATATAATATAATAGTTCTCTGTGGGTAGGTTTCTTGGGAAGGTTTTCTGAAGGCAGCCTTAATTTCAGTTCCAAGTAATAATCACTTCAAATACAACCAGCTGATAAAATCCAAACGTTTATTTTCTCCTTCCAAGTCTTGTCTTTTTCCTTGGGCCTGAGTAGCTTTCTTAGAGGCCTATTGCCTTCCTTGGTTCCAAGAGCTCTTGCAGCTTGCCTTTTAGCTCTTCCAGCTTCTGCCTCTAGCTCAACTCTGACTTGTAGCTTCTCAATCTCCAACGGACGCTCCCCTATTAATCTTTTCAACTGACTCTTCTCGCTCTGTCAATCTTCTGAACTGACCTACTGAAGCTCTAAGAGCTTCTTATATAGATCTCTTAGAGGTATGAACCCAAAGATTGACTCCTCCTCTGAGAGTGGGATTATGGGAGGTGTGAATTTGGATATCTCATACTGAACCCTGAAATCTCCCAAATGTGTGAACTAATGTGTGAGCTAATGTGTGAACTTTCAAAGGTGTTAACTTAAGCATTGTTTCTATCAATACTAGTGACTTAACATTTTGTAAGGATTTGCTCTAATGTGCAAACCAATAAGCATTGTATCAATTCCATTGAGTTAACACTAGGATTCTAACAGTTGAAAGTAGATAGAAATGGCAAATAGAGAAATATTATTAGAGCCTTATGCCTAGAAATATAAAAAATGATATAAGATAAAGAATTTTTGTTGTAATTTTAGAACTCAACTGCTGGAAAACTTGGGTAGATTAATATTCTCAATCAATAATTGTTGTCAGTACCAGTCAGCAGTTCCTGAGTTCAAATCTTGTCTCAGATACCTAACACTTTATAGCTATGTGGCTCTGGGCAAGTCACTTAATCCCAATAGCCTTGGGGGAAAAATGTTGTCTGGAAATAACATTTATCTGAAAGACAAAGAACATTCTTATGAAAATTACATCAAATTCATATAAATTATATAAATTGTCATATAAATTATATAGAAATATAATTGTGATGGGTTTCTGCAAAGTATTTAAAGTTTATTTTAATTTAATTAATATTTTAGAAAATTAGTGTCATAGTGAATAGAATGGTAGTCACAAAATCATGAACACCAGGTCTGAATCCTATGTCAGATTTTATTTTTACCCTGGAAAAATCCCCCTAAATCACAAAATGATGTTTAACCTCCAAATACCTTTAAATAATGACTCTATGCAAATTTTAGAGCATTGGAACCCACAAAAAAGACAGAGTAAAACAATTTTCGAACCAAAGACAACTAAGAATATCATCAGGAAAGATCTGTTGCACTAGGGTGGGAGTGCAGAGTAGTCATACACAGGCTGTGACAGCACCAACCTGTCCGCAACAAACTAGAAGTAGTTCTTGGGGCCTCTGAATCAGTGGCAACAGCAGTAGCTACTAGCTTCTTGGATCATAATACCTTCAAAGAACAAAAACTTACAAGTCCCTAGAAGGCTCTTTGAATACAGCTGAATTAAATTCCTGAAGCTTGGACCAATGCACTCTTCATCCTGAAAAGAAAACCTTACTTTAACAAAGAGTTAAATGCCAAGTAATAAGCTGTGGAAATAAGCAAACCAAAAAAAAAAAAAAAAAAAAAAAAAAAAAAAAAAAAAAAAAGAGCCTAGACATCATCTTTCAAGAAATTATCATGAAAAAATGTTCTGATATTCTAGAACCAGAAAGTAAAAATAGAAATTCAAAGAATCTACTGATCATCTCTTTTAAAAGATCCCAAGATGAAAATTCCCAGGATTACTATAGGCAAATTCTGGAACATACACAATTAATATATGTTGAGAAATCTATTTTACCCTGAAGTGAAGTAGGAGGGGAAAAGGATATGAGAAGTGGGGAGAATGATAGAAGGGAGGGCAAATTAGGAGAGGGATAACCAGAAGAAAAACATTTTTGAAAAGGAACAGGGTGAAAAGAGGTAGAGAATAGAATGGGGGGAAAGAAGGAAGACACAATTAACTAATAATTTTGAAAATAATTGTAAATCAAATTTGTTCTGATGAAGGCCTCATTTCTCAAATGTGTGGGAAACTGAGTCAAATTTCTAAAAATAAGACCCATTCCCTAATTGATAATCAAAAGATATGAAATTTTCTAATAAATTAAGCTATCTATATCCATATTAAAAAAAAACTAACTCTATTAATTGGAGAAATGTAAAAATGCAAATTAAAACAATTCTGAGGTACTATCTCATATGTATCAGTTTGGTTAATAGGCCAGAAAAGGAAAATGACAAAAGATGGAGGGAATGTGAGAGAATGAGATATTAGTGAATTGTTGGAAGAATTGTGAATGATTTAAATTTATTTTTTTAATAAATATTTATATTTTTAAAAATATATTTAAATTTAGTAAATTTAAAATTATTTCCAAAGGGTTATAAAAGCATCTCCTTTGACCTACTGGGCCTGTATCTCAAAAGAGATTGCTAAAAAAGGAAAAGGACCTACATGTACAAAAATATTTAAGACAGCTTCTTCTAAGGGCAAAGAATTGGAAATTAAGGGGATCCCCATTAATAGGGTAATAGCTGAATAAAATGTGGTGTGTGCTTATAATGGAATACTATTGTTCTATAAGAAATGATAAGTAGTATGCTTTAAAAAAAAAAAAAAAACCTGTAAAATCTTCCGTGATCTTATTCAAAGTAAAATGTACTGTGTAAAAAGTAATAGTATCATTGTGGCATGATTAGCTATGAATGATTTTGCTATTCTCAGAAATAATATGATCCAAGACTACTCTGAAGACTTATGATGAGAAATGCTATCCACAATCAGAGAGATGGTGTCTCAATAAGGGGGTGGAGGGGAAGAGCGGACGGCAATCTGTGTTTTCTTTTGCAACATGACTTTTATGGAAATGTTTTACATACCTTCATATGTACCTTCTCAATGTGGGGGATGTGGGAGGGAGGAAGAGAGAAAATCTGGAACTAAAAATTTTAAAAACAATATAAAAATTTGCTTTACATGTAACTGGAAAAAATTTTAGATATATTTAAAAATAAAATAAAATGATGTTTAATCATAGCATCTATAGTATTATATGCCAAATATTGTGCTAACTTTTGAAGATACATGTAGAAGAGTATAGCTTCAGATAACATATCAAGGTCTAATAGCTGTTAGAGAGTACTAGTACATTTGCCTGCATGGTGAGGAACTTGCAGA
Source organism: Antechinus flavipes (assembly GCF_016432865.1). NCBI lineage: Eukaryota > Metazoa > Chordata > Mammalia > Dasyuromorphia > Dasyuridae > Antechinus > Antechinus flavipes. The sequence continues at coordinate 393,105,062 of NC_067398.1, forward strand.
TAGCTTTGAACCTTTCTAAATTATGGTCTTTCCCAGGTCTCAGTTTCTCTGAGACTATACATTTTTAATTGAGGAAGGGCTAGAGAAAAATTGAGATGTCCTATTTCATCAATAGAAAGATATCAGTCGGCGGTGTGAGTGGGGGCAGGGAGATCCTCTAGAATTTCTGGCCAAAGCAAAATAATTACTATCTACCCACATTCTAAAACATTCCTCCTACACAATCAACTATAGAGGCTTGAGTTGGGGTTATTATTAATCATTCAGTGAAACCATGAGTGATTTGGCTTTAAAGGTATAGTCAATTAGCTCCTTTTAAAACACAACAGGGTTTTTCAAAGCTTTTTTTTTTCAGAACTATTTCAAGAAATCAAAGTTAAAGAGAAAAGAGACATCCACAAGAATGTTGTTGTGGGGTCTGGAAATCCTGTATCAGAGAAGAGAAATGATAGTTTCATATTGTTTCAATTTTACCTAGGTCCCTTTTAATGTTTCATAAGATATATGACAATATAACAGGATATTAATTTCATGAAAAGTTGGCATCTACATCAGTGAAGAGAGTACATAAAAAGGGCACCATGAATTCTCTGTATTGTTGGTGTTCTATTATAATGGTAATCAAAATATGTATAAATCTTTATCCTATTTAAACAAACAAGTTGAGCTTTCTACCACACCGCATGTCTCCTGATAAATTAAAAATAATGGTCTTTTTATTGTGATACTTCTTGTAATAATAGTTGACTTATTTTCTCCAAATAGATATTTTAATCAATTAATTAGTATGTATTAAATAACTACACTGTGCCAGGCACTACACTAAGTGCTGGAAAACTTGACTTTTAGAGTTGGAGGAATGGGAGTATTGACTAATGAAAAAGTTTTATTTAGTTACAAAGGACCAAGCTTTGGAGCCCTGTTCTGAAATTTATTCTCTATATAATCTTAGGAAAATCACTTATTTGATTGGATTTCAGTTTCTTCATCTATAAAAGATGAATTTCCTTCTAGCTTTAGATTGTATAACACTGTCAATTCATTTCTTTTTCAAAAATGACTAAACTACAACATTTTTTGCTTTGTCATTTGGTTTGCTTTATATTTCAGACATTCCTTTTTTTTGCATAAGATTTAGAGTTATAACATCCTCAAATCCAATTTACAGATCAGGAAACTGGATCCAAAAGAGGTTAAATGACTCGTTCAACCTCACATAAGTGACAAAACCAGGATATGAAGTTGAGTCCTGTGACATCCCCTTTAGTATTCTTTGTTGGACAACTTCTTTCTAGTATTATAGACATATCAGTAACCTCTCTTGAATACCTTCTCAATGGTATATATTTAGGAGAATCTTGCTATTCAGCTAACTCAGGGGAAACATAAAGATTCAAATTACAATATTAAATATTTAGTTTAACTCATATTGTTAAGAGTTGCCAGTTCTAAAAAAAAATTTACAAAAATTAAATAAAAAGGTTGCCAATTCTGTTCTGGTCCTGCATATAAATATTTCTGAATTTTCTTTGGAAGAAGATCTGAAGAAGTAAAATCTTTTGAGAATAATCAAAAATTGAAAACATTTCCCTAAGTCTTAGAACAGCACTATATTGTCTCCCACCTCCTTCATGACTGTGAAATGCAGCCTTGGAGATATTTGTGAATTCCCAAAATATAGCCACCAAAACTTTCTTCTTGAATTTAATGTAAATTCCTTAATTGACCCATTTTTGAAATAATTTATCTGTTGTCTGAAAATTAAATTTAAAGTGTACACCTGATGAATTTACTATGTAGATGTAAAATAGATATGTATGGGTATGATTTATTGTTTGTTTAGTCTAATATATTGCTCAACCAGCAAGATTTAGCAGTACAGCAGATTCAATTCAATTCAGTTCAGTTTAAAGATATTTCTTTGTCAGATAGCCAAGCAGAACATCAGGGAGGATTCGAAATATGTAATATTAAATTGCCAGTTCAAGAAAGCACATATAATAGTAGAAGCAATTTATATTTGTGAATGTCCAACTTTGCTTTCTTTTAGGTTATTCTTTTGTTCTCTGTTTTACACTTCTTACTTTTTTTTTCTCTTTATCCCCCTCACCTCCCCTAAGCAGACTACAGTTAAGTACAGATATTTAGATATTCACACACACACACACACACACACACACACACACACACGCACGCATTTACCCATATGTAAAGATGTATCTATAACAATAATAATATGGCTGACATATAATGTAAATTTCTCTCATGATTGAATTTTCAAGTTTGATTTTGTATAAGATCAATGATTAGTTGCTCTACTTTTTTTTCTAATAAAGTCTACTTCTGATTCTTGTAGTGTTTGTACATATATTATTTCCTATACCTGATAACTTTTCTATTTTAATTCTTCTCCTTAATTTTCTTAAACTTCTCCCCACATAGAGATCCCTCCCTTATCTTCTCTCCCCACACTTTCCTTCCCTCTTTATCTGTGATGATCACATATTTTAAAACCAGACAGAGTCAGGAATTCAGGTTAAGGGAAAATTCTCAATCTTTATTCTTTGGGGAGGTAAAGGGGGATGACGATAGGAAGTGAGAGCAGCCTTGACAGGAACCAACCAGCAGCCTCTCTGCCTCTCTCCCTGCCTCTCTCTCTCCACCCACCAAAATCGGTTCCCCGTCATTTCCTATACAACACATCAAAACTTGAAGAGAGTGGGTGGGGCCATTCTTTCTCCAAGCATATATTAATAGAATATCATCCAATTACTATTTAGCTTCACGTGCTTGGGACCTCAGTGCATCAACTCAAGCTTCAGCCTATTACATTTATCCAATTCCCATTAATCTACACATTTTATACTACTTCAGCTATTCTAAACTCTCTTCTGTACTCCACCCTATCAGTTCCACTCTTTCCCTACCTCTTTATTTCTTTCCCTTTAGTCTATACACCTTGTCCCACTATCATAACTCTATATACCCTTCTATATACCTAAACACCTTTTATTGTTTGTTTAGTCTAATATATTGCTCAACCAGCAAGATTTAGCAGTACAGCAGTACTTCCATTTATGGAATCTACACATTCTTTTATATCTCACCTTATCCTATTCCATCCCTCCTTAAGTCTTTATAGATTTTGAAGAGTGCTATATCTTTCATGATATGTGTGTGTTTGTGTGTAGTGTTCCCTATTTAACCCATTTCCAAAGTGAATAAGTTTTCAAAACTATGAGTCCTCCTCCCTCCTCAAATGCCTGTATGACAGTTTTATCCGAACCTCATTTGTATAACATGATTACTATTTTTACCTTTTCCCAGACAGTTTTGCTTTTTAGAATCAAATCATGCTAAACTCTGCTCCAATCTTTCTTTTGAGCAACACAATTACTCATACATATGGTATACATTTCCATGTTAAAAAACTGAAATTATTTGTTCATGTTGAGTTCCTTGGAACTAATCTTTAATATTGACTGTTATGTGTTAAATTTTCTATTAAGTTCAAGTTTAGTTGAGACAAAGTCCTGAAAATCTACAAATTCATTGAATGTCCATTTTTTTCATTCAACATTATAGATAATTTTGCTAGGTATGATATTTTTGGCCACCGGGCTAATTTTTTGATTGTTGTTATATATTGTTTGAGGACCTATGATCTTTTTTATTGTGGCTGCTGATAAATCTTGTACAATTCTAATTATGACTCCAGCATATTTGAATTTTTTTAACTTGTATCTTGCAAAATTTTTCTTTGATCTGGGGATTTTGACATTATTCTTCTTATTATTTAGTTTTTTTTCCTCTTAATCTCTTTCAGTTGGTTTTTAAAGTCTTTTTTAAGTTCTTCTATAAATTACTTTGGAACAGATAGTCATATAATATTACTCTTTGGGGTAGAAGAAGCTTTTTTTTTTTTTTTTTTTTTTTTTTTTTTACTTCACTGTCCTCCTCTGAAGATGAACCCTGGTCTTTATTATTCCCATAGTAGGTTTCCATGTTTGTGTTCTTTCTTCTTTGCCTGTTCATTTGTTCATTTTTAAAAATGAGAAATATTAGTGTAACCACCTCTAAACCTGGGGTGAAGAGGGGGAGCATGGTATCTCAAGCTTCCCTTCAGCTCTCCTTTCTGACCAGGAACCTTAAACCAGGAGCTCCCTGCCTCCTGCAAATGCCCACAGCCAGCAGCAACCTTGCCCCACTGCTTCTGCACTCACAGGTTACTGGTTTCTTCACATTCAAGGCTCTTACTGCAACACAGCTGGGTCTGGAATTCCTAATCAGGAGAGTTCCTCTCAGTCTTTTTGGACTCAGACTCCTAACTCCGCATGCTGTGTAGCACGTGAAAGTTTGTATGATTCCTGCTGAGGTTCCAGCTGAACCCAGCTAGCCCCAGAGTCCCCACTTGCTATTTCTATGGAGCCAACCTAGAGCTGTTTGTACTTCACACTGCTTAAACCCCATTTTAGGTTTTTTTTTTTCAGGTCTTCAAGTGTTGTCCCAGGAGTAAACCTGTTCTGTCTCAAATCTGTTTTTCACCAGTCTATGTTCATCCTGAGCTACAAATTTGTTCTGTCTGTGAGGGAAATCTGGAGAGTTTGGAATTTTCTGACTTACTCTGCCATTTTTCCAGAATCCTCTCCATAAGTATGATTTATTTTTGATATTGACACCTGTGCAACACTCAGAATGTTATTATGATAGGATGTTTTAATAATCATATTGTTAACATTTAAATTTTCTTTTTTACATGCAAATGTAAATACTTAGAAAAGTTCAGAGAAATGCCAAAGGCTTTAAAAAGAAAAATTGTATTGAAGCAAATAGGTTTATTAGTAATATATGGATTAGTTGCTTTTGTTACTATAATTTAGCAACTTTTCTGAGTTATAATTATGTTTTGTAGAAACTGTATCTACGTAAATACTCAGATGGATCTTTGGTCTCAGTACTGTGACTGTTCCTTTAGATCATACAAATTATCACCCATCCAAACCTGACGATTCTGTGTAATTTTTGTTAATGCTTTTCTATAAGTTCACCATATGGTGTCGACCTAAAAACTGCACTGCCCCCTCTTCCTAACATTGTTTTTTAACACAGACACTGGCTGTTCACTACTTATCTTTTATTGTTTCCCAAAACATCTTTTTTATCATATATTTTGCAAAAAAAAATTTTATTCTGATACAAACAAGGTAGATAGCAACTTATAATTTGAAAATTGTCCTATTCTGTCTGATTATTATCTGTTTTATGGAAACCCAAAGTATCATTAACAAAAGAAATACAATTCTTTTTTTTTTTTTTCTTTGTTTTTGTTTTTTGTTTTTTTTTTTTTTTAAATTTTTTATTTAATAATTACATTATATTGACACTCATTTCTGTTCCGATTTTTTTTCCCCCTCCCTCCCTCCACCCCCTCCTCTAGATGGCAAGCAGTCCTTTATATGTTGGATATGTTGCAGTATATCCTAGATACAATATATGTTTGCAGAACCGAACAGTTCTCTTGTTGCGTAGGGAGAATTGGATTCAGAAGGTATAAATAATCCGGGAAGAAAAACAAAAATGCAGATAGTTCACATTCGTTTCCCAGTGTTCTTTCTTTGGGTGTAGCTGCTTTTGTCCGTCATTTATCAATTGAAACTCAGGTCTCTTTGTCAAAGAAATCCACTTCCATCAAAATATGTCCTCATACAATATCGTTGTCGAAGTGTATAATGATCTCCTGGTTCTGCTCATCTCACTCAGCATCAGTTCATGTAGGTCTCTCCAAGCCTCTCTGTATTCATCCTGCTGGTCATTTCTTACAGAACAATAATATTCCATAACATTCATATACCACAATTTACCCAGCCATTCTCCAATTGATGGGCATCCATTCATTTTCCAGTTTCTAGCCACTACAAACAGGGCTGCTACAAACATTTTGGCACATACAGGTCCCTTTCCCTTCTTTAGTATTTCTTTGGGATATAAGCCCAATAGAAACACTGCTGGATCAAAGGATATGCACATTTTGATAATTTTTTGGGCATAATTCCAGATTGCTCTCCAGAATGGTTGGATTCGTTCACAACTCCACCAACAATGCATTAGTGTCCCAGTTTTCCCGCATCCCCTCCAACATTCATCATTATTTTTTCCTGTCATCTTAGCCAATCTGACAGGTGTGTAGTGGTATCTCAGAGTTGTCTTAATTTGCATTTCTCTGATCAATAATGATTTGGAACACTCTTTCATATGAGTGGTAATAGTTTCAATCTCATCCTCTGAAAATTGTCTGTTCATATCCTTTGACCATTTATCAATTGGAGAATGGCTTGATTTCTTATAAATTTGAGTCAGTTCTCTATATATTTTGGAAATGAGGCCTTTATCAGAACCTTTAACTGTGAAAATGTTTTCCCAGTCTGTTGCTTCCCTTCTAATCTTGTTTGCATTAGTTTTATTTGTACAAAGGCTTTTTAATTTGATGTAATCGAAATTTTCTATTCTGTGATCAGTAATGGTCTCTAGTTCATCTTTGGTCACAAATTTCTTTCTCCTCCACAAGTCTGAGAGATAAACTATTCTATGTTCCTCTAATTTATTTATAATCTCGTTCTTTATGCCTAGGTCATAGACCCATTTTGATCTTATCTTGGTATATGGTGTTAAGTGTGGGTCCATGCCTAATTTCTGCCATACTAATTTCCAATTATCCCAGCAGTTTTTATCAAATAATGAATTCTTTTCCCAGAAGTTAGGGGCTTTGGGTTTGTCAAACACTAGATTGCTATAATTGACTATTCTGTCTTGTGAGCCTAGCCTTTTCCACTGATCCACTAATCTATTTCTTAGCCAATACCAAATGGTTTTGGTGACTGCTGCTTTATAATATAATTTTAGATCCGGTACAGCTAGGCCACCTTCATTTGATTTTTTTTTTCATTAATTCCCTTGAGATTCTCGACTTTTTGTTGTTCCATATGAATTTTGTTGTTATTTTTTCTAGATCAATAAAATATTTTCTTGGAAGTCTGATTGGTATAGCACTAAATAAATAGATTAGTTTAGGGAGTATTGTCATCTTTATTATGTTCGCTCGGCCGATCCAAGAGCACTTAATATTTTTCCAATTATTTAAGTCTGACTTTATTTGTGTGGAGACTTTTTTATAATTTTGCTCATATAATTCCTGACTTTCCTTTGGTAGATAGATTCCCAAATATTTTATGGTATCAACAGTTATTCTGAATGGAATTTCTCTTTGTATCTCTTGCTGTTGGGTTTTGTTGGTGATGTATAAAAATGCTGAGGATTTATGGGGATTTATTTTGTAGCCAGCTACTTTGCTAAAATTATGAATTATTTCCAATAGCTTTTGGTACAATCTCTGGGGTTCTCTAGGTATACCATCATATCATCTGCAAAGAGTGATAGTTTGGTTTCCTCATTGCCTACTCTAATTCCTTTTATATCTTTCTCGACTCTTATTGCCGAGGCTAGTGTTTCTAATACGATATTAAATAATAATGGTGATAGTGGGCAACCTTGCTTCACTCCAGATCTCACTGGGAAAGGTTCCAGTTTTTCCCCATTGCATATGATGCTTACTGATGGTTTTAAATATATGCTCCTGACTATTTTAAGGAAAAGTCCATTTATTCCTATGCTCTCAAGTGTTTTTATTAGGAATGGATGTTGGATTTTATCAAATGCTTTTTCTGCATCTATTGAGATGATCATGTGGTTTTTGTTTGTTTGGTTATTGATATAGTCAATTATGCTAATAGTTTTCCTAATATTGAACCAGCCCTGCATTCCTGGTATAAATCCTACTTGGTCATAGTGTATTATCCTGGTGACAATTTTCTGTAATCTTTTTGCTAATATTTTATTTAAGATTTTAGCATCAATATTCATTAGGGAGATTGGTCTATAATTTTCTTTCTCTGTTTTCAGCCTACCTGGTTTAGGTATCAGTACCATATCTGTGTCATAAAAGGAGTTTGGTAGGACTCCTTCAATCCCTATTTTTTCAAATAGTTTATATAACATTGGAGTTAATTGTTCTTTAAATGTTTGGTAGAATTCACATGTAAATCCATCTGGTCCTGGGGATTTTTTCTTAGGGAGTTGATTGATAGTTTGTTCTATTTCTTTTTCTGAGATGGGACTGTTTAGGATATTTACTTCTTCCTCTGTTAGTTTGGGCAAGCTGTATTTTTGGAGGTATTTTTCTATTTCATTTAAGTTGTCGAATTTATTGGCATAAAGTTGGGCAAAGTAACTCCTAATTATTGCTCTAATTTCCTCTTCGTTAGTGGTGAGTTCTCCCTTTTCATTTTTAAGACTAACAATTTGATTTTCCTCTTTCCTTTTTTTAATCAGATTTACTAAGGGTTTGTCTATTTTGTTTGTTTTTTCATAGAACCAACTCTTAGTTTTATTAATCAATTCAATAGTTTTTTTACTTTCAATTTTATTGATCTCACCTTTTACTTTTAGAATTTCAAGTTTAGTGTTTGACTGGGGGTTTTTAATTTGTTCCTTTTCTAGCATTTTTAATTGCAAACCCAATTCATTGACCTTCTCTTTCTCTATTTTATACAAATAGGCCTCTAGAGATATGAAATTTCCCCTTATTACCGCTTTGGCTGCATCCCATACATTTTGGTATGATGTCTCATTATTATCGTTTTCTTGGGTGAAGTTATTAATTATGTCTATGATTTGCTGTTTTACCCAATCATTCTTTAGTATGAGATTATTTAGTTTCCAATTATTTTTTGGTCTACTTCCCCCTGCTTTTTTGTTGAATGTAATTTTCATTGCATCGTGGTCTGAAAAGGATGCATTTACTATTTCTGCCTTACTACATTTGAGTTTGAGGTTTTTATGTCCTAATATATGGTCAATTTTTGTATAGGTTCCATGAACTGCTGAAAAGAAAGTGTATTCCTTTCTGTCTCCATTACATTTTCTCCAGAGATCTATCATATCTAGCTTTTCTAGTATTCTGTTTACCTCTTTGACTTCTTTCTTATTTATTTTCTGGTTTGATTTATCTAATTCTGAGAGTGCAAGGTTAAGATCTCCCACTATTATAGTTTTACTGTCTATTTCTTCTTGCAGCTCTCTTAGTTTCTCTTTTAAGAATTTAGATGCTACCCCACTTGGTGCATATATGTTTAATATAGATAGTGCTTCATTATCCATGCTACCCTTTAGCAAGATATAGTGTCCTTCCTTATCTCTTTTAATTAGGTCAATTTTTGCTTTAGCTTGATCTGAGATCAGGATGGCTACCCCTGCTTTTTTGACTTCACCTGAAGCATAGTAGATTTTGCTCCAACCTTTTACCTTTAACCTGCATGTATCTCCCCGCTTCAGGTGTGTTTCCTGTAAACAACATATTGTAGGATTCTGGCTTTTAATCCATTCTGCTAACCGCTTCCTCTTTATGGGGGAGTTTACCCCATTCACGTTTATGGTTAGAATGACCAATTCTGTATTACTTGCCATCTTGTTAACCCCGGTTTATGCTTTCCTCCCTTCTTTCCCCTTTCCCCCCCTTCCAAGTATTAAGCTTGTGAGCACCCCTTGCTTCTCACAGCCCTCCCTTTTTAGTGTCCCTCCCCCCGCCTTAGAGTTCCTCCCCCTATCTTACCCCTTTCCCTCCCAGTTCCCGTATTCCCTTCCGCTTAGCTTATTCCTTCCCTTTCCACTTTTCCCTTCTCACTTTTCAATGAGATGGGAGAAGTTTCACCATAGATTGAATATGTCTTAAGATTTTTCACTTAAAGCCAATTCTGAAGGCAGTAAGATACCCACTATATTCATCCCCCTCCATTCTTTCTCTCAGATATAATAGGTTTCCTATGCCTCTTCATGAGATGTACTACCCCCACTTTACCCTTTTTCTGGTACAATGTCCTTTCCACATCAATTTCTAGAACAAGGTATACATGTATTCTTTATACATCTATATAGTCAAAATATAGTTCCCAAGATTAATCTTTACCTTTTTAGATTTCTCTTGAGTTCTATATTTGTAGATCAAACTTTTTGTTAAGTTCTGGTTTTTTCATCAGAAATAGATGAAATTCGCTTACTTCGTTGAATGTCCATCTTCTTCCCTGGAAAAAGATGCTCATTCTCGCTGGGTAAGTTATTTTTGGTTGCATACCAAGTTCCTTAGCCTTTCGGAATATCATATTCCAGGCCCTTCGATCTTTTAATGTGGATGCTGCCAGATCCTGGGTGATCCTTATTGTGGCTCCTTGATACTTGAATTGGGTTTTTCTAGCCGCTTGCAATATTTTTTCTTTCATCTGAGGGTTCTGGCATTTGGCCACTATATTCCTTGGTGTTTTGATTTTAGGATCCCTTTCAGTGGGTGATCGATGAATCCTTTCAATGTTTATTTTTTCCTCTGTTCCTATGACTTCTGGGCAGTTCTCTTTGATAATTTCCTGGAAGACAGTGACCAGGCTCTTTTTTTCATCATGTTTTTCTGGAAGTCCAATGATTCTCAGATTGTCTCTCCTGGATCTGTTTTCCAGGTCTGTTGTCTTCCCCAGAAGGTATTTCACATTTTTCTCCATTGTTTGATTTTTTTGGATTTGCTTGACTGATTCTTCTTGTCTCCTCGAGTCATTCAATTCCACTTGTTCAATTCTGATTTTCAGTGAAGTATTCTCTTCACTCACTTTTTTAAAATCTTTCTCTAATTGTCCAATTGAGTTCTTTTGTTCTGTGGAATTTTTTCCCATTTCGCCAATTTTGTTTTTTAGAGAGCTGTTTTCTGTTTCCAGTTCACTAATCCTATTTTTCAAGGATTTTACTTCTTTATCCACTCTCTCTTTAACTGACTTCTCCAGGCTCTTTTGCCAAGCCTCCCTCTCCTTTTCCCAAGCTTCCTTCTCCTTTTGCCAAGCCTCACTCTGCTTTCCCCATTTTTCTTCTAGCTCCCTTGTGAGAGCCTTTTTAATCACTTCTATGAGGTTCATCTGTGCTGAGGAACAGACGATCTCCTCCTTTGGGGAATCACCTGGGGACTGCCTGTTTTTAGTCTCCTCAGGATTTAGAGTCTGCTCTCTATCTGTGTAGAAGCTGTCAAGGGTTAAAGTCCTCTTCAGCTTCTTGCTCATTCTGTCTATTAATCAGAGACAAACTACCAAAGAAAAACAGAAAAAACTGGAGTCTTTCTTTGGGGGGGGGCTGGGTGTGTTACCGAGCTTCCTCTACAGACTGTGGGGGCAGCAGTGAGGCACTAGCAGGACTGTGCTGCGCCTGCGCTCTGAGATCCCAAAGCGTGCTGAGTCACTGAGGGGGGGAAGGGGGGGGCGGCCAGGTCCTGAGAGACTCCAGCTGTTTGCGGTTGTGTTCTTCAGCCCCGGTGTTTTTAGCTTCTCTGCTGGGCTGTTGACTTGCTGCAGGTTCCAAACCTGTAGCGAAGCTCTCCCCGCAGAGACGGCTACGATCACTCCCCACCCCCTCTCAGCTCTGCTCCCGTGCTCTCACTGCCGCTGCCCTCAGCCTGCGCCCGATCTAAAACCGCCCCAGCCCTCCAGTAAAGACAGACCTTTCTTGGCGGATCTCAAGGATGGCTTCTCTTGGTAACTATTTGTGGGTTTTTTTTCAGTCAAGCATTGATTCAGAGGCTTGTAATGAAGTGGATAGTGAGAGAAAGCGCGGAGCTTATGCAACTGTGAGCCTCCTCTCCGCCATCTTAACCGGAAGTCCAAGAAATACAATTCTAAACTAATTCCTATAACAATGATCTTATGTAACATCCCATATCCTTGTCCTTAATGAATCCTTTCTTTTTTATTATTAAAGCTTTTTATTTTTCAAAATATATACATGGATAATTCTTTGACTTTAATACTTGCAAAATCTTGTGTTCCAATTCCCCTTCTTCCTCCATATCCCTCCCCTAGATAACAAATAGTCTAATATTTGTTAAACATGGTATAAATGTAGGTTAAATTCAACATATGCATACATATTTATGCAATTATCTTGCTGCACAAGAAAAATCAAATCAAACTGGAAGAAAAATGAGAAAGAAAATAAGATGCAAACAAACAACAAAAAGAGTGAAAATGTTATATTGTGAACCACATTCATTTAATTGACTGGTTCAAACTGTCTAATGTACTTATCTCTAGTAAGGAATTGCATTAATGATACAAGTTAGACAATTTGTTTTACCTATTATTTAAATATAGAAATCAAAAGAGAAGAGAAGCATAGAATTGTAGTTAATGTATGGAGTTTTTGTTTGTTTGTTTGTTTTTTGGTTCTATGTATTTCACTGTGTTTTGCCTTCTTACATTCTATGAATTCTCCAAAGTCATTACAGAATGATATTACATTGTTAATTTATCAGTTTTTTTAAGCTATTAACTAATTGATGATTATCTATTATTTCATCTATTTGTTACCACAAAAATGACACTAAAAATATTTGGGCACAAATTAGATCATTGTTTCTATCCTTGATCTCGTCATCCAATAGCAGCATTAATAAATCAAAGGATCTGAACAATTGATTCAATTTTCTTACTTATTGTCAAATTGCTATTCTGAATGTTTGGACCCATTCACAATTCCAACAATAGTTTATTAACAGGTATGTTTTTTTTTTTTTTCTGTCTGTCTCTTTCATCCTTGTCTTTGTTTATTAACATATTGAATGATGAAACTTCAGGAATAATTTTAAATTGCATTTCTCTTTATTAGTGACTTCTATTATATGATCATTTATTTCTGCTTTTCTTTGAAAACTATTTGAATTATTGATTTCTTATCAATAACTATGTTCTTATATGTTCCCAATGTATAAGAAAGTAACATATATAACATATAACACATAAGATTCTGTTCTTATATGTTCCCAACAATTCCCTAAATAGCTTTATATCAAAATTTTATTTGATAGATTTGATGCATATTATCTATCATTCATCAGCCTTTCTAATTCCATCTTTGTATTTTTATAAAAAAGCTTTTAAGTTGTTATGTAATTGACAGTATTAGTTTTTATGATTATTTCTTTTTCTTGTTTGATTAAGAATTTCTCCTCAACTATATTTATTAAAATGTAATTTTTCCTGTTCTCTATTTTAATGATATTTTTTTTTATATTTAGGTGGAGACATTATTTAGAGCTTTTTGTGGTATATGCTAACATTTTATTGTTACCAAACTATTTTTCAGTTTTTTTTCTTTAGGACTTGCCAAATAGGGAATTCTCTCCTCAGTAATTTATATTTTTATGTTTATCAAACATTGAGCTACTAACTTCAATTGATTTTGCTTCTTTCTCATTTAGACATTTTCCTTGATTGGTTTTTTTCTTATTTTTGAGCTGTACTAAATACTTTTGGTAGTTACAATTATACTATAATTTAGGATCTAGCAATATTTTACTCTCTTTATTCCTTTTTTTTTTCTTTATGCTTCCTAAGGAGCTAGATCTTTTAATACTTCAAATTACTTTTGTTTAGTACTTTGTTTACTGTTTTGCTACTTTTTACTTCTTTATCACTTCAGGATCATTTTGAAGGAGGAGACAATAAATTATAGATTTGTCTAATGCTATTAAATATTCTTTGCATAATTTGATTAGCAAACACCAAATTTTTCAGTGATCTAGTTAGAATTGTCATCTTGAAAGATTATTAGAATAGCCACCTACAAACACTGATGATCTTTCCAGATATTTATGTTTTCCTTTAAATCTGTGAAGAATGTCTTCTTTTTAATTATTAGTAGTGGTGCTATACATTGGGGATTTTCATATGCACTTAGATAAATAATATCTTTCCTCTCAGAAGGAATACTCAGTATTTGTCCTATTTTCTGTTCTTCTCAAAGAATTACTAACTTTCTATCTCTCTGAAGATAATTAAGATTTGTTGATGAGAGTTACATGGATCTATAGATCTACTCATTTGGAATTTAGCTCTGAACCTCAATTCATGGTGAAAATCCTTCTTCCTTGCTTAGGGTTTTTCGACAAGTGCTATTGACGTAACATTGACATATTGGAGTCATCTCAAAAGGAAGCAAACAAGCATACTTCAATACTGAATGGGTTAATTTTGTTCAACACAGAATAATTGCAATTAGTATTATCAGTAATAATACTAATAACAACAGTAATAATAAGTAGATAACATTCATACGTGCTTATCATGTGCTAGGGACTTTGTTAAGTGCTTTACACTGATTATTTCTTTTGATTCTCACAACAACATTGGGAAGCAATTGCTATTATTATTATTCACCTTTTATAGATTAGAAAACTGAAGCAGATGGAGAAAAAATGACTCAAAACTAGACAGGATCACAAAACTAGTAAGTGTATGAAGCTAGATTTGAACTCAGGCTTTCAAGATTCCAAACCAAGTACACTAATCACTGCACCTCTTAATTACCTTAAAATCAATTAGCAAATGAGCTGTACATAATAAAAGGTAATTTTAAAAAAATTAAACATTAATGAAAATTCAGCCCTCAGTTCTTCTAGACTTTAGAAATCCATGAGCTGAATTAGAAGTTCTCGGAAATTCACAGAACTCCTGATCAGACAAAGTAGCATAATCACACATTTTCTATAGGACAATTGATTCATTGCAGTACAACTGTTCATTAGATATCAATGTCAAAAATGCAGGAAATGGTTGACTGAGGACTCATAGCATGGGGAATGGATTGGAAGTCTGAGTACTTTTGGGATCTTAGTTCACTTCAGGGCATAGAGTATGGATGAACAATTCATAAATCCTGCTATTTTATTGAAGTTATTAATAATATCAGTTTCTTTTCTTCCATTTCTTAAATATTTCATTATCATTCATAAAAAGTAATAATTTATTTCCTTTTCCTCATGGTTTATAATTTTAATTCTATTGTATTTTCTTATTAATGGCTTAAATTTCTAGAACTATGTCATATAAAGAACAGAGAAAGGGAATCCCCACTTTTTTTCTTTCTATATTAAAAAAGCATTTACGACTATTTTCCATCACAAAAATTATTATCTCTTGGTTATAATTTTATGACCAAATTTTATATTTTATTGTGTTATTTTATTATTTATGATGTTTGGGTAATATTACCAAATGACAAAATCATATTCATGTTTATTTTTAATAAATAAGTTCTAGATTCTTATTTTTTTAAGCTTCTCACTATTTCTATTGAATTAATTGTGGTTTCATTGATTTGTTATTCCCTCATTTCTATATTGACTTTATGTCACAGATGACCATAACAGTAGTTTAAATGCTTCCTATCTTCCCATTTAGAGTTTCATAGGGATCATGAATATCTGGATAACATTCTTTTTACTTTTACTTATTTACTGAATAATATACTTATTTACTTTTTACTTATAACTCATTTTGCAAGTATTTGTGTTTTTGCAGTCTATTTTTTGTAAATGGAAAATAGAGACATTATATGGAGTTTTATAAATATTAAATATCCACTATTTACTGGACTATGTACAGAGTATATTACTGATGGCTAAGTTTTTACTGTAGTACACTCTACTAATCACTGAGGATATAAAGAAAAAGGAACAACTACCATTGCTCTCAAAGATAAAAATGTACATAATTCATATTCTCAGCAATTAATTGTCCTTTTCTATGATTATATGTTCTTTTTATCTTTCTTCATCTCATTTATTAAGAGCTAACAGTAGATTTTTGGAATGGGAATGTGTCGGAATGTTTTAACTACACAGCTAAAACAATTCATATAAGATTCCACTCTAATAACCCATCCTTACTTCTGGTGGCTCTGCCCAAAGGAATATAAATTTTGATCACTAAAACTTCACAAGATATGTTAGGATCATTCCCTAAATCCAAATCATTTTAGTACTCTTTGATTGACCAACAATAAGTACTAGGCCAAGCCCTACTTGGTAATTTTTTGATCCCTGATTGTCTCAGAGTGAGTGTAAATAGTAATTGTTTCTGGGTTTTACCTTTCCAGATGATTATTTTTTTGACTAAGAAAAGCCATTTTTGGCCTTATTTCTTACGTAGTCATAATCATGGATTAAGCACTGCCTTAGTCAAAAGGTATTAGGACTTGTTGAAGATTTCAGATTAAAAAATGCCAAGTTTTTTTTCACAGCATTCAGGGCAATACCTGGTCTTCCCAACCTATATCTTTCCATTCAGATAATTATAGAGGAAAAAGTGAGGTTGGCAAACTGGCAGAACCCTACCTCATTCACATCCAATTCATTTGCATGTTATAGCATTATCTTTCTGCTGATATGATTCTTTTTGAGAAGGAAGGACAAACAACAGCAGTTGTAATTTGAAAAAAATAAAAACTAATTTTTCTTCTTCTTCTTCTTCTTCTTTTTTTTTTAAATGTGTTTGCCTTCCCTAAAACAGTCTTTACTTACATTCAACACTGTTCTTTGGGTGATATTTTATGTAAGTGTTCCAAAAAACCACCAGATTTTTGTCCATGTTTATCTTTTTTTTTTTTTTTTTAATATTTGAGCAGCAGAAGTTTTAGCTGGTTAATCAAAGAATTCTGTGCTTTGAATTGTCTCTGTGAGTCTTCTCAAACACATGAAACTAAACTTTCTTTGACAGGCTAAGTAGAAATATAAAATATGCCCTGTTAGGAGTAGTACAGTAATGTAGAATGTTGATATTGAAACTAATACTTTACTCAGTGAAATATATCTCTTCCTCCTATATCTTGTGCTAGGACAGGCTAAAAGGCATGAGGTACGGTTTAGTCCAAGAAACAAGAAGAAAAAAAGCAAAGTGTTAGATTTCCTTAAAGAAGAATGTACTCTAAAGGGAAAGCATTAAAAGACTACCTAGCAAGTCATGAGAAGTATGAATCAATCAGAAAGTTTTCCAAACAATGTCTGTCTATTAAACAATTTTGTCCCTAGTTGGTATGAGAATTTCTTATATTTGTATCATGCCCTTTATTTTGTGACCCAAAGCAACAGAAAATGAAAAGTAGTCAAGTGAATGAAGTAATGCTGTTCTGTTAAGGATTCTGTGTGGGGAAAAGCGTGGGTGTGTATAAGTATATTATGTTTATGTGTCATAGATGATTTTATTAGGAAATTTACTGACAAGTAAATTGATAGTACTCTATAGCAATTTGACAGATTAAAGCAGGAAATGCTAAAAAGTAGGACATGGACCTGAAAACAATATGAATAGGCAATATCTTCAGTAGTTTGGATCTGGGAATGAGAATTTTGGAATGCGTTTTCAGGGTGAAATAATAAAGCATACTATACAGTGGTGATTTCAAACCAAAAAGAGAGACCATTACCCAATATATGAGGCTCACTGTGGGTCTCATATTAACTTAGAAAATGATATCATCTATAGTGTTTTTATTTCGTTAATTATTTCCCAATTATATAAATACTATTTAGGCATTATTTTGGAGTATTGTGGGTCACATGTGTGTTTTGATACCTCTGCCATAAAGGGCAGATGACTTATAGATCATCTTAACATTCAGATAGTGTGAGCACTAACCACCTGATTTCAGAGTATATATTAGATTTATCTTCCGAAATGAATTGGTTTTCAATTGCATATTTTACTCAAATAAATTACTCTATGATTGGAAAGCACTTTTAACTTTTTTTTCCTATGGTATTAACAAATAAAAGGATGCTGGGGAAAATGGGTGGTGGTAATAAACTTTTTTTAAAGGAATAATTAAATGAAATTATGACATGAGTATGGCAATGTCAGGGTTAAAACATATCAAAAGAAAAAGTTAACAGACTTTATAGAATTCTATGAAGCTATAATCAGAAGTAACCTAGAAACATTTTGACAAGAATAAAAAGTAAAGAATTATGAAAATATATGAAGCTATAATCAGAAGTAACCTAGAAACATTTTGACAAGAATAAAAAGTAAAGAATTATGAAAATATACTGCAAGATGGAAGGAATAGATTCTATTTTCCTAATTCAGATTATGGAATTGGCACAAAGAATGCTTAATAATAATGAGGCATTTCAATTATGTATAGATTTACTAGAATCTGATTCTAATAATAAAGTAGATGTTAAATTCTTAATTTTGTCACAGTTCAACATTTAACCTTCTAACACCATTCTTACATATTTGGACTAGAATTTTGGATATATTTACCTTCCTTTTATTTCTTTGCATGTTCTTGATTAAAAATGTATTAACTCAGATGAAATGAAACAATTCAGTCCAACACTACACATTGGCACTAAAGGTTTTCTAAAGGTGATTTCTAATACAGTTTTCCCCAGGGACTTCAATTTTTTTTTTTACAGTTTTAATAATGACCTAGCATGCTTTTCTAATTCTAAATAGAAGGCAAAGCTAATTAAGTATAAATTTTTTTTTTAAATCTTCATAAAGAAGATTTTAAAGAGATAGATAAATATGAAATATTGAATTTTGGAGGAGGGAAAACTTCACTTATGTAAGGTGAAGTAATAGTATGGCTAAATAACAATTCTTCTAAATAATACTTATAGGATTTGTACAATTAAACTTACCATGAGTCACTATTTGGTGCTTGCAGCCAAAAGAGTTAATATCGCTCAGGCTACAGCAAGCAAAACAGTGAGTAATAAGAAGGCAATAATCCTGCTTCATTCTTTCCTGATTGAAAAACATGGAGTGTAATTATTTTTTGTTCTGAGTGCCAGATTTTATGGCATATAGGACACCAATAAGCTGAAAAGCATCTAGAAGTGGACAACCAGAATGAGGAAATGAATTAATAACATGCTATACATGTGAATGAAGAAGCATTTTTACAAGTTTCCTATGTGTCAATTAATTTACTGAATAAGAGAGATAAAAACACAAAAGAGAAATCAATGCCCATTATCAAGACATTTGCATACTAATAGTAGAGATAACAGATATAGGGATATGATGACTGTGAGGATATTTTGGTAGTCATGTAATCTTAGATTTTTCAATAGTAAATAAGAAGATATAGACAAAGTTGGCTTTCTACTTTACACTTTAGGGGAAAATACCTCAAAATTTAGAGAAAATGTGGTTATTATGGTATAAATTAACTTCTAAAAGGTGATCAAGATGAAGAATTATGGAGGTTTTAAAAATAAAATCCTATATAAACATGGCTAATCCAGATGAGGGAGCAAAACGTATTTTAAGAAATAATATAGAAGCATACAAAACTATCCAATGACTTGACAATTTTTAAGAGACCATATTTAAAGAATGAGTAGCAATTCATGCAATCAAATGCAAATACAAAACAGTGTCACAAACCACCAAAATGGTGTCAGAATTTTGAATGTCAAATTGAGCTGACACTAAAATATATTTATGATCTGAAAAGTAGAGAGTGAGGTTAGGCTAGAATCAGACCAAAAAAAAAAATGAACAAGTAAAGGATAGTGTGAAGGATTATATAATTTCAACAAATGACAGTAAAAAAAATAGAACTACTCAACTTATTTTCCTTATGCCTTTTCCACTGATGATAATGAATTTTAAACTGGATAGAATGGAACTGGTATTATTTATCTTTTTTAAAAGAAGGTTTTTGTTCTTTACTTAAGAAGGCTTTATTTTATCTTCCTCACACTTCATCCCCTTTTTGGGAAAAGAAAGAAAACCAAATATACAAAACAAGTATTGATAAGAAGAAATTGAAAACCAAGACTGGATAGAAGATATAACATTTATCATTTTTGAATGATGTTAAATATCTATAAATTGATGAATTACATATCTAGAAACTAAAAGAATTTGCAGGCATGACTGTGGAACCATGATTTAGAATACTGAAAAAGATAAATAAAATGGAAAAGTTTCAGCATACTTGAGATAGGAAGATGTCACATGGGTGATAGTGATAACCTCAAGAGAGAGAAAAGTTTGAATGAGACATGATTTGAGGTGAAAGTCACTTATGATCTGGGATTGTTTAGTATAACATGCTTATGGGACATTCAACTGGAAATAAGGATAGACCATTTTTACTGTATGTCTGGATCTTAAGAGCTAATGGAGTTAGTGGAGGAGTATAAAAAAGAAAGAAGGTCCATGACAAACCCTTGGGAAACAAACATTTAGGAGATACAATATAGATGGTGTATCAGTAAGGGCTGATAGGAAGGTGAGAGGAGAACTTAGAACAGTTTCATGGATGTTCTAGAAAGAATTTCTAAATTCCTTAATTTTTGAGGATTTATGGCCTTTAAAGGCCCACCAAAACAGTACCAGAACTAGGGTAGATGAAGTAGGCACTAAGCTAAGATACAAGATAAGAGGTTTGGTTTAATTTAATTTTATTTTTAACATATATATACATACACATATACATAACTATACATAAATAGTATATATATAGTGTGTGTAACATATATACACATAACATACATATATAAATTCACACACATATATAGATAGATAGATAGATTTCCACATTTATTAGATGTCTTTTTTTACAATGAAGTAATGGACTAGTAAATATTCAAACCTTACCCAGGACATATGTGTACCTTGTTTTAAGATTCCATGACTTTATAAAAAGATAAAGAAAATAATGAACAGAACTTATGAATAAGAGAAACTTAAATCTGAGATTATTAGCTTCTCTTTAGAGAAAGTGGACATATTTTATCTAATAAGAAAAGATAGCAGAAATGCTTAAGATCTAGCAAAGATAAATATAAAGAACTACATGCCTACATCTAGAATTGCAGATCCTAAGAGAAGGAAAAATGTTTCTGTAATAAGATAATTCTAGAGCTAGAGAGAATTTCTAGACATCATCTTCTATAAAATAAATGAATAATCTAAACATCCTCAATAGATTGTTTTCTTCTTAAATATTTCTAGATAACAAGATTCTACAGTCTCTTGAAAAGGATTAACATGTTTATATGAAAATTCTTTATATTCTTGAAGATACTATACATAAATATTGCATCTGTCTCCTTTCCAAGAACACGAATTTCTCTAAATGACATCTCATCTTAGTTACAAAATCAGTATCTAAAACTGTGTGCCTCCCACTGAGATATTTAAATGAATGTGTGACCTCAGAGGTACAGTAATGTCCCTAAAATAAATTCAAAATAATCCAAAAGTCAACTAACAATCATTTATTAAACATGTATTGTCATGCATAACATGAGATACTTTAGATACAAATCTGGAAATTGAATAATCTCTCCCCTTAGAGGACTCACTTTCTATTAGAGAAAACACTATTTACATCCATTAATATATACTGTATATGTAGAAAGTAAATGTAAGGCAATCCAGAAGGTAGGCCTAATATTGGCAAAGACACCAAAGAGATAGGAGGTAGTATTCAAATAAAGCTTTGAAAGTAGCAAGGGATCCTAAAAGGAGGGGGTGAGGAAGATATATGTTTCAAGTACCCTGAGAAGTGCATGAAGATGGGTCTAAGAAGGTTATATATGAAGATGAACAAGAAGGCTAATATGACTGAACTGAACTATAGAACATATGAATGCAAATAATATATTGGCCTGGAAAAGTATGTTGAAGCCAGTTGATGAAAAAATTTTAAATGACAAATAAGAGAGTTTATATTTGATTTTAGAGGTAACAAGAAACTACTGGAATTAAATCAACAAGGAAATGATTTGGCTGGTCTTATGCTTTAAGAATAATCCTTTCACAGTTAAATAAGAGTAGAAGAGGGAAAAAAAAAAAAAAACTTGAGGGTAATTAGGGGGTTATTTCCATGGTCCAGGCAAGAGAAGAGGAAGGTCTGAATTAAAATGGTAAGTATATGAGTAGAGAGAAGGACAGATTGGAGAGTTGTTAGGGAATTAAAATTTACAAGATTTAGCAGCTTTTGGGTTATAATGAAAGAATGAGAATGAATTTTAGGTAATTCTAAGGTTGCAAATCTGGTCAGTGAGAACAGTGCATTAAAGACAGAAAATAATGAGCTATAGCTCATTATAGGCAATATAACAGATTAATTTATAGGCACAATAGAGAAAGTACCACGAGGGAACGTTGAAAGATCCCATCCTGTAAGCAACAAAAAGCAAAGATTAGACCTTTTCCCTTTTGCATAATGATTTAGCCAGTCAACCTGGACAAAAAGAATTAAAGCCCGTCTTCCCGAAGTTAAGTGAGCTATTGTAGAACAGTTATTAGAACGAATTCATCTATGTAGCAAAATAGTGAGATGATTTTACAATAGGGGTGAAAAGGCTATGGAACTTAATGATAGCTGGTTGTCCAAAAAAACGAATTTTGGGTTCAACTTTAAACTTAATTCAAGTACTAACAAACATAACTTAAATTTAAATGCTACTCAAAAGGGGGACAACTCTTTTGACACATAAACAAACTTACTTAGAGGATAATAATTAATACACAAAACATTGTAGGCCTAAAAGCAGCCACCAATTAAGAAAGTGTTAAAGCTCAAACTAACCTGTTATCTAATACCAACAATTCATCAAAATCCCTAATCCCAACTTTGGACAATTCTATTAATATTTAGAAGATATAATGCTAATATGAGTAACATGAATATATTCTCCTTGCACAAGCATAAATATAGATCGGTACAACTGCTTACACTTAATCAAACAAATAATTATACCCACATACCCAGGCGTGCATGAAAAGGAAAGATTAAAAGGAATAAAAGGAACTTGGCAAACAAAAACCCTGCCTGTTACCAAAAACATTACCTCTAGCATTTACTAGTATTAGAGGCACTGCCTGTCCGGTGAGTTATGACTTTATCTGCCGTGATATCCTGACTGTGCAAAGGTAGTCCAACATACTACAAATATAGTTTAATAAAAACATTAGGTTGTGAATCTAAATTTAGGAGTTCAAATATTCTTATATTCCTGAGTATTAGACATGTTGATTTTTCAAAGATAGAGTGCATCTAGTTTGAAATGCCTACTTCTCAGTTAGTGTTATGGGAATGGAGCCTATGAAAGACAATACAATATTTATAGACATAGGAATCATTGGCACAGAAATGAAGTTACTAAATGAGAGAGGATAAAGAAATAAGAGATGAAGGCTCAGATATGGGCTTGGTTATATCACAATGAGACACATGGATAATGTATCAGAAAAATGCTGAACATTTAATTATTAGATAAATAAGTTTAACTAACAGAGAATAATGTCATGGAATTTCAAAGAAGAGTGAATATGCAAAAGTAAGGGGGCAGTAGACAAGGAAAATAGAAAGAAAGGGGAGGAAGGGAGGAAAAGGATAGAAGAAAAAGGAAGGAAGAATGAATGAAGAAAGAAGAAAAGAAACATACATTTAGTAAGTACCTACCATTCTGAGTACTTTTTACAAATATTAATTTTTGAACCTTACCCAAGAAATTAGATGCTATTATATTCATTTTACAGTTGAGAAAACTGAGGCAGAAAGGGTTAAGTGACTTGCCCAGGGTCACACAGCTAGTAAGTATCTGAAGTCAGGTTTGGATTCAGGTTTTCTTAACTCCAGCTTCAGAACTTTAACCTGCTGCATCAAGAAGGATTAAGAAAAGAGACCTTTGTTTTGACAATTTAGAAAGCAGTATTACTTTTAAGACAGCAGTTCCAATTAAATGATAAAATTGGAGGTCATTTAATAAGCATTTTCAAGTTAATAAAAACTAATAAGAACTAATAATAACTGAGAATTTAGTATCAAAAATTAAATATTTCCCACCTTAAAGGATCTTATATTTTATAGACTCCTCTTTCTCAATGAATATCATAACTCTCTAAACTTCATCATCATTGAAATTCTCATCTATGGCATTGCACAAATACTCTACATTAGAAATATTCAATATGCTGAAGGCTGTTTTTAATTCATTTACTACATGAATTTCATGTTAAATAATATTCAAGCACAGTGTGAATATTTGTTCCCTCCTGGTTTATGATGTTAAGTTTATTTCTGTGAAATCAAAATAATAAAATTGTTCAAATTATTTGGCCTCAAGCTATTTTTTTTAAAGCAATTGAACTGGAGTATAAGGACTAAAACAGATGCTCCACATAGTATGTTTGAATCCTGGCCAGAATTCCTAACCATTTTCAAATTTTTCTAACTTATTTTACCTTGGCAATTTCAATCAGATGAAATCTTTCTAGGATCTTGAAGAAGTTTATAGTCAGAGAGCTGCTGAAGGACTTATCTATGATGAAGAGTATCAAAAGAGTAGTTCTGTGGTGTGTGTGTGTGTGTGTGTGTGTGTGTGAGAGAGAGAGAGAGAGAGAGAGAGAGAGAGAGAGACAGAGAGAGAGAGAGACAGAGAGAGAGAGAGAAAGAAAAAGAGAGAGAGAGAGAAAGTGAAAGAGAGAGAGGGGGGAGAAGAGAAAGTGGGGGGGAGAGAGTAGATATGTGTATTCATGTAAAAGATATAGACAAAGCTTTTTTTTTCCCCCTGTGGCCCAGTACATTATAAGAACTTTAAATTATAAAAAATGAAAATAAAGAGAAAGAAAAATATCTATGATATCTCATTGTAAATTCCCAGAGGATAAAGATTGTACATTGTCTTCAATTCTTTCAAACTATTTTTTTCATAGAGCAAAAGGGCTATAAAAATAATACCTTTTAAGAGATATAGCTCTTCCTATAAGTGAGATATTTTGTATAAAAAGGGGAAGAGGGCACAGGTACAGTAATAAATTAATATATTTGTCCAAGGCAAATTTCTTATGTTCTTCTAGGTTTTTTTTTTTTTTATTACACTAGTTCTGATCAGCTACCTGGGAATAAGGATAGTAGAATAGACAGTGTATTTTTCACATTCTTCTATGATGAAACATATTTTAGAAGATAGGCACCAATGTAAATATGAGATTTCCTAGGAGGACACATCACGTAGTATCTAGGGAACTGTATTTAATTCCTTGAAGATATGGGTTCAAATCCTGTTTCTGGCATATACTGGCTATGGGACTCTTGATGAGGTACTTAAGGACAGAAGAATAGTCAGTATCTAACCCAAGGAGAAGTTCATCAAGTCTCTAGTGTAGCAAAGTAGGGATAGGACATGATGGAATTTTCTGGTTTATCTATAGATTGACCTTCATAGAATCTTTCTTTCTCCTAAGGGATATTCTGTTTTTTTTTCCCCTAGATTATGGAACCATGAGTTTTCTTTTTCTAAGCTGGAAACAGGAGATCAGGATCTCTCTTATAAAAAGCTCTCACTAACTTGACCTTCATAAAGATGCAGAGCATTGAATATTCAGTTTTCATGGTTGTGCACAGTCTTATGTAAATTAATCTTTGAACTAAGAATTACACAGAGAAGATGCCATCCTGCATTGGTAGAAACCTGGGAGTTCCCTATTCAAAAGAAATTATGATTTTGGTCACTGTCCTAGGCCAACAGACACAGGAGGCGCGCGCGCACACACACACACACACACACACACACACACACACACAAAAGAGGGAGAGAAAAGATAATTTTTCTCTATCTGTAATGTTTTTTATAATAGTGAATTTACTGCTTGAAATTTACCTGGACCAAAATGATGGAGCTATAGCAACAACTCAGCTGAATTCTCATTCCATTCTCCTTTCAAATGACTTTAAAATAATTCCACTAATCAACTTTTTTCTTCAGAACCTTCAAAAGGACAGAATAAGATATTTCCCTAGTATAAGACAACTTAGGGGGTTGGATAGAGAGATCTGTGACAATGGGATGGCAACCAGCCTAGAATGAGCACAACAGCAATACCAATGGTGGATCTTGGAGGCAGATGTGAGAGCATCAACAGCCCCTTCTGGACCTCTCAGCTCAGAGATGTGGGTCAGATAAGTAAGGAAAAGATCACATGGGACCCTTTTCTGGTCCTGGGTACAGCTCATACAGATTTGTACCTCTATTGTTTTTATGAAGTTCTACTTTGCAGTTCCAAGACAAAGAAGAGAATTAATACTTATAGATTCAGGAGAAAATGGTTTTTGGTCACAGTTTCAGTTAGTTGCACTGGTGTTTGAAGAGGAGCATGAACCCTTCCTGGACAAACACCAGAATCCAAGAGAGCAATGACTACAAATCTCACCAGACTACATCACTTAGGTAGCATCAAAAAACCTGTAGACCCCCAGAACTACCTTTGAAATAGCAGCAAGAAAAATGTAAAGTTTGGAACAATGTTCTACAACCCAAGGTTGATTAGAACACAACATAAAGTTCAAAATCAGTGGAAAAAAACTGGGATAATTAGAAAAAAAAAAACTTAACCACAAAATGTTATTATGGTCATAGAGAAAACTAAGACATAAACTCAAGAGAGAGCAATGTGAAAATACACATAAGCAAAACCACAAAATAATGATAAATGGACCAAGACCAAAAAGAATCTCTAGAAGAGTTAAAGAAAGAAATTAGAGTAGTGAGGAAAATTGGTAAAGGAAATAAGAGTGATGCAAGAAAGTTAAGAAAAGAAAATTAATCGCTTGGTAAAAAAAAAAAAAGACAAAAATATTCTGAAGCAAATAACACCTTTAAAAAAGAATTGGCTTATGGTAAAAGAGACACAAAATTTTTTGCAGAAAAGAACAATGTATGAAGCAGAATTGACCAAATAGAAAAAGAGGTACAAAAGATCATTGAAGATAATTCTTTAAGCTGGAATTGGAATTGGACTACTATTAAAAAAAAAACACAAACAATGCAGCAAAAGCAAAAAAAAATGAAAAAAATGGAATAATATGTGAACTCTCTCTTCAGAAGAAACGACTCAACCAAAAATACTTTGAGGAGAGATAATATAAGAATTATTGGCCTATCTGAAAGCCATGATTAAATAAAAAGAACCTAGATATCATATTTCGAGAAACTATCAAGAACTGTCACAATGTTTGAGATCCTGAGGAAAAATAGAAATTTAAAGAATCCATCAATCATATCCTGAAAGAGATCACAAAATTTAAACTTCTGGAATATTATAGACAAATTCAAGAAGCTTCTGGGTGAAAAAGAAAACATGGCAAACAGCCTCAATAAAATGAATTGTTTGAGTCTCAGACAGTGTCACATAAAATTTATCAGTTTCCATATCAAAGGACTAGAAGGGTTGCAATATTTTATTCCAGAAAATAAAGGGACTAGGCTTACTACCCACTAGTTTTCAAGGAGAAAAAAAAGGATATTTAGCATAATAGAGGCCAAGCAAGCATTTCTGAGGAAAAAGGCCAAAACTCTAGAAAAAAAATGTGACATTCAAACACATTATTTAAAAAAAGTTTAAGAATTTAAACCAGAAAGAATAATCATCAGGGACTTAATAAAATTAAACTATTTATATTTCTAAATGAGAAAATGATTCACGCAACTCCAAAAAAACCTTGTAATTACTAGGGCAGTTAAAAGTAGTCTGCACAGAAAAAAAAGGCATTAATATAAGTTGATTGTGTTTAGATGATCTCAAAAAAATGAAGGGATAAGAAAGATATCTGCACTAGGAGGGCTACATTTAAAAGAGACAAACAAGGAAGAGCTTTTATAATGGAGGAAAAAATGGGGTCTAGGGAGAAATGTTTTAATTTTATTCTCATTGGGATTAGTTTGGAGAGGGAAGAAGATAAACAAAGATTTGCATAAAAATATATATTTACCCAATAGGGAAATAGAGGAAAGAAATAAAAAGATATGGGTAGAGGGACAATGATAAAATTGAGGTTGCATTAAGGGAGGCAATGATCAGAAGCACAATAGACTTTTGAGGAGGAATAGGATAAAAAGAGCAAAGAATAAATAGAAAAAAATAGGATGAAGGAAAATACGTAATAACTAATCATAACTGTGAATGTAAATAAAATGAACTCACCCATAAAACAAAAGAAAATAGAAAAAAAAAGAATTAGAAATCAGAATCTAAAAATATGTCTTTTATCAGAGAAACACAAAACAGAAAGATTCATGTAAAATTAAATTAAAGGACTAGAGAAGAATCTATTATGCCTTAACTAAAGTTTAAAAAAAAAACAACACAAAAACAAACAGGCATAGGAATGATGATCTCAAATAAAGGAAAAGCTAAAATAGGTCTAATTAAAAGAGATAAACAGGAAACTACATTTTACTAAAAGATAATTCAGATAATGAAGTAATTCCAAATATATATTTTATATAGTTTCCTATTGAAAACCTCATTTCTCAAATTTATAAGGAACTAAGTCATATTTATAATATCAACCATATCCTATTTCAAATATGATCAAAGCATATGATCAAAAAATTTTCAAAAGAAGAAATTAAAATTAGCTGTCATATTAAAATGTTCAAAGTCACTATTGATTAAAGAAATACAAATTAAAACAACTCTGAAATATCACCTCACAACTATAAGAAATGATGAATGTTGGAGGGAACAAAGGAAAATAGGTACATTAATAAATTGTTGGTGGAGTTGTGAAAAGATGCAACCATTTTGGAGAACCATTTCAAACTATGCTCAAAAGGCCTTTAAACTGTGCATTTCCTTTGATCCAGTAATACTACTACTAAGTCTAAGAGTTCAAAGAAAAAGGAAAAAGAGCTATATGCATAAAAATATTGTAGCTCTTTTGTGTTGGTAAAGGATTAGAAATTAAGAGGATGCTCATAAATTGAGGAATGATTGAAGTTAGGTCATGTGATTTTGATGTGATACTATTTTACTATATAAAATAATGATGGAGTAAATTTTGAAAAGATAGCAAGACCTATGCAAATTAATACAAAATTAAGACAGAAGTACTGGAAAATATTTATGCACAGTAACAATAATAACATAATGCTGATCAGCTTTGAAAGACTTAACTAACCTTATAAATGCAATGATTCAAGATAAATTTTAAACAACTTATATTGAGAAAGTGCTTTTCATTTTGAGCTAGAAAACTAATAAACTCAATGAAAACTGAAGCATAATTTTCTTGCTTTCTTTTTTCTATCTTGTTGTAATATGGCTAATATGGAGATATGTTTTGCATGATTTCACAAGTATAATTGATATCAATTCTATTTTATTCCAAGTGAGGAGTAGTAAGAGGAAGAGAGAGAATTTGGAATTCAAAATTTTAAAAGAAAGGAATGTTAAAATAAATATAGTTATTTAAAATATAAAAAACTGAATAAATTGGCCCCATTTTGTAAAAGATACAATGTTAATATATGTTCAATGGTTGCCTTAAAAATATTTTCTTTTAATATTCAATAATAGGTGAAATCTCTACAAACTGTCTTATGCAATTTGTATTTGATAGCCTTATTACTGAAATTTTTCTTCATCATTTATGCTACAATCATGTAACAAGATGGAATTCTTTATATTCTTTCACCATTTATCAATTGGAAAATGTCTTGAATTCTTATAAATTTGAGTTAATTATATTTTATAAATGAGACTTTTAGAAGAACCCGTAATGTAAAAGTGTTTTCCCAGTTTATTGCTGCCCTTCTAATCTTGTCTGCATAAGTTTTGTTTGTACAAGAACTTTTTAACTTAATACAATCAAAATTATCTATTTTGTGTTCAATAATGAACCAGTTCTTGTTTGGTCACAAATTCCTTCCTTCTGCATAGATCTGAGAGGTACACTATTGTGTGTTCTTCTAATTTCCTATATCACTCTTTATATCTAAATCCTGAACCCATTCCAACCTTATCTTGCTATACGTTAGATGTGGGTCAATCTCTAGTTTTTGCCATACTAGTTTCCAATTTTCCCAGCAGTTTTTCTCAAATAGTGAGTTCTTATCCCCAGCGCTGAAGTCTTTGGTTTGTCAAATACTAGATTACTAAAATCATTGATTATTTTGTCCTGTGAACTTAACCTATCCTAATGATCAACTACTCTATTTCTTAGCCAGTACCAAATGGTTTTGATGATTGCTGCTTTATAATATAGTTTTAAGTCTGGAACATCTAGGCCATTTTCATTTACTTTATTTTCATTAATTCCCTTGAAATACTTGATCTTTTGTTCTCCCAGATGAACTTTGTTATTATTTTTTATAGATGTGTAAAATAATTTCTTGGGAGTGTAAGTGGTATGGCATTAAATAAGTGGATCGATTTAGGTAGCATTTTCATTTTTATTATATTATTTGGGCCATTAGCACTTGATATATTTCCAATTGATTAGATCTGATTTTATTTGTGTCGAAAGCATTTTGTAATTGTGTTCCTATAGTTCCTGACTTTTCCTTGGCAGATAGACTCACAAATATTTTATATTATTGACAATTATTTTAAATGGAATTTCCCTTTGGTTTTTTTTTTTTTTTTTTTGCTGCTGGAATATGTTGGTAATTTATAAAAATGCTGATGATTTATGTGGATTTGTTTGGTATACTGCAACTTTGCTAAAGTTGTGAATTGTTTTTGAGTAGTTTTTAGTTGATTCTCTGGGGTTCTCTAAGTATACTATCATACCATTTGCAAAAAGTAATAATTTTCAGATGAAGAAATTGAAACCATTTCTAGTCATATGAAAAGATGCTCTAAATCACTATTGATCAGAGAAATGCAAATTAAGACATCTCTGAGGTACCAATACACACCTCTCAGATTAGCTAAGATGATAGGAAAACATTGTTGGTGGAATTGTGAACAGAGCCAATCATTCTGGAGAGCAATTTGGAACTGTACCCAAAGGGTTATCAAACTATGCATATCCTTTGATCCAGAAGTTTTTCTACTGGGCTCGTATCCCAAAGAGATCTTAAAGGAGGGAAAGGGAGCCACATTTGCAAAAATATTTGTGGCAGGTCTCTTTTTAGTGGCAAGAAACTGGAAACTGAGGGGATGCTCATCAATTGGAGAATGGCTGAATAAATTATGGTATATGAATATTATGGGATATTATTGTTCTATAAGAAACAATCAGCAGGAGGATTTTAGAGAGATCTAGAGAGACTCTATGAACTGATGTGAAGTGAAATGAGCAGAACCAGGAGATCACTGTACATGGCAATATCAATATTACAGAATGATCAATTCTGACAAATGTGACTCTTTCCAGCAATAAGATGACTGATGACAGTTTCAATGATATTGTGATGAAGAGAACCATCTACACCCAGAGAGAGGACTGTGGGAACTGAATGTGAACTACAATATAACATCCTCACTCTTTTTGATGTTGTTTGTTTGCATTTTGTTCCCTTACTCATTTTCTTTCCTTTTGGTTCTGATTTGAAATCTGATCTGAGTAAAATGAGCAGAACCAGGAGATCATTGTACAAAGCAACAAGATTATATCATGATCAATTCTGATCATAGATCTGTTCAATCCTTGCATTTCACAGAATAGAAAAAATAAAGCTCATGTAGTGAAATGACTTGTCAAATCATACGCATAATAGGCATCAGAGGCAAAAAGTCTTTAATAAATGCCTTGAATGGTGAAATACAATCATAATTATCGAAAAGCACACAAATTGCCAATATTCCAATGGAAATTAACAACTTTATAAAGTTATTGTGAGGAAAGCAACTTTATAAACCTTAAACACTATATGAATATGAATTTTTAAACTTATTTCACCAATCAGAAAGCTGAAGCTTAGAAAAATTCAATGATTTTCCATGTTTAGTAAATTATGCAGCCAATAAATAAAAGCCAATTCTTGGATCTCCAAATTTAGTGCTAGTTGGCTATTTTTTATTGATCTTACCATTTTTTCATAAGAGAAAAACAGAAATATTTGAAAATTTTAAATTTCAATTAGAAGTTTCAAACTTTCAAGAACTGAGAATACCATATGGGTGAGGTTAGCTACATTTAACTGAAAATCCATTCTCAAATTCAGTCAGTCGGTTTTGATTATAACTATAATAATTATATAATATAATAATTATAATAATATTACATATTATATGTAATATATTTATACAACATATCCAGTTTGGGCATCTCACATTCCTCTCTGTAAATGATATTGTTCATTTAAGAAATCTTTAAAATTTGAATGTATTTTTCTAACACATTTTTTGTTTCTTCTGAAGAAATTATTACTTCCCCAAGATTTCCTTTTTTAATAACTGGAATATGTTTTCAAAGATTTTCTGAGGAAGTGATTTTTGTTTTAATGAGCTCTATGAAATTTCTTGCTTTTGAATTTCTAGTTCATTTGGTGTAATAAGGGAATGGTACCTGATTAGGATAGAGCATTCTCACCCTTTTATATAATTAACAAAATATTACTCCATTTGATTTCAGGCTTCTTGAGGACAGGAATTGTTTACATTTTCCTTTTTATATTCCAAACATTAGCATAGTACCTGGCACATAGTAGTTACTTAATGAATGTTTAATTTAATTAAATATCATTGAGAATAGATTTGAAAGTCACTGTTAAGTTAAAATCACTGAACTTAAAATTCTCAATTGCTTTCTTTCATTGATATAATTAATCTCTTCTACCTTCATTTACTCATATATAAATGGAGATTAATGCTTCTGATTTATTAGAAAGTTCTTTATAAATAAGTTATGGGAAAGGGGGACTTTAATAATATTTGACTACATGGGACTATTTGCTTTTGTTAGCTATAATAATAGAAATAAAATGAAAAGAAAAGGGGCATTTTTTCTAACCAGTATTTATGCAGTCTTCTTGAGTATGAAGAAATTTGGAATATACTAGACTTTAGATTGCTAATAAAGACCTTATTTGCTTAAGATACCCAGGCTCAGGCAGACTTTGAATCTATAATAATTGCTTCAAGTTTAGTCTAGTTGTTATGGGGACTCAACAGCCTATACATTATAGCTTGTCAAGCTTAAATATACATATTACTTATTTAATTTATTAAGAGGCAACTAAATGATGTAGTGATTGAAATACAAGGCCTACAGTTAGGAAGATTCATATTTCTGAGTTCAAATCTGGTCTCAGAAACTCATTAGCTGTGTGACTCGTTACGTCAGTTTCATCCTATGTAAAAATGAAGTGAAGAAGGAAATGGCAAACAACTCCAGTGTTCTTTATCAAGAAAACTCCAAATGAAGTCATGAAAAGTCAGATATCATTGAAAAACAATTAAGCAACAACAATTTATTAAGAGATTTGTTTTCTTAATTAATCAAATTAACCAGAAATTTTAAAGCACATACTATATGTCAGGTATTGTGCTAAGTCATTGAGATACAAAAGCAAAAATCAAATAGTGCTATCTTCAAGAAACTTAGATGGTATCAGTGAAAATGTCATGCAGAAATATAGGAGTGTGTGTGTGTACAGACATATATATACATGTATACACACATAAAGGGAAATCCCATTTTATTTTAGCATGGAACATTAACGGGGGGGGGGAGGTAATAAACACATTTGTAGTATGAAATAAATGAGTATAGTCTTTAAGAAAAGTAAGGATTTCCAGTTAGTGAGGAAATGGCTTCTAGGTATGGAGCCATGTACAAAGGAATAAAAATGAGTGTTAGAAGGCCATGTAGATAAGTAGACCAATCCAGACAACTTGACTGGATAAAGTAACATGAAAGGCAAATAATATGTAATAAATTTAGAAGAGTAGATTGGGACCCAGTTGTGAAGGATTTTAATATGTAACAAAGTAGTTTACACTTCATCCTCATAGCAACTGAGATTCTCTGGAGTTTACTGAGCAAGGAAGTTTCATGGGGTAGGCTTCTTAAATATGAATCCTTTAGAGACTGTATAAAGCTTAGATTTAAAAAATAGTAAAGTAATAGATTTAGAGCTGAAAAGAAACTTAGACATCATTGAGCCTAGCTCTCCCATTTTAGAAATGGTGAAACTGAAGCCTAGAGAATGTAAATGACTTGTTCAGGTTCACAAACCTAGGAGATACCAGGGAGAGAATTGAAACAAGGACAACAATTAGTATTATCAGTACTTTTTATCATTAAGTTGTGATTGTTGGTAACATTCAAATTTCTGAGAAGGCTGAAAGCTGCTTTGTTGCTTTATAAGAAAAGCCAATATATCAATAACCATTGTATGACATAATGTTAAAAAAAAAAAAAGCAGTAGGAGTGCAGAGCTTTTGTTCTCTTGCTGTATTATCTTGGATTTTCTAATAAGAGAAGGTACATTTTCCCTCTTCCCAGAAAATTTCATTAGGTATCTTTTGCCTAACAAATATATTTTGTGTTCTCAAGAACCTCTAAAACCTGACATCACTGTATTTCTTTCATTTGCCCCACAATTCATTGTACTCTTTTCTATCCATTTAAATAATCTATTATAAAGTTACCCAAATTTTAAAGTTTATATCAAAAGCTCTCATTAAGTCTATTATATTCCTCCTTTTATTAGCTATCTTCCCCCTAGGACATCTAACCACTTTATTTTTCATATAGTTTATATGTTAATGGATATTCATGAATTCATGATACGTGTGTGCTTGTGTGTGTATTTTCCCAGTATAAGTTCCATGAAGGCAAAGATTGTGCCTTGCAAAAATATTTTCTCCCACAATTCTTAGGAAAGTGATCTGTACTATTAACCAATCTAGTGAATATCCTGGTCAGTAGACATTGAAATCATACCCATTTTAAAAAATCAATTAAATGTGATTTTTTTTCATTTTCAGCTTTCATGATTCCCCAATCCCTGTTAATAAGGGAAGGTGATGATCCTTCAAAGGGGACTTTCCCTATCTTGAATCCTGATTGTGCTATATTTTTCTTCTTTCCAATGCATTGATCCTATAATATTTGTATTTTACCTCTATAGTCATGACTAGAAATGTAGGTATTCAAAGCAAGAAGCACTACATGCAGTCTGAGATCTACATTGAAATTTCTAATGAAAAAATAAAATAAAACATATGATCTATTATAAAATATTACCAGACTCCAGTAAAAACAATTCAGTTGAACAGGAAGGGAATCAGCTTCTAAAGTGGAACTCAGATGTGTGATATCACCATTTGATACTTTATTATTAAAGGTAGTATTCTTGACAAATGCTAAGCTCAATTAATTTTTTTTCTTTGCAGAAGTTTTTATGGTATTAACAGGTAAATGTAACACATTTTAAAATTTGCTTTAAAAATTGTAGCACATTCCCTTTACATCACAAATCCCAAGTGGATAGAAATATTTCTGATCTAACCTTTATTTTGCCCTCAGTCCCTTGTTTCCCACTTAAGTGTACAATAAATAATTGTCAAATAAGAAAATGAATGAATATGGAGACATTAAAATGCTACATTGGTGTGTTGGATCTATACCATACTTTTGGATGAATCTGAAGTGCTATAACCTCTGCAGTCACAATGTCATGGGAGCTGGCTTGAAGCAGCACTAGAAATGGACCTTGAAAGCAGCTATGAGCATGGCAGCAGGAGTAGCACCTTTTGAAACTTTCCAATTGGGTATAAGAAAAGGGCCAGACAACCAGTCAGAAAGATTACAGGGGGCCTTTGATGGAACTGGGTACAACTGATACTGATTAGCCAATCTATTGCCTATATACAGTTCAAGGTTGCAATTCCTGAGCATAGAGAAGCACTAATGCTTGTGACTTCAGGAGAAAATTACAGTTCTAGAGCCAAAAGGAGCACTATGACTTGACTTAAAGCTTCAAGAAGCATGGATCCTTCCTAAATAAACACCAGAGTGTACACCAGGGGAACAGTGACAACTCCTTTCTCCAAATCACACTACCTTGAAAGCACCAAAATCTACAACTTTAGAACTACCACTGAAAACAGCAGCAGAAAAAAAAAATTAAAACATAGAACAGTACTTCCCATCTTCAAGTGAATAGAGCATTACTCTAACATAAAGTTAACATTAAGAAATGGACTGAAAAAATGGGCATATTACCACAAAAAACTAATCATAAGAAGCTACTTTGGTGTCGGGGAAGAGCAAGAATTCAGCAATATGGAAACATATGTAAGAAAAACCTCAAAGAAAACTACTAATTGGCTCCAAGACTAGTGTTCTAATTGGTTTTCTGGAGGTCTCTGGAGCAGCCTTAGTTTCAGCAGAGTGATTACCATAGGAGCAGCCAACAACAATTTCTAGAAGAGTTAAAGAAAGAAATAATAGTGGTAGAGGGAAAAGTGGCAAAGAAATGAAAATAATGAAAGAAAATTATGAAATGAGAATGAAAATTAATAGCTTGATAAAAGAGGAACAAAAAATACTGAAGAAAAAATACCTTAAAACCAGAATTGGTCTAATGGTAAAAAGAAGCACAAAAAATTCACTGAAGTAAGAATTCTTCAAAATTACTACTGTGTATCTGGAAACTAATGCCTCCATAATATATCAAGGAACAATAACAAGAAGTGAAAAGAAACAGAAAATGTAAAACTTCTCATCAGATAAACAACTGACCTAGGAAATAGATTGAGGACAGAAGATGTAAGAATCATTAAGCTTTCAAAAAGACATGCCAAAAAAGCCTAGACATCATATTTCAAGAAATTGTCAATAATTAACCAATATCTCAGATATAAAGGATAAAATAAGAATTGAAAGAATTGACCAATTATCTTCTGAAAAAAGATCCCAAAGGGAAATTTTCAAGAATAGCCTAACCAAATTCAAGAGCTTCCTAGTCAAAGAGAAAAAAAATACAAAAAACTAGAAAGAAACAATTCAAATATTAAGGAACCAAAGTCAGGACTACCCAGGTTTTAGCATCTTCCACACTAAAAGGAATGGAGAACTTGGAACAAACTATTTTGAAATTCAAAGGAAATAAAATCACAACTAAGAATAATTTACCCAGCAAAACTAAGTATAAGATTGAAGGGTAAAATAATCAATCTTTAATGAAATAAAGGATTTTCAAGTATTCCTTGCGATGACTGCATTAGCACCCTAGAATCAGCTGGAGTCAGGATAAGCAGAAGTCCTTAGCCTTTATTCTTGGTCTTTAGGATTGAATTGGATGGAGGCAGAATCTCTGCAACCTTCCTTCTTTGTCTCCTGCCCAGAGAGTAACCCTGGCTAGTCTTACTCCAACTCCTAATCCCTCCTACAATTCTCTGTGTATAGCAATTATTGAGCCAGTACAGGATAGTGGGAAGGGCCATTCTCCAAGCACATGCCCATAGAATTGTCCAATTGGTATTTAACCCTAGGTGCTTAAACTGACCTCAGTGCAATGACTCAAGAGTTTCAGCCCTCTATAATTCCTGATGAAGTGATCAGAGGGGAATAGAAAATTTGGCTGTCAAATACACGATTAAGAGAAGACAAAAGGAATAATCATGAAAGAATAATCATAAGATACTTTTCAAAAGTTTAAATGTTTACATTCTTATATGGTAAGATGAAAAATAACTTCTAAGAATTTTATCATTTTAAGACATCTCCTTAAAAAATAGAATTGACCAAATGGAAAAAAAAAAGTGAACAAGATCAATGGAAAAAAATACACAGAGAGTATTAGAGTGATTTTTTTTAATGATGTAGAAAAGGGGGGGGTAAGAAAAAAGGGTGCACTGGGAGAAAGAGTAAGTGAGAGATATAAAGGGAAAAAATTTTATATAAAAGAGACATACATGGAAGAGTTCTTGTATTGGAGGGAAAAATGAGGATAGGTATGGTATCACTTTCACAAGATTTAGTTTAGAGAGAGAAGAAGATTAACAGTCAGATATGTAGAGAAATCCATGTTACCCAATTGGGAAATATGAGAGGAAAGAGAAAAAAAAAAGTGAGGCAGCAAATGAAAAATGAAAGACTAGATTAAGAGAGCCATGGTCAGAAACAGAGAGACTTTTGAGGAGAGCTAGGATAAAATGAGAAAAGAAGATAAACAGAAGAAAATAAACTGGAAGGAAATATATAGTTAGTAATCAAAACTGTGATGAAATTGATAGAATGAAGAAGATGAGAACCTAGAGTCAGGAATATCTGAATTCAAAACCAATCTTGGACATGTACTACCTGAGCAAGTCCCTCAACCCTGTTTGCTTTACTTTCCTATTAAAAAATGACTTGGATTATTAATCAGAGAAATGCAAATTAAGACAATTCTGAGATACCACTTCACACCTATCAGACTGGCTAGAATGACAGGGAAAGATAATGCGGAATGTTGGAGGGGATGTGGGAAAACAGGGACACTAATAGATTGTTGGTGGAATTGTGAATACATCCAACCATTCTGGAGAGCAATGTGGAACTATGCTCAAAAAGTTATCAAACTGTGCATACCCTTTGATCCAACAGTGTTAATACTGGGCTTATATCCCAAAGAGATACTAAAGAAGGGAAAGGGACCTGTATGTGCAAGAATTGCAGACCTCTTTGTAGTGGCCAGAAACTGGAAACTGAGTAGATGCCCATCAATTGGAGAATGACTGAATGAATTGTGGCATATGAATATTATGGAATATTATTGTTCGGTAAGAAATGACCAACAAGATGATGTGTAAGGCCTGCAGAGACTTACACAAACTGATGCTGAGTGAAATGAGCAGGACCAAGAGATCATTATATACTTCAACAACAACACTATATGATGATCAATTCTGAGGGACCTGGCCATCTTCAGCAATGAGATGAACCAAATCAGTTCATTTTGGACTGATGGAGCAGTAATGAACTGAACCAGCTTTGCCCAACGAAAGAACTCTGGGAGATGACTAAGAACTATTACATTGACTTCCCAATCCCTATATTTTTGCCTGTCTGCATTTTGGATTTCCTTCTCAGGCTAATTGTACACTATTCCAGAGTCCAATTTTTTTTTTGTACAGCAAAATAATGGTTTGGACATGTATATTTATTTTGTACTCAATTTATACTTTAATACATTTAACATGTATCGGTCATCTTGCCATCTAGGGGAAGGGGTGGGGGGAAGGAGGGGAAAAATGGAACAAAAGGTTGGCAATTGTCAATGCTATAAAATTACCCATGCATATAACTTGTAAATCAAAAGCTATTAAAAATTTTTTAAATGACTTGGAGAAGAAAATAATAAGCTACACTAGTATTATTGCCAAGAAATCTCCAAAAGGATACTTGAAGAGTTGGACCAACTTCAGAATCAATTATGCTCCAACTAAAAAAAAAAAGACAAAACAAAACAAAACAACAAAACAAAGCAAAAATAGGATAAGAGCAATCAAAATCTCAGACAAAGCAAAAGTAAAAACAGTCCTTAATTAGGCTAAATAAAGAGATAATCAGTTAAAATACATTTTGCTAAAATCAAAAGATTTTAGTTTCTCTAATGAAAGCCTCATTTGTCAGATATGTAAGGAAATTGTCTAATTTATAAAAAAAATTAAGAGTCACAATTGATAAGTAGTAAAAACATATGAATTTCTTCAGAAGAAAACAGAGGAAGTTACAATCGCTCTAAATCTTGTTTTTTGAAAAGAAAAAGATAAAATAACTCTACGGTAAATTATCACACTTATTCATAAATGACAAATGCTGGAAGGGATGTGGGAAATTAAGCAGAGTAATAAACTGTTGGTGAAGTTCTGAATTGATCCAATCATTCTAAAGAACAATTTGGAACTATACCCAAAGTGCTATAAAAATGTGCATACCCTTTGATCCAGCAATACCATTATTAGGCCTGAATACCAAAGAAGTTAAAAAAGAAAAGCATGGAATCTATTGTACAAAAATATTTATTTCTGCTCTTTTTGTGGTGGTAACAAATTGCCAAGTGAAGGGATGATTATTAATTGTAAAATGGCTGAACAAGTTATAATTTATGATTGTGATGAAGTATTACTGCACAATGAGAAATTATAAGGATGTGGTTTCAGAATAAACATGGCAAAACCTCTGTGAAATGATATAAAATAATGTGAAAATAACCAGATAATTGAGACAGTAACAGCAATGTTGTAATGATGATCACCTATGTGTTTAGCTACTTCAATCAATACAATGATCCAGGACAATTGCAAAGGGCTTATATTGAAAAAATTCTTTCCAACTCTAGAATCAGAACTGATGAACTCTGTGTGTACATTGAAGTATAATTTTCTTGCTTTCTTTAATTTTTTATAATAATATGAAAATGTTTTGCATGATTTTAAATGTCCATTTTCTATCATTTTACTTGCTTTCTCAATGGTTATTAGGATGGTGGGCAGGAGAGAGAGAATTTAGAATTCAAAATTTAAAAAGAAAAGAAAGTTTAAAAATAATAATTAAAATTTATTTAATATATCCCAAGTAGGCCTCTTTATCTTTCTTTTCATAAAGAGGAATAATATATTTCTTTTAAGGGTTTCATCCTTAACATTTGCAACTTTGAACTCATCCTCACCTTGTCATTCTCCCTTACCATATGTATATAATTGGTTGTATTTTTTTAATACTTTAAGCAGAAAATCTGTCACATTCATCCCATATTTTAACATACTCACAAATTTGATCCTAGTTTGATTCTTTATTATATCTCACTGTAGTTACCTCCTAATTAGTCTTTCTCTGTCTTTAATCTTATTCTTCATCAATCCTTTGGGCTTATAGCTGCAAAAGTAATGTGCCAAAAGTATAGGTCTGACTATAACAGTGCCCTGAATATTATAGGATATTATGGAAAATTCTTATGTATCTTATAAGCTTTTATAAACTAGATAGAAATATTATCTTTCAAACCAAAACCTTGGTTCATTTATTTTATGTTTTGAAAAAAAAAAAAAAAAAAGCAAAACATTTAATACTGACATAGTATACAAACTCGAATTTTATCAATTTTTTATTTATTTTTGTGTGGCTTAACCCAAAGCAAAGCACTGAAAATGCTTAGATGGCTTTAATCAGTCCCACAAGCACAAAGGTTTGGGCCTGACCTTACTGTTAATTTTTATTAGATCTACACATACAAGTTTCCGCAACCCAGTGAGTATGCCCTTTTAGCTTCTATCGAATTTAAAGGAGTGGGTATCAGGCACACTTCCCAAAGTAGCCCATGACACCTAGTTTAACCACACCCCCACAGGTAACAGCAGTTACTAACATTGAGTTATAAACAAAAGTTTGACTAAATCATAATAAAAAGGGTTGGTAAATCTCGTGCCAGCCACCGCGGTCATACGATTAACCCAAATTAACAGAAGAACGGAGTAAAGCATTTTAGTTTAAGCACTCAACTCACTAAATAAAGTTAAAGCTCAATTGTGCTGTAATACTCCCTAGTTGACATTAAAATACACAATTTATGTGATTTTACCCCCTGCTGAAGACACTAAAGCTAAGGTACAAACTGGGATTAGAGACTCCACTATGCTTAGTCGTAAACCGAGGTAATTAAATAACAAAATTACTCGCCAGATACCTACAAGCCACTGCTTAAAACTCAAAGGACATGGCCGTGCCCTAGACCCTTCTAGAGGAGCCTGTTCTATAATCAATAAACCCGATACACCTCACCCCTTCTCGCTTATCAGTCTATATATTGCCATCGTCAACTCACCCCAATAGGGAACCAAAGTGAGCAAAATCATGAAAACATAAAAACGTTAGGTCAAAGTGTACCATATAGAGGGGGAAGCAATGGGCTACATTTTCTATATTAGAACACAATGAATTGTCTATTGAAACAAAGACATGAAGGAGGATTTAGTAATAAATTAAGAATAGAGAGCTCACCAATGGCTTCCTTTTGCCTCTATATTCACATACAAAAGCTTGTCCTTATATGAAATTCCATCCTGTCTTTACACTGGCTTCTTCCCTCTTTTTTTCTGTGCCATTATTTAAAAGATTTTAATCTTTAAAAAATGTTCATTTTAAAAGATTTAAAACTCAGAAAAACCTGTTAGGACACAGAAGAAGAAAAAATTAAAAGAATTATTGAGCAGTTGAATGATCCCACATGAAACAAGATATATCTAATGCATAGACAAAGTCATAGCTTTGAGCATGGCAATATCTTGTATACTCTTTAATAAGAGTAGTTGTATTCTGTTGAATTACAAAGGTGAAAATTAGAAGAATTAAAGCTCAAACAGTTATCGTTATCCTAAGAAAGTCACATGGTTATTCTGCTGCTGTTAAGAAATCAAGCCAGCAAATAGCAAGACAAGGACTAGATTCTATTTACTGTAAAGTTTTTCCTTTATTATATGACATAAGCATATTCCTCTCAAGTCAATATGATAGCTTTGATAACTAACAATATGATATTTTGATAACTGGTAAATGAAAAATATTGTTTTTCGTTCTTGAGTAATTTATTTTATATTGTCTATATTTATTGTATATATATTGTATATATTTATATAATAAATCGTAATTTATTATGAGACTCATCTCAATCTATCTAGGATTTAGGGTTTAAAATTTACA
Organism: Antechinus flavipes; assembly: GCF_016432865.1. Lineage (NCBI taxonomy): Eukaryota > Metazoa > Chordata > Mammalia > Dasyuromorphia > Dasyuridae > Antechinus > Antechinus flavipes. The sequence continues at coordinate 393,147,380 of NC_067398.1, forward strand.
CTGAAATATGCAAAAGATTTCTGTAATAGCAAGATTTCGATCTTTCCAATTCATACACTTAAATCTAGATTAGTGATCATGCTAATATGTATTACATGGAAAAGAATTCAAATAAATTGTGAGCAGTCAGTTAATTAGATGAAACTATTTATGAATACCCTGATTACATGGTAATCAAGGGAATAGTGCTGCCTTTAGGAAATGTCAAGATTTGAATAATTTAAGCTATGTCTTTTCCATTGCAAATAAGGATTGATTACCACTGTTTTTAGGTATTTAAAAATACAGTTGTATGGATGGTTCAAAGTTCATCCATTCCTATTCAACATCAATTAAATAGATAGGTAAAATTGTGAACATTTTGTTTGAAAAAGAACTGTCAAATTTCAAATACAAGTTGTAATTTTCTTATTTTTTTCTTTCATATTTATTTTCTCTGTTGGCTATGTGATAATTGATTTGTAAAGTTTTTGGAAAAAACTAAATTTAACCGATTACAATGATTTTGAAACATAAGAGCTTCAAAACTATTGTTTTATTCCAAGATAATGGAGACCATTATTAATGTTCATTTAAAATAATTTCATTTTGTGCATTTATTTGGAGAAAATTCTGGATTTTGATTGGGCACAACATTTCATATTGCCTTAAGTAGCCTCATGTGGAAAATTATGAAAAAAAATTCTAAGATCCGATTTCAATATAAACTTTACTATTCTTTTTTTCCTCCTTATAGGTATCATTTTTTTTATTCATTATCTTTGTGGTATACACTATGCTGCCCTTCAACATGAGAGATGCCATAATTGCCAGCGTATTGACCTCTTCATCCCACACCATAGTGCTAAGCGTCTGTCTCTCTACTCTTCCAGGAATGAAGGATCACTTGGTTTGGCAGGTGAGTACATGATAAAATGAAACATGATTATGCATTGACTCTCCTGATGAAAATAATAGGAAATGTATTACGACTTTCATTTGCATATATGATTCAATTTTTATTTTCATTCTTCTATTAAATTTCTATAGCTTACACCTCCACATTTTTTGGCTTTCAGTTTGAGTTTAAGAGCTAATAGATATATAAATCCACAACCCACCAGTAGAATCAACAGCCATTTTAGTAAATAGCAATATACATTAAAACTAGCATGAAACCTAAATACAGAAACCTTTTTTCCTGACTTCTAAATTACAGCATAATCCCATAGTTTAAAAAAAAAAGGTTATTTTATCTAAATTATATTTTAACTCTACTAATTTTAGGATGAAATATTGCTTATAAGTAGATCCATACACCAATATGCACAATGCACATACTTGTAGGAAACTTACCTTCCAATACACACACACACACACACATACACACACACACACACATGCTTATGCATGCACATACTAAAAGCATTACTAATCACTATATTTCATGAGACAATACTTTGAACAGTTTCAGAATTACAGTTACATAAAATGTTGCTGAACGAAACATCATTTTAAAAAATCACTTGGAAGGAAAATACTGTTTCAGTTGGAAAATAAATAGCTTTCTCACAAATATTTGCATAAACAATAGAGACTATAAGTGATTTAGAATTGTTCCTAACAGTGTCTTTTTCCTTACTAAAATGGCATTTCCTTTTTCTGTAATACTGTTGAATGACAAAAACATCAGCACAAAGTATGATGTAAGCATCTGTGAAAATCATGGTAACTATTAAAAAAAGCTATAATGAGAAAATAAAATCTGATCGTTGATCACTGCAATCATATATTAACTACCTAATGTTTATGTCTTGAAGGTTTCCCATGCAAGTGAATATGGTGTTGATTATGTAACATTAGATCTATAGAAGTTAAACAATAGAACTGGAAATTCTTGGAAATTATGTGATGGTAAACTTTGGTTTGGTATGAAATCTGAATAAGGATTAAAGCTTTCCTTGAATGGAAAGCCTTGAAATTTACAAGTTCTTCATTATTGGGGATGTTCATGCAAAGTCTAGATGATACCTTGATGGGAAGTTTGTGGAGAAAATTTGCAAAAAATGAAATTTGATGTATTAAATGGCCTTTTTGGTCCCCCCCAAGATCTGTTCCTATAATCCTAAAAAAATATAAACAATGTTCTCTATCTGATGCAAAAGAGAAGAAATCCTCATTTGAACCCCAGCAGCCTTTGAAACTCTTTTACCTCTCAAGTTTTTAGCATATTGACTAGAAGCAAGCAGGTAACTACTGTTGGGACTTGCAGTGCCTTAGAGTACTTTTTCTTCTTATCTCTATACTCAGACATGTAATGTGATTTTATACTGGGTTTATTGCTCCATAGTTTTTTTTAGTACTCAATAGGAAAATTCAGTTCTCTCATACTTCATTCCTCTGCACTTTGGATTCCCAAGGAAAGTTACTTCTTATAGAATCACTAATTATAGAACTGTTAACAGATTGTAGTCTAAGGTTTTCCCCAGAAAGGAGCAAAATTAAAAAAAAAAAAGATGCACATAAAGTATGTTTGGTGAATCCTAGAGAATTTACTAAATAAAATAAAATAATAAAAAAAAACTAGTTGAGATAATTAACAGCTTTAGCAAAGTTAAAGAATATAAACTCACATAAATCATCAACATTTCTCTATTACCAGTAAGGTCCCAGCAGTAAGAAATAGAAAGATTCCATTTAAAATACTTGGGAGTTTACCTACTAAAACAAACATGGGAACTATATGATCAAAATTATAAAACTATAGATTTCACACAAATAAGTCAGATTCAATCAATTGGAAAAATATCAGTTACTCATGGATGAGCTGAATCAAAATAATAAAAACTATTCTATCAAAATTAATTTACTTACTTGGTATCATGTAATCAATTATCAAAATTTATTTTATAGATCTAGACAAAGATAACCAAAGATGAGTAGGAGCAGAGTATTAGAAAAAAAGAAAGAAGAGTATCAAGGGAATCAAAAATGGGGGTGTGGTAAGAAAAGGTAGCCTAGCCATGCCAGATCTCAAACATTATTACATAGTGGTAATCATCAAAACAATCTGATATTAACGAAAAAATGGAATGTCAGAGAGAATTCACTTTTTACCCTTTAAATGGGGGGAAGGGAATTACCCTAGATGAAAATTACTCCATTATACCCTTTTGCTACAGGGCAGTGCTGGAGAAAACATCTTAAAACATAGAACACATCAAAATATCACCCAGTTATCTTTTTTATACATAAGGGTACCTCATTTGAGGTCCAGAGAAAGATTTCTTTTGGGTCACTATACCATAATGCATTATGGATCTGATATTTCCTCAAAGGACCACTACCAGTAAACACCACAATCCAAATAGAGTTCCTAATTCACCCCAGGACAAGCAGATTAAAAAAGTGAAAGTATACTTAAAAATGCACCAAAGTTGTATATCTCCCAAACTTAATTAGGGTTGATGGTTCAGGGTTTATAAAGCCAGCCAGTAAAACTTATCTTAAAAATTAGAAGTCCATAAAATGACAGACGAGCTATTTAGATTCTATAACAATATTACAAATAATTCAGTTTAAAGCCAAAAAGGGATAAAATGGACATTTATGAATTTTATGCAAATAAATATAGTTGGGTAACCTTGAACATGTAGGTGGTAGTAACAACAACAACAATAGTAATAACAAACTAACATTTCTGTAATAGTTACTATTTTCTAGGTACTATACTAAGCACTTTATAAATATTTCATTTGATCCTTAAAACAAGTCCGTAAGGTAACGGTAGAGTAATAATAAAACAATATATTGGTACTAAACATTAAAACAAACAAAAGTTATCTTAAAGGAATCAATCTACTTGATGAGAAAACACTGAAATAGATTGTCCAAGTATAGTCTAAAGTAAAAAAAGAAAAAAAATTCATTTCTATCTAGTGAATCTCTGCAAACTTAAGTATCCAAAGGCAAAAGGACTTCAAATTACCCTAGGTAGCTCAATCCCTGTTGCTGTTCAGTTGTTTCAGTCATGTGAACTTCATTTGGGGTTTTCTTGGCAGTTACTGAGATAGTTTGCCATTTGTTTCTCCAGCTCATTTTACAGAGGAGGAAACTGAGGTAAACAGGGTTAAGTAATTTGCCCAGAGTCACATAGCTATTATGTCTGAAGCCAGATTTGGACTTAGAGATATGAATCTTTCTGACTCCAGATTCATTGTGCTGTTTAGTTACCCTTCTCCTACCCCCAATACAGCACTTCCAAGACTACTTCCCAAACTTCCTCTAACAAAGGACAGGTCCCTAGTGGACAGTTGATTATTACTGCTGGTATTCTAGGGAATGATCTTAAGAGGTCGTATAATTTCCCTGCCCCCCGCTTCTCATTATCATTCAATAAATATTAATTAGCTTTTTAAGGAAACCTAAAATATAAATAATAAGTATAGTTTTAAAAGGTTTTCCCAGAAATCTGTTGTACATTGGTTCTATGAGAAGAGAAGGCACAAACATAAAAACAAAAAAGTACAAAGTTATATGTATTGGTCATATATTGTAGAGGTAACTCACAAATCCTAGTATAATAATATAACAATATTCTTAAAATGATTATGTACCCACTCCAACACAATCCCAAAAGACTGGATGGAAAATACCATCTGCATCCTGAAAAAGAACTATGGAGAGTAAATGTAAATCATCACATGCTATGTTCATTTCTTTTTTTTTCCTGTTATTTTTTCTCTCCCATGATTTTTCCCTTTTGTTCTGATTTTTCTCCCCCAACATGATTCAAAAAGCATTCAATAAGATTAAAAATAATTAAATACAAAGAAAGAAAGTGATTATGTAGCCACTTATACCTACTTTGTGTGTTTGATTGATTAATTTGAAGTGACTTGGCATTCTGTGATTTATTGGCATGGGAGTGAAATATCACCATTAAACAATCATAACTTTCACATGACAAATACAGATGGTTAATTATAATATTCAGGGAAGAGAATGAGACTAGAGATTTAGAGGAGATCATAAGAGAAAAAAAGAAGAATATGGTACTTGTTCTCTTTCTCTGTATATGTTTATTTTTATTATATATACTATAATATGTGTATATGTATATATGTAGATATAGCTCTATATGCATGTGGGTATATATAGTGTGTATAATTGTATATGTGCATATACATATTACATACATATTAGTGACATCTATATAGAGATGTTAGGGAGAGAACCAAGAGTGAGCTGTGTCACAGAAGCCCAAAGAACAGAGTATCCAGGAGGGGAGGTTTACCAAATTCTATAGAAATATCAAGAAGAATAGGGACTAAGAAAAGGTCTTTAGATTATCCAATTAGGAAATTCCTGATAACTTTTAGAGAATGCAGTTTCATTTGATAAGCAGAAGGAAAAATGGGGAAATAACAAATTCTTAGTAAACTGGTAATGAAAAATTTCAAACGACTTTGAACTGAAAAAACAAGGATATTCAGAAGGAATATATGTACCTTAGTAGAATTAAGGAAGAAATTCAAAATATAAATAGAAAATAGAAAAATAATTTATATTGTGAGCCCTTGACAACTGATTGTAAAGACAGAAATGTAGCACTGATTAAAAATGATAATTGAGAAGAAACTTGTCAGAACCAAAATACTAGTCCTTTTTCCATAAGGTATTCTTTCAAGTATTTGAAAATAATTGTATTACATTTCCCCTGAATCTTCTCTTCCTCAGGCAAAACTTCACTATTTACTCCAGTTGATCCTTATGACATGGACTCAAGGCCCGTCACCATCTAAATTGGCCTTCTCTGGATACTGTCTAGTCTTCTGATGTCTTTGCCATACTGCAGTATCCAGAAATAAACACAATGATTCATATATAGTTTGGCAGGGGAAAACTACAGTGGTGATATCACACATTTATTCCTATATGCTGTTCTACTCTTAACACAGTATAAAACTGTAGTAGCTTTTTCAACTCCTATAACTAATAATTATTTATTATTAAACTAAAACAGTTCTTTTTCAGGTAAATTGTTATTTAATCATGCCCCTACCACCTTGTATTTGTGATACTGATTTTTTTTCCAATTCAAGCAAAAGACTTTGCTTTTTTCCCCTCTAAAATTTCCTTTTTTTTAATCCAACCCTACATCTTTTAAGATTTTTTGAAACCTATCTTTGCCATCCAGTATGTTAGCTATCTCTCTAAATTTTATTGAGTATTCCATCTAAAAAGTGTCTTGAATAAAGCACCAGACCCAAAATTGGGAAAGACTGAATTAAATCTTGACTTAAATACTTACAAGCTGTGTAAGTCTAAACAAATTATTTAACACTTTTATGCCTCAGTTTCCTTCTTTCTAAAATGATGTGATTGAACTTTTCAGTCTTTAATGTTTCTTTTAGCCCTAAGTTACTTATTGGCTATATCACCTTGGACAAGTCACTTAATTCTTTTTGCCTCCATTACATATTTACAAAGTGAGCTAGAGAATGAAATGAAAAAAACTACTCCAGTATTTTTACCACCTAAACTCCAAATGCAATCACAAAGAGTGAGACATGGTTGAAAAACAATTTATCAACAAGCATATTTCCTTGTTACACTATGCTAACCACTATCTTTCAAGTTGACGTTTAACTATTAACCATGACAATCTGATTCTGACCAAGCAATTCCAAATTCAATTAATTGTATTATTGCTGAGTCCCTTCTGTCCAATTTTTATAAGTATAGTTTGAAACACTTAATCCAATGCTTTGCGAAAATCTAGGTCAACTTTCACAATCCTCTGGTCTAAAATCTTAAAATCCTGTCCAAAAATAAAATTAAGTTAGTTTGGCAGGAGTTGTCCTTCGAGAAAGCATGATGACTTTAAAGGCTCACCAGTTAATTTTCTAGATGTTAAATAAGCATTTCTCTAATATTATATTATTGAAATGAGTTTCTTTTTTCAGGATCAGTTTTTCTTTTTTCTAAAATATATCTGGATGTTTATTAATATATACTTAGCTGGAAATAGTGTTTAGCACATGTCAAGATTACCAAAGATGGCAGTGTGAGACACTAGAAACTGCTACAGGAATGGAAATTCTACATTACTTTACCATATGAATGGGAGTAAACTTTGCAAATTGCCCACATTTAATAAATGATGAATCTCTGGTCCCCATTTCACCCATCCCAGAAAGTTATCTTTTACTTTCAGGTGATTGGAAAGATGATTATCTCATCTCTGGCACTGGTTCACACCCCAATAATTTCCTCTATATTTTATTTCAACAGCTTATATCACAAAAAGTTGCTATAAAATTTCTTTTAGTTTCCTACTTTCCTTCTACTTTTTCCTGCATTGGTTTTGACTTGGATTGTTTGTATGAAACTGAATAAATAAATTAATTTAGTTATATTTGTTACTTTATTTATATTGGTTTGGCCTACTTATGAGCAATGCATATTTCACAAATTATTTAGATATGTATTTTATATGAAAATTATATTGTAATTGTAATTATTCATGCAATCCTTGGTTTCTCTTGGAAGTTAAATTCCTAAGTGTTTAATTTCATATGGTCAAAATTATCCATTTTACTTCTTATGAGCCCTTGCTATTTCTTGTTTGGTCATAAATACTTCCCTTATCCATATATGTGACAAGCAAATTGTTTTATGCTCTCCTAATTGACTTATGTATATCACCCTTTATGAATCATTTATCAATTTTGATCTTACTTTGGTATGCTGCATGAAATTTTGGTCTGTGCCCAGGTCCTATCAGACTGCTTTTGAATTTTGCCAGCAATTTTTGTTAAGTAGTGAGTAATTACAATAAAAGTTTTGATTTCTGGGTTGATCAAAAATTGTATTACTATGGCCATTTAATACTTTGTATTATATATCCATTCTATTCCACTGATCAACCACTTTATTTCTTTACAAATACCACATTTCTTTTGTGGAGATTATAATTTTGTAATATTGTTTGAAAACTAGTAGTGCTAAGCTATGTTCCTTCATACTTTTTCCATCCATTCCCTTAATATTCTTGAAGTTTTTTTTTTCTTCTAATGAATTTTGATATCATTTTTTTCCTAGTTCCTCAATATAATTTTCTGGTCATTTGTTTGTATGGAACTGAATAAACAAATTAATTTAGGTATATTTGTTATTTTAGTTACATTGGTTTGGCCTACTTATGAGCAATGAATATTTCACAAATTATTTAGATCTGTATTTTATATAAAAATTATATTGTAATTGTATTCATGCAATCCCTTGGTTTCTCTTTGCAGTTACATTCCCAAGTATTTCATAATATCTGCAATTATGGTAATAGAATAATTTCTCTCCTTTATGTGAATTTAATTTATATCCTGCAACTTTGAAAGAAGTGTTAATGATTTTGATTAGCTATGACCAAGTAGGATTTACAAGAGGAATGCAGGGCTGGTTCAATATTAGGAAAACTATTAGGATAATTGATTATATCAATAACCAAACTAACAAAAACCATAGGATCATCTGACTAGATGCAGAAAAAGCATTTGATAAAATCCAACATCCATTCCCAATAAAAACACTTGAAAGCATAGGAATAAATGGACTTTCCCTTAAAATAGTCAAGAGCATATATTTGAAACCGTCAGTAAGCATCATATGCAATGGGGAAAAACTGGAACCTTTCCCAGTAAGATCTGGAGTGAAGCAAGGTTGCCCACTATCACCATTATTATTCAATATTGTTTTAGAAACACTAGCCTCTGCAATAAGAGTCGAGAAAGAGATTAAAGGAATTAGAGTAGGCAATGAGGAAACCAAACTTATCACTCTTTGCAGATGACATGATGGTATACCTAGAGAACCCCAGAGATTCTACTAAAAAGCTATTAGAAATAATTCATAACTTTAGCAAAGTAGCAGGATACAAAATAAATCCCCAAAAATCCTCAGCATTTTTATAAATCACCAACAAAATCCAACAGCAAGAGATACAAAGAGAAATTCCATTCAAAATAACTGTTGACAGCATAAAATATTTGGGAATCTATCTACCAAAGGAAAGTCAGGACTTATATGGGCAAAATTACAAAAAAAAAAAAAAAAAAAACTTTCCACACAAATAAAGTCCAACTTAAATAATTGGAAAAATATTAAGTGCTCTTGGATAGGCCAAGCAAATATAATAAAGATGACAATACTCCCTAAACTAATCTATTTATTTAGTGCTATACCAATCAGACTTCCAAGAAAATATTTTAATGATCTAGAAAAAATAACAGCAAAATTCATATGGAAGAATAAAAGATTGAGAATCTCAAGGGAATTAATGGAAAAAAAATCAAATGAAGGTGGCCTAGCTGTACCTGATCTAAAGCTATATTATAAAGCAGCAGTCACCAAAACCATTTGGTATTGGCTAAGAAATAGATTAGTTGATCAGTGGAATAGGTTAGGTTCACAAGATAAAATAGTCAAGTATAGCAATCTTGTGTTCCACAAACCCAAAGATCTTAACTTTTGGGATAAGAATTAATTATTTGACAAAAACTGCTGGGATAACTGGAAATTAGTATGGCAGAAATTAGGCATAGACCCACACTTAACACTATATACCAAGATAAGATCAAAATGGGTCCATGATTTAGGTATAAAGAAAGAGATTATAAATAAATTAAAGGAACATAGGTTAGTTTATCTTTCAGACTTGTGGAGGAGGAAGAAATTTGTGAAGAAAGATGAACTAGAGACCATTATTGATCACAAAACAGAAAATTTTGATTATATCAAATGAAAAAGCCTTTGTACAAACAAAACTAATGCAAACAAGATTAGAAGGGAAGCAACAAACTGGGAGAACATTTTTCCAGTTAAACTTTCTGATAAAGGCCTCATTTCCAAAATATAGAGATAATTGACTTTAATTTATAAGAAATCAAGCCATTCTCCAGTTGATAAATGGTCAAAGGATATGAATAGACAATTTTCAGATGATGAAATTGAAACTATTACCATTAATATGAAAAAAAGTGTTCCAAATCACTATTGATCAGAGAAATGCAAATTAAGACAACTCTGGGATATCACTATACACCTGTCAGATTGGCTAATATGACAGGAAAAAATAATGATGAATGTTGGAGGGGATGTGGGAAAAGTGGGACACTGATGCATTTTTGGTGGAGTTGTGAATGAATCCAACCATTTTGCACAACAATATGGAATTATGCCCAAAAAAGTTATGAAACTGTGCATACCCTTTAATCCAGCAATACTACTATTAGGCTTATATCCCTAAGAGATACTAAAGAAGGGAAAGGGGAATGAATGTGCCAAAATATTTGTGGCAGCCTGTTTGTAGTGGCTAGAAACTGGAAAATGAATGGATGCCCATCAATTGGAGAATGGTTAGGTAAATTGTGGTATATGAATTTTATGGAATATTATTGTTCTGTAAGAAATGACCAGCAGGATGAATACAGAGAGGCTTGGAAAGCCTTACATGAACTGATGCTAAGTGAAATGAGCAGAAGCAAGAGATCATTATATACTTCAACAATGATACTGTATGAGGATGTATTCTGATGGAAGTGGATTTCTTTGACAAAGAGACCTAACTCAGTTTCAATTGATCAATGATGGACAGAAGCAGCTACACCTAAAGAAAGAACACTGGGAAATGAATGTAAACTCTTTGCATTTTTGTTTTTCTTCCCGGGTTATATTTACTTTCTGAATCTAATTCTTCCTGTGCATCAAGAGAACTGTTCAGTTCTGCACACATATATTGTACCTAGGATATATTATAACATATTTAACGTGTATAACATCTATACATGTATAACATGTATAGATGACTGTCTGCCATCTAGGGGAAAAGGTGGAGGGAGGGAGGTGAAAAATTGTAATAGAAGAGAGGATAAGTGATAATGTTGCAAAAAAAATTACCCTGGCATGGGTTCTGTCAATAAAAAGTTCTAATTTAAAATAATAATAATAATAATAAAAAGGAAAAAAAAGAGTAAATCCCTGAAGTTTTATCATTTTAAGATAGTAGGAATCAGTTTTAGTATTGGGAAGGTCATGAGATACACAAATCTTCAATAATAAGTGACCACTGCTAATACTCTTTCCAACTGTATTCCTCCAAAGGACTTCCTGCCTTGTCTTGTAGTCTGAGTCTATGCTAGCTTTGAAGTTTTACTTATAGCATTACATTAATGCATTTATAAGTTATAGCATTAAAGCACAGAAAATCATAAGCTTGTCCTCTTCTGACATATTCTAACTATATATTTTCTTCTGTATCTCCTTCTCTTTCTCTCTCTTTCTCTCTTTCTATGTCTTTCTCTCTCTCTCTCTCTCTCTCTCTCTCTCCCTCTCTTCCTATCTCTTTCTTTCTCTCTCTATCCTTTAATCAAAATTATATTCTGCATCTGAACAATGCCTCTTAATTCAACCTTTTTTAATCACCCTTCACTAACTTTTTCTCCTGTTTTCCTATTTGGTAAGAATTCTCTAAATAAATGTGTGTGTGCACATGTGCATTTATTCTTCCCTCTTTGAAAATAAATTCAGATGGATGATTCAAATACTTCCTATCTCACCACAACTTTTCTTTGTAATGCAAGAGCTTTTTCTTGTGTGCTTTTTTATTTGAGAAAATATTCCCCATTCTCCCTTCCTTCTCCAAATGCATTTCTCATCCAATATTATATATATATATATATATATATATATATATATATATATATATATATATATATATATATATATGTTGGTGTATGCATGTGTATTTTTATGTATGATTTATGAGGGTGAAACAATCATTTCTGTAACATAGCATAAATAAAAAGATGGTTACACATGCAACTGAAAATCTACTGTGTACAATTTTCTATTCCTTTCAAATATCAAACATTCTCATGTGTCTTTTTGTTCTTCCTTCTACACTTACCCTAGGGATGGCTACCATAAACACTATAGATTCAACTATATTTTTATATCATCCCAATATTATTGACTCACTCCTGAAATTCCTGTCTATGTAGAGTTTTTCTAACTTCTGTAATAATAATAAAGCTCTTAAGAATTGCATGTATTGAACTTCTGGCCAAGATGGCGGAGAAGAAATACACTGCTGTGTAACCTCCGTGTTTTTCTCTCACTATCCATTGCATTTCATGCCTCTGAATTAATGCTCAACTGAAAAAAAACATACAATTACTTACCAAGAGAAACCATCCTTGAGAATCGTCAAGAAAGGTCTGTTTTTGCGCAAGGGCGGGGACGGTATTTAAATCGGAAGCAGTCTGTGGGCAGCAGCTGCAGCGAGAGCACAGATAGCAGCTCAGAGCCGAGTAGAGTGGAGAGTGGGTGGGGCATGATCGCAGCCATCTCTGCGGGGAGAGCTTTGCTACAGGATTAGATACTTTGCTCCAGCAGCAAGTCAGCAGCCCAGCAGAGAAGCTAAAAACACAGAGGGTGAAGAATACAACCCCAAACAGCTGGAGTCTCTTGGGACCTGGCCACCCCTCCCCCACAGTGCCTCAGGGCGCTCGGATCTCAGAGTGCAGGCGCCATAGCACAGTAGGACCCGTGCCTCACGACTACCCTGCCCCTCCCCCAAAGAAAGCAGCCTCCATTCAAGGGTTTTTTTTCTTCTGTTTCTTTGATAGTTTGTCTTTGATTATTAGACAGAATGAGCAAGAAACTGAAAAAGAATTTAACCCTTGACAGCTTCTATACAGATAAAGAGCAGACTCCAAATCCTGAGGAGACTAAAAACAAACAGTCCCCAAAGGAGGAGATCATATGTTCCTCAGCACAGATGAATCTCATGGAGGAAATTAAAAAGGCTCTCACAAGGGAGCTAGAAGAAAAATGGGGAAAGGAGAGGGAGGCTTTGCAAAAGGGGAAGGAGGCTTGGCAAAAGGAGAAGGAGGCTTTGCAAAAGGAGAGGGAGACTTGGCAAAAGCAGAGTGAGGCTCTGCAAAAGGAGAGGGAGGCTTGGCAAAAGAGCCTGGAGACGTCAGTTAAAGAGAGAGTGGATAAAGAAACCAAATCCTTGAAAAATAGGATTGGTGAACTGGAAAACAAAATTGGCGAAATGGAAAAAAATTCCACAGAACAAAAGAACTCAATTGGACAATTAGAAAAAGATCTTTAAAAAGTGAGTGAAGAAAATACCTCACTGAAAATCAGGGTCGAACAATTGGAATTGAATGACTCGAGGAGACAAGAAGAATCAGTCAAGCAAATCCAAAAAAATCAAACAATGGAAAAGAATGTGAAATACCTTCTGGGGAAGACAACAGACCTGGAAAACAGATCCAGGAGAGACAACTTGAGAATCATCGGACTCCCAGAAAAGTATGATGAAAAAAAGAGCCTGGACACTATTTTCCAGGAAATTATCAAAGAGAACTGCCCAGAAGTCATAGAAACAGAAGGTAAATTAGACATTGAAAGAATTCATCGATCCCCTACTGAAAGGGATCCTAAAATCAAAACACCAAGGAATATAGTGGCCAAATGCCAGAACCCTCAGGCGAAGGAAAAAATACTGCAAGCGGCTAGAAAAACCCAATTCAAGTATCAAGGAGCCACAATAAGGATCACCCAGGATCTGGCAGCATCCACATTAAAGGATCGAAGGGCCTGGAATATGATATTCCGAAAGGCTAAGGAACTTGGTATGCAACCAAAAATAACTTACCCACCGAGATTGAGCATCTTTTTCCAGGGAAGAAGATGGACATTCAACGAAGTAAGCGAATTTCATCTATTTCTGATGAAAAAGCCAGAACTTAACAAAAAATTTGATCTACAAGCACAGAACTCAAGAGAAATCTAAAAAGGTAAAGATTAATCTTGGGAACTATATTTCGGCTATAAAGATGTATAAAGAATACATGTATACCTTGTTCTAGAAACTAGATGTGGAAAGGACATTGTACCAGAAAAAAGGGAAAGTGGGGGTACTACATTTCATGAAGAGGCAAAGAAAACCTATTATATCTGAGAGAAAGAATGGAGAGGGATGAATACAGTGAGTATTTTACTGCTTTCAGAATTGGCATTAAGAGAAGAATTTTAGACATATTCAATCTATGGTGAAACTTCTCCCACCTCATTGAAAAGTGAGAAGGGAAAAGTGAAAAGGGAAGGAATAAGCTAAGTGGAAGGGAATATGGTAACTGGGAGGGAAAGGGGTAAGTTAGGGGGGGGAACTTTAAGGGGGGGAGGGATACTAAAAAAGGGAGGGCTGTGAGAAGCAAGTGGTGCTCACAAGCTTAATACTGGGAAGGGGGGTAAGGGAGTAAGAAGGGAGAAAAGCATAAACCGGGGTTAACAAGATGGCAAGTAATACAGAATTGGTCATTTTAACCATAAATGTGAACGGGGTAAACTCCTCTATAAAGAGGAAGCGGTTAGCAGAATGGATTAAAAGCCAGAATCCTACAATATGTTGTTTACAGGAAACACACCTAAAGCGGGGTGATACATGCAGGTTAAAGGTAAAAGGTTGGAAAAAAACCTACTATGCTTCAGGTGAAGTCAAAAAAGCAGGGGTAGCCATCCTGATCTCAGATCAAGCTAAAGCAAAAATTGATCTAATCAAAAGAGATAAGAAAGGGCACTATATCTTGCTAAAGGGTAGAATGAATAATGAAGAAGTATCTATATTAAACATATATGCACCAAGTAGTGTAGCATCTAAATTCTTAAAAGAGAAATTAAGAGAGCTGCAAGAAGAAATAGACAGTAAAACTATAATAGTGGGAGATCTCAACCTTGCACTCTCAGAATTAGATAAATCAAACCACAAAATAAATAAGAAAGAAGTCAAAGAGATAAATAGAATACTAGAAAAATTAGATATGATAGATCTCTGGAGAAAATGTAATGGGGACAGAAAGGAGTACACCTTCTTTTCAGTAGTTCATGGAACTTATACAAAAATTGACCATATATTAGGACATAAAAACCTCAAACTCAAATGCAGTAAGGCAGAAATAGTGAATGCATCCTTTTCAGACCATGATGCATTGAAAATTACATTCAATAAAAAGCCACAGGAAAGTAGACCAAAAAATAATTGGAAACTAAATAATCTCATACTAAAGAATGATTGGGTGAAACAGCAAATCATAGACATAATTAATAACTTCATCCAAGAAAACGATAATAATGAGACATCATACCAAAATGTATGGGATGCAGCCAAAGTGGTAATAAGGGGAAATCTCATATCTCTAGAGGCCTATTTGTATAAAATAGAGAAAGAGAAGGTCAATGAATTGGGCTTGCAACTAAAAATGCTAGAAAAGGAACAAATTAAAAACCCCCAATCAAACACTAAACTTGAAATTCAAAAAATAAAAGGAGAGATCAATAAAATTGAAAGTAAAAAAACTATTGAATTAATTAATAAAACTAAGAGTTGGTTCTATGAAAAAACCAACAAAATAGACAAACCCTTAGTAAATCTGATTAAAAAAAGGAAAGAGGAAAATCAAATTGTTAGTCTTAAAAATGAAAAGGGAGAACTCACCACTAACGAAGAGGAAATTAGAGCAATAATTAGGAGTTACTTTGCCCAACTTTACGCCAATAAATTCGACAACTTAAATGAAATAGAAGAATACCTCCAAAAATATAACTTGCCTAAACTAACAGAGGAAGAAGTAAATATCCTAAACATTCCTATCTCAGAAAAAGAAATAGAACAAACTATCAATCAACTCCCTAAGAAAAAAACCCCAGGACCAGATGGATTTACATCTGAATTCTATCAAACATTTAAAGATCAATTAACTCCAATGCTAAATAAAAATTTGAAGAAGTAGGGATTGAAGGAGTCCTACCAAACTCCTTTTATGACACAGATATGGTACTGATACCTAAACCAGGTAGGCTGAAAACAGAGAAAGAAAATTATAGACCAATCTCCCTAATGAATATTGATGCTAAAATCTTAAATAAAATATTAGCAAAAAGATTACAGAAAATCATCCCCAGGATAATACACTATGACCAAGTAGGATTTATACCAGGAATGCAGGGCTGGTTCAATATTAGGAAAACTATTAACATAATTGACTATATCAACAACCAACCAAACAAAAACCATATGATCATCTCAATAGATGCAGAAAAAGCATTTGATAAAATCCAACAGCCATTCCTAATAAAAACACTTGAGAGCATAGGAATAAAAGGACTTTTCCTTAAAATAGTTAGGAGCATATATTTTAAACCTTCAGTAAGCATCATATGCAATGGGGAAAAACTAGAACCTTTCCCAGTAAGATCTGGAGTGAAGCAAGGTTGCCCACTATCACCATTATTATTCAATATTGTATTAGAAACACTAGCCTCTGCAATAAGAGTCAAGAAAGAGATTAAAGGAATTAGAGTAGGCAATGAGGAAACCAAACTATCACTCTTTGCAGATGATATGATGGTATACCTAGAAAACCCCAGAGATTCTACTAAAAAGCTATTAGAAATAATTCATAATTTTAGCAAAGTAGCAGGATACAAAATAAATCCCCATAAATCCTTAGCATTCTTATACACCACCAACAAAATCCAAGAGCAAGAGATACAAAGAGAAATTCCATTCAAAATAACTGTTGATAGCATAAAATATTTGGGAATCTACCTACCAAAGGAAAGTCAGGAATTATATGAGCAAAATTACAAAAAAGTTTTCACACAAATAAAGTCAGACTTAAATAATTGGAAAAATATTAAGTGCTCTTGGATAGGCCGAGCGAATATAATGAAGATGACAATACTCCCTAAACTAATCTATTTATTTAGTGTTATACCAATCAGACTTCCAAGAAAATATTTTAATGATTTAGAAAAAATAACAACAAAATTCATATGGAACAATAAAAAGTCGAGAATCTCAAGGGAATTAATGAAAAAAAAAATCAAATGAAGGTGGTCTAGCTGTACCTGATCTAAAATTATATTATAAAGCAGCAGTCACCAAAACCATTTGGTATTGGCTTAGAAATAGATTAGTTGATCAGTGGAAAAGGTTAGGTTCACAAGACAGAATAGTCAACTATAGCAATCTAGTGTTTGACAAACCCAAAGATTCTAAATTTTGGGATAAGATTTCATTATTTGATAAAAACTGCTGGGATAACTGGAAATTAGTATGGCAGAAATTAGGCAAGGACCCACACTTAACACCACATACCAAGATAAGATCAAAATGGGTCCATGACCTAGGCATAAAGAACGAGATTATAAATAAATTAGAGGAACATAGGATAGTTTATCTCTCAGACTTGTGGAGGAGAAAGAAATTTGTGACCAAAGATGAACTAGAGACCATTACCGATCACAAAATAGAAAATTTTGATTATATCAAATTAAAAAGCCTTTGTACAAACAGAACGAATGCAAACAAGATTAGTAGGGAAGCAACAAACTGGGAAAACATCTTTACAATTAAAGGTTCTGATAAAGGCCTCATTTCCAAAATATATAGAGAACTGACTCAAATTTATAAAAAATCAAGCCATTCTCCAATTGATAAATGGTCAAAGGATATGAACAGACAATTTTCAGATGAAGAAATTGAAACTATTACCACTCACATGAAAGAGTGTTCCAAATCACTATTGATCAGAGAAATGCAAATTAAGACAACTCTGAGATATCACTACACACCTGTCAGATTGGCTAAGATGACAGGAAAAAATACTGATGAATGTTGGAGGGGATGCGGGAAAACGGGGACACTGATGCATTGTTGGTGGAGTTGTGAACGAATTCAGCCATTCTGGAGAGCAATCTGGAATTATGCCCAAAAAGTTATCAAACTGTGCATACCCTTTGATCCAGCAGTGTTTCTATTGGGCTTATACCCCAAATAGATACTAAAAAAGGGAAAGGGACCTGTATGTGCCAAAATGTTTGTAGCAGCCCTGTTTGTAGTGGCTAGAAACTGGAAAATGAATGGATGCCCATCAATTGGAGAATGGCTGGGTAAATTGTGGTATATGAATGTTATGGAATATTATTGCTCTGTAAGGAATGACCAGCAGGATGAATACAGAGAGGCTTGGAGAGACCTACATGGACTGATGCTAAGTGAGATGAGCAGAACCAGGAGATCATTATACACTTCGACAACGATATTGTATGAGGATGTATTCTGATGGAAGTGGATTTCTCTGACAAAGAGACTTAACTGAGTTTCATTGGATAAATGATGGACAGAAACAGCTACACCCAAAGAAGGAATACTGGGAAATGAATGTGAACTATTTGATTTTTGATTTTCTTCCCGAGTTATTTTTACCTTCTGAATCCAATTCTCCCTGTGCAGCGGGAGAACTGTTCGGTTCTGCAAATATGTATTGTATCTAGGATATACTGCAACATATTTAACATATATAGGACTGCTTGCCATCTTGGGGGGGGGAGGAGGGAGGGAGGGGAAAAAGCGAAACATAAGTGATTGCAAGGGATAATGCTGTGTAAAAATTATCCTGGCATGGATTCTGTCAATACAAAGTTATTATTAAATAAAATTAAATTTAACAAAAAAAGAATTGCATGTATTATCTTTTAATATAGAAAGAAACAGTTTCACCTTACTGAATCCTTTACAAATTTTTTTATGCTTATGCTTTCCCTAACTCTTGTTTATGGAAGTCATATTTTCTATTCACTTCTGTTCTTTTCATCAGGAATGCATGAAAGTCCTTTATTACATTAAATAACCATTTTTTCCTCTGAAAGATTATATTCAGTTTTTTTCTGGGTAAGTTATTTTTGGTTGTAATGACTTCTAACATATCATATAGCAATCCTTCCATTCTTTTACAGTAATACCTGCTAAATCTAACTGTAGCTCAATTTGACTTTCTGACTTCTTAAATATTTTCTTTTTGACCCGGGGGTCCTGGAATTAAGTAACAATATTCCTGGGAGTTTTTTTTTGGATCTCTTTCAAAAGATGATTGATGTATTCTTTCAATTTCTATTTTATCCTTTGGTACTAGGATCTTGGCACGGTTTTCCTCTATAATTTTATAAAACATATCACCTTAGCTCTTTCTTTTGTCATGGTTTTTCTCCTATCTGATAATGATAAAATTATCTCTCCTTAATCTGTTTTTCAGATAAGTTGTTTCCAATTAAGTATTTATACTTTTCTCATTTTTATTTTTAACTTTGTTTATTGTTTCTTGATGTCTCTGTACCATCTTATCTTCTACTTCCCCAGTTATGATCTTTAATTTAATCTTCAGTGAGATTATATATCTGTTCTTCCATTTGGCTAATTCTATTCTGTGATTTTCATTTATTTATTTTTAAAGGTGTTTCTTTTTTGTGCCTTTTTTTTACTAAGCACCATTTTTCTTTTAACATATTTCTTGCAAAATTATCATTTAATTTCCCAATTTTTCTATACCACTCTTATTTCTTTTTGAAAATCATGTTTAGCTCTTCTAGGAATTCTTATTGTGCTTGTATCCAATTCATGTCTTTTCTTTGTATTTTGCTTGTGGCTCTTAGGCTATCTAGTCTTCTTTTGAGTTTGAGTCTTGACCTTTCCTTTCATTGTAGTAGTTTTATTCCACCAATGGTCAGTTTTTTATTTTGTTTTTTACCCATTTTTCTGTAATATTCTTGACTTTTAACTTTATGGTTAAGTTTGGCTCTGTTCCCAAGGTGAAAGTAGAGAATGCTACCCTAAACCTCAGGCTTTATTACATTTGTGTTTTCAGAGCTAGTTCTACTTTGGCAGTTTTTAGTGCTTCCAAAATTGTCTGACTTGGGAAAAGGTGATATCTTTATTCTCCTGATCTGCCTTCTACTCCTTACTTAGAAAGAACTACTGATCCATTGCAGCTGCCCCTCATGGTCCTTGATCTCTTATGATAGCAAAATCTTCTCTCTACCCCAGAACTGTGACCTAGAAGAGAGTATGGGACATTGCTTCATCAAACAGCATCCTGTCCTGGACTCTGTACTAGAATAGAGTCCCTACAGTTGCTTGGAAATCAATTGTCATATTCCTTTATTACTTCTGGCTTTGAGAGCTTCTGAGTTTTCATTTTCTTTTCTGATCCTGCCTCCGAGTCACCCTATCATATCCAGTATCACAAATCTTTGCTTTGTACTGCCAGATTTTCTTAGGCCAGAAAATTTTCTCATTCTGACATTTTTGTTTGCTATATCACTCTAAATTTGATTTAAGGAGTAATTTTAAAGTTGTTGGAAAGAGAATGTTGGGAGAGTTCAGCTGCCTCATATACTCTACCATCTTCCAGGTAATTTTTTTGAAAGGTCTTTCACAAAATTTAACAAAACAATAAAAATTGTATTAAATCAATGGGAACTCCTCTATACTATTTTATATAGAATTCACTGATAAGTGATCTGTAATCCACTTAACTTATCCCTGTGTTATTTCTCCATAACTTAAATAATTAAATCTACATATAATTAGCTCCTTTGGGCTGAAGACTTAACAAAGTTACTTCTTAGATGACATATGAAGTGATTTTTCTTTCTGTTTTGTTTTGTTTCTTGAGACCAAACTAAAATATCAGCTCAGTTTACTTTTACTTTTCCCAAGTATTCATTTAGACACATTTGGATGCACAAGTGTTATTCTTATTTATGTAGAAATAAAACTGTTTTATAAAATTACACAGATCTCCAAATATATTAGCCTTAAGTAACTTCATTTTGTTATGCTTTTCTTTTTGACTAAGTTGTGGGGAAAATAAGAAAATTACCTTTCCTATTTCTATTTAAATTCTGATTGGCTTGCTAATAATTTGTTTCCATAAAAAGTCATGCCTGTCCTATTTTAGGACTAAATTTAATTTGATTTTCAAATTTCAGTTTTTTTATTTTTATTTTTTATAGGATCTTTATTCAACATAGATTTCTGAATGGTTTTTATATATAATCATTTAGGTTTTTACAATTTGCTTAAATGTGTCTATCATCATACACTTGCACAATCCTAGATAAAGAAGTTTCTTAGGCAATCCAAAGCTTTGAAAAATGAATAACTTAAGTTTGTTCTATTAGTAGACTGAGTTTATTTTAATTTTAGAACTGCTAAAGGTTAAATTTAAAACTCCTTCCATTGCTCTGATTATAGATGACATTTGCTAATTTATAGTTGAGTTAATTTGAACAAATAACTAAAGACATTTGCCAGCAGGATGTTAGGAGTGTAGAAAATATAAATAATAATAAGGCTTTGAAAGGGCTTTTGGGCTTAGACTTTGGAGTCAAGATACAAAAATCATTTTGATTTTGTGAAACTTACAGACTAAATTAAATGCCCAATATAACAATTTATTATAATTTAAATTATATCTCAAGATCAGTTAAACAATAGCATATTCTTTAAAGCCAATACTTTATTCACACATTATACTTTGCTAGCTTCACATTTTAAGATTTAAAAAATACTTTACATTTGTTCTTTCATGACTATTTCTATTCTATTTTTTCATTACTTTTCAGAGATATCGCCATGCTGTTTTGAATAGAACTGGCCTTAAAGCTAGGAAAAGCCTAATTGAAATGGTGCCTGTGACACATAATGACCGATCCTGAGCAAGTGACTTCACTTCTCATTTACTTTAGACAACTCTTTCTAAGTTGCAGAAAAGATGCTGGCCTATACTGACAAATGGAGTTCCCTCACTGAGAAATTCTATGTGACAATGAAATAACATTTGGTTCTTATTTCTTATGTTAATTTTGTATCTATCTTGCTTGTTAGCATTTGCCATTTTAAGGGGAAGGGGAGATTGTTCTTTTCCTAGATCTTATTATATAATATAGAATAAAGCCTAGAAGAATTATTCACCTGGAGCCACATGTTGCGATCTATACCTTGCCCTGTCCTTCCTAATCATTGTATTTTGCCTGGATTCAATTCCTAAGAATCTGACTTATCAGTAGTGAAACTAGGCTCTTCATTTTCACTTTTATGGCCTAAGTATCTTCATATTTGTGTTTTGTGAAAAGTTGTCAATTATAGCAATATTTATAGTTATAGCTCAAGTCTAAATGGCTTCTCCAGAAAAAAATGATGGTTTAAAAGTTACTTAATGCACAATATGAATCAATTTAAAGAAAGCAATGATAAATGTAAGACAATGACAACATGAATTCATAGATTGTATTCAACATCTAGACTTAGAACAAGTAGCATCTTCAGCTGGAAGGGTGATATTTAAGCTTTGTTAGAACATGAATTTTTTTTCAAAACTTATAAGTAACCATTTCAATTTCACATTGGCATTGTCTAGTCAATCATCTGAGATCGGATTTTCTGGTAATACCTTTCCAATGCCATCTCTTCTGTTGGCACCAATCAATTCAAGTCTCTGCTTTGGTAGTCCTACTCTCCTGCTGCCTATTCCAGGGCATGGAAAGACTCCAACTGCCAATTTTCCAGACACTGGATCAATTCTAAGGAAAGAAAAATATACAAAAGACTCAAAGAATGGAGAGCCTAGAAGCTGCATCTATTTTTATGACAAATGGGACCCTGCATCCTCAACTCTTCAGTACTCAGCAAACTCTAAGAGGTAGATAGATCTTTCATATCTATACTCTAGTCTACCAGAAACAGTGACTATGCATAGTTTGATGAGTATGGAAGTGAGAAGGCTCTATTACATATATATAGTCCTACCTAAAACATTTTTTCTCACTAGGACACTGACTCTTTATATCCTCTTCATTGTCTTATTTTTGTTGAGCTTCGATGGATTTTAATGTCGTCTTACTAAAACTAAAACTAATTTAAAGTCCTTGAATCAAAGAGGTGAAAATACTTTTCTCCAACTTTGCTCACTTAAAAGTATGTTTGCTTTTTTTCTAAAAAATATTTTTTATAGGAAGAATCCTAATGGGATTTTTCAAGACCTATATGTAATTTAAAATGAATATATATATATATATATATATACACACATACATTTAAAATTGGCGTGATTATAGCTGTTCTGCATGGTTTGATATCTGATTACAGTTTCATGTCTCCAAGAGAATATTTTCCTCACAAAAATATCCATCTACTTTTGTATCTATTAACAGATTACATAATTCATTCATACAAAAATGTGGGTAAATTTATGTTTCAGAATACTAGCACATAGCAATATTATCTATTCGTGTTGTAAAATCATAAATGAATGCCATGAATGGACAAAAGTTACTTTTATAATCTTATGGAAATCTGTCATTAGGGTTGCTGTGAGAACATTTGTTTAATTGTGATCAACTTTTCATGACCCTATTTGGGACTTTCTTGGCAAAGATAATGGAGTGATTTTCCATTTCTTTCTCTAGCACATTATAAAAGATGAGGAAACTGATACAAAAAGGGTTAAATGACTACCCAGGGTCATACAGTTACTGTGTCTGAGACTGGATTTAAACTTAGATCTTATTAACTCAAGGCCTGGTACTCTATCTCCACTGTTCTGCAAATCATTCAGGCCAATATTTTTGTTTCCAAATGAGGAGTCAGCACCAGATCATGTAAGCTGTGATCTTTACAGAAATTATTAATGCATGCTCTTTGTCATGACACATATGAAGACAGAATATTTTTTTTTTAAATGTAACTGTCAGTGACAGGATTCTTGAATCTAAGACTGAGTAGTTGAACAGCCAGAGAAAAAAGATAAAGACTCATCTAGTGGTTTAGAGCTGATTTTTATGATTTCAGATTGAAATTTTGCTTATAATTTTAAGCTGATACAATAATATTACAAGGTATGTGAATTTGTAACTAAAATTAGTAAAGTACCAATGTTTCATTTATGGGGAAATTAATGAGAGAGGCCTTTCTGTTTCATGGGAATGTAAATGACATGAAGAAATATCTTGTCTGAAAAAATAACTTGCAAATTCAAACCAGAAGACCTTCTTGAGAATAAGATTTTGTATTGCTTTGTCAACACCTGGAAGTGGCAATACTGTACTGTGCAGGGGGAAGACGGTGGCAGAAAAAAGGCAGGAGGAACAACATACTTCAAAACACACTTCAAACTAGGTTACAATTCTAACTTAGTAAAACCATTTCAATTCACCAGGTCTCAGTTTGAAATGAAAACATTTGACTAGTTGCCCTTTGGGATCCCCTCTAACTATAATATTCTCTCTATGATCTTTTGAATCATGGTATAAATATAAAAGTACAGCGTTAGAGCAGATTGTATTGGTGATATTTTAGCTTATATCTCGTCCCTTTTCTATGAGTCTTTCCTAGATACCTCAACATAAATATCATTTGTGTTATGTTCTATTATTATATTATATTTTTTATTTTATGTTATATTACCCATAAAGTCCTGTCTGTATCTATAATATTATAAGAAACCTCTTCATTGTCAGCATTGATCTTTGTTACTTCCCTTTTTTGTGTAATTTTATTTCCAATATTACTGGAGATGATCTCTCTATTCCCACCTCCTTTTGAGTGTTTCCTCCTGGACATTTGGCAGGTACAAGGAGTATGTGAAGTGCATATTGACCAGTTATTGAACAAGAGAAAATACAACTTCTAATAATGATAATGATAGTACACAATTATACATTGTTTGACAATTTACAAAGGATTCTCTTCATAACAATCCTCTAATAAAGAAATATTCATTTTACCAGTAAGCAACATGGACGCTTCAGAGACATTAAATCCCTGACCTATGATCATAAAGCTAGTGAGTGATGACATTGTAACTAGAACCCAGGCCTTTTGAATTCTAGTCCAGAGTTCTCCTTACTGCAGCAGAAGTTAAAGTATATAAAAACTCTGGTTAGTTTTTAAAAGATTGCTTTAAATTTCTTTCTTCCCTTTCATATTATAATGTTTGATATTTTCAATGTTATCTTCTCTCTACTCATTTTTTTTGTCCTCACTTTCTGTCCCCTTAGCAAAAATACCTTTACTTTCTAATTATTCATGAACTTTTAATGGACACTGTCTAATTAAATGAAGAAAAGATTCTATACCCTATCTTTGAAGAAACAATTTGATTAATAAGACTTACATCTTATAAGACACAAGTGTATTACAACAATTATTACCATTAACATATAAATAAGTTAGGTGAGAAGAGAGATATGTGTGTATATATATCAATATTTATATACACACATATATAAACAAAATTATCAATTTTATATTTTGTAATGCTGTCTGTTTCTTTGGTCTTAAATTCTTTCCTTAATTAGAAATTTGACATAAACTATTTCATGCTATCTTAATTTACTTATGGTATAAATCTTTATGTATTAATCATGTATCCATTTTGACCTTGTCATGATATACAGTGTGAGATGTTGATCTGTACTTAGTTTCTGGCCTGTTATTTTCCAGGTTTTTCCAAATAATGAGTTTTTGTTTCAAAAGTTTGGATCTTAGGATTTATCGTATACTAGATTACTATTGTCATTTAGTATAATATAATTTGTGCGTAATCCATTCCATTAATCCACCAGTTTTTCTTAACCAGTACCAGATTGTTTTGATAATTACTACTTTATAATACAGTTTGAGGTCTGGTATAGCCGAATGACCTCCTTTAAGTATTTTTTTTAATAATTCCCTTAATATTCTTGACCATGTCATCTTCCATTTAATTTTATTGTTTTTTTTTCTAGATTTATAAAGTAATTTTTGAAAGTTTGATTAGGATGGCACTCAGATTAATTTAGGTCAAATAGTAATTTTATTAAATTGGCTTAGCCTATCTACAAAGAAGTAATATTCTTCATTTTTTTAGATCCAACTTTATATGAAAAGTATTTTATAGGTGTGTTCATATAGTTTGGGATTTTTTTTTTCCTCTGCAGGTAAATAAACTCCCAAGTATTTTTATTGTCTACACTTTTGTTTGTTTATTAATGGGATTTCTCTTTCTATCTCTTGCTGCTTGACTTTGTTGGTAAAATATAGAAATGTGTTAATTATTTATTTGGGTTTATTTTGTATCCTGCAACTTTGCTAAAATTGTAATGATTTCAAGTAGCTTTTTGGTTGATTCTCTAGGATTTGCTAAATATAACTACATCATCTACAAAAAATGATAGTTTTGTTACCACATTGCTTATTCTAATCCCTTTAATTTATTTTTCTACTCTTCTTATTATAGCTAACATGTTTGGTACAATTTAAAAAAGAAATAATAATGGACATCCATGCCTCACCTTGATTGTATTGGGAAGGCTTCTAACCCTATAATAGGTAATGCTTGCTGGTTTTTGATAAATACTATTTATCATTTTAAGGAAATTTCCATTTATTGTTATGTCCACTAGTGTTCTTAATAGGAATGACATATTTTGTCAAAATATTTTTCTGTATCTAATGAAATAATCATATGATTTTTGTTGGTTTTGTTATTCATATGTTCAATTATGTTAATAGTTTTCTTACTGTAATCTTTTTATGAATATTTTATTTAAAGATTTCGTATCAATAGTCATCAAAAATATTTTTTCTCTGTGTTTTAGCTCTTCATGATTTAGATATTTGAACCATATTTATGTCACAAAAGGAATTTAGTTGGAATCTTCCTTGCCTATTTTTTCCAAATAGTTTATATGGTATTGGAATTAATTATTCTTTGAATGTTGGGTAGATTTCACTTGTAAATCAGGCCATGAAGATTTTATTTTTATTTTAAAAACTTTACTATTTTCAAAATATATGCATAGTTTTTAGCTTTTATCTTGGCCAAACCCTTTGTTCCATTTTTTTCTCCCTCCTTTCCCCCTATCCCTTCCCTTAGATGGAAAGTAATCCAATGTCTGTTAAATGTGCAATTCTCCGATACACACACACACACACACACACACACACACACACACACACACATATTTTTACAATTATCATGCTACAAGAGAAAAATGAGATCAAAAAAGAAAAAAATTAGAAAGAAACAAAATGCAAGCAAACAACAATAAAAAAGGTGAAAATACTATGTTGTGATCCATATTCAATGCCCATGGTCTTCTTACTTACAAAAAGGATTTGTAAAAAGGTTGCACTCTTTATGGGGCTACATTGTCTTATGTTAAGCTGTTACTAGATAATTTGGCTTAAGAAATATTAACCCCTTGTGATTGGAAATCCATAGCAAGGACATGTTTAGAACCTGGACAAAACTTGTTGTGGTTTTCAGAGTATCATGAATTATGTAGGATTCAAGACCAATGAAATAGATAAACTGGAGTTAACATACAAATCACTTTTGACCAGCTAGCAGGTGAAGAACAGTATGGAGAGAATTCAGCAGAGACTAATTATCCCATAACAATGTGTGAGCTGCATTCAATGTTCTCTTGGTTTTACTCAATTCATTTAACATCAGTTCATGTAAGTGTCTCCAGGAATTTCTGAAATCATCCTGCTAATCATTTCTTATAGAATAATAATATTCCACAACATACTTATACCATAATTTATTCAGCCATTCTCCAACTGATAGACATCCTCTCAGTTTCCAATTCTTTGACATTACAAAAAAGGCTGCTACAAACATTTTTGCTCATTTGAATCCTTTTCCATTTTAATGTTGTCTTTGGGATACAGGTTCAGTAGAGTCACTGCTGGATCAAAGAGTACTCCCATTTTGATAGCTCTTGGGCATAGTTTCATATTGCTCTCCCGAATGGTTGGATCAGTTCACAACTCCATCAAGAATGTACTAGTCTCCCAGTTTTTCCACATCCTCTTCAAAATTCATAATTATCTTTTCCTGTCATCTTAGTCAGGGGTTTGTGTAATGGGCTGAGGCTTGAGTTGATGCACTGAGTGGATAGAGCACCAGCCTTGAAGTCAAGAGGACCTGAGTTCAAATCCAGCCTCAGACACTTAACAAACAGAAAAAGTTGTCAAAAGCGGCAAAAGCAAAAAGAAGAAGAGAAACAAATCAGCTAAGAGAGAGCAACGCGAGCCAAACCAACCGTGGAGCCAACCGTGGCAATGGCAGTCCCAAAAAGTCTCTCCTCCCCTTCCTTCTCCACTCCTCTGCCTCCACCCACCAAAATCGTCATTTCCTATACAACACATCAGGACTTGCACAAAGAGTGGGTGGGGGCCATTCTCTCTCCAAGCTTATCTATTAATAGAGTATGGTCCAATTACTATTTAGCCTCATGTGCTTGGGACCTCAGTGCATCAACTCAAGCCTCAGCCCATTACAGGTTTGTTTGTTTGTTTGTTTTTAGGGTGATCAGTGATAACTTATTCAATTTTTTTAATGTGCAGCTTAAGTGTTTTATTTCTTCTGTCAATCTAGGTGATTTATATTTTTTAGACATTCATTCATCCATTTCATCTAGACCAATTTATTAGCATATAACTGGGCAAAATAGTTCCTAACAATCATTTTGATTTCCTCTTTAGTGGTGATAAATTCACCCCTTCAATTTTTGATACTAATATTTTTCATTATTTTTTTCTTCTTTCCTTTTTTAAATCAAATTAATTAATCGTGCTATTTCATCATTTGTGTTTTTAAGTCTTTCATAAATCCTGCATTTGGTTTAACATTAGTTCAGTTTCATTAATCTCTCTTTCAATGTTTAGGATTTCTAATTTAATGCTTATTTGGGAACATTAAATTTATGCTTTTCCTAGATATTTTTAATTGCATGCTTAATTTAGTGATCTATTTTTTCTCTATTTTATTAATGTAAGGAAGCAATTGTAGAAATAAATTTTCCCCTAACACCACTTTGACTTCATCCTATGAATTTTGGTATATTGAATAATTGTTGCCATTTTCTTTAATAAAATTATCTGTTGTTTCTATGATTTGTTCTTTGACTCACTTATTTTTTACTTGATTTCCTAATAACTTTATCTTTTTTGTTCATTATTAAATGCAATTATATTTCATCATGATCTGAAAATGATATGTTTATTATTTTTACTTTTCTGCATTTAGTTTTGGGTTTAATTTTTGTGTAGGTGCCTAAGAACAAGTTACGTTCCTTACTATTCCCATTCAGTTTTTTCCAAAGACCTATATCTTAACTTTTTCAGATTTTTATTTACCTCCTTAATGTCTTTCGTTTTGGGGGGAGATGAGATTCATCTAGTTTAGAGAGGGGAAAATTGAAGTACCCCACTCATAGCTTTATTACCTATTTTTTTTCTGTAACTCATTCAACTACTTCAAAAATTTAGATGCCATACAATTTTGTAAAAATATGTTAATTATTGGTATGAATTTACTGTCCATAATACCTGTCAGCAAGATATATATTTCCTTCTTGTCTCTTTTAATTGGATCTGTTTCTGCTTTTGCCTTGTCTGAGATCATGATTGCTACCCCTGTTTTCTTTGCTTCAGCTGAAGCATAATAAATTATGCTCTCATCACAGTTACCCTCTGTTTATCTCTCTGTTTCACATGTGTTTCTTGTAGGTAGCATATTATAGTGTGCTGATTTTTAATCCATTCCACTATCTGCTTCTATTTTTTAAGTTCATCCAATTCATGTTTAAAATTAGAATAACTAACTTTGTGTTTCCCTCCATGCTATTTTCTCCTTGTTTATCCTCCTCTTTCTCATATATCCCATGTACTTCTGGCAACTTTACCAAATTTACCCTCCAGTTTTGTCAGTCCCCTCTCCTCCTTCAATTATCTTCATCTATTTTTACTTCTATATAAGGTTAGAAAGATTTCTATATCAAATTAAGTGTGTTATTCCCTCTTTGAGTCATTTTTTTTTAGAGTAAGGTTTAAGTTTTGCCTACCCTACACCATCTTCCTCTCCATTATGATATCTCTTCATGTCTCTTTGAAATGGGATAAATTGCCATATTCAATTTCTCCTCTTTCTCTTCCAGTGCAATTTTCTCTCATCACTTTATTTTTCAATTTTGACTATCATCTCATCAATGTCCCCTTATATCCATACCCTCTGTCTATATATCCTCCTAATTGCTTTTATAATATTATATTTCTTAAGAGTTACAAATATTATCTTGCCATATAGAAATATAAGCAATTTAATTTTATTGAATTTCTTATATTTTCTCTTTCTTGTTTCTTTTTTTTTTAACCTTTTTCTGTTTCTCTTCAGTCTAGTATTTGGAAATAACTTTTTAAATTTCTTATTCAGCTCTGGCCTATAAATTAGGAATGCTTGAAAGTTATCTCTTTTGCTAAATGCTCTTTTTTTTTTTTTTGGTTCCTAAAAGTTTATAATAAATTTTGCTGACTAGGTGATTCTTGGCTGTAATCCTAATTCCTTTGCCTTCTGTTATATCATATTCCCAGCTTTATAGTAATTTAATGTAGAAGTTGAAAAATCCTGTGTAATCCTGACTATAGCTCTGAGATACTTGTATTATTTCTTTTGGGTTGCTTATAATACTATCTCCTTGATCTTTAAGCTCTGGAATTAGACTATGATGTTCCTGGGAGTTTTCCTTTTGGAATTTTTCAGGTGATGATTAGTGAATTCCTTCAATTTCTATTTTTTTTTTGTTCTAATATATCAAGACAGTTTTCTTTGATGATTTCTTGAAAGTTCTTGTCAAGTTTTTATTGGTGGTGCTGTTGTTGTTGTTTCAGGTAGTCCAATAATTGTTATATTATCTCTACTAGATCTGTTTTCTAGCTCAGTCATTTTTCCAATGAGAAACTTCACATGTTCCTTTTTTGTTGTTTTTTTTTTTTTTTTTTTTACCTTTTTTATTTTGTTTTATATTATCTTGGAATCCCATTGTGTCATTAGTTTCCACTTGCTCTATTCTAAGTTTTAGGGAATTATTTTGTTCAGTAAGCTTTTGTACTTCCTTTTTCATTTGACAAATTCTATTTTTTAAGGAAGTTATCCTTGGAAAATTTTTGTATATATTTTTCCATGCTATTGACTTTTTTCATAGATATAGATATATACACAAGATCAGAGCATTGCATGGAGTAAATCCAAATATACTGCAGAGAAGTAAAAGGATTTGTGAGTTACTCTAAAGGAACAGCTAAAGCAGACTGAAAATTTGCTCTGACTGCTAATGAATGGCCTAGATCTGCACCTAAATTCTAATTTGGGCAGACAATTTGTTGTAGTCAAAAGGATTATTCAATGCGATTTTTTTTCTTCCAATGATTGCTTTGATTAGATCCCTCATGGCGTAGCCAAAAGGGTGATCAGTCTTGATGCATACATAGTCTTATGTCAATTTTGATTAATTGGTTGCAATAACTCGATCCTCAGCATAAGAATTCATGTAAATACCTCTGAACACCCACAGCTAAATCCAAAGTATATGCTCAACATTTATTCTACAGCATATTTAAATTTTTCTACACAATGAGAGGGACTACATGCAGTAATAGAAGGAGAGTTGTTCTCAAGCTAGGAAGGCCTGGGATCAAGACCTGACTCTGATACATACTGTTTTTGTGGCAGAATCACTTAACATCTCAGTACTCCGGGCTTCTCTTTTAAGACAATAAATTGAAGAGATGATTCCAACCTATAGTAATAGGAGTTCATATGTTCTCTTAGTGAGGAAATCAAGATTTCATCACATCTGGGCCTCAAGTTCATAGCTTGAGTGTTTTATATTTTCTAGAGTGCTTTCAAGTAGCTGTGCTATAGAAGAAGTTGATTAGATCTTTTAAATGTTGGTATTGAAGCTAGAGGCTTTCTGCTAAAGCACAGGCAGAATTTAAAATTAGAAAGGAATCTGAATTAAATGTACTCAGTCATTCATTATTTTTCACAATGCCTTTCACATACATATCGTGTTATATTTATTTGTTGACTGACATTTTTAAAAACATCTTTCAGTCTCTAAAATTCAGGGGTCCTCAAACTTTTTAAATAGGGGGCCAGTTAACTGACCCTCAGATTGTTGGAGGGCAGGACTATAATAAAAACAAAAATTTTGTTTTGTGGGCCTTTAAATAAAGAAACTTCATAGCCCTGGGTGAGGGGGATAATCGTTCTCAGCTGCCACATCTGGCCAGTGGGCCGTAGTTTGAGGATACCTGTGTCTAAATTTTGGTAATGGGGGTAGATCATGTTACTTGTTTATATCAAACCAAGAAAAGAAGTTGAGGAGAGGAGATGTTAAAAAGAATGAAAGCCTTCTTAAGCACATGAGAATTTTGATAGTGAATATTTAGATCAGTTTAGTAATTTGCTTATTCAGTTCCCAAATGCCATTGTCTTTGCAATTGTGTTCTGATACTCACAATTCATATAAACCTTTTTTTTAAATTCTGTATCAATCCCCACAATACAAACATATATAAAAGATATGGATTTTTTGTTTGTTTTTGAAAAGTTTTCCATTAGTAAATCATTTGGCTATTCTAAGTTATGTGAACACTTCATATATCTAATACTAGGTAGCAATTCATCTCTGAAGTATTTTGTTTATTTGACCGTAATTCAGAAGCTGGACAGTTAGCTGTGTTTTTGTGGTGCACATGAAGTTGGCTTCTAAAAATATATTTTATAGAAGTGACATGAGAGTCTCTTAAGTCAATCTCTGGTCAGAAATGCAAGACTTGCAAAATAAAAACCATGTTAATGGAAATAAAAACCCATTTCCATTTATTAGTGTTCTAATAAAGACACACAAACTTCTGTCTATCTTTGGAATGGAACTGTAATTTTTAGCACCTACCTCCAAAGCTAGTTTTGACAATCAAATAAAACAATATTTGTGACAGACCTAGCACATTGTATACCATGTAGTAGGCACTACATAAATGCAAATTCCCTTGTTTTTGCAGTTTATTTTTCAGGTATCACATTCAATACCTAACATAGATCACTGTATATTCATAAGCTTTTAGCAGGTTTTTATGAAACTAAAAATAGATGTAAAAAGAAAAGTACTTTTAGAGGAAAAAAAATAGCCCATGATTCAACCACAAGTATAAATTATCCATAATAATGCTCCCAAAATGTTTGTCAATTCAAAGAAATTAATATAAAAATATTGGTCTCATAAATTCTAAAATGGTAGATTTTGGGTATTAAGAAATCTTTGTAGTCCAGAAACTATCCAGTTCTGTGAAACTCAAATTAAAACTCATATCTTAAATTTGAACTGACTTCTGGGCAAGATGTAGAGAGGAAACACACCTACTTAATCTCCATCTTTGTTCTCAGAATTTATTTCATGACAAGGCCTCAGATTTAGTGCTTGACTGGAAAAAAAAAACACAAATAATTACCAGCAGAAGACATCCTTGAAATTCACTAGAAAAGGTCTATTTTTGCTCACAGGTGGGGACAGTCAGATGGGGCACAGACTGAGGACAGGCAGTGAGAGTAAGGCAGTCAGCTCACACTGAGCAGACCACAGTGGAGTGGGGTGTGATCTTGACCATTTCTGCAGAGAGAACTTTACCACAATGTGGATACTTTGCCCTGGCAACAAGCCAGGATCAGCAGAGAAGCTGTAAACACAGGAGGTAAAGACTATAACACTAAAAAGCTAGGATCTCTCAGGACCTGGCCACACAATGCCCTCCCCCCCCCAACTCTGTAGAAGAAGCTCGGTAATACCATTTATCTAGCTCCCCTCTCTCAAAAAAAAAAAAAAAAAAAAAACAGACAGCATTTGTTTTTTTGCTAGTTTGTTTTTTTTTTTTGATTCTTCTCTGACAAAATGAGCAAAAAATTAAAGTGTTCTCAAACCATTGATAACTTCTATATGGATAGAGAGCAGACTTTAAACCCTGAGGAAACTAAAAACAGACTGTCTCCAGATGAATCCCCAAAAGGGGATATGATCTGGTCCTCAACACACAATACTCTCATAGAAGAAATTAAAAAGGATCTCACAAGAGAGCTAGAAGAAAAGTGGAAAAAGGAAAGGGAAGCTTGGCAAGAGAGTCTGGATACGTCATTCTACTCATTTTAAAATAGAGTGGATAAAAAAATAAAATCCTTGAAAAACAGAATTAGTGAATTGGAAAAAGAAGATAGCTCTCTAAAAAATAAAATTGGCAAAATGGAAAAAAATCCCATAGAACAAAACAACTCATTTAAAAACTCAATTGGACAATTAGAAAAAAAGATATAAAAAAGTGAGTGAAGAAAATAACTCATTGAAAATCAGAACTGAAGAAATGGAATTGAATGACCTGAGGAGACACCAAGAATCAGTCAAGCAAAACCAAAAAAAAAATGAAACAGTGGGGAAAAAAATGTCAAATATCTTCTTGGGAAAACAACAGACCTGGAAAATAGATCTATGAGAAACAATCTGAGAATATTGGACTACCTGAAAATATGATGAAATAAAGAGCCTGGACGTTATTTTCCAGGAAATCATCTAAGAGAACTACCCAGAAGTTATAGAACCAGAGGGTAAAATAGACATTGAAAGAATTCATCAATCAACTACTGAAAGGGACCCTAAAATCAAAACACCAAGAAATATAGTGGCTCGATTCCAGAACTATCAAACCAAAGAAAAAATATTACAAGCTGCTAGAAAAAATCAATTCAAATATAAAGGAGTCACAATAAGGATTACACAGGATCTAGCAGAATCCACATTAAAGGATCAAAAGGCCTGAAATCTGATATTCCAAAAAGCTAAAGAACTCGGTACATAACCAAAAATAACTTACCTAGCCAAAAGGAGCATTTTTTTCCCAGGGAAGAAGATGGACATTCAGCAAAATAAGTGAATTTCATCTATTTCTGATAAAAAAAAAAAAACAGAACTAAACAAAAGGTTTGATCTCCAAATATAAAACTCAAGAGATACCTAAAAAGGTAAAAAGAAATCTTGGGAACTATATTTCTGCTATAAAGATATATAAAGAACACACATATAATTTATTCTAGAAACTAGAGGTGGAAAGGAAATTGTACCAAAAAAAGGCTAAAGTAAGGATACTACATCTCACAAAGAGGCAAAGGAAACCTATTATATCTGAGAGAAAGAATAGAGGGGATGAACATAGTATGCATCATACTCTCATCAGAATTGGCTTTAAGAGAAAAATATTAGATATATTTGATTTATGGTGAAACTCCTTCCTCCTAATTGAAAAGTGGGAGGGGAAAAGTGAAAATTGGAGGAAGCTAAGAGGAAGATAATACAGAAATTGTGAGGAAAAGGGGTAAGAGAAAGGAAAAAACTCTAAGGTGGGGGGAGAGATACTGAAAAGGGAGGGCTATGAGAAACAAGTGATGCCCACTGGGGAGGGGGCTAAGGGGGAAAGAAGGGAGAAAAGCATAAGCAGGGCTTAACAAGATGACAAATAATATAGAATAGGTGATTTTAAGCATAAATGTGAATGGGGTAAACTTCTCCATAAAGAAGAAGCAGTTAGCAGAATGGATTAAAAGCTAGAATCCTACAATATGTTGTTTACAACAAACACACCGGAAGCAGGGCAATACATGTAGAGTAAAGGAAAAAAGGTTGAAGCAGAATATACTAGCTTCAAGTGAAGTCAAAAAAGCAGGGGTAGCCATGCTTATCTCAGATCAAGCAAAAGCAAAAAATTAATCTAATTAAAAGAGATAAGGAAGGGCACTAAATCTTGCTAAAGGGTAGCATAGATAATGAAGCAATATCAATATTAAACATATATGCATCAAGTGGTGTAGCATCTAAATTCTTAAAACAGAAATTAAGAGAGCTGTAAGAAGAAATAGACAGCAAAACTATAATAGTGGGAGATCTCAACCTTGCACTCTCAGAATTAGATAAATCAAACCACAAAATAAATAAGAAAGAAATCAAAGAAGAAATAGAATACTAGAAAAATTAGATATGATAGATTTCTGGAGAAAATGTAATGGAGACAGAAAGGAGTACACTTTCTTTTCAGCAGTTCATGGAATCTATACAAAAATTGGCCATATATTAGGACATAAAAACCTCAAACTCAAATGCAGTAAGGCAGAAATAGTAAATGAATTCTTTTTCAGACCATGATCCAATGAAAATTACATTCAAGAAAAAGCCAGAGGAAAATAGACCAAAAAATAATTGGAAACTAAATAATCTCATACTAAAGAATGATTGGGTGAAACAGCAAATCATAGAAATAATTAATAACTTCACCCAAGAAAACGATAATAATGAGACATCATACCAAAATGTATGGGATGCAGCCAAAGCGGTAATAAGGGGAAATTTCATATCTCTACAGGCCTACTTGCATAAAATAGAGAAAGAGAAGGTCAATGAATTGGGGTTGCAACTAAAAATGCTAGAAAAGGAACAAATTAAAAACCCCCAGTCAAACATTAAACTTGAAATTCAAAAAATAAAAGGAGAGATCAATAAAATTGAAAGTAAAAAAAAATGAATTAATTAATAAAACTAAGAGTTTCTTCTATGAAAAAAACCAACAAAATAGACAAACCCTTAGTAAATCTGATTTAAAAAAAAAAAAAAAAGGAAAGAGGAAAATCAAATTGTTAGTCTTAAAAATGAAAAGGGAGAACTCGCAACTAATGAAGAGGAAATTAGAGCAATAATTAGGAGTTACTTTGCCCAACTTTATGCCAATAAATTCAACAACTTAAATGAAATAGAAGAATAACATCAAAAATATAGCTTGCTCAGATTAACAGAAGAAGAAGTAAATTGGTTAAATGGTCCCATCATAGAAAAAGAAATAAAACAAGCTATTAACCAAATCCCTAAGACAAAATCCCCAGGACCAGATGGATTTACATGTGAATTCTACCAAAAATTTAAAAAACTATTAACTCCAATGCTATATAAACTATTTGAAAAAAGTAGGGATTAAAGGAGTCCTACCAAATTCCTTTTATGACATGGACATTGTACTGATACCTAAACCAGGTAGGTTGAAAATTGAGAAAGAAAATTATAGACCAATCTCCCTAATGAATATTGAAGCAAAAATCTTAAATAAAATGTTAGCAAAAAGATTACAGAAAATCATCCCCAGGATAATACACTATGACCAAGTAGGATTTATACCAGGAATGCAGGGCTGGTTCAATATTAGGAAAACTATTAGCATAATTGGCTATGTCAGTAACCAAATTAACAAAAACCATAAGATCATCTCAATAGATGCAGAAAAAGCATTTGATAAAATCCAACATCCATTCATATTTATATATATGTATTTTTTTATTGACAGAGCCCATGCCTGGGTAATTTTTTTTACAACATTATCCCTTGCACTCACTGCTTTTCCAACTTTTTCCCCCTCCCTCCCTTCACCCCCTCCCCCAGATAGCAAGCAATCCTATACAAGTTAAATATGTCACAGTATATCTTAGATACAATATATGTGTGCAGAACTGAACAGTTCTCTGGTTGCACAGGAAAAATTGTATTCAGAAGGTAAAAATAACCTGGGAAGAAAAACAAAAATGCGAACAGTTTATATTCATTTCCCAGTGTTCTTTCTTTGGATGTAGCTGTTTCTGTCAATCCTTGATCAATTGAAACTGAATTAGCTCTCTTTATCGAAGAGATCTACTTCCATCAGAATACATCCTCATACAGTATTGTTGTTGAGGTATAGAATGATCTCCTGGTTCTGCTCATTTCACTTAGCATCAGGTCATGTAAGTCTCACCAATCCTCTCTGTATTCATCCTGCTGGTCACTTCTTACAGAACAATAATACTCCATAACATTCATATACCACAGTTTATTCAACCATTCTCCAATTGATAGGCATCCATTCATTTTCCAGGTTCTATCCACTACAAACAGAGCTGCCACAAACATTTTGGCACATACAGGTCCCTTTCCCTTCTTTAGTATTTCTTTGGGGTATAAGCCTAGTAGAAACACTGCTGGATCAAGGGGTATGCACAGTTTCACAACTTTTTGAGCATAGTTCCAAATTGCTCCCCAGAATGGCTGCATGTATTCACAATTCCACCAACAATGTATCAGTGTCCCTGTTTTCCCACATCCCCTCCAACATTCCACATTATCTTTCCCTGACATGCTAGCCATGCTAGACAATCTGTGTAGTGGTATCTCAGTTGTCTTAATTTGCATTTCTCTGATTAATAATGACTTGGAGCATATTTTCATATGACTAGAAATAGTTTCAATTTCTTTGTCTGAAAACTCTCTGTTCGTAAGCTTTGATCATTTATCAATTGGAGAATGGCTTGATTTCTTATAAATTAGAGCCAATTCTCTATATATTTTGGAAATGCAGCCTTTATCAGAACCTTTGACTGTAAAAGTGTTTTCCCAGTTTGTTGTTTCCTTTCTAATCTTCCAACATCCATTCTTAGTAAGAACACTTGAAAATATAGGAATAAATTGAATTTTCCTTAAAATAGCCAGGGGCATATATTTAAAACTGTCAATAAGCATCATATGTAATGGAGGTAAACTGGAATCTCTCCCAGTAAGATCAGGAATGAAACAAGGTTGCCCACTATCCCCATCATTATTCAATATTGTATTAGAAATGCTAGTCTCAGCAATAAGAGTTGAGAAAAAGATGAAAGGAATTAGAGTAGGTAATGAGGAAACCAAATTATCACTCTTTGCAGATGATATGATGATATACCTAGAGAACCCCAGAGATTCTACTAAAAAGCCATTAGAAATAATCCACAACTTTAGCAAAGTTGCAGAATACAAAATAAATCCCCATAAATGATCAGCATTTTATACAACACCAAAAAAATCCAACAGCAAGAGATACAAAGAGAAATTCCATTTAAAGTAACTGTTGCTAGCATAAAATATTTGGAGGGAAGTCAGGAATTATATGAGCAAAATTACAAAACACTTTCCACACAAATAAAGTCAGATTTAAATAATTGGAAAAATATTAAGTGCTCTTGGATAGGCCGAGCAAATATAATAAACATGACAATACTCCCTCAACTAATCTATCCAGTGCTATACCAATCAGACTTCCAAGAAACTATTTTAATGACCTAGAAAAAATAACAACAAAATTCATATGGAAGAACAAAAAGTCAAGAATTTCAAGGGAATTGATGAAAAAAAAATCGAATGAAGATGGTCTAGCTGTACCTGATCTAAAACTATATTATAAAAGCAGCAGTCACCAAAACCATTTGGTATTGGCTAAGAAATAGATTAGTTGATCAGTGGAATAGGTTAGGTTCACAAGACAAAATAGTCAACTATAGCAATCTAGTGTTTGACAAAACCAAAGATCCCAACTTTTGGGATTCATTATTTGACAAAAACTTCTGGGAAAGCTGGAAGTTAGTATGACACAAAGTAGGCATGGACCCACACTTAACACCATATACCAAGATAAAATCAAAATGGGTCCATGACTTAGGCATAAAGAATGAGATTATAAATAAATTAGAGGAACATAGGATAGTTTACTTCTCAGACTTGTGGAGGAAGAAAGAATTTGTGACCAAAGAAGAATCAGAGATCATTATTGATCACAAAATATAAAATTTTGATTACATCAAATAAAAAGCCTTTGTACAAACAAAACTAATGCAAACAAGATTAGAAGGAAAGCAACAAATGGGAAAACATTTTCATAGTTAAAAATTCTGATAAAGGCCTCACTTCCAAAACATATAGAGAATTGTCTCTAATTTATAAGAAATCAAGCCATTCTCCAGTTGATAAATGGTCAAAGGATATGAACAGACAATTTTTAGATGATGAAATTGAAACTATTTCTACTCATAGCGTGTTCCAAATCACTATTGATCAGAGAAATGCAAATTAAGACAACTCTGAGATACCACTACACACCTGTCAGATTGGCTAAGATAACAGGAAAAAATAAAGCTGAATGCTGGAGGGGATGAAGGAAAACTGGGACATTGATGCATTGTTGGTGGAGTTGTGAACAAATCCAACCATTCTGGAAAGCAATCTACAATTATGTTCAAAAAGTTATGAAACTGTGCATACCCTTTGATCCATCAGTGCTACTACTGGGCTTATACCCCAAAGAGAAACTAAAGAAGGGAAAGGGACCTGTATGTGCCAAAATGTTTGTGGTAGCCCTGTTTGTAATGGCTAGAAACTGGAAAATGAATGGATGCCCGTCAATGGGAGAATGGTTGGATAAATTGTGGTATATGAATGTTATGGAATATTATTGTTCTATAAGAAATGACTAGCAAGATGAATACAGAGAGGATTGGCGAGACTTACATGAAATGAAGCTAAGTGAAATGAGCATTACCAGGAGATCATTATATATATCAACAATGATACTGTATGAGGATGTATTCTGATGGAAGTGGATCTCTTCGAGAGAGAGAAGATCTAACTCACTTTCAATTGATCAATGATGTACAGAAGTAGCTACATCCAAAGAAAGAACACTGGGAAATGAATGCGAACTATCTGCATTTTTGTTTTTCTTCCCAGGTTATTTGTATCTTCTGAATCCAATTCTTTCTGTGCAACAAGAGAACTGTTCAGTTCTGCATACATATATTGTATCTAGGATATACTGTGACATATTTAACATGTAGAGGACTACTTGCCATCTGGGGGAGGAGATGGAGAGAGGGAGGGGAAAAGTCGGAACAGAAGTGAGGAGTGCAAAGGACAATGTTGTAAAAAGTTACCCAGACATAGGTTCTGTCAATAAAAAGTTATAATTTAAAAAAAAAATCAAAATTCTAATTAATTAATTAATTAATTTAAAAATCTCAATGCCTGAGATTACATCCTAAAACATCAGTTACAGTCTAATTGCTGGTCTGCAGTGGTCAAGTCCCAGTTTAGATTTGAATTTCCCTTGACCAATGAAATTGAAAATTTATCCAAGAAAAAAAAAGAGATGGGAATTATTTTCAATATTCTATGAATGCATAAGTCAAAAAAAGATGACATATAAAAGAAATAATAACTGGAAAATAATATGTAATGTTTATGACAATTGGTATGTTGTTTTCACCTTATTTTAGAAATTATTTCTAGCTTTAAAATTTTGTGAGAATTACATCAAATACTTGAATATTTGTAGAAAATTCTTATGGGTATTACAAGTTTTGAATTTAAACAGTCCTTTGGAAGACTTATTGGAGCAAAACATAGAAAACTTGCCTAATAGTTTGAAAGATTTGAGTTCAATTCATAACTATTTTACATAGTGACTATATGACCAAATTCAATGCACTCATTATCCCCATAAGCTAATCAGAGAAGATTTTAATATATATTCGTAAAGAAAGCTTCTTACCAAAAGCTTCCTATACTGTTTAAATCTTTAGTACAATTTCCCAAAGGTAAACTTGTAGATTATCTAGCCTAACCTTCTAATTTTTCAGATGAGGAAACTGAATCTGACAGAAAAATTATGGGCCCAAAATAGATGAGAAATGCCAGGTCATATGATTACTAGTCCAGTATTCTTTCAAATAAATTATATTATGAACCACAAGTTCAATGTGATTCAATGTAGTTATAAGGCATCTATAAAAATAGACAAATTCAACAGTTAGGGCATGGAACAAAAATATAATAGTACTGACCAAATTTTACAAATATATAGTATTGTGTTCCATTGGGTACCAAACAAAAGATGAAGGGTTGGGAAATGCTGTTTTAGCTATCAACTAAAAAAGGAGAAATTATGTTTTTTGAGATTCCAGAGAACAAAGTAGATGAAGAACAAAATAGTAAGAATAAAGAGACATACTTTTATTCTATATGAGAAAAAAATTAAAATTAGGAAATACTATAAAAATATGTATAGTTGCTCTTTTTATGGTACAAAGAAATTGAAACTAAGGAAGTACTTGATCATTGAGAAATAGCTAAGAAAAATTTTGCACATGATTATAGTGGAATACTGTATCAACCTTGAAGGTAATGGTTTTAGAGAAACTTTGTAACATTTATATGAACAGATTCAGAGTAAAGTCAAAAGAACTAGGAAAATTTTTAACATAACAAAATATTATAAAGATAAACACT
Source organism: Antechinus flavipes (assembly GCF_016432865.1). NCBI lineage: Eukaryota > Metazoa > Chordata > Mammalia > Dasyuromorphia > Dasyuridae > Antechinus > Antechinus flavipes. The sequence continues at coordinate 393,189,308 of NC_067398.1, forward strand.
TCAAAAGACTAAAGAATTTCTATCGACCAAATAACTGAGGATTGATAATGAAATATATTCATGAATGACCACGTTCTTGACATGCTACTGCCAATAGGGGAATCACAACTTTGTGAAACTTAAATGAAAGCTAGGTTTAGTACAAGAGAAATGAATATGCAGGTGTAACCCAATATATTCACAATCTATACAGAAGTTGTCATATTTATGACAGTGCAAGAAAGGAAGGAGGAAAAAAACACACACTTCCCCTAAAGAGGCATAGCATGAAAGAAGGAAATGTTCTGTAAAGTGGGGTAAAGACAAAACCCCTCCCAAAGGGGAAGAGAAAGGCAGTGGCAAAAGCTGCATTCTTTTCCCGTAGGATGGCTAGACTATAAAAATAGAATGGTTTCCTTATCTACAAAGATCCCAGGTACACAAGAAATTTTCCACTCTAGTGTAGACTCATTGACATCTGTCTTAATTACTTTTTTAAAATAACTTTTTATTGATAGAACTCATGCCAGGGTAATTTTTTACAGCATTATCCCTTGCATTCACTTCTGTTCCGATTTTTCCCCTCCCTCCCTCCATCCCCTCCCCCAGATGGCAAGCAATCCTTTACATGTTGAATAAGTTACAGTATATCCTGGATACAATAGATGTGTGCAGAACCGAACAGTTTCTTTGTTGCACAGAGAGAATTGAATTCAGAAGGTATAAATAACCCAGGAAGAAAAACAAAAATGCAAGCAGTTTATATTCATCTCCCAGTGTTCTTTCTTTGGGTGTAGCTGCTTCTGCCCATCTTTGATCAATTGAAACTGAATTAGCTCTCCTTATCGGAAGAGATCCACTTCCATCAGAATACATCCTCAAACAGTATAATTGTTGAGGTATATAATGATCTCCTAGTTCTGCTCATTTCACTTAGCATCAGTTCATGCAAGCCTTGCCCATCTGTCTTAATTACTAATAACACTCAGGGAGTCCAGTTTGGGATGCAAATAAATAATATCAGCTGAGATTCAGGATAGGAGACTTTTACCTTGACACATTCAGGGCCTTCTACTTCTTCTGGGTCTAGTGTTTTTGAAAAATATGGCAACTCAAAAATTTAAATTCAGGAAACTCCTTAACATTCCTCAAAACTATACATCATCTTGCAAAATGGTGATGGACTCAGGGCTACAGAATGAGATGTAATTTTTTTTAGATTTGAATAATTATCTACATTGTAATAAAGTTTTCATTTTCCTTTGTTTTCTTTTTTTTTTTCAAAAGGAAGATATTGAGTTAAGGATTTTTGTTGTTGTTCATAGGGAATCTTAATTTTGTTTTGAAACTCAGGTAAGAGATGTCTCCAAATGGAATGAATCTCCTTATGAGGTCATTAATGTCACTAGAGGTTTCCAAACAGAAACTGGCTTTTAATCCCATCTATTTCACATATTTTAGAAGGGATACCCACATTTTGTCCCTAAAATTTTACATCTTTTTTAGTCAAAAAGTGTTTTAATGAATAAAGATATTTAGTATTTTTAAAAAGTCATCCCCATGAGACTTGAAAACCCATTTGTGATAGCTCACAATTTGTCACTTGGAAGAACTTCCCAAACCTAATATGATACCAAGAAGGTAAATTGACGCACTTTCACTGCACTTAGGAAAATCATATTTACCTTCTGTTATTAAGACTTTTTATTTTGCCAGTTCTCTTGATTCTTTGATGATTCTTCAATGCTGAAGAGTTCAATCTATTACATAGCAATTTCCCATATGTTCCAAACAGAGCAAGGAATTTTAAGTTGCTTCGATGAATCTTCATTGAAGAATTCAACCTTTTACACAATAGAGATCTCCATATGTTCCCAACAGATGAAAGGTTTTTAATATTAATAGATTTTAAAAGGATCATAAACTTGGAAAGGAAACAAATTTCATCTTTATCTTCTGTTACCTTACTGAAGTTTTACTTTCCTTCCGTTATTTTAAACTCTGAAGAGTTCTAAAGGCTTCTACCATACTAGTGAGAGCGCTACAAAATGATACAATGATAATCAATTATACAAAATACTCTAAGAAAGTCTGCTAAAGAGATTCTATTAAAATTTTACAGTAGAGATAATCTTTGGCTTATTTTTGTGTTTCAGGGAATACTAATTTACAACCAGGATTTACAACTATATAGCAACACTGAAAGACTATCAGTATTAAATAAATAGCCCTTATAATTTTTTTTCAATTTCAGGTCACATCAATCTATCATATTTGTTCAAATTATACATGTTGATGGATTAATTTAATAAGTTGAATTTAGTAGGTTAATTCAGTTGTATGTCACAAATTGGACATTTTCTCATCTCTTTCATATTTATTTGAATTTCTTTGAACTTTACAATGTTCAGTTCTTTGGTGCAATGAATATGATTCTACCTGTGAATAGAAATATTATAAGATCAATAATCAATGAAGTAACAACAAACATTTATTAAGAATTTATTTATGTAGTAGGTATTGTGCTTTGCTTTAAGAATACAAAACTTAAACTGGTCTTTTTGCCCTCTAGGATCACACATACTGATAGAGATGACAATACATACATGTAAAAGTTGTTTGGGTGGTGAGAGCATTGCCTACAGAGCTAACTAGGAAAGACTTCAGTACCATATTCTTTGGCTAAGGTTGAAGGAGAACAGAAATTCTAAGTGGAGGTATGTAATGGGCTGAGGCTTGAGTTGATCTCAGGTCTTCCTGACTTCAGGGCTAGTGCTCTACCCACTGAGCCATCTCCTCCCCTTCCTTTTTCACTCCCCTGCCTCCACCCACCAGAATCGTCATTTCCTATACAACACATCAGGACTTGCACAAAGAGTAGGCGGGGGCCATTCTTTCTCCAAGTTTATATATTAATAGAGTATGGTCCAATTACTATTTAGCCTCATGTGCTTGGGACCTCAGTGCATCAACTCAAGCCTCAGCCCATTACAGAGGTATAAAGGCAATGTAGTCCAGGCAGGAAGATAAAAGATGGAGAATTTTGTTAGGAACAGCAAATAGTCCAGTATGATAAAATTATAGAATTTTCACAGGAATGAGTAATATGTAAGAATACCAAAAAGTCAGGAGAAGATCAATTTATCAAGATTTTAAAAACCAAATGGAAGACTTTATTTTCATCTTTTATTTATTTGCAATGTAATTGGGGTTAAGTGATCTGCCCAGAGTCATACACCTAATTAAGTATTAAGTATCTGAGATCAGATTGGAACTGAAGTGCTTCAGGACTGGTGCTCTATCCACTGTACCATGTAGTTATCCTGAATTTATTTTCATCTTAAAGGTAGAAGAGAATCACTAGAGTTTATTGAGTGTGAATTCAGGGAAAGTTAACACTATCTTACTATAGGAAAATCACTTCAGGAATAGAATTGCAAATGAGTTGGAGTAGGAATGACCCTGGGACAGGAAAATCAAAATAGGAAATGATTGTAATAGTACAAGTGAGAGATGATGAGATCCAGAACTAACCTGCTGAGTTTGTGAATGGAATAATGAGGATTATTATTGGGAATTTTAAAATGGCTATATTAAAAATGACTTTCTTTTATTTGGACCTTTTGGAATACATATGGTATGAAAATAATTTTGGCAAACACATACCTCCATTTTTAATATGTTGTATGAAGATGATATTTAGCAATTTCTCAAACAAAACTTTATCCATGGTTTTATTTCTCCCAGAGTCTTGTGTAATTTGTTAGATTTATGCAAGATGCTACAACTGAGGAGAGCTATCATGATCAAGTTCTATTTTATCAATACAAATTTTTGATTTACTGAATTCAACAAATAATAGGTCTGGAAGTATCATATATTCTTCATATACCCCTCATTCAACAGCTGTGTGACTTTTAACAATGTGTTCCACTGTTCAAAACAAAAGAAAATATCTACTCTCCTATAATATTTTCAAAGGAGATTTCATCAATGAGTACTTACTTAGACTCTTCTTCCAAAAACTATTATACAAGAGCAAAAAAGTATGTGAGTTGGTAGTTTCTGATGTCTTTTGGGTTAGCTATTTGGACATAGTAATTATCCTCTTTTGGATATCTCTCTTGGAATCTTTCTCTTTTTGAGACATTTGAGTATTGATTCTTGAATTTCTGAAAAGCAATGTTGCATAGTAGAAAGACAATACATATGGAGTCAAAATATATTTGAATCCATTGCTTCTTGATTGCCATCACTTAGGGACAGATGATTTTACCTCTCTGAGCTTCCGTTTCCTCATAATATGTTATAGTCATTGATTTCCATCTTTTTAATTAAATCCCTCATTGCCAGATTGAAATAGAACAAGTTTCAAGATGGATTTGGTTCCTTTCTGATTCCATCTTTTTAAAAGTTTGTGTCCTACAAAGCTGACATTTCTGCAAAGCCTAATCTCTACTCTTAAAAAACAAAATTGATGTGCCTCTGCCACAGAGTGCAGGTATATTATTCAGTAGAATTCATCCTTGGATGTAAGACAGTTTTTGGATTTTACTTAAACAAGATTTGACTTGTTTTCAAGGGGAATAGCTACTCTGTGAAAAATATTCAATATATGTCCAAAATTCTAAACAATATTATCTCCAAATTATCAAATGGAAATAGCACATTATGATAATCAGCTAATTGGATCATTTTCCCTTGAAATGAAAACTTCCATGAAATTTCTTACATGCCTTGTGATTTTAAGAACAGTATTTTAGTATAGGCAGTGTGTTTATCTTAAGCCATCAATACTGAATACTTTAACTGCACACCTGTCTATAGAAGGGCTATAGTTGGTTTCTGGATGAATGACATTTATTTTACCACTGGGCCCAAAGGTGAAGATTTTCCAACTTGATAGAACCTACTGGAGTTTGTGCTTTCTTGCAGAGCCTTCAAAGAGCCATGTTCATTCCCATGCTATGATGTAGAATGGGCTTCCCAAAATTGTGAACAATTGATTTTTAAATGAGTAAATTACATTGCAAAAAATGTCAAAAACTGAACTATATTTATCTTTAAAATATTCACTCTGAAAAACCTGAGGGGAGATATGAAGGTTTTTCCATTATTTTATAGCTATCTAATAATGAAATTGACTTTATGTTACTTTAGAATAAAATGTTCTGTATGTTTACAGTTAGTTTGGTCAAATACTACCAGCATACTCACCTGAATTATGATATCAATATTATGTTTAATTAGAATTCAAAATAAGGCAATATAAAAGTGCTTGAAATATTTTTTCTGTCATGAAGTTCTCACAGACAAAAGTTTTATTTTATTTTTATACATTGTAGAATGTGAATTTAATATATTAGCTTAATAAGATAAGCTAATCTTATCTTTAGATTTAAGGTTTTTGAAATATAAGTCAAATTTAAAATTTAATTACATTATTTTAAATGAGTTTACTCAAGTTTCTTTTAAAATATTTAACATTCCATATTGGAAGAAGAAAAGGGAGTTCACAGGGAAAAGGGAAAAGGAACAAGTATTTATTAAATACCTAATATATGCCACAGAATGTGCTAAGTATTTCACAAGTAATATCTTATTTGATATGATCATAGGTAGAAATAGGCTAGTGAGTGAGTAAAGGAACAGAGATAGAAGAATGCAAGATGAGAATTTGTTAGCAATTTGTATGTAGGAACTGATAGGATGTGAGTGGTTAATGAATGATAAAGAGTGATAAAGAGCCAAAGGAGAATCCACAATTTAGAGCCTGAGCAAAGTAAAGAATAGCAAAGAAATTAGATGTTAGGGTAGAATTTTGAGGGTAAATGAAAAGGTCCCTTTCAGGCATGCTATATGTGAATTAGACGTTCCTTAAGAATTTTACTAGAAGGACTTCCGGCCAAGATGGCGGAGAGGAGCCACACAGCTGTGTAAGCTCCATGTTTTCTCTCAGAATCCATTTCATTACAAGCCTCTGAAATAATGCTTGACAAAAAAAAAAAAAAAAACATAAATAGTTATCAAGAGAAGACATCCTTGAAATTCACCAGAAAAGGTCTGTTTTTGCTCACGGCAGGGACAGTTTTAGATTGGGCCCAGGCTGAGGGCAGGCAGTGGCAGTAAGAGCATAGGAGGCAGCTCACAGTTGAGCAGACTGGAGCAGGGTGGGTTGTGAACTCAGTCGTCTCTGTGAAGGGAGCTTTACTGCAGGATTGGATACTTTGCTCTGGCAGCAAGTCAGTAGCCCAGCATAAAAGCTAAAAACACAGGGGGTGAAGAATGCAACCCCAAAAAGCTGTAATCGCTCGGGATCTGGCCACCCCTCCTCAACAGTGTCTCAGCACACTCTCGGAGCACAGGCGCATCACATTCCAGCTAGTGCCTCGCTGCTGCCCCCGCAGTCTGTAGAGGAAGCTTGGTAACACCACCCAGCCCCTCCCCCCAAAAAAGCAGACTCCATTTAGGGTTTTTTTTTTCTTTTTTTTTTTTTTTGCTAGTTTGTCTTTGATTCTTCTCTGACTAAATGAGCAAAAAATTGAAAAGGACCTTAACCCTTGACAGCTTCTATATGGATAGAGAGAAGACTCTAATTTTTGAGGAGACTAAAAACAGACTGTCCCCAGGTGAATCCCCAAAGGAGGAGATCATCTGTTCCTCAGCACAGATGAATCTCATAGAAGAAATTAAAAAGGCTCTCACAAGAGAACTAGAAGAAAAATGGGGAAAAGAGAGGGAGGTTTGGCAACAGAGTCTGAAGAACTCATCCCACTCATTTAAAGACAGAGTGGATAAAGAAATCAAATCCTTGAAAAATAGGATTAGTGAACTGGAAACAGAAAATAGCTCTCTAAAAAACAAAATTGGCAAAATGGAAAAAAAAATTCCATAAAACAAAACAACTCAATTGGACTATTAGAAAAAGATATTAAAAAAGTGAATGAAGAAAATATTTCATTGAAAATCAGCATCGAACAAATGGAATTGAATGACTCGAGAAGACAAGAAGAATCAGTCAAGCAAAACCAAAAAAATCAAACAATGGAAAAGAATGTGAAATACCTTCTGGGGAAAATAACAGATCTGGAAAATAGATCCAGGAGAGACAATGTGAGAATTATTGGATTCCCAGAAAAGTATGATGAAAAAAAGAGCCTGGACACTATTTTCCAGGAAATTATCAAAGAGAACTGCCCAGAAGTCATAGAAACAGAGGGTAAAATAGAAATTTAAAGAATTCATTGATCACCTACTGAAAGGGATTCTAAAATCAAAACACCAACAAATATAGTGGCCAAATGCCAGAACCCTCAGATGAAGGAAAAAATACTGCAAGTGGATAGAAAAACCCAATTCAAATATAGAGGAGCCACAATAAGAATCACCCAGGATTTAGCAGCATCCACATTAAAAGATCAAAGGGCCTGGAATATGATATTCCGAAAGGCTAAGGAACTTGGTATGCAACCAAAAATAACTTACCCAGCTAGAATGAGCATCTTTTTTTCCAGGGAAGAAGATGGTCATTTAACAAAATAAGCGAATTTCACCTATTTTTGATGAAAAAAAACAGAACTTAACAAAAAGTTGGATCTACAAATATAGAATTCAAGAGAAACCTAAACAGGTAACAATAAATCTTAGGAATTATATTTCTGCTATAAAGATGTATAAAGAATACATGTATACCTTGTTCTAGACACTAGATGTGGAAAGGACATTGTACCATACAAAGGGCAAAGTGGAGGTACTACATCTCATGAAGAGGCAAAGGAAATCTATTATATCTGAGAGAAAGAATGGAGGGGGATGAATATAGTGGGTATCTTACTGTCTTCAGAATTGACTTTAAGAGAAAAATTTTTGACATATTCAATTTATTGTGAAACTTCTCCCATCTCATTGAAAAGTGAGAAGGGAAAAGTGAAAAGGGAAGGAATAAGCTAAGTGGAAGGGAGTACAGAAACTGTGAGGGAAAAGGGTAAGATGGGGGAGGAACTCTAAGGTGGAGCGAGGGATACTAAAAAGAGAGGACTGTGAGAAGCAAGTGGTACTCACAAGCTTAATACTGGGAAGGAGAATAAGGAGGAAAAAAAGGAGAAAAGCATAAACACGGGTTAACAAGATGGCAACTAATATAGAATTGGTAGTTTTAACCATAAATGTGAACAGGGTAAACTCCCCCGTAAAGAGGAAGCAGTTAGCAGAATGGATTAAAAGCCAGAATCCTACAATATGTTGTTTACAGCTAGCACAACTGAAGCAGGGAGATACATTCAGGTTAAAGGTAAAAGTTTGGAGCAAAATCTACTATGCTTCAGGTGAAGTAAAAAAAGCAGGGGTAGCCATCCTGATCTCAGATAAAGCTAAAGCAAAAATTGATCTAATTAAAAGAGATAAGGAAGAGCATTATATCTTGCTAAAGGGTAGCATAGATAATGAAGGAAAATTGATATTAAACATATATGAATCAAGTGGTGTAGCATCTAAATTTTTAAAAGAGGAATTAAGACAGCTGCAAGAAGAAATAGACAGCAAAACTATAATAGTGGGAGATCTCAACCGTGCATCCTCAGAATTAGATAAATCAAACCACAAAATAAATAAGAAAGAAGTCAAAGAGGTAACTAGAATACTACAAAAATTAGATATGATAGATCTCTGGAGAAAAAGTAATGGAGACAGAAAGGAGTACACTTTCTTTTCAGTAGTTCATGGAACCTATACAAAAATTGACCACATATATATTAGGACATAAAAACCTCAAACTCAAATGCAGTAAGGCAAAATAGTAAATGCATCCTTTTCAGACCACAATGCAATGAAAATTACATTCAACAAAAAGCCAGGGGAAAGTAGACCAAAAAATAATTAGAAACTAAATAATCTCATACTAAAGAATGACTGGGTGAAACAGCAAATCATAGACATAATTAATAATTCCACCCAAGTAAACGATAATAATGAGACATCATACCAAAATGTATGGGATGCAGCCAAAGCGGTAATAAGGGGAAATTTCATATCTCTGAAGGCCTATTTGCATAAAATAGAGAAAAAGAAGGTCAATGAATTGGGCTTGCAACTAAAAATGCTAGAAAAGGAACAAATTAAAACCCCCCAGTCAAATCCTAAACTTGAAATTCTAAAAATAAAAGGAGAGATCAATAAAATTGAAAGTAAAAAAAAAAACTATTGAATTAATTAATAAAACTAAAATTTGGTTCTATGAAAAAACCAACAAAATAGACAAACCCTTAGTAAATCTGATTAAAAAAAGAAAAGCAGAAAATCAAATTGTTAGTCTTAACCATAAATGTGAACAGGGTAAACTCCCCCGTAAAGAGGAAGCAGTTAGCAGAATGGATTAAAAGCCAGAATCCTACAATATGTTGTTTACAGCTAGCACAACTGAAGCAGGGAGATACATTCAGGTTAAAGGTAAAAGTTTGGAGCAAAATCTACTATGCTTCAGGTGAAGTAAAAAAAGCAGGGGTAGCCATCCTGATCTCAGATAAAGCTAAAGCAAAAATTGATCTAATTAAAAGAGATAAGGAAGAGCATTATATCTTGCTAAAGGGTAGCATAGATAATGAAGGAAAATTGATATTAAACATATATGAATCAAGTGGTGTAGCATCTAAATTTTTAAAAGAGGAATTAAGACAGCTGCAAGAAGAAATAGACAGCAAAACTATAATAGTGGGAGATCTCAACCGTGCATCCTCAGAATTAGATAAATCAAACCACAAAATAAATAAGAAAGAAGTCAAAGAGGTAACTAGAATACTACAAAAATTAGATATGATAGATCTCTGGAGAAAAAGTAATGGAGACAGAAAGGAGTACACTTTCTTTTCAGTAGTTCATGGAACCTATACAAAAATTGACCACATATATATTAGGACATAAAAACCTCAAACTCAAATGCAGTAAGGCAAAATAGTAAATGCATCCTTTTCAGACCACAATGCAATGAAAATTACATTCAACAAAAAGCCAGGGGAAAGTAGACCAAAAAATAATTAGAAACTAAATAATCTCATACTAAAGAATGACTGGGTGAAACAGCAAATCATAGACATAATTAATAATTCCACCCAAGTAAACGATAATAATGAGACATCATACCAAAATGTATGGGATGCAGCCAAAGCGGTAATAAGGGGAAATTTCATATCTCTGAAGGCCTATTTGCATAAAATAGAGAAAAAGAAGGTCAATGAATTGGGCTTGCAACTAAAAATGCTAGAAAAGGAACAAATTAAAACCCCCCAGTCAAATCCTAAACTTGAAATTCTAAAAATAAAAGGAGAGATCAATAAAATTGAAAGTAAAAAAAAAAACTATTGAATTAATTAATAAAACTAAAATTTGGTTCTATGAAAAAACCAACAAAATAGACAAACCCTTAGTAAATCTGATTAAAAAAAGAAAAGCAGAAAATCAAATTGTTAGTCTTAAAAACGAAAAGGGAGAACTCGCCACTAATGAAGAGGAAATTAGAGCAATAATTATGAGTTACTTTGCCCAACTTTATGTCAATAAATTTAAAAACTTAAATGAAATAGAAGAATACTTCCAAAAATATAGCTTGCCCAAACTAACAGAGGAAGAAGTAAATATCCTAAACAGTCCCATCTCAGAAAAAGAAATAGAACAAGCTATTAACCAACTCCCTAAGAAAAAAATCCCCAGGACCAGATGGATTTACATGTGAATTCTATCAAACATTTAAAGAACAATTAACTCCAATGCTAAATAAACTATTTGAAAAAAAATAGGGATTGAAAGAGTCCTACCAAATTCCTCTAAACCAAGTAGGTTGAAAACAGAGAAATAAAATTGTAGACCAATCTCCCTAATGAATATTGATGCTAAAATCTTAAATAAAATATTAGCAAAAAGATTACAGAAAATCATCCTCGGGATAATACACTATAACCAAGTAGGATTTACAACAGGAATGCAGGGCTGGTTCAATATTAGGAAAACTATTAGGATAATTGATTATATCAATAACCAAACTAACAAAAACCATAGGATCATCTGACTAGATGCAGAAAAAGCATTTGATAAAATCCAACATCCATTCCCAATAAAAACACTTGAGAGCATAGGAATAAATGGACTTTCCCTTAAAATAGTTAAGAGCATATATTTGAAACCGTCAGTAAGCATCATATGCAATGGGGAAAAACTGGAACCTTTCCCAGTAAGATCTGTAGTGAAGCAAGGTTGCCCACTATCACCATTATTATTCAATATTGTTTTCGAAACATTAGTCTCTGCAATAAGAGTCGAGAAAGAGATTAAAGGAATTAGAGTAGGCAATGAGGAAACCAAACTTATCACTCTTTGCAGATGACATGATGGCATACCTAGAGAACCCCAGAGATTCTACTAAAAAGCTATTAGAAATAATTCATAACTTTAGCAAAGTAGCAGGATACAAAATAAATCCCCATAAATCCTCAGCATTTTTATAAATCACCAACAAAATCCAACAGCAAGAGATACAAGGAGAAATTCCATTCAAAATAACTGTTGACAGCATAAAATATTTGGGAATCTATCTACCAAAGGAAAGTCAGGACTTATATAGGCAAAATTACAAAAAAACAAAAAACTTTCCACACAAATAAAGTTTGACTTAAATAATTAGAAAAATATTAAGTGCTCTTGGATAGGCCAAGCAAATATAATAAAGATGACAATACTCCCTAAACTAATCTATTTATTTAGTGCTATACCAATCAGACTTCCAAGAAAATATTTTAATGATCTAGAAAAAATAACAACAAAATTCATATGGAAGAATAAAAGATTGAGAATCTCAAGGGAATTAATGGGAAAAAAAATCAAATGAAGGTGGCCTAGCTGTACCTGATCTAAAGCTATATTATAAAGCAGCAGTCACCAAAACCATTTGGTATTGGCTAAGAAATAGATTAGTTGATCAGTGGAATAGGTTAGGTTCACAAGATAAAATAGTCAAGTATAGCAATCTTGTGTTTGACAAACCCAAAGATCTTAACTTTTGGGATAAGAATTAATTATTTGACAAAAACTGCTGGGATAACTGGAAATTATTAGTATGGCAGAAATTAGGCATAGACCCACACTTAACACTATATACCAAGATAAGATCAAAATGTGTCCATGATTTAGGTATAAAGAAAGAGATTATAAATAAATTAAAGGAACATAGAATAGTTTATCTTTCAGACTTGTGGAGGAGGAAGAAATTTGTGAACAAAGATGAACTAGAGACCATTATTGATCACAAAACAGAAAATTTTGATTATATCAAATGAAAAAGCCTTTGTACAAACAAAACTAATGCAAACAAGATTAGAAGGGAAGCAACAAACTGGTAGAACATTTTTCCAGTTAAACTTTCTGATAAAGGCCTCATTTCCAAAATATAGAGATAATTGACTTTAATTTATAAGAAATCAAGCCATTCTCCAGTTGATAAATGGTCAAAGGATATGAACAGACAATTTTCAGATGATGAAATTGAAACTATTACTACTCATATGAAAAAAGTGTTCCAAATCACTATTGATCAGAGAAATGCAAATTAAGACAACTCTGGAATATCACTACACACCTGTCAGATTGGCTAATATGACAGGAAAAAATAATGATGAATGTTGGAGGGGATGTGGGAAAAGTGGGACACTGATGCATTGTTGGTGGAGTTGTGAATGAATCCAACCATTTTGGAGCACAATCTGGAATTATGCCCAAAAAAGTTATGAAACTGTGCATACCCTTTGATCCAGCAATACTACTACTAGGCTTATATCTTAAGAGATACTAAAGAAGGGAAAGGCGAATGTATGTGCCAAAATGTTTGTGGCAGCCCTGTTTGTAGTGGCTAGAAACTGGACATGGAATGGATGCCCATCAATTGGAGAATGGCTGGGTAAATTGTGGTATATGAATGTTATGGATTATTATTTTTCTGTAAGAAATGACCAGCAGGATGAATAGAGAGAGGCTTGGAGAGACTTACATGAATTGATGCTAAATGAAATGAGCAGAACCAGGAGATCATTATACACTTCAACAACAATATTGTATGAGGATGTATTCTGATGGAAGTGGATTTCTTTGATAAAGAGACCTAACTCAGTTTCAATTGATAAATGATGGACAGAAGCAGCTACATCCAAAGAAAGAACACTGGGAAATCAATGTGAACTATTTGCATTTATGTTTTTCTTCCCGGGTTATTTTTACCTTCTGAATCCAATTCTCCCTGTGCAACAAGAGAACTGTTTGGTTCTGCAAACATATATGTAACGTATATAGGACTGCTTTCCATCTAGGGAAGGGGGTAGAGGGAAGGAGGGGAAAAATTGTAACAGAAGTGAGTACAAGGGATAATGTTGTAAAAAAAATTACCCTGTCATGGATTCTGTCAATAAAAAGTTATTATAAAATAAAATTTAAATAAAAAAAAAAGAATTTTACTAGAAGAAATGGATTTCATGAGAGACAACAAAGCTGCAATAGATCTAAAAGCCATGTGTGGAGGTGATCATTGACCTTATGAGAGGATAAAAAAGAATATAGAAAATTTAGAAATTTAAAGATGCAATCTTTTTTGTTTATTAGTTCAAATCTATTTGTTTATTTCATAAAGGCAATCAGGGTTAAGTGACATGCCCAAAGTCATATAGTTAGTATGTATTTGAGGCTGTATTTAAATTCAGGTGCTCCTGAATCTGCGACCAGTGCATATCCACATAACTGCCTCATTTTTTGTTTTTGATTTGAGGGGGTTTTCTTGTTTGGGGTTTTTGTGGAAACAGTCATTATTCTTATTAGTATCATATGAGTTTCTTGATCAGGTAAATCATGGAAGTTCATGTAGTAAGAGGAATTAATTGAAATTCAGGTAGCTAGAGATAAGAACAACCAATGGATTTCTAATACAACTTCCCAAAGTAGTCATATCATATGATACCAAATGAATCTCTAACCCAGAACAGTTGGGGAGGACTCCTTAGTTGAATGAGATCCAGGAAATCAAATGTGGAGAAAACACAAAAACTGGAACCCTTTTTATTTTATTTATTTTTTAATTTTATTTTATTTAATAATAACTTTGTATTGACAGAATCCATGCCAGGGTAATTTTTTACAACATTATCCCTTGCACTCGCTTATGTTTCGTTTTTTTCCCCTCCCTCCCTCCACCCCTCCCAAGATGGCAAGCAGTCCTATATATGTTAAATATGTTGCAGTATATCCTAGATATAATATATATTTGCAGAACCAAACAGTTCTCCTGTTGCACAGGGAGAATTGGATTCAGAAGGTAAAAATAACTTGGGAAGAAAATCAAAAATGCAAATAGTTCACATTTGTTTCCCAGTGTTACTGGAACCCTTTTTAAATAATGGCAAGGGAAAGCTAATGTATAAAGGTAACAAAAACTCTTTGATAACTAATCAACAGATCAAAACCAATTCATCCACTAGTAAAACTGAAAGCCTTTGGAGAATGCAGGCCCCAGGTATTTAGAGGAGGAGAACCTGGAGACACATTCCCTGAAGAGCTAGTGAGAGTAGTCTTTAAGAATTAGGGAAAAAACCCTGAAATGATAGTGCTTCATGACATCAAGAAATGAATCTTGTGTCTGGCAGAGGGGACAAACTGTGGAAGGTTGATGGACACTCACCCCTAAGGCATTTCCTTCCATTGCCTGCACCCTGATGTTAGAGTAAGAGTTACCATCCCTAAAAATGTTTAAAAGGTAGATCACTGAAGAAGGAAGGAACTATTGTTCATTGGTACTACCTACAATTCCAGGGCGCTTTGAGGGTTGCCATAGAATAGTTTCTACATTTAGAGTAAAGGTACCCTGAAAAGTCTATCTCACTTCCCTGTGAGGAGGAATCACAGCTTGTGGTAACTGAAACATGATATTATATTCTTATTTATTTGCTTAAGATAACTCTATTCCCACTGTTTTTTTTTTTCTTCTCACCTCTGATCCTCAGTATCTTTAGGGTATTGTTTATTTGTCCTTTTTTCTTGCTTGCTTTTATCTGGTTATGGGTTTCTTTCTACTTTTTTTTCCCTTTCTGTCAAGTATAAACTTCCTGTCCTCTTCTTTAGATAATCCTTTGTATTTATTATAATTACTATTATTTCATTTTTGTACCCTCTTCCAAAAATGTTTTCTCTCACTCTCTTTTTTTATCTCATTCTATTTAGTCTTTCCTTCTTTTTCATGACATCCCCCCCCACATTTTTTTTTTCTGGTCTCTTTCTTTTCTTTCTATTTTCTATGTAAAATATCTGAGATAGTCATTCTTGATTTTTCTTCAACTGCCTTGTAGTGCTTGCTTCTTGTGTTCCTCTTTTCAATTCTGCTTCAGTCCCAGAACAATGCCAATACTGAAGGTGTCAGAGAAGATCCTTCATGATAGGTCCCATCACCATCATGTTTGTGATTATGCATCCCACCTTTCATATAAACTCTTTTATTGACCCCCTTTCCCCTAAATTTTCCTAGAAATCATTTCTTTATTTCTATGCTACCCCATTTCTCTAGATTCAAGTTGCTCACAGAGATTCCAATGTAGTACAAGTAAATAGACATTTTAAGTACCAAATCTCCCAGACCTCCAATAGTATAAGGTCCCCACCTCCTTTTACCAAATATCTCTCTTCATCCATAATATCATTCATCTTGTGGAACCTACTCTTACAAGGTCTTCTTCCTTGACATCCATCCCAATTTTAATCTTTCTTCTCTCTTCCTTACTCACTTCCTGCTAGGTTCTTCTCTTTTTACCCTTACCCTCATTGCTATCTCTGAATTTGACCCTGGTATACCATATACTCTTTTCTATCTACTCTTCTTTCCCTTTTACATACTTTTCCATGTTGTAATTAGTTCCTGTGTTGTCCCCTTCTTTTACCAAAAAACCTTTAATTCCCCTACTATTAGGCTATTGCCATATTTTGTTCATAATGCCCCCATCTGCCTCTTCACTGTTATTTCTAACAGATTTCCACCTTCACTCTCATTTCTTTGTGTATATTTGGAAAGAATTTTTTTTACTATTCTCTTTATTATCATTGTGTTGTTGCCTATTATATTTATTCACCTTCCCAGCATTTTTGTTGTTTGACATATGAAAGAGGCAAATAATCTCCTTGATTCTGATTTTCTTTCTAAAACTGTTTCAAACTCTTCTTTTTTTATTGACCATCCATCTTTATTTCTCCATAATTAATCTTTGATTTGCAAGAGAGGTTACCATCCTCTCTATATATAAACTTCATTGTTCTTCACAACACATTATTCTATTTCCTGCTCTTTTTAAAATAGGAATGCAAAAGTATTTCATTATTTGAATTGCTTTCCTCTGTTTTTGAAGGCCTTTCTCCTGATGGTTACAGAATTTATTGTTTCTATATGAAATTGATCAGTTTAACCATGTGTCTCAGAATCAATAGCTTTGATGTGTTTTTTTTCTTTCTTTTTTTTCCCCCTCTGGAGAGATTGATGATTTTTTTCTTCAACTGGAATTCACTTTTTTGTAAGTTTAGGATCTCTGAACAGTTCTCATCCTTTACTTCTGTCATTTTGGTGTTAAGCTTTTTTTTTTTTTTTTTTTTTGGTTTATTACATTCTTCTGAAAGACCTATAATTCTTGGCTCTATGCATCCTTTCTTTGAGACCAATATACTTTGCTTCAATAAAGAGCATGTTTTCTTTTTATGGTAGGATTTTCCTTCTCTTATTCTAGATTGTCTTCAATTTTTTTTTGTTTTTGTATTCTCCATCTATTATTCTCTCTTTAGTTTCTTTTGTGAGGATTGCCAAGCAAATTCCAGTTTTTCTCTTCTGTTCATTATTTTTGCCATACAAAACACAAATTCTGCTCCCGTAATTTTCATTTCTCTTTAAAGCTACTCAGAAATAGCATGTTGTGAATCCATGTGAATCCTCAAATTCTATAGAGTCTTATGTTTCATAAAGTATTTTTATCATTTCCCTTCATTTTGGAATATTTATTAATAGAAGCCTTGACTCATTGATTAGAACTGAAATTATATTTCTTTTTATTTAGTGCTTTTCCTGCTGATTTATCTCTTTATATTCAAGTTTATTTTTATTTAAGTTTTCTTCTTCCTTACATTTTTTTATTAACTCAGTCTTTCCCTTCTCAACCCCTATTTTCTTTGTAACTTATTTTCTGACTCCCTCTCCTCTAATTGTGGCTTTCTTAGGGGCTATATTTCTAAGAATCTTAGTCTTTTTCATGGTTTATTGATGTAAGTGTTTGTGCCAAGTCACATTTGGGTAGTCAGAAATAGTCCTGACTAGATGTTTGCTTCATTCCCTCAGGCTTTGGGGAGCGATGGATAGTCTCCATCATACAAAGGATCCTGTACCAATAACCTGTACCACTCCATTTGACCCACAGTTCTCTGACCTGGCAATGACAGAGCTTAATTTCCCCAGCACCAGCAATTCAGAGTTTTTACTTGTGAGCTGAAGCTTTCAGCCAGGTTTTATTCTTTTTTTTTAAATAACTTATTATTGGTAGAACCCACCCCAGGGTAATTTTTTATAGCATTATCCCTTGCATTCACTTTTGTTCCGATTTTTCCCCTCCCTCCTTCCACCCCCACATGGCAAGCAGTCCTTTACATATTGAATAGGTTACAGTATATCCTAGATACAATATATGTGTGCAGAACCGAACAGTTTTCTTGTTGCACAGGGAGAATTGGATTCAGAAGGTACAAATAACCCGGGAAGAAAAACAAAAAATGCAAGCATTTATATTCATTTCCCAGTGTTTTTCCTTTGGGTGTAACTGCTTCTGTCCATCCTTGATCAATTGAAACTGAATTAGCTCTCTTTATTGAAGAGATCCACTTCCATCAGAATACATCCTCAAACAGTATCGTTGTTGAGATATATAATGATCTCCAGGTTCTGCTCATTTCACTCAGCATCAGTTCATGTAAGTCTCGCCAGTCCTCTCTGTATTCATCCTGCTGGTCATTCCTTACAGAACAATAATATTCCATAACATTTATATACCACAATTTACTCAACCATTCTCCAATTGATGGGCATCCATTCATTTTCCAGCTTCTAGCCACTACAAACAGGGCTGCCACAAACATTTTGGCACATACAGGTCCCTTTCCCTTCTTTAGTATCTCTTTGAGGTATAAGCCCAATAGAAAAACTGCTGGATCAAAGGGTATGCACAGTTTGATAACTTTTTGAACATAGTTCCAAATTGCTCTCCAGAATGGCTGGATGTGTTAAGGTTTTATTCTTACAGAATTGTGGCCAAGCTGATTGTTGAGACTCAAACAAAGTTCCACAATATATGTCCAGATTTTCCACAGTACCAAAAAGTGGGAGGGGTCCTAGCATATAGGTGTTTTGTTTTAAGCTTGTGTCATGACATTGGGCATGCTAATACAGCACCACTACAAGTGGAATGGAGTACAGAAGCATGCTTAGTAAGTTCATGGTTATGAGGCATCAATTCACTTTTTTTTCAATTTTCTTTTGGATTTTGGTTGTTATAGACCATTGAGATATCTATTGTTGCTTCATCTTTAGTATTTTTGCAGAGATTTGAGAAATGATAGAGGATCTAAGAAAATATCTAATCATCCATCTTGTTTTTCACATGACCTGGAAATTTTGGAAATTTTAATTTTTGACTTTTTTTATTTCAATATAATGTTCCACATTGAAAAGCAGACATAGTTTCTAACATAAGAAGGTCCTTTATTCAAGGAAAATAATAAGAATAATATCTAACACACACATGATGCTTTAAAGTTTGGAAAACACTTGATATGTGTGATCTCATTTGATCCTCATAACAACCATGCAATATAAATACTATTAGTATTTCCATTTTAAATCTGAGAAAACTGAGACAAATGGGGTCACACAGTGAGTAAGTGTTTGATGCCAATTTTTTAACTTAGGTCTTCCTGATTCTAGAAAACAGTGTTCTAAGCCTTTGCCACCTAATTGGTTTTACATAGCAGGCTCTCTCAGCAACCTTGTTAAGTTAGTAAGATTATTATTACCATTTTGCACATGAGGACATAAACAAGACTAATTGACTTTCTCAATCATGCTTAGTAAGTTCATGGTTATGAGGCATCAATTCACTTTTTTTTCAATTTTCTTTTAGATTTTGGTTGTTATAGACCATTGAGATATCTATTGTTGCTTCATCTTTAGTATTTTTGCAGAGATTTGAGAAATGATAGAGGATCTAAGAAAATACCTAATCATCCATCTTGTTTTTCACATGACCTGGAAATTTTGGAAATTTTAATTTTTGACTTTTTTTATTTCAATATAATGTTCCACATTGAAAAGCAGACATAGTTTCTAACATAAGAAGGTCCTTTATTCAAGGAAAATAATAAGAATAATATCTAACACACACATGATGCTTTAAAGTTTGGAAAACACTTGATATGTGTGATCTCATTTGATCCTCACAACAACCATGCAATATAAATACTATTAGTATTTCCATTTTAAATCTGAGAAAACTGAGACAAATGGGGTCACACAGTGAGTAAGTGTTTGATGCCAATTTTTTAACTTAGGTCTTCCTGATTCTAGAAAACAGTGTTCTAAGCCTTTGCCACCTAATTGGTTTTACATAGCAGGCTCTCTCAGCAACCTTGTTAAGTTAGTAAGATTATTATTACCATTTTGCACATGAGGACATAAACAAGACTAATTGACTTTCTCAATCATGTAGCTAAAAAGTTCCTGAGGCAGGATGTGAATTCATATTTTTTTTTACTTGAAGTTGAACATACTATTTTGCTTTGCTAGATCTAGCCCTCCTACGTCTTTTTTTTAATTAAAGCTTTTTCTTTTAAAATCATGCACAGATAATTTTCAATATTCACCTTGCAAAATCTTGTGTTCCAAACTTTTCCCTTCCTTTCCCCATTCTCTCCTCTAGATGTCAAATAATATAATGTAAGTTGAACATACACAATTCTTCTCTATATATTTCCACATCATCATGCTGTACAAGGAAAAATCAAATCAAAAAGGAAAAACAATGAGAAAGAAAATAAAATGAAAGCAAGCAACAATAAAAAAGTGAAGATGACTCTGCTGTGCTCCACATTCAGTCTTCACAGTCCTCTCTCTGGATGCAGATAGCTCGTTCCATCACAAGACCTGACCTGAATAATCTTGCTGTTGAAAAGAACCATATCCCTCAGAACTGATCATAGTATAATCTTGCTGTTGCTATATACAATGTTCTCTTCATTCTACTCACTTCACTTGGGATCAGTTCACGTAAGTTTCTCCAGGCCTCTCTGGATTTATCCTGTCAATTATTCTTACAGAACAATAATATTCCATAACATTTATATACCATGACTTATTCAGCCATTCTCCAATTGATGGGCATTCACTCAGCTTTTAATTCCTTGCCACTATAAAAATGGCTGCTACAAACATTTTTTGCATTTTTCTTGTTTTTATGATCTCTTTGAGATACAAGCCTAGTAGACACTGCTGGATCAAATGGTATAAACACTTTGGTGGTCCTTTGGGCATAGTTCCAAATAACTTTTCAAAATGGTCGGATCAATTCACAAATCCACTAATAATATATTAGTGTCCCAGTTTTTCCACATTCCCTCCAACATTTATCATTATCTTTTTTCTGTCATCTTAGCCAATCTGAGTAATGTATAGTGATACATTACAGTTGTCTTAGTTTGCATTTCTCTGATCAATAATGAATTAGAACATTTTTTTATATGACTGTAAATGGTTTTAATTTCTTCATCTAAAAATTGTCTGTTTATATCACTTAATCACTTATCATTTGGAGAATGGCTTGAATTCTTATAAATTTGAATCATTTCTCTATTTTAGAAATGAACCTATAACAGAACCCTTGGATGCAATTTTTCCCCAGTTTTCTTCTTCCCTTCTTGTTTGCATTGGGACTTTTTAACTTAATAGAATCAAAATTATCTATTTTGCATTTCATGATGTACTCTACTTCTTTGGCCACAAAATTCTTTCCTTCTCCACAAATCTGAGAGGTAGACTATTATTTGTTCTAATTCATTTAAAGCATCACTCTTCATGTCTAAATCATGAACACATTTCAGCTTATCTTGATGTTCTGTGCTAGATGTGGGTCAATGCCCAGTTTCTGCCATACTAATTTCCAATTTTCCTAACAATTTTTTGTCAAATAGTGAGTTCTTATCCCAGAATCTTGGATTTTTGAGTTTATCAAACACTAGATTAGTATCTAGTCTTGTTATTGTGTCTTGTTAACATAACTTATTACTGATCAACTACTCTATTTTTCAGCCAGTACCAAATAGTATTGATATCTGCTGCTTTCTAATATAATTTTAGGTCTGGTACAACTAGGCTACCTTTATTTGCTTTTTTTTTTTCATTAATTCCCTTGAAATTCTTGACCTTTTATTCTTTCAGATGAACTTTGTTATTTTTTTTTCTAGTTTTGTAAAATAATTTCTTGTGAATTTGATTGTTATGGCACTGAAAAAGTAGATTAGTTTAGATAGTATTCTTTTTTATATTATTAGCTCAATCTACACATTTGTGTTTTTTTTTTTTTTCTAATTGATTATATCTCACTTTACTTGTGTGGAAAGTATTTTGTCATTCTATTCATATAGTTTCTGACTTTGTTATGACAGGTATACTCCCAAATATTTTATATTATCTAGTTATTTTAAATGGAATTTCTCTTTGTTTCACTTGCTGTTGGACTTTGTTGGTAATATTAAAAATGCTCATAATTTATATGGATTTCTTTTTATATCCTGTAACACCACTAAATTTGTGAATTTTTTCTAATGGCGTTTTAATTGATTCTCTAGGATTCCCTAAGTATATGATTATATCATCTGCAAAAAGTCATAATTTGGTTTCCTCATTACCTACTCTAATTCCTTTGATTTCTTTTTTTTCTCTAATTGCTAAAGATAAAATTTCTAATACATTTTAATGGTAATAGTGAGTAGACAACTTTATTTCAGCCCTGATCTTATTGGGAATAGTTCATATTTGTTCCCATTACATATGATGCTTGCTGATGATTTTAAATAGATGCTAGTGATCATTTTTTCCTATGTTCTCTAGTGTTGTTTTAAGTGACTTGCCCAGGGTCACACAGCCAAGAAGTCGTTAAGTGTCTGAGGTCTGATTTGAACTCAGTTCTTCCTGACTTCAAGGCTAGTATTCTAGCCACTAAGCCAACTTGTTCTTCATTCTCTCTAGTGTTTTTAATAGGAATGGATGTTGAATTTTGTGAAATGCTTTTCCTGAATCTATTGAGAGAATCATGTGATTTTTGTTAGTCTGGTTATTGATATAATCAATTATGCTAATAGTTTTCCTAATATTGAAGTACCCTTACCTTCCTGGTATAAATCCTACTTGGTCATGGTGCATTATTCTAGTGATAACTTGCTGTAATCTCTTTGGTAATATTTCATTTAAGATTTTTGCATCAATATTCATTAGGGAAATTGGTCCATAATTTTCTTTCTCTGTTTTGATCCTACATAGTTTATGTATCAGCACTGTTATCTCTGTCATAAGAGGAATTTGGTACGGGTCTTTCTTAACCTCTTTTTCCAAATAGTTTGCATAATAAGGGAATGAATTGTTCTTTAAATGTTTGTTAGAATTCTTATATAAATCCATTTGACCCTGGAGATGTGTTTAGAACATTGATTAAAAGCTTGTTCATTTTTTTTCTAAAATTAAACTATTAAAATAATTTATTTCCTCTTCTGTTAATCTGGAGAATATATATATTTTTGTATGTATTCATCCATTTCACTTAGATTATTAGATTTATTGGACTATAGTTGCCAAAAATAGCTTCTAATTATTGCTCTAATTTCCTCTTCATTGGTGAAAAGTTTATCCTTTTCATTTTTGATACTAACAATTTTATTTTATTCTTACCTTTTCCTAATCAAATTAACTAAAATTTAATTAAAATTAACTAAACTATTTTTTCATAAAACCAACTCTTGATTTAGTTTATTAGTTCAGAAGTTTTTGTTATCTTTTAATTTTATTAATCTCCTTTTTTATTTTCTGAATTTCTAATTTGGTATTTAATTGGGGAGGTTTAATTTGTTCTTTTCCTAGGTTTTTGTTTGCCTGCCCAGTTTATTGATTTTCCCTTTTTTATGCAAATAAGTATCTAGAAATATAAAACTTCCCTAAGAGCTGCTTTGGCAGCATCTTATAAATGTTAGTATGTTTTCTTATTCTTTTGGATGAAAATATTGAATGTGTCTATGATTTGTTGTAATACCACTCATTTGTTAGGATTAGATTGCTTGGTTTCCAATTAATTTTTGGTCTATTTTCCCCTGGTCCTTTATTACATGTAATTTTTATTACATCATGATCTGGAAAAGATGCATTTACTGTTTCTGCCTTTCTGCATTTGGTTTTGAGGTTTTACATGGTCAATTTTTGTATAGGTTCCATGTACCAAGAAAAAAATATATTCCTTTCTGTATCCATTCTTCAAAGGTCTATCATACCTAATTTTTCTAAATTTCTATTTACTTTAGCTTCTTTTCTTATTTATTTTGTGGTTTAATTTATCTAGTTCTCTGAGAACAAAGCTGAAATCCCCCATTAGTACAGCTTTGCTGCTTGCAAAGAGAGCTTGCAGCTCTCTTAACTTCTCTAGGAATTTGGATGCTATACCACTTGTTGCATATATGTTTAGTATTGATATTACTTCGTTATCTATAGTATCCTTTAGCAAAATGAAGTTTCCTTCTTTATCTCTTTTAATTAGATCTATTTTTGCTTTTGCTTGATGTGAGATCAGATTCATTGTCCCTGCTTTTTTCTCTTCCCCTGAAGCATAACAGATTCTACTTCAGACTTCTACCTTTCCACTATCTGTATCACTCTGCTTTAAGTGTGTTTCTTATAAACAACTAATTGTAGAATTCTGGCTTTTAAACCAGTTTACTGTCTACTTCCCTTTAATGGGAGAATTCATCCCATTCACATTCACAATTAAAATGCTTAAATCTGTATTTCTCACCATCTTATTTTCCCCATTATACTTTTCTCTTTCCTTTCCCCTTTCCTTCCTCCCCAATGTTTTGTTTCTGACCACCATCTCCCTCAAATAGATCACCCCTTTTATAGTCTCTCCCCCTCTCTTATCCTTTCCCCTTCTAGTTCTGTTCTTCTTTGAGCCAATTCTGACACATTTAGCTCACAGAGAAATGTCACCTAATGGGGAAGTAGGAGAAGAAAGGGTAAAGGAAAGGGGAGACAAATAAGAGTCACATCATCTTCCCAAATAGGGATGCAAACTTTTCAATTTAAAAAAGTTATTTTTTCTTTTCTTTTTATATTTTTATACTTCTCTTCAGTTCTGTATTTGAAGATCAAATTTTCTGTTGAGCTCTGGTCTTTTCATTAGAAATAAATGAAATTCACCTGCTTCTTTGAATGTCCATCTTTTTTTCCTGAAAGATGATGCTGTTTTGCTGGATAGTTGATTTTTTGCTGCAATCCAATTCCTTTGTCCTTTAGAATATCATATTCCAATCCCTTTGATCCTTTAAAGTGGAAGCTGCTGGGTCCTGGGACATCCTGATTGTGCCACTTTAATATTTGGATTGTTTCTTGCTGGCTGCTTGCACTATTTTCTCCTTGGTCTGATAATTCAGAAATTTGGCTATGATGTTTCTCAGAGTTGTTATTTTGGGGTCTCTTTCAGGAGGTGATCAGTGAATTAGCTCAATGGTTCTTTTACCCTCTGGTTCTAGAATATCAGGGCAGTTTTCCTTGATGATTTCCTGAAAGTTGTTGTCTAGACTCTCTCTTTTTTTTTTTTTTTCATCATGGTTTTCAGGAAGTCTAATAATTCTTACATTTTCTCTCATAGGTCCATTTTACAGGCCAGTAGTTTTTCCAATGAGGTATTTTACATATTCTTCATTTTTTTTTCATTTTTTGGTTTTGTGTGATTAGTTCTTGATGTCTCATTGAGTCATTCAATTTGTTCAATTCTAATTTTTGCTGAATTATTTTCTCCAGTTAGTTTTATATCTCCTTTTACATTTAGCCAATTACCTTTATAAATGACTTGTTTTCATCATTTTTTTCTATTTCACAAATTTTGTTTTTCAATGAGTTGGTTTCCTTTTTAATTTTGTCTTATCTATTTTATAAGAATTTATGTTTTTTTTTTCATTTTATGAAATCTATATTTTAAGGAATTATATGCTTTTTCCATTTCTCTAAATCTAATTTAAAGGAGTTTCCTTCAGATAATTTTCATGTTTCCTTTTCCAAATTCTCCTTCAAAATTCTCATTTCTTTTCCTAATTTTCTTCGAACTCTATTTTAAAATTCTTCCAAGAGAGCCTTGTGAGATGAAGACTAACTCATATCACCTTTTGGGCCTTCATCTGGAGATGATTTGCATTTAGTATCCTCAGTGTTTGAGATCTGTTCTCCATCTCCCTGAAAACTATCTATGGTCAGAGTTCTTTTTGCTTTTTTTTCCTCATTTTTAAATGTTGAAGTCTGCTTTTAAGGTGAAGGGAAGATTGGCCCAATCTTCCTCTTCAAAGCAGAATCCAGACAGATAATATTTTTTGGCTAAGATCCTCCAAGTAGAATTCTCTAGTGCACTGCAACATCCTGTATCCCTGAGGTCAACTCCTCTTCTGCTTCCCCCTTCCCCTTTTTGTCCCCAACACCATGTTCAATTAAAACAGCCCTTTTCTGAAATTCTTTCAAAATATCTTCTGCTGGAAATTTGTTATACTCTAAATATTTATGTGTTGTCTAACTCCAAAACCAGTTCAGAGGCTTGATCTGTTGTTGAACTGTGGGAAACCAGGAAGAATTCAGACAAAGACCTGTCTACTCTGCACCATCTTGGCTCCCCCATCCCCAGCCATTCTACATAATAATAGAAAACTTTGCAACTAATATGTTCATGGAAACTTCAAGTTCAGGTTGTTTAAACATGCTTTTGTAAAGAATATTTGGGGAGAAAACCTCTTGAGAAGAAATTTCATGGATCACCTAAAAAAGTCACATGTAATTTCCATGAAAATTTCAACAATGGGATCTATGTGGGTGTCTAATGGTATTTATTTGTATAATGGCATTATATCACCAGTCATAATAAACTATTAAAAAGGTACATTATTTTAAAGTTAAAATGAGCCAACTAAATCACTTATCATGGACAAAGTCAGTGAATACTAAGACATGAAAGCAATTTTTGTATGAATTACTTAATTTTCCCTAAACTGATTTTCTTTTAGGTTAAAATGAGATGATACAGAGTACTTGTGAAGCTTGAACTTCATATTTTTGAACAATATTTTGAAAATAATAGGAAATTGGACTTAGAAAGACAGCCCTCTTTAAAGAGTTAGGACAATACCTGAATCAAGATTGCAAAGTTGGGGTTTTACTTTTCAAATCCTCATGAGAGGCAGTGTGATATAACAGATAGCTTGATTTAGAGTTAGGTAGGTCTGGATTTAAGTTTTCCCTCTGATGTATGTTGGTTTTAATATCCAGAACCTCACTTAGCCTCTCAGTGCTTGGATACTTTTAAGATTATAAATTGCAAAACAAGCATAAATTTGTCTTAATTGTCTTTAGGTTTCCTCACTAGGAATCCCTTTGTACTAATGAATTAGAAGTGCATTTCAAAAAAATGGTTATTTTCAAAATGGTTCCCCAAATACATATCCACTGATTGTAATGCATTTGTGATGCACACTTTCATAAGTGTCTTTATCAGTGCCATAGGAGTGGCACAGAGATCTGAGACTATGTTAAGAATAAGCTATTCAAAGTCATAGCTTTTATTGGCTTCATAAGCACTACTCTTATTAATGGCAAGTACTTGATCCTAAATCATTTCCTAATAATTTCTTTTTTAGTCAGCATGATATTCTGAAAGCACTCAACGTTCTTCTTCAGGAAAAAAACTGTAATCCCAGGCTCTATTTCCCAGAGGACATTGTTGACCTTTTGCCTGGAAACCAGAAGTCACCTATAATTTGCATAGAAATGTACTTCAAAAAATTTAAAATAAACATGCAACCATAATATTTACTCATCCTCTTTTTTTTTTTCTTGCTGAATGAATAGAAGTTAACATTCTGGTTGCATTCACTACCAATGAAAAACCTTTGGTTAAACAGTTAAACAACTCAATTCACAACAAGTTGGACATAACTGAATGACTGAACAAATATAACTTTAAAAAGTCTATTTTACACCAGATTAAATATTGATGTATTTGTATTCTGTGGATACAAGAGAAAGAGACATTCTCTTCTAGTTAAAATTACAACAAATCAGTATTTCAAAGAATATGTTATGTCATCAGTGAGGACATTCCCTCTAATCAGTAAATCAACCAATATTTTTTGTGTAGTGTCCTAAGAAAATTGCTAAGCATCAGTAAATCACAGCTGTCCCACAACATAAAATATAAAATAGACTTGTGGTCTCAAGATTTCATTACTTTCTTAACTAATGATATTCAACAACTAAGTGACTAAGTGACTCCCAATCAGGATCATAATCACTATGTATTAGAGGCAAAATTTAAACTTGGTCTTTCTTGATATGGAGACCATCTTTCTGTTCCCTATGGTTTGTTACTCCTCATCTTTAAATGTTGGCAAATTATTATTATTTGCATTAAAAAATCACAGCTATACAATAAGTGAGTGTTGGAATACATGGAAGCCACCTGACAGTGGGTGCTGGAGATCCAACCCAGAATGGATTTCCTTTTGTGAGAGGACGATACAAGGAGACTGAGAGGAAGTTGCCATTCTCTGACCTCTCTAAGAGGCCGTTACATTGTCTGATGGTACCTGAACAGGAGGTAAGAATTACAAGAAGAACCAAAGCTGTTCATGAGAAGGATCCTTCCAGAGTTAAGGAAGAAGAGCCCCAGTGAGATTTTTTTAGTTGGGGCAATTAAATGGGCCAACACATCAAAGGGCCGAGCCAGGAGACTGATGAGACACTTAAATGCCTATTCTGACTATAGTCCTCTTCTCAGTTTGAAAGTTTGCCATCATGATATTTCACAAGATCAACACCTGCTTCAACCATCCAGAAGTGATAGTGCTACTTGATTCCTCAGTGTGCAGCATGCTGTGGGGGAAAATAACAGAAAAAAACAAAACAATGGGGAATTGTTAAGGGACAGTCAATTCTTCAAGAGCCTCCACAGCTGTGGATCATAACATCTTAAGGAGTTGCAGGGCAGCCTTTGCTGACAAGTTCTTGCAGACTGGGAGTAAGATAAATTGGAGGCAGAGGGAAGAGGAGAGAGGTCAGACAATGCAACAGCCTCTTAGTCAGAAAGATCAGAGAATGGCAACTGCCACTCAGTCTCCTTGTATCATCCTCTCACAAGAGGAGATCCATTCTGCAGTCTGAATTGAATCTCCATCAGCCACTATCAGGTGGCTCCTATGTATTCCAACTGTTCTCTCGTGTATTCCAACAGGTGAGAGTGTTAATAATTATTAATTGATTTTCAATTATAATTTTAGAAAGGGATTTCAGAGATGACACAGGTGTTTTAGGATATTTTTCATGACTAAATAATTGCTATCTCATTGCTGGCTTTTAAATAATATTTGACTATACTGAATCTTCTCTTATGAGACATATGGCAAATGATATTATTTCTATTTGTTGTATGCACTGTGATTTTATTGTCCTCTACTATGTTGGCTGAGTATAATGAGATCAGCATGAGTGCTCCAAGATTAAATTAACATTATTTCTACTATTAATAGCTTAACAACAAATGTTGAATTATTTGGAGACAACTTTAATATGACTCACCACTAATAATATCTAATTTTATACTTAACGCAATAGGTGCAATAAAACATACTTTAATTCTTTCTGATGATTGTTTCCACATAGCAGACTTCCTAGAAAACATCTTTAAAAAGCCACATATATCTCTTAACATAATTTCCCCCAAATAAATCAGGTACATATAAATACTGATTCAGTTCTTTTAGATCCACGAATGGGCAGACAGCTGTTTTTTTTTTTTCTTTATCTTCTTTTAAAATAAAATTACAAAAAAAAAGGTAAACATCATGATCCCATTCCCCATCTACCAGAGGTTCAGAGTTCTTCCCCACTGAGAAGTAGTAGAATGATAGGTTGCTAAGATCCATTTTAATATACTATCCTTAAAGGGCATATTTATTATCTTTCTTCTGATGCATTTAATCTATAGATAATTTTATTAATAACCACGTTCTTTACTTAATGAGTCAAGTTAATTAAAAGTAAGTGCATTGTTTGAAAGACATAATTCTACAATGTAAAGCATCCTTTGCAATCTCATTGCAATCATAGATGTAATAATTATTTGTAGTAAAAAGAGGCAATATGGTGTTGTGGATAAAGAACTAACTTTGGAATAATCAAAAACAGGTTTCTGTCTTCACTATAACATATATGTGCAGTTTAACTCTGATTATGTAAGTCATTTAATCTCTCAGGAATCCGTGAATTTTAAAATATAAATTCCAATCTATTTTGATAGACAGAATGTCTAGAAAATCAAATGTCTAGAACGAATAAATTTTTTTAGATTTTTTCAGAGACTTACTGTCCCACCAACCTATTCCAGTTTTACTCAATCAAAAAATAAATTTGAAGTGAGAGGAAGATTGGAGGTTATTTAGTCTAGTCTCTTTTTGAAAAATGAATTCTGTCTTTAATATCCAAGCAAAAGGGGTTGTGAAATACCTTACATTTTATGTAGTTCATTCTAGCCCCAATGAGCTTTTATAACATCAGTCCATTCTATTTCTGAATGGCTGGAATTATTAGGAAGTTCTTTGTTGGGAGTTAGTCTGTTCTAATCTGTCTTGCTTATAGTTTCTAGCCTTTGCTTCTACTTATTCCCAGGAGAGTCAGAAAGTATGTTTCATAATGAATTCAAACAAGAGACTTTCAAATAATTGCAGATTTCTACTGAGGCTATGTAAGCCTTCGCCTGGCTTAAAACCAAGACTCAGAAAGATTATGATTTCCTGTGGTCAAAGACAAGAACTGGGATTTAAATGTGAATTTAAGTCCATCATCATTTCTATGTTTCAAGTTTACCACTATATCTCTTCTCAAAGTAAAAAAAAATGGTCCCTGACCACAATAACATTATAGATCAGCTCAAGAGGGAAATAAGCTCATGAAAAATTTAGAGTTATATGAAATAAGGAACATTCACTTTCACAGAGTACTTGAGTTAAATTATTTTCCAATAAATACCTGCTCCCATTTTCCTTCTAGTCCTATTTTAGAGGAGATGACATCCATTTTTTCTCATATTATTTCCTTCCCAAACTCCTTTAATCTTGTTAAATAATCTTGGTTGCTAATATTCATTTTAGTTAAAATATTGATTGATTATGCAATATGTACATTACTTATAGATATAAAAAGTGGATTTTCCTTGTGGAAAATAAAACACATTCTACTGGAAGTAGCAAGAAATTTCTTGAATGGTTCCTAACATTAGCATTATTATTATTCCAAGTCCAAGTCCTACATTTTTCTTATTTATAAAATTCTGAAATCCCAAGACAATATTTTTTTACTAGTTCTCTTTCAAAGGTATTGTTCTTACTGCCAGATAGTATTTCATCATTTATGCTTAATTCAATGTAAACTTGTTCCCAAATAACAGCTCTTTAGAGATACCAACTTCAGATATTATTTCTAACTGAAAAGAGAAGTTATGCAACTTGAGATACACAACTAGAGTCCATTGGTTATGTGGATACCGATATATTTCAATCAAGGCAAAGCTCAGTAAGTTGATGAGTTCATGAGTTTAGATAATATTCATTTTCACAATAGAATTAAGAATATTAAAATAGTACTTTATGATGTGCTTTGTTTAGTTTCTTTATATCTTAATACTGATTATAATTGGTATAGAAGAAAAGGGAAAGGAGAGGAGAGGAGAGAAGAGGAAAAGAAAGCAACACACTCATATTTTGTTTCTTGTTTTCCTCTTCTTGTTATTGCAACAAAACCACCCCAATTCATTTAGAGATAGAGTTAATTTAAGCCCTTAAAACTGCTTAGCAACAGATGTTGGTAAGTTTCTGGAACATTCCATTAATTTTGTCTTCTGCCCATCTTGTTAAATTAAGTGGTGTTTCTTAAACAAGCCAAATTTCATTAATTTTGTCCAATTTCTTGATGTATTACTTGTTAAGGATAAGAAGCAGCCAGCTTCTGTCTGACCTTTCAATGTTTCTAAAAAGAAGCAAATCTTAAAGTTTTTCTCTTTTCTGTTATTTTATATAATCATACATTTAAAGTTGGAAGTGACCTCAGATTTCTACCGTTTATAGATGTTTATAAATACTAAAAGTAACACAGTTATTAAGTGGCAGAATCAAGATTTGAACTCATTTTCTGACTCCAAAGTCAGTGTTCTTTGTGCTGTCAGTGCCTCCCTCTTTTAAAAAAATTTGAAAGATAAGTTTTCCTTAAGTCAATGACATAAATTTTTAAACTCTTACAATGTTCCAAAGTTTAAAAAAGTAACAAATAATAAAACAAAGAAAAACTCTGTTAAGGCATCATTTTTTTTCCTTCTTTCTTAATATATATCTTTTTTTATTAAGCCTAAAAGCTATAACTATGGGATTTTTTTAAAATTTCCTAATAAAAAATTCATTTTTATATGAATTATATAATTAGACACAAGGTCCCAACTGGATGCTAATGTTTGAAGAAAGTCAAAACAATCTACTCCTGAATAAACACAAAGGAAATTCTATTAATAGATTCAATCTAACTGAAAAGATATCAAAGTAAAAATATATTTTTGTCCTATGTCCTTTTTCTCCCTCATAATATATTTACCAGCTTCAAAGCCAACTGAGGAAAAAATTGGGATAGATTGTAACAGGTATCTGACATCTGAACCAAGACAGAAGTCCAATTTGCCCTCAGAAGGAAATAAGGCTATGAGCAACAGTATTCCTTTCACAGTTAATTTCAGAAATAAGTAATAAGTATTTAAAGGTAATATGATTATACCTGGTTTAAATTTAGATTTTACTTTTGCAAATAAGAAAGGGTACAACAAAACATTTAATACTCATTTGTCTCCTTTTCTCAATTCAATTTTATCAGACAAACCAAAACTCATAAAAAAATCACCTATTGTATGATTAATATGAATTCAAACATGTATGGGAGAGTATTAAAATAGCAGTTTTCCATGATTGTAAAAGTGAAAATACAGGTTACAGACCTTTTCTCACTCTTAAAGAACAATAGGAATAATGCACAAATGTCTAGAGATACAGAATGGAAAATGTTTCCAGACTTTGTTATACAAAATATTCACAAAGGAGAATATGCAGAAGGAAAAATTTATACAGCCTTATAGGTGTGTGTGTGTGTGTGTGTGTGTGTGTGTATTTGTTACCAAATTGTTACCAAACTTGATAGTATGATTATTGTTGGGATTACTCATAAACATTCCATTGGACATAAAATCCTACCCAAATTGTGCATCCCGTAGAAGTCTGATGAATAAAGTAGGTTATAAGTCCTGCTGGAATAGGGATTTTGTAAAGAAAACCAGAATTGAAGATAATAGTTTTGTGAAGAAATACAAAAATAGTTGAACATTTTTCATTATGTTAAGACTCAAAACTGTCAACATGTAATATCTATAATATGAAAGGAAAATCAACATATCCTTATCTAGGAAAGAGTATGTTTTTAATACCCAGATATTTTTCTTTCTTTTTTTCTTTTTTTAAACAAAAATATTTATTATTTGTGATGTATAATTCTACTAATTCAGTTTGACTTCCTTAGTAAGGAATGAAAGAATTGTCAAATTTAGATTTGCAGATTGAAAGCATTATATATATATAATTTGCACAAAGTATCACAATAATTCAGCTGTTATAAAGACAAAATACTATTCTGAATTTTTTTTCAAATGTGATTACTTCTATGGGAGGGAATTACAGACTAAAGCAGAGTTTGTGACCTTGCTGTTTTTGTTCTTTTCTACTGAAGAAAAATCTGTAATATCCCATTAGAGAGAGGCATGGAATATGATTTGGAAAAAAAAAAAACTTGTAAAGTTCATCAAGTTGTTACAGACATTTTACATTTTTCCATGTTTGTGATTATTTTAAAACACATAATTCTGATAGAATTTCTAAGTGAATTATATCATTGAGTAATTTAATCAAGATAGTTATAAAATTCCCTTTAATAAAAAAAATTCATCTTTTTTTTAACTTTGTATAAGGCATTGTGATGATAAATCTAGTCAAGTTAACAAATTTGAAGTACTGTTTGATAGTTATACCCAAGTGAGGTTTTGTTTCTTTGCGCTTTAATACAAGTTGTTGGTATAAAATGCAACCTTAACTCATTTTGATGATCTTCCTTTTGTGAGTCTTCACTCAAAAGCAATTTGTTCTTTGTGCTATCATATGTTGAATTTAATTGAGCATTTGTTCTAATTCATAAAACATACATATAACTGGCTTGATTTGGGGGGGTTGATTTTACTTAATTCATTAACTTGAAAAATAACTGGGGAGTTAAAAAGAAAAACAGTGAAGATAAAGTATTGAATCTAGGATTGAAATACAAAGGAAGAAGTAGAATAAATAGATTGTCATCAGATAAGGAAACTTAGGAGTTAATAAAGATGAAAGTGTTATATTTGTGGATGATAGCAAGATCAAGAGTATGAGCATCTTTATGTGTGACTGAAATTGGATTCAGTAGTTCATGTGAAATAAGTAATATGAAGAAGGTAAGAGGATAGCATCTTTGAGG